>NC_089840.1:135816053-137016053 GCF_035609145.1 Eleutherodactylus coqui | reverse complement strand
CCAAACTACCCAGATCTTAATATGATCAAGTATCTGTGGGATGTACTGGACAATACATCCAATCCATGGAGGCCCCACCTCACAAACTAACAGACTTAAAGGATCCGCTGCTAACATTTTGGTGCTAGATACCACAAGAGATCTTCAGAGATCTTGTGGAAACCAAGCTTTGACAGGCAGGTCAGAGCTGTTTAGGTGGCTGGATGAGGAACCTACACGTTTCGCAGGTGTTTTTTAAGTTTTTGTGCTATGGCTGATTGTTGTATACCAACATGCATATCATGACATGTAGCAGACTCCGTTCTAAAACCTTCTGCCATCTCATGTCTCATAGACTTCTATATCTTTACTTCTAGTCTAGGAATAAACATGAATTCATAATAACCACGTTCTAACAAAATACTTTTAGTACTCCTAATTCTAAATTCCTTTTATAAACAATTGCAAATGACTTCTTCAGATTCTTCAATCTGCTATATTAAATGCAGGGATTTAATTTTAACTTTTCTGATGATGGTTCTCTTTTGATAATGCTTCCTTGGAAAAATTAGTTGCACGTCGTTGCATAATGTATGCTTGAATGTATTTTATGTAAATTTTCTTCTACTGATGGGGATAATGTGAACATGTCTCTTTTTATGCATTTTAATAATTAAAGTCGTGGGCCACAATAAGGGGAGTCAATATTCCTGTTTTTTGGTGTTCCCCTTTATTGCTATAAATGTCTTAGGCTTGGGCTTCATGGTGACATATCACACACGATGTGTTGCTCTGTGATCTCATGTGAAATGGAAGCATAAACTCGCATGTGATATGTCAGAATCTGAGGGGAGGGCTTTAATTGGCCCTCACATGTATGAAATCATGGACATATGATGTGGCATGTATAAATGCAATCCCATCTTCTAACACTGCATGCCAGATCATAATACAATTAGATTGATAATTACACATTTACATACAGTTGCGCCCTGGTCTTACAGGTTAACTTAACCTGTACTTAACTTAACATAATGGCATCCTACCAAACAACTCTCCATATCTTATCCCCATATCTAGACCTCTGGAGAGTAGCATGGGCTTGTTTGAAGGAAGTATAAAAAGTTACAGAAATACCAGTATTTTCAGAATTTGATCAGAGTGAAGCAATTACAGTATCATCACATTCACTAAAACATGTAATAAGTATCTTTTGACAATCCCACCTTAGGGAGTGCTACCCCTTGTTGGTCAATGTGATAGGTGTCCAGGTCTCTACAAAATTTCAGTTCTTGTCTCACCTGTAGAAAGACTGCAGAATCCTGCTGGTAGATTTTCACAAGTTGCATGTTAGAGATTGTATCAATGTTGCCCATGGCCAGACCTGCCACTGCCATGACAAGGGCAAGGACGCCAACATGATGGCAGAATGGAATGATGGAGAATACCAATGAGATGGTTAGCGAAGATACCAACAGAATGAACAAACACAGCTTCAGTCTGTGGAGAACAAAATAATACAATCAGCATGAAGAGAGAAATACACAATTTATAGACAAAATGTTTGACAACTTGCCCCATGCCAACTGCTCTTTTTTCCTAGCAAACAGATGTGGCAAAGAGTATACTGTATCTAGATAGAAAAGCCTGTGTGAGGACTTCCCAGTAATAAGTTACTGCACAATCTCTAACAAAGTCAACATAATTGTCACATTCAGTCTAAAGGGGCTGTTTAAGAATATACTTGTATTAGGAACACGCAGAAAGGGAACTTGGCAGGTTACTTATAGGTTCCTGTCTGCGGGCAGCATGGTATAGTGATGGTTTGTCACCAATACTGACCCATTCAGTGAAAGTCTGCAGCGAGAGGCAGAGGAGAGTTCGGTATGATTCATTAATGTTCATACGTTTACTGCTCCCTTTGCCTTCCTCCTTCAGATGAAGAGTGACGGGTCTCACTGTATGCACATTAACGCAGAGAGACCTCTTAATATCATCATACCAAGCTGCCCGCAGATAAGGACCCAGAAGGAACCCAACAGGTTCCCTTTCAGCAAGTTTCTAATATAGTCTTAAAAGGGAATTAAAAAGCAAATTTTGCATGTGCAATATGCAGTGAATAGAACCAATTGATTACAATGTGTTAGTTCACGTGTGTATTTTGCGTGCATATTTCGGCTGCATAAAAAAAAGATGGAGCATGCTCTATTTTCCTTCGTATTCATGTAGCAAAAGGTCCCTATAGAAGTCAATGGAGGATGTGCAAATGCACGCCCGATATGCATACATATCTAAAACTAATTAGCCATTTCAATCAGTGCATTTGTTTATCGCACACAAATGAACATGCCCTGTGGGCAGAAAAAGTACAGCACAGTATGCCAATATGCATGTAAAAAAGGTTTGATGACCGTGCAAAAATGTTGTGCTGTGTATGTCATTGCGCTTGTGTCAGTGTGAAGCCGGCTTAAGGGCGCTGTCATCCGGGACAGGATAGGCTGCAGAACGCAGAGCGGATGCAGATTTTGTTGCGTTTTTAACTGCGGAATACGTTCAGTGGAACATCTTGTGGAATTTATTGCATTCTTTTCCATAAACTTCAGGTACAGAATTGCATCTCCTTAATGTTAGAAATCCACAAGAACAACTCCACAAGACGTCCTTCAATCCACAGGAGAAAGCTTTTCCGCTGCAGAATTGAATATTGCCTGTCAGTTTGAAATAATGCCTCACAGGGGCTGGTAGTGTAGTTTAGATAGCGGTCACCATCTAGGACCGTATTGTACTTTAGCCAGGTTAGAAAATTTATCATCACAATTTCTAATTGACCTCCCTGGCTCTTTTGTCAGTCTGGGACAATAAACGCCAAGTATCAGGTGTTCAGACTGTTTAATCACTAGCACCTATGTTTGTTGAATAGTGTTCAATTAATGGACCTATCTAACATAAGGATTGCTATGTCAGCTGTCTGTTCATTATAAAACAGCATGGTCAATTGCACTATTTGCAAACCAATCGGGTTGCCTTTACAGTCGACTGTCTAGTATAAGGCAACAAGATTGATTGCATTATAATCGCAAATCAATCTGTTTGTGTAAATCAGCCTCCACAGTCGTCTGTTTAGTGTAAAGCAGTGTTATTAATTACACTACACTAAAAACCATTCTATTTGCTTTTACATAATGTGCAATTAATCTACCAGCCTTCTTACATTGGCGCATTAAAAAAACAGTTCTTACGCGCAATTTTTGTGCAACTGCTGTTTGCTATTCGAACCCATTGCAACAAAAATTGTGTGCAGTTGATTGGCATCGCACAATTTTTGGGCATCATTCAGTCTTATTTTCGTCCTGATGAAGCAGCGCGCCAAATAATCTGTCTTGCGCTGCGGAAACGCGTTGACGATTAGACGATTACGGACGATCTTGTTCGCCCTGGTCCACATTGGATTTCAGCTAACTATTTATATGTTCATCAAATTCGCAATTTTGCGAATTGACATATATTATAAGTAGCTTGGACTTCTCCTGACTTAATTGTCATTACAAGTCCAGCCTTCTAGCCTGTTTCCGATGATACAGACTTTGACCTAATTTAAGAACTGGGTCTTGTCAGATCGATGACCCTATGGGGAAGTGAATAAGTCTAGTAACAAATAAGGTTACGGACTCAGTACAGTGCTCCCATAAGCGAGTGTACTAGTATAATATTTGTCTAGTGTGGATGATCTAATTGTCATTATCCACCACTTAGGGTTTTATGAGTGACGCTCTCTAGTTGTTTTGGAACAGTGTCTTTCCATCAATAGGCATGTTCTTATTAATGCATAACAACATGGAGTTATCTCAGTAGGCGCTACCACTTTCTGGTCCCTTGTATACCTGATAACGGCCCGCTACGGTCACCACCTTATCTGGTAGCCCCTCTTATCATTATCAATTTAAATAATATATTAAAATTCTGTATTTGAGTCATTCTAATTACTTAAGCAAATTGCGCTAATCCCATAGGCAATTAATTTTGTGGTTGTTTTGTATGGTTGTCTGTCATTTTGTGTCCGTTTAGGTCGGAACCATCCTGCCTTAGCAGTATTGGTTTTTTATCATTAATATTAATAAAGGTTATATTTTAGTTTCAGGCACTTTCAGTGACAAAGAATTGAATATTGCAGTTTTAATTAAAGATGCACAAATTTTAATAGGTGCAGAATTCAAGCCACATAGGGATAACATTATTGTGACTCAGAAAGGTCAGTGCTAATTCTGTCCTGTGTGAAAGATCCCTGAGGGCCCATGCACACAGTAAAGCTCTGTGCCAGAGCCTGGACAGCCATATCTGCCATACAGACTACACGGGTGTATAGAGGAAGCTCTGCACAGGCGCAAACCCCCCCCCCCCCCCCCCCCCCCCAAAAAAAACATATTGTTTCATTATATAACTGACAGTATCCAAGGTTGTGGACAAAGTGTTCTCGGTCATAGCATGGCCAGCTTTGCCAGCAACATGTAAGCAGGTTGGACCTTGGATCTGTTGCCCATTCCCATTTATTGTCAGATATCAAATTAAGCTATGTGGATTTTCTTTCTTCCTTAGTGCAGCCAATGATTGTCAGTACGGCCGCATGTGGTTATCAGGCTGCAGTAAAGAGTTTGTGATACTTCTGTTAGCGATGAACACATTTTGGCTTTCCTTGTGCACGAGCCACAAAGTATACAGCCCTCTTCTCCCAGAGATGGTTTTCTGGTTTGCACAAAAAAAGTGGAGTGGAGGGCTCATGCACCTATATGGCAGCCCTATTACAAGTCTATAGAACATACAGCCATAATATTCCCATAATGGTGCATTTTACACGGCACGATTATTGTGCAAATCACTTGTTAGATCGAGCGGTGTGCGCAATAACTGTGCATTGTGAACGCATGCAGTGAAAGAATGATCAACGATAAATCATTGATTGGATCCTTCATGCAGACCTAAAAATCATTATTGATCCGCCGCTGCATTGTTCCAAGTAAAGAGGACGTTGTTCATCAGAATGATCCTGAGCCCGCTCCGCCTCCATTCGCTGAGCGCTGATCACTCCTATGTAAAAACGCAGGAACAATCATCGCTGGGATAGCTGTTGGGCACTTCAGTGTAAGGCCTCCTTCACATGGCGACAGCGAAATTGCTGCAAGAAAATTGCAGCGATATCGCAGCCGAGTTCTGTGCAATACGGCTCTGTTTTTTCAAGGCAATATCACAATTCTGTGTCGCTGCAAAGTTGCGCTACTTTGTAGCACTCTTTTGCTGGGATTTTCAGGGGGGGGGGGGTTGAAACATGAGCCCTACCCCAAAAATAAGCCCTAGCTACATTTAACCAAAAGCCAATACATCATCTAACAGGCGTTGTCCCCTCCACCACGCTTCTCCTCTGCAGCTTCAGCACTTGATTGTAGTCTTCAGCCAATTGCTTCCTGGTCAGGGGTTTCAAAAACCCCGCCTCCAGGAAGCGCTGGCTCTGATTGGTTCTCGAGCGCCGTGGCTCAGCCAATCACAGCCATCGCATTGAATTGTGTTAAATAGATGCAATTTTCTTGCTGCAAAAACATGATCACCCATGTGAAACTAGCCTAAGTGTAATTAGTAGCGAAAGGTAGTTCTGGCATTGCATTACATCCCCCTCTTTATTGCAAATTATTTTTTCTGGCGACACTCTATACACTTTGGCGGCTGCACACTGTTGGATTTCATGATAGTCATCCATGTGGATGATCCATGGCATTCCGCATCCATTATCAAGAATAGGACACAAGTCACATTTTATCGATTTCTCTAAAACCCGCCAGGCAACAGGCATGCTTTTTTAGACTCTTTTGAAAAGTGTAACTGTTCTTTTTGATGCAAATGCACAGAAAATCTGTTTCTATGTATGGCCACAGGAAGGAGGGGGGGGGGGGGGGGCTCCTGCCTCCATGGATGGCCAGAGAGGGGGGGGGGGGGGGGAAGGAGGGTCCAGTCTCCACTGATGGCCAGAGAGGGGGGGGGGGGGGGGAAGGAGGGTCCAGTCTCCACAGATGGCCAGAGAGGGGGGGGAAGGGTCCAGTCTCCACGGACGGCCAAAGAGGGGGGGGGAAAGGGTCCAGTCTCCACGGACGGCCAAAGAGGGGGGGGGAAAGGGTCCAGTCTCCACGGACGGCCAAAGAGGGGGGGGGAAAGGGTCCAGTCTCCACGGACGGCCAAAGAGGGGGGGGGAAAGGGTCCAGTCTCCACGGACGGCCAAAGAGGGGGGGGGAAAGGGTCCAGTCTCCACGGACGGCCAAAGAGGGGGGGGAAAGGGTCCAGTCTCCACGGACGGCCAAAGAGGGGGGGGAAAGGGTCCAGTCTCCACGGACGGCCAAAGAGGGGGGGGAAAGGGTCCAGTCTCCACGGACGGCCAAAGAGGGGGGGGGAAAGGGTCCAGTCTCCACGGACGGCCAAAGAGGGGGGGGAAAGGGTCCAGTCTCCACGGACGGCCAGAGGGGGGGGGGGGGAAAGGGTCCAGTCTCCACGGACGGCCAGAGGGGGGGGGGGGGGGAAAGGGTCCAGTCTCCACGGACGGCCAGAGGGGGGGGGGGGGGGAAAGGGTCCAGTCTCCACGGACGGCCAGAGAGGGGGGGGGTCCAGTCTCCACGGACGGCCAGAGGGGGGGGGGGGGGGAAGGGTCCAGTCTCCACGGACGGCCAGAGGGGGGGGGGGGGAAGGGTCCAGTCTCCACGGACGGCCAGAGGGGGGGGGGGGGGGGAAGGGTCCAGTCTCCACGGACGGCCAGAGAGGGGGGGGGGGGTCCAGTCTCCATGGATGGCCACAGAGAGGGGGGGTCCAGTCTCCACGGATGGCCACAGAGAGGGGGGGTCCAGTCTCCACGGACGGCCAGAGGGGGGGGGGGGGGGGGGGAAGGGTCCAGTCTCCACGGACGGCCAGAGAGGGGGGGGGGGGTCCAGTCTCCATGGATGGCCACAGAGAGGGGGGGTCCAGTCTCCACGGATGGCCACAGAGAGGGGGGGTCCAGTCTCCACGGATGGCCACAGAGAGGGGGGGTCCAGTCTCCACGGATGGCCACAGAGAGGGGGGGGGGGTCCAGTCTCCACGGATGGCCACAGAGAGGGGGGGGGGGGTCCAGTCTCCACGGATGGCCACAGAGAGGGGGGGGAAGGGTCCAGTCTCCACGGACGGCCAAAGAGGGGGGGGAAGGGTCCAGTCTCCACGGACGGCCAAAGAGGGGGGGGAAAGGGTCCAGTCTCCACGGACGGCCAAAGAGGGGGGGGAAAGGGTCCAGTCTCCACGGACGGCCAAAGAGGGGGGGGAAAGGGTCCAGTCTCCACGGACGGCCAAAGAGGGGGGGGAAAGGGTCCAGTCTCCACGGACGGCCAGAGGGGGGGGGGAAAGGGTCCAGTCTCCACGGACGGCCAGAGGGGGGGGGGGGGGGAAAGGGTCCAGTCTCCACGGACGGCCAGAGGGGGGGGGGGGGGGGGAAAGGGTCCAGTCTCCACGGACGGCCAGAGGGGGGGGAAAAGGGTCCAGTCTCCACGGACGGCCAAAGAGGGGGGGGAAAGGGTCCAGTCTCCACGGACGGCCAGAGAGGGGGGGGGTCCAGTCTCCACGGACGGCCAGAGGGGGGGGGGGGAAGGGTCCAGTCTCCACGGACGGCCAGAGGGGGGGGGGGGGGGGGAAGGGTCCAGTCTCCACGGACGGCCAGAGGGGGGGGGGGGGGGGGAAGGGTCCAGTCTCCACGGACGGCCAGAGGGGGGGGGGGGGGGGAAGGGTCCAGTCTCCACGGACGGCCAGAGAGGGGGGGGGGGGGGTCCAGTCTCCATGGATGGCCACAGAGAGGGGGGGTCCAGTCTCCACGGATGGCCACAGAGAGGGGGGGTCCAGTCTCCACGGATGGCCACAGAGAGGGGGGGTCCAGTCTCCACGGATGGCCACAGAGAGGGGGGGGGGGTCCAGTCTCCACGGAGGGCCACAGAGAGGGGGGGGGGGTCCAGTCTCCACGGAGGGCCACAGAGAGGGGGGGGGGGGGTCCAGTCTCCACGGATGGCCACAGAGAGGGGGGGGGGGTCCAGTCTCCACGGATGGCCACAGAGAGGGGGGGGGGTCCAGTCTCCACGGATGGCCACAGAGAGGGGGGGGGGGGTCCAGTCTCCACGGATGGCCACAGAGAGGGGGGGGGGGTCCAGTCTCCACGGATGGCCACAGAGAGGGGGGGGGGGTCCAGTCTCCACGGATGGCCACAGAGAGGGGGGGGGGGGTCCAGTCTCCACGGATGGCCACAGAGAGGGGGGGGGGGGTCCAGTCTCCACGGATGGCCACAGAGAGGGGGGGGGGTCCAGTCTCCACGGATGGCCACAGAGAGGGGGGGGGGGTCCAGTCTCCACGGATGGCCACAGAGAGGGGGGGGGGGGTGTCCAGTCTCCACGGATGGCCACAGAGAGGGGGGGGGGGGGGTGTCCAGTCTCCACGGATGGCCACAGAGAGGGGGGGGGGGGTGTCCAGTCTCCACGGATGGCCACAGAGAGGGGAGGGGGGGGGGTGTCCAGTCTCCACGGATGGCCACAGAGAGGGGAGGGGGGGGGGTGTCCAGTCTCCACGGATGGCCACAGAGAGGGGGAGGGGGGGGGTGTCCAGTCTCCACGGATGGCCACAGAGAGGGGAGGGGGGGGGTGTCCAGTCTCCACGGATGGCCACAGAGAGGGGAGGGGGGGGGGTGTCCAGTCTCCACGGATGGCCACAGAGAGGGGAGGGGGGGGGGTGTCCAGTCTCCACGGATGGCCACAGAGAGGGGAGGGGGGGGGTGTCCAGTCTCCACGGATGGCCACAGAGAGGGGAGGGGGGGGGGTGTCCAGTCTCCACGGATGGCCACAGAGAGGGGAGGGGGGGGGTGTCCAGTCTCCACGGATGGCCACAGAGAGGGGAGGGGGGGGGGTGTCCAGTCTCCACGGATGGCCACAGAGAGGGGAGGGGGGGGGGTGTCCAGTCTCCACGGATGGCCACAGAGAGGGGAGGGGGGGGGTGTCCAGTCTCCACGGATGGCCACAGAGAGGGGAGGGGGGGGTGTCCAGTCTCCACGGATGGCCACAGAGAGGGGGGGGGGGTGTCCAGTCTCCACGGATGGCCACAGAGAGGGGGGGGGGGGTCCAGTCTCCACGGATGGCCACAGAGAGGGGGGGGGGTGTCCAGTCTCCACGGATGGCCACAGAGAGGGGGGGGGGTGTCCAGTCTCCACGGATGGCCACAGAGAGGGGGGGGGGTGTCCAGTCTCCACGGATGGCCACAGAGAGGGGGGGGGGGTGTCCAGTCTCCACGGATGGCCACAGAGAGGGGGGGGGGGTGTCCAGTCTCCACGGATGGCCACAGAGAGGGGGGGGTGTCCAGTCTCCACGGATGGCCACAGAGGGGGGGGGGGTCCAGTCACCAAGGATGGCCACAGAGAGGGAGAGGTCCAGTCACCACGGATGGCCACAGAGGGGGGGGGGGAGGTCCAGTCACCATGGATGGCCACAGAGGGGGGGGAGGTCCAGTCACCATGGATGGCCACAGAGGGGGGGTGGGTTGTCCTGTCTCCATGGATGGCCACAGGGGCGTGGCCAGTCTCCATGGATGGCCACAGGGGGGATCCTGTCTCCATGTATGGCCACAGAGGGAGCGGAGAATATGCAACCATCTGAAAATTAAGTGGAAGGTCACAAGTGATGTGTTCCCACTTCTCTAATTTTAAGTACACCAGAGATAAAAATGTTTCAAGATTCAACATCTCTTCATACCACGTTTCCCCAAAAATAAGACAGTCTTTTTTTTGCCCCAAAAAGGGCACGGTGTCTTATTTTCGGGGGGAGCCTTTTTGCTTACCCGGTCCGCGGCATCTTGATGCCTCCCAATGGTGTCCGGTGGCTGTGTGGCATCCTCCTCGCCTCACAGATGCTTTGCTGGAGGCGGGGTATTCAAAGCACCGTCACCAGCAGAAGGCGAGTGCTGCGATTGGCTGATCGAGCGCCGGCTGTGATTGGCTGATCGAGTGCTGGCAGCCAATCACAGCCGACGCTCGATTAGCCAATCACAGCGGTTTCTTTGCTGGAGGCTGGGTATTGAAAGCCCTGTCGCCAGCAGAAGGCAGCATGTGAGACGGAGGAGGGGTGTCGGACACTGCCGCCGCTAACGCTGCCACCGATACCACCGCTGCCGCCGACACCAGCGGGACACCGTGGACCATGTGGGGATTTTTTTTTTTTAGTTTGTGGGGCACCCGAGATAAGGCCTCTCCCGAAAATAAGACCTATATTTCAAACCTCCCCTGAAAACCCAATAGGTCTTACTATCGAGGTAGGACCTATTTTCAGGGAAACACGGTAAGTAGTGCAGCTGGAAATGTATAAGATAGACAGCTGACGGAAGCCAAGCACCTAGCTGCAGTAAGCGTGCCATCAAACACAGAGGCAGTTTATCAAAACACATTTATTGCTGGTGTACTTAAAAAAATAAAATTTTGAGAGATAGACATTAGAGATGAGCGAGCATACACGCTAAGGACATTTACTCGATCGAGCATTGTCCTTAGCGAGTATCTCCCCCATCGGACGAAAAGGTTCGGGTGACAGGTGAGTGTTGAGAGGGATCTCCCCTCCGTTCCACGCCCACCGCTGGCAGTCGAATCTTTGCTCCTGAGCGGCCAGGTACTTGCTAAGGGCAATGCTCGATCGAGCAATTGCCCTTAGCGAGTATGCTCGCTCATCTCTAGTAGACATCCCTTGTAACCTTTAACTTAATTTTCAGATGATTGTGCCATTTTCCAGTCATTTTCATCCAATACTAGCACACCTAACATGCCTGCTATCAACAGAACACTAATCTGTTTTGGCAGCACCTCTATGTAATATTTTTTGGACCTACAAATACCATATAGGCCCACTATCAGCATCATAGGATAGCTCTGCTCTATTCTTCTCTATTCCATTTTTATGTATGCCAGCAAAGAGGGGTCCTATTACTAACTCTAGCGCAGTGGTGATCTTGTTTTTTATTGAAGCCACAGAGAAGGGCCATATTACAAATAAGACCACAGAGGGAGGTCCTATTAATAACTGGGGTTACAGCAGGGGTCTTATTAAGTGGGGCAACAGAGAGATCCTAATACTTGGTGGAAACGCAGAGGGCACTATTATCATCTTAGTATGGACACTATTACATAATGGGAGCACAGCAGGGGCACTATTATATAGTGGGGCACTGAGAAGTTCATTATGGCTTGAGGCAGCAGGATGGGGAGAATATGCAGAAGCGACTAAGTCGTAGCTAGAAGATTTCTCAGTGGCAGTCTGGACCCAAAGGGAAGAAAATCCAATACAGTCGACTCCAAATATAGGCAACATCAGAACGTCACCTGTGATCACTGGAGGCAACTATACTGTAATGACAATCACTGTGTAGAGTCGGTATTTGAGTTCATTATATGATAAGTGTTGTTTAGAGACATACTACAACTCAACCGCTGTGTCTAAGCTCGCTAAATTATGAAAGTTGCTATATATATTATATATAATTTCTTTTTATATTCATTTTATTTAACACAGTTGTTAAACTAGAAGAGTATACAATGTTGCATTATTAAAATTGCTTACAAAACAGAGTATTGTGTTTTCCACTGGCAATAGTATAAAGGACTGCCAGAGCTGAGGCCCACGGGGCTGATACGAGAGAGGCAGACATGACAGGGTTAACAGAGAGGGAAGGGGTTAACAGGAGTCACTGGGAACACAAGAAGTGAGAAGAAGCAGGAAGAGCAGCAGAGCTGAAGAAGAGGGAAGACCACGAGAAGAAAAACAGCATGAAGATTTAAGGAGGACGGGTTGGGTGCAGCATGGAGAAGTAAGGAGTGCAGCGGGCTGAAGAACTGAAGAGCCCAAAAAGGACTTACTGGTGGAGGAAGATGGAGGCTATTTCGGAGAGGAAGATGGAGGCTATTCCGGAGAGGATCCGGGCTGCGGCAGTGGAGCGAGGCCTGGACTGGCTGGAGAGGATGTCTGGTGAGGCATTAGAAGCAGCTGAACCAGCTCCAGCTGCTACATCAGCGAGTTCAGCAGCAGGAGCGGAGGGACCAGAGAGCGCACGCACTGGTGAGACTTAGTCATGATCACGTGCCCACTAGCAGGCGCCATGTTAGAAGCCCGTCCCTGGCCCCACCACCCAAGCACCCTCAGGCAACACCTCCTGGAAGGAGTTGATGAGGAGGCAGGGAGTAGGGCATGCCTCATGGCCTGTTGCAGCATGGAGCTCGCCATTTAGCGCGTCATCCAGCACAGAAAGCATTCCAGGAGTAAGCTCGGCTAGGAGGACTGGGGTAGGACAGGTGGTAAGAGTAGCTGAGGTTTGGCCCTCTACTTTGCCATGTTGCGGCATGGAGTACGCAGGCAAGGGGGTCAACCAGCAGGGAGATTATTCTGGGTGTAGGTGTTACTGGGGGTTTGGAGGGTAGCTGTTTCACGATGGTGGCAGTCCAAATGGAAAAGGATGGGGAGGGGATCCACCTTGACGACAGGGTGAGGTCTATGTATGCTTTGAGGGGCCCTTGGGGACCCACTTGAAAAAGGAGGTTAGGGAAAAGATATGGAGGGATGAATATGTGGAAATATTCTCCCTTCTCCCCTTGGAAAAATTTAATCTGGATAAGGGGAAGAGAACAGAGTATAAGAAACAGGAGGAAGAAAAGCAGAGGTGGCATCTCATTCCACAGACGTTCACAAAGTGGCTCAAAGTGTTTGTCCTCCCGGCAAGCGTGATTGGGGATAAAGCACCGGAAAATTGTTCTGGGCTTTTCTACTATCTAGACTCGATAGGCGAGGCCTATCGGTTATACGGGAGGCAGACCTGGCTGCACTATGATGAGCAGTTCAGGCAGCGCGCCCATTGATCAGATGGTATTCAAGGATCTTGGCTTCTTGTTGAGGGTAATTGCCCCTGTGCGATTCGGACAGCCTTTTCACGGAGGTGCCAGGCCATCAGGCTCAGTCACCCATTCAGCAGCAGGGGGCCAACGGGGACAGGCAGGGGGAATATACCTGGCTTTTGTTGGCAATTCAACAAGAGCCAATGTAAGTTCGGAGTGACATGCAAGTTTGAGCATGCCTGCTCTCATTGTAGTGAGGAGGGGGGGGGCATGGAGTGAAGTGATAATTAGGTGGATGGGCATTAGGCGGAGTGTTGGAGGAAATTGACAGGGGGGGTAATTTGGATAGAGTGTCAAACAGGTTAGTCAGTCATGCAGGGGGCAATGAGTTAGGGAAGAGACCATTCAGGGACATCCGGTATGACATCCTTAGGTTGTTAGGGTCATACCCAGGGGTAGTCATAGTCTGGTTGGAAATAGTCCCTAGGAAGGTGTGGAGGGGGCCTGCATTCGGTAAAGGGTGTGACTAAAGCACAGATCAAGTTAAACAGGGAGGTGTCGCAATTTGTGGGGCGGAAGGGGGGAGTTGCGGTCAGTCACATCGATTTGGAGGCTTGTACAGGGAATTATTGGAGGTGGGATGGCGTTCACTTGAACAAGATAGGTACGGATCTGTGGTTGGAAGGAGTGCAGGAGGGGATTGAGCGAGCTTTGCTGTTGTGGCGGGCAGTGCAGGCTTGAGGGGGTCAAGCCATGCTGGCTGTGGTGGGGAGGGGTCCTTGGAGTCAGCATAAAAGGATAGTGGGGGGGAGGCAAGGGCTGGATAGCTACCTTCCCCTTAATTGCTTAGTAGGTGGACTGCCACCTCTTGGCTTTGCAGGGCGGTGCCTGCAAAGATGGTGGGAGTGGTTAGCCAGGTTATCGCTAGCCAGCCTCGGGGTCAGGAGGTCGGTGACTAGAGGCTAGTTGGTGAGTGGTGTCTGAGTCAGTTACTATGCGATGGGTGACTGGTACAATTATTTCCAGTTTTTTGGTGAGGCGACAGTAGTTTCGGGGCTCCAAGGATCTCTTTCCAGGTTTTCTACCGGGTAACAATGTTACTATGTTTTAAGGTTATGTTTGTTAATAAATATGGTTGCTGTGGCCAAAATTTAATCCAAAGAATGGAATCTGTGGTTATTTAGGTAAAGTGGGGGTTTGAGGGAGAGGGAGGGTCACAGTAGACACGACACTGTGATACCTGGGTTATGTCAAAAATAGACTATTTCTGTTGTAAAGTATTAAAAGATCAGTAGACTAGTGTTATATATATTTTTTTATTTAGTAGTGGCAATGTGCATTCCAGCTTCTATGCTCAGCCCACTAATTTCATGGACCTCTATCATGCTGTATGTTTGGGCCAGTAGACCTGCGGTTAGGCTGGGATATTTGTCTGTAAAATGTGCCCTTATAATGCTTATCTGAAACTGGCCATACAGAGGAGAACTATAGTTACCGATTCTGGTACTGTATTCATTTACTGAGGTTAGTTCTGGTGCAGTATTGGTTGGGTGCTTGGTTCTGGGACTGTATTATTGTTATGGCTTGTTTCTGTTGCGTGACCATGGTTTGGCTGGGTAACACTAGCTTTGGCTGGTGTTTCACCCTGTGGCCTCATTCACACCAACATGAGTTTTGCGCGCCTAATGCATGCTTCTAAAAGAACCAATGGGTTGCTATAGAAGCGTTCATTTCTGCTCAGCCATTAAATGACAGCTGAGCACTGCCTCTTATTAGCTGAGCACTGTGACCAATCAGAGGCAGCACTTTCTGGAGGCAGGGATTTTCAATCCCAGCTACCAGAATGTAGAAGACGACTGCCAGGGACGGGGAGAAGAGCCGGACAGCACTTCTAGGTGAGTTTTTTTTTTTCTACAGCTAGGAATGATTTTCAGGGAAGGGCTTAGATTTCAGGCCCTTCCGCAAAGAACAATCGCTGTAGGGGTTGCTTTCATCCCATCACTTTCAATGGGACAGCAGCGCCTATGACAGCTATGGCAGGGGATACTTTTGTCCCCACTGCAGTGCCCTCATCATTGAACACTGTGACAGTACTGTCACAGTGTTCAGTGATGAGGGGACTGCAGAGGAGCAGTTGCTCCAGTGAACGAGCAAAGTTTCATGCGCAAACTTTGCCCTTTCACGCATTTCCCGCATAAGCGAGGAGCGCATTTTTTTTCGTGCTCATAGACGCGCAAAAAACGTGCTCGTCTGAATGAACCCATGCGTTTTTAATAGCTTCCTTCACATTTGCAATGTTTTCTCTTAGGTGATGTTGCGTGAGAAAAAAAAACGGAATTCTCCATCTTTCTGCGTCTTGCTTTTTTTAATCTGCTTCCCTATGGAGCCTCCATTTTACTGCATTGTAAAGCATTTTCGTGCGATGCCTTTTTAACATTAGAAAGTCCTATTGACTTTTGTGCTAAAAAAATAAAAATAAAATAAAAAAATAGTGCTCAAAAAACGCAAACAGCATTGATGTTTTTGCAAGAAAAAAAACAGGGCTAACACTCCAAAAATCGCAGGAACAAAGATGATTTTATTGCGTTTTTGCACAGGAGCGTTAGTCATTCAAGTACAATGGAAATCCTTCCAGCCACTTACCTCCAGTCACAGTAAAGGTTCATTCACACAAGAAGCAGCAATTTGCGCCCAATATTCTCGGATGTGACTCACATAGACTAGCACACAAAAACCCCGTCTGTGTGCAGGACACCGCACATCTGCCATTCTTATGAGAGACTCGCACAAAAATAGAACGATTTTTCCTACTACTTGCAGCATCTCGGCGAGTGAAAAGTCTCCCATGTAAGTACACCTATTGCAAATATTCGGTTGTATTTTTGTATGGGTTTTGTGCATCTTGCACCGCTCAAAGTTTGATCAGCTCCTGTTCTACACACCCAATAGTCACATGGTGACTTTTAGTTCTGCTAAAAACCAAACAACTCCGACAGGTGAATGACTTCTCGCTCAATGTCCTGTGGCGGCTGCATGTACATGGGACGATTAACACCCAAATTCACTATTTCTAGCGAGAATTTGGGAATTACTTTCCCAGTGTACTTTTAGTCTGAAAGTGACACTAGTTTCACTTTAATAATAGTGCAAAACATTTCATGTTGTTCTTACATGAATTTCATATCTTTACCCTTTCTCCGTCCTTCCAAACCGCCTGAGCCTTGTTATCTGGCTGATTGTGTGCTATAATCAGCTTGTAGAGGGCGAGCTTGAGCGGGAGCGCCTGCAAGCATGAACTACACCGCCGTACAGCCTGGCAAGAACAAATGCTGATGGATGTTTCTGCATGCTGATCGGCACTCGTTCCGCTAATCATTCAGGCGCATAAGAGGACATTCCTGAAGGCTTTACAGTAGTTTCTGGCATAACAAAGTCAAACATTTTTGCAACTTTTTGTCCTCTACTCTACTTCCCAAAAGGGCCATAGTTTGTCAGGAGGGGGGCGTGGGCGCCCTGGATGGCACATTCATGTGTAATTACACCAGAAACTGGCATAAATCATACCAGAAATATATGGAAGATTGGATTTGGCTGTATTCACACGTGGTGTTTTTTATGCAGTTTTGTTTGCATTACCCCAATTCAACAGTCTTTAATATATTTACATTACCATTTTTGCCTCTATGTCTCACAAATGTCTTGATTTTCTTTTTGTCGCTTGCGCCCATTTCCTACACATAAGAACCATTTTTTTTTACTTGACGTGAACAGACTGTACTTTATGTTACCTTCATATCGGTACCAAAGTTTTTACAGCACAGACAGTTCCATGAAATAGATCCGTGCAAAGCCGCGTTATTCTGCTAGTCTAAAATATACATTGCTGTATTTTACTGCTCTAGGCTCTTGCTCAACTACCAATACAAATTCTTGTTGCAATACCTTTCATTTAGATAATGCTATAGGCAACTGCTCAAATAGCAACGGCCAAACCCCTCTACTGTTTGTTATGACAGGCCAGAAATCTACCACAGGGTACCTTTTTATCTCTTTCCTGGGTAAGAAGGCAGCCTATAGATCAGTGGTAACCTCTGCTCAGACAAATGGCCCATTTAGACGGGACGAATGTTGGGCAAACGATGCCCGACGCTCGTCCCCGCATACACTCGCTCCCGTGCTGCTGCACGAGAGCTAGTATCGCTGACATAAACGATGTACGATGAACTGAATGATGATTGTTCAGTGTAAATAGCAGTTGATCAGTACTGGACAGCCACTATGTTAAGTCAATAAAGAGGGGCGGGGGAGACCGAGGAGAGAAATATCCTCCAGCCTCCCTGCTATGAGCCAGCGATACTAGCTCCTGTGTAGCAGCACAAGAGTGAGCATGTACGGGTGTAGTGGCCCAGTACATGCTTTTCTGACCCCTCCATAATGTTATGTATGTCCTATGTAGATGCTCTGTGCAAAACGGTCTTGTAATTCTGTTATGCGTATTGCACAGCTCCAGCAAATGAGAGGTTAATGTCTGCAAAATGTGAGCTGACTGTGAATCTAACAATTTATGTCCTGTCATGCGGTATGAGAGTGGCTATACATGTAAGTGATTGAGAGCGGGAAAGGAGTTCCATCTTGGCTTCCATCTTGAGTCCCATCACGTAGGGTAAAGCACAGAGGCACATGGGGGCACCTTCAGCCCCCGTGTGTTGAAGATTGAAGAAGAGAAGAAGTTTCCCGGAGTGCTTGTTTCTGTGAGGAGGATGGAGTGAGCCCCCAAGAGATTGAGAGTGAGCAATGAGTGAGTGAGTAAGACTTTTGCAAGGCCCAGGGCAGAGGTACTCTTTCTTTTCTTACTTGTTCGTGCCCAAGCGTCCTTAAGTCTGGGACAGCTGGGTGGAGGTACGCGTCTACAATTGTCACACACACAGGCGTCGTGAAGTCTGGGATCGCTGTGTGGAGGTACTCATCTTCAAGTCTGTCTGTATATATATCCATAACTCTACCTGCACATGGAATACTGTCTATTTTTGCCTTGTATTTGTGGAGTTGTTACCCAGTAAAGTTATTCCAGGCCCTGACTGTTCCCAGGGACCTAAGTTACTCTATTCCAGTCTGTGGCTCATTTATTTCCCTGCCGATGTTTATGCTGGAACAGTGGCGTCACCCGTGACAACCACAATTCCTGTTCTCCAGTCTATTGGGCATACATATGCCGGGGCTGTCCGGAAGAGGCCCAGCGCTATTCTGGCCTTGGCTACGTGCATCCCTCCACGAGGGAGCGTGGTAAGTGCCGCCGTGACAAGCCAGCATCTTGCCCTCCCAGCTCCTCAGTGTATGCCATGTGTCCAGTGTCACCCTACGGGTCGAGTGTCGGGCATCGTTTGCCTGACATTCGTCCCATCTAAATGGGCCTTGAATCTCCAGTACGGATGTAGTGGCCCAAAACATCTATTTCTGCCCCCTCCATAAATGTCATACGTCATGTTTTCAATGTGGATGCACTGTGCAAAGTGTCTTGTCTGATGTTAGGTGTATTGCACAGCTGCAGCATCTGAGAGGTTAATGTCGAAAGTGGATGGGATATGTCTGGAAAAGTATCAATTTATGTCCTGTCATGGGGTATGTTAGACCCTATAAACGTGGGTGTATCAGAGCGAGAAGGGGTCTTTCATCATCTTCTACGGTTGAGTGTGGAGTGGAGGGCTGGCCACATGGGGGTACCTTCAACCCTCATGTGGTGAAGAGATGAAAGAAGAGGAGATGTATCCTGAGGCCTGCTATTCCAGGTACCACCTCAAAGGAGCGACTGAAGTGAAGAGCCCACCGTGCAGTGCGGCTTGCAAATAATGATTGAGTGTCTGTGGAGTGATCCTACCGCCATCCTCCTCTGGAGTGTTCCAGATAACTTAGCCTGTAGGACCAGTGTCATGCTGTGTCTACTCCCTGACCTCACATTCTTTGTCTTTCCTGCACTGGCGTGTGTAACGTTGTACTCTGACAAGCTTCCTTTAAAGTTTTCCAGTCACTGCCTGTTCCCAGTGACTGAGGTATTCAAGTTTCAACTGTGTGTGGACTCTCTTCATTTATCTACCAGGTACAAGCTACGGTGAGAAGGAACGGTGCCGTCACGCAATGCAAATCTACAATCCACTATACATATACAGGTAATCACTGTCCCAGAGTTGCCTGGAAGAGGCCTAGCAGTACCTTGGCCGAGGTTACATGCATCCCTCCGGGGAGGAGTCTGGTAGAGCCACCATGACAAGTGCCAACTCTACCCCACCAGCTCCTCAGTGTGGGACTTGTGTCTAGGTGGCCGCTGGGACGCTGCACGGCCAACAGATTTAGGCTGAGCAGGGGTTATGACTGATCTATATCAGGGTGGGACATGTTGGGCTCAGGAAGGAAGTGCCACATATAGCTTCTTAAGGTGACCACATTTTCCCCAGGGTCAAAGCGGGACAGAGGGGTCTGATCAGGGGCGGGGCTTATCAAGACAGCTGATTTTAACCCTGGCATTATAAAAAGTAAAGGGCCAGTTCAAAAAAAAAAAAAAAGAACAGCAAATTCTGTAGCATTTCTGCTTCCAAAAAAACACTCAAAATCTGTACCATTGGTGTGGATTTTGACTGGAAATCTGCCGCGTATGCACAGTTGATCTCATACTATGCGGTGCTCCCCCTCACCTCCTCCATAGGCTTCCTGCTGTCAGTGCTCCCCGACTTCCAGTTCCCAGTGGCCTGTAGCCGTCTCATCTGACCAGCAACACTGCACCTAATCAGGCTACTGAGAACCAAAAGCCGGGAAGCGCCAGCAGCAGGAAGCCTTTGGAGGAGGTGAAGGGGAGCGCTGCGGATACGCAGAAAAGCTACAGAATTTGCAGCAGAAATGCTGTGGACATTCTTCAGCATTTCAGCCTTGTGTAAACATACCTTAGATCAGCTTGAGGTATACTGCCATGTGCAGAGCGGCCTCAGCAGTAAGAGTGTCCCCTACTTTGGCCAATAATAGTCACCCCCCCGCAGTGGCCTCAGTTGTAATAGTGTCCCCTATTTCGACCCCGGTAGTGATAGACTCCTCTATGTCATCCCTAGTAACAATAGTGGCCCCCACAGTGCCCCCAGTATGAATAGTGGCCCCCACAGTGCCCCCAGTAAGAATAGTGGCCCCCACAGTGCCCCCAGTAAGAATAGTGGCCCCCACAGTGCCCCCAGTAAGAATAGTGGCCCCCACAGTGCCCCCAGTAAGAATAGTGGCCCCCACAGTGCCCCCAGTAAGAATAGTGGCCCCCACAGTGCCCCCAGTAAGAATAGTGGCCCCCACAGTGCCCCCAGTAAGAATAGTGGCCCCCACAGTGCCCCCAGTAAGAATAGTGGCCCCCACAGTGCCCCCAGTAAGAATAGTGGCCCCCACAGTGCCCCCAGTAAGAATAGTGGCCCCCACAGTGCCCCCAGTAAGAATAGTGGCCCCCACAGTGCCCCCAGTAAGAATAGTGGCCCCCACAGTGCCCCCAGTAAGAATAGTGGCCCCCACAGTGCCCCCAGTAAGAATAGTGGCCCCCACAGTGCCCCCAGTAAGAATAGTGGCCCCCACAGTGCCCCCAGTAAGAATAGTGGCCCCCACAGTGCCCCCAGTAAGAATAGTGGCCCCCACAGTGCCCCCAGTAAGAATAGTGGCCCCCACAGTTGCCTCAGGGGTAATACTAAGCCACCACGCTGTGCAAAGAACCTAGTGAAAGTAACTCAGCCAGTCAGTGTGGAAAGGAGGCCTTCTGGGCCCCCCTGGCTTAGGGGCTCGGTTGCAATTGCGACCACTGCGACTCCTGTATGCCACTGTTCATATTTGGTGGTCCTGTCCAGTGGTTAGATCTTTCTGAAGCATGATTTTCAACCTGATACATATTTGTAACACGACTTTATGTGGCCTCGGACCTGGCTCTGGCACTCTGTTTTCTAAATTCAAGCAAGATACCTCTCTACTACTCTGTTATAATGTCTGCCAAGTGTGGTTGTTAGGATTATGGGAATCGTCAAACATTGAAGATAGTCAGAAACACCTTCCCTTGTTGAAGTCACTAGCTCCATTAACAGCATGTATGACTTGGAAGAGATTTATGTAGAAATCCCACCAAAACTAACTTGTTTCCCCCCTGAGTGGTTTGGACAAAATACACTGTTGCCAACACTTTAAAGGACACTAAAAATAAAAAAGCGTGCTCATATGAAAAATGGATGTCATGCCCGCGCTGGGTTCAAGGGGTACGGGAGTCTGTGGAGAGCAGATGTTCTGATAGAATATAACACACATTGCCTAAAATATCTTTGTCTTCATTATACTTAGCTTATTTGACTAACAATTTATAGACTATATATCTTGTTAATTCCTCATTTATCAAGTTGATGGACTTTTACAGCGATATGCATCCATTTTCAATAAGTGTTAGATATAGGGTTACCCCTGGGGGCGCCAGGGTCTGCTTGGTGCGGGATGCTCGTCCTGGTACTGCGGGGGCCCGGGCTGGCGGCTCTGTCCGGGGTTTCCCCACTCTGGTGGTTGGTCGCAGCGGCGCGTCCCCGTCTGCTGGTCGGCCGTGCGGCGCTTGGGCCGGTGCGTGCCGCCAGGAGGAGGCAGTTTTATGATTCCCTCCGGTTGTCATGTGACTTCGCCCCTCTGGGCGGGGAATTCTGCATATATACCTTGCTGGCCCAGACTCTGGTTGCCAGTGTTTGGTTTTGACTTGTCTGCCTAAACCCGCATTATTGACCTGACTGTGTTCGACTTCAGCCTTTCATTTGACTCTGCCTCTGTTTTGTTCTCCTGTACTTTGCACGTATCTTTGGTTTGACCCTGCTTGTTTCACGTCTACTCTCTGGTCTGCTCGGTTGTTGCCTCCAGTCAGCTACCTGGTGCTCACCTGCTGGTCTCCTTGTCCCTCCTTCTTTGGGGTCCCTGTCACTAGTGCAGTGCAGGGACCATCGCCCAGTTGTCGCCCTGGAGCCTAGTCCAAGGGGGGCAAATAGGTAAGGACACGGGAGAGGGCTGGCTAAGGGATTCCCTGTCCATCTGCCCCTGCCAGTCCTAACAATAAGCCTCTGAAAGTTGCCTCTGGTACTTGCTTTTACTGCATTCCAAATCTTTCAAACTCCCTGATATTTGAAGACTTATATTTTTATGTTCAATATTTCATTAAAGAAACATTTAAGAAAAATAAATAAATGTAAAAAAATTATGCAATTGAGCAAATCATTTATGGCTCTCTGGAAGTTTCTGTATCTTGGAAAGGTTGCCTGTAGAGATGAGCGAGCACCAAAATGCTCGGGTGCTCGTTACTCGAGACAAACTTTTCGCGATGCTCGGGGGTTCGTTTGGAACCCCATTGAAGTCAATGGGCGACCCGAGCATTTTTGTATATCGCCGATGCGCGCTAAGGTTTTCATTTGTGAAAATCTGGGCAATTCAAGAAAGTGATGGGAACGACAGCAACGGATAGGGCAGGCGAGGGGCTACATGTTGGGCTGCATCTCAAGTTCACAGGTCCTACTATTAAGCCACAATAGCGGCAAGAGTGGGCCCCCCACCCCCTCCCAACAACTTTTACTTCTGAAAAGCTCTCATTAGCAATGCATACCTTAGCTAAGCACCACACTACCTCCAACAAAGCACAATCACTGCCTGCATGACACTCCGCTGCCACTTCTCCTGGGTTACATTCTGCCCAAACCCCCCCCCACGACCCAGTGTCCACAGCGCACACCAAACTGTCCCTGCCCAGCCTTCAGCTGCCCTCATGCCACGCCACCCTCATGTCTATTTATAAGTGCGTCTGCCAGAGGAAAAGCAGGCACACACTGCAGAGGGTTGGCACGGCTAGGCAGCGACCCTCTTTAAAAGGGGTGGGGCGATTGTCCACAATGCTGTACAGAAGCAATGAGAAATGCAATCCTGTGCCACCTCCATCTGGAGCTGCACACGTGCGCATAGCAATGGGGAACCTATGTGCCACACACTATTCATTCTGTCAAGGTGTCTGCATGCCCCAGTCAGACCGCGGTTTTTTATAAATAGTCACAGGCAGGTACAACTCCGCAATGGGAATTCCGTGTGCACCCACAGCATGGGTGGCTCCCTGGAACCCACCGGCGGTAGATAAATATATCCCATTGCATTGCCCATCACAGCTGAGGTAATAAATTCATGTTTAATGCAGGTGGGCTTCGGCCCACACTGCATGCCCCAGTCAGACTGGGGTTCTTTAGAAGTGGACACATGTAGTTACAACTCCGTGTGGACCGACAGCATGGGTGGGTGCCAGGAAGCCACCGGCGGTACATAAATATATCCCATTGCAGTGCCCAACACAGCTGATGTAACATCAGCTTTAATGCAGGTGGGCAAAAAATTTATTGGATTACACTGTAGGCGAGGGCCCCCAAAAATTGGTGTACCAACAGTACTAATGTACCTCAGAAAAATTGCCCATGCCCAACCAAGAGGGCAAGTGAAACCCATTAATCGCTTTGGTTAATGTGGCTTAATTGGTAACTAGGCCTGGAGGCAGCCCAGTAAAAATAAAAATTGGTTGAGGTGAAAGTTTCAACGCTTTAATGAGCATTGAAACGTATAAAAATTGTTTACAAAAATTATATGACTGAGCCTTGTGGGCCTAAGAAAAATTGCCCGTTCGGCGTGATTACGTCAGCTTTCAGGAGGAGGAGCAGGAGGAGGAGGATGAATATTATACACAGATTGATGAAGCTAAAAGGTCCACGTTTTTGATGGTGATAGAGAACAATGCTTCCATCCGCGGGTGCAGCCTACGTATTGTTTAGGTATCGCTGCTGTCCGCTGGTGGAGAAGAGAAGTCTGCGGAAATCCAGGCTTTGTTCATCTTGATGAGTGTAAGCCTGTCGGCACTGTCGGTTGACAGGTGGGTACGCTTATCCGTGATGATTCCCCCAGCCACACTAAACACACTCTCTGACAAGACGCTAGCCGCAGGACAAGCAAGCACCTCCAGGGCATACAGCGCGAGTTCAGGCCACGTGTCCAGCTTCGACACCCAGTAGTTGTAGGGGGCAGAGGCGTCACCGAGGATGGTCGTGCGATCGGCTACTTACTCCCTCACCATCCTTTTACAGTGCTCCCGCTAACTCAGCCTTGACTGGGGAGCGGTGACACAGTCTTGCTGGGGAGCCATAAAGCTGTCAAAGGCCTTAGAGAGTGTTCCCCTGCCTGCGCTGTACATGCTGCCTGATCTCTGCGCCTCCCCTGTTACCTGGGCCGCAGAAATGCACCTTCTGCCACTAGCGCTGTCGGATGGGAAGTTTACCATCAGTTTGTCCACCAGCGCCCTGTGGTATAGCATCATTCTCGAACCCCTTTCCTCTTCGGGAATGAGAGTGGAAAGGCTCTCCTTATACCGTGGGTCGAGCAGTGTGTACACCCAGTAATCCGTAGTGGCCAGAATGCGTGTAACGCGAGGGTCACGAGAAAGGCATCCTAACATGAAGTCAGCCATGTGTGCCAGGGTACCTGTACGCAATACATGGCTGTCCTCACTCGGAAGATCACTTTCAGGATCCTCCTCCTCCTCCGCTGGCCATACACGCTGAAAGGATGACAGGCAAGCTGCATCTGTACCCTCAGCAGTGGGCCAAGCTGTCTCTTCCCCCTCCTCCTCATGCTCCTCCTCCTCTGGCCATACACGCTGAAAGGATGACAGGCAAGCAGCATCTGTCCCCTCAGCAGTGGGCCAAGCTGTCTCTTCCCCCTCCTCCTCATGCTCCTCCCCCTCCTCCTCAACACTCTGAGATATAGACATGAGGTTGCTCTGACTATCCAGCGACATACTGTCTTCCCCCGCCTCCGTTTCTGATTCCAAAGCGTCTGCCTTTATGCTTTGCAGGGAACTTCTCAAGAGGCATAGCAGAGGAATGGTGACGCTAATGATTGCAGCATCCCCGCTCACCATCTGGGTAGACTCCTCAAAGTTTCCAAGGACCTGGCAGATGTCTGCCAACCAGGCCCACTCTTCTGTAAAGAATTGAGGAGACTGACTCCCACTACGCTGCCCATGTTGGAGTTGGTATTCCACAGTAGCTCTACGCTGCTCATAGAGCCTGGCCAACATGTGGAGCGTAGAGTTCCACTGTGTGGGCACGTCGCACAGCAATCGGTGCAGTGGCAGATGAAACCGATGTTGCAGTGTCCGCAGGGTGGCAGCGTGCCTGTGGGACTTGCGGAAATGTGCGCAGAGCTGGCGCACCTTTCCGAGCAGGTATGACAAGTGTGGGTAGCTTTTCAGAAAGCGCTGAACCACCAAATTAAAGACATGGGCCAGGCATGGCACGTGCGTGAGGCTGCCGAGCTGCAGAGCCGCCACCAGGTTACGGCCGTTGTCACACACGACCATGCCCGGTTGGAGGCTCAGCGGCGCAAGCCAGCGGTCGGTCTGCTCTGTCAGACCCTGCAGCAGTTCGTGTGCCGTCTGACTCTTCTCTCCTAAGCTGAGTAGTTTCAGCACGGCCTGCTGACGCTTGCCCACCGCTGTGCTGCCACGCCGCGTGACACTGACTGCTGGCGACGTGCTGCTGCTGACACATCTTGATTGCGAGACAGAGGTTGCGTAGGAGGAGGAGGGTGCTTTAGTGGAGGAAGCATACACCGCCGCAGATACCACCACCGACCTGGGGCACGCAATTCGGGGGGTGGGTAGGACGTGAGCGGTCCCAGGCTCTGACTCTGTCCCAGCCTCCACTAAATTCACTCAATGTGCCGTCAGGGAGATATAGTGGCCCTGCCCGCCTGTGCTTGTCCACGTGTCGGTTGTTAAGTGGACCTTGGCAGTAACCGCGTTGGTGAGGGCACGTACAATGTTGCGGGAGACGTGGTCGTGCAGGCCACGGGAAAAGTAGTGGCGACTGGGAACCGAGTAGTGCGGGGCTGCCGCCGCCATCATGCTTTTGAAAGCCTCCGTTTCCACAAGCCTATACAGCAGCATCTCCAGGCTGATCAATTTGGCAATGTGCACGTTTAACGCTTGAGCGTGCGGGTGCGTGGCGGCGTACTTGCGCTCGCGCTCAAACAGTGGCGCTAGCGACGTCTTGACGCTGCGCTGAGAGACATTGCTGGATGGGGCCGAGGACAGCGGAGGTGAGGGTGTGGGTGCAGGCCAGGAGACGGTAGTGCCTGTGCCCTGAGAGGGGGGTTGGATGTCAGTGGCAGGTTGGGACACAGGGGGAGAGGCAGTGGTGCAAACCGGAGGCGGTGAACGGCCTTCGTCCCACCTTGTGGGGTGCTTGGCCATCATATGCCTGCGCATGCTGGTGGCGGTGCCTCCCCAGCTGATCTTGGCGCGACAAAGGTTGCACACCACTGTTCGTCGGTCGTCAGGCGTCTCTGTGAAAAACTGCCATACTGTAGAGCACCTTGACCTCTGCAGGGTGGCATGGCGCGAGGGGGCGCTTTGGGAAACAGTTGGTGGATTATTCGGTCTGGCCCTGCCTCTACCCCTGGCCACCGCACTGGCTCGGCCTGTGCCCACACCCTGACTTGGGCCTCCGCGTCCTCGCCCGCGTCCTCTAGGCCTACCCCTATCCCTCAGCATGCTGTATTACCAGTAATGCAGAAACAGAACGCTGTAATTAAATGTGCCACTTATTGGCCTGTGGTTGGAGGCTGACTTCGCTTACGGAACGCCAGGAAATAATTTGGCGCAAGCCTGCTGTAACACTTAGCTGGCTGCGTATGATTTTGTAGAACTACTACACCCAGCACACACAGACCCAGAACACTGAGCACAGTGACAGGCAGGCCAAATAGATTTTTTGCCCTATATTTTTTAGAAAAGGCCCACTGCCTATATTCAATCAATAATATGTCTTCTGTCCCTGCCTCCACACTTCTGTCCCTGGAGTATTACTGCAGGGCGCAATGCTCTGCACGGCCAATATACCAAAAAAAAAAAAATGTGCAACACTGCAAAAAGCAGCCTCCACAGTACTGCACACGGTTAGATGTGGCCCTAAGAAGGACCGTTGGGGTTCTTGAAGCCTACAATAACTCCTAACACTCTCCCTATAGCAGCTCCAACACGATAGCACTTTCCCTCAGCTATGTCAGAACGCATCTGTGGCGAGCCGCGGGAGGGGCCGATTTTTATACTCAGGTGACACCTGATCTCGCCAGCCACTCACTGCAGGGGGGTGGTATAGGGCTTGAACGTCACAGGGGGAAGTTGTAATGCCTTCCCTGTCTTTCAATTGGCCAGAAAAGCGCGCTAACATCTCAGAGATGAAAGTGAAAGTAATCCGAACATCGCGTGGTACTCGTTACGAGTACGAGCATCTCGAACACGCTAATACTCGAACGAGTATCAAGCTCGGACGAGTACGTTCGCTCATCTCTAGTTGCCTGTTCTAGAGTTCCACATGAATTAGCAAATATATATATAGATAGATATAGATATAGATATAGATAGATATATAGATATATATATATATATATATATATATATATAGATATAGATATATATATATATATATATATATATATATATATATATATATAGGATTTTCTGGATTGCATAAATAGCCGATACACTGCAAAAATCTTTGCAGAACTTCAATAATAATTACCTGCATTTAAGCCCCATTTACATGCAACTATTATCGGTCAAAATTTGTTCAAATGATGGCATGCAAAAACTTCCTTCTTCCACTCTTCGGCTGAATGATGATTTTTACTTGAGCATAAAATCCATTGATAGCAGGGACCGCACGCTGTGTTCACTGGAGTATCTGATTACATTGCATTCAGCTGAAAGCCCACGGCAGCCCGTGCGAAGAAATGCTGGGATTTGCAAACAGCTGCTGGAGGCTCATTTATATGCACATGAAGCTGATAAAGTGCCAGTGGGCAATAGTGCCCATTAGTACTTTATGCAAAATGATCGCTAGAACTGTCAATCTTTCAATCGTTTGAAAGATTGTCTTTGCGTTTAAATGAGCCTTAAAGGGGTTGTCTCGTGAAATCAAGTGGGGTTCAGCACTTCTGTATGGCCATATTAATGCACTTTGTAATATACATCGTGCATTAATTATGAGCCATACAGAAGTTATTCACTTACCTGCTCCGTTGCTAGCGTCCCCGTCGCCATGGATCCGTCTAAATTCGCTGTCTTCTGGCGTTTTTAGACGCACTTGCGCAGTCCGGTCTTCACCCTGGTGAATGGGGCCGCTCGTGCCGGAGAGCTGGTCCTCGTAGCTCCGCCCCGTCACGTGTGCCGATTCCAGCCAATCAGGAGGCTGGAATCGGCAATGGACCGCACAGAGCCCACGGTGCACCATGGGAGAAGACCCGCGGTGCATCGTGGGTGAAGATCCCGGCGGCCATCTTGGTAAAGGAAGAAAGAATTCGCCGCAGCGCAAGGATTCGGGTAAGTAATAAATTTTTTTTTTTTTTTTAACCCATCCCTTGGGTTTGTCTCGCGCCGAACGGGGGGCCTATTGAATTTTTAAAAAAACCCGTTTCGGCGTGAGACAACCCCTTTAAGATGGTCTAAAGAAATGGACCTTCATAAAGAAAGGAGAAGTATATGTAGAATATTAAGTGAAGCTTCTCTTTAACTGTCTGAGAATATAAAAGTTGCTCTCTCTGTATCATTTAGCAAGACACTTGACTTGCGTACACTTAAGGCTCATTTACACAAAGACAATTTTCACGTGCAAATGGGGCTTTAGTCCAGCAAGCTCCCTTTTCCGCTTGTAGTGTGTTCTAATATACACAAGGAGATCATTTCTAAGGAAATTCAATGTAGCCTTCCAGAATGAAAAAAAAAAAAAATGGAGATACTTCTTGAGACGTGAGAAGAAATCATTTAATTACTTCTAGCTATAACATCCTGGAGCCTCCCCCTAAGCAAATATACATAGCGACAGGTGTGGTAGAATACCCGTTCTTTAACATAAACTATGACGCATCCAAGAGCAAATTATACACTTGAATGCATCTGGATGAGACTCTTCACAGACGTGACATTTTCCTTCAGGGGAAACAGGAATTGGATAGATTGGATTTTGATATGTACAAGTCTGCAGCTTTTCCAAGATAAGCAGTGTCTAATGTTTGACTTGCTCATGAAAGCATAGAAAAACTGTTTGACATGCAATTGCAAGAAAAAAGTAAGTGAACCCTTTGGAATGACGTGGATTTCTGCATTGATTGATAACAATCAGACCGCATTTTACTAAAGTCTCAATTATAGACAAATACAATCTAACTAATTTAATACTACATAAACCTTTGTATCATTCATATCTTCAATTGAGCATATTGAGTAAAAATCCACAGTATAGGGAGAAAAAGTAAGTGAACCTCGGCGTTAATCACTTTTCCAACAGCTGATTGGCAAAAGGTGTTGCAAGATTGGACATGTGGGTTTTACAGGTGCTTTGTCCATTAAATAAAAGCCTAGTTACTGGTCTTCTGAAGAAAGATTGGTTCGTTTGAACCTTGACTCGATGCAAATGGCTTTCAGAAGACCCAAGAAGCCATGTTAGGGCTCTTTTACACGTGTGTGACGATTTTCAGTCGGAATGCCATCGGGGCATTCTGCTAAACTGCGGCTTTGCTAAACTGCCTCCTCCTTTCCACCCCCTCGCTGGGTGCCAGCAATGAGAGGGGTGGGACGGGACGCGAGCTTAGCAACTAGCTCCTGCCCTGTCCCCTCCCATTGCAAACAGTTGGCAAGGGGCAGAGAGGAGGAGGGAACTGGGGTGGGAGTTCAGCAGTAACACTGTTAAACTCCCTCCCACCTCCCTTCTCCAGCAGCTACCAGAGGCTCCCATAGTAGTCTATGGGAGCCGCCGTCATATTCCAGCCGGGAAGATAGTTCAGGAAGTATCTTTCCTACCCGGTAAAAATGTGCACCGTATGCGCTATCTTGGCTGGCCGGGCGCTTTTACGCCACGGGAATATGCCGATCTAAACTGATGCATTGTAAACCAATGCATCAGATGAGCAGCATATATTATCTGTCCGTGAAAGCGCAGCTGATATACACTCGTGTGAATAAAGCCTTATAGATGTATGTAGCTAGAAAAGGCAAGTAAATTGTCTAACCATTAATTGATGTACACCCAGGTCATTGCTAAAGACCTGGGTGTACATCAATTAATGGTTAGACAAATTATCTACAAATGGAGCAAGCTGAGGTCTCCCAAGGAACAGTGAAGCTATTAAGATTACTCCAAGAGCAGAATGGGTAATCCTTAAAGAGGTGAGAAAGAACACAAGGGTAACAACAAAAGTCCTACGGTAAACTCTGCATAATGCATTGATCATGTGCAAAAATAATGAACCGCTGTTCATTATTAGAAAAACAGAACAAGAATGGCGATCATGGTAAGACACCACAAAGCTGCTGCTGTTCAAAGGAAACGTGTCATGGCACGTTGTCACTGCTCACCCCGCTCCTGGGGTTGCTGTTGGACACTGCTGTCACATGCTGCTGCTCGCACCCAGCCTTTGCCTATAGGGCTTATGTATGCTCATGCCCTCTTTCTTAAGGGCCAGTGTACACTCCCTAAGGCCGCATGCACACGCCAGAGCCGGATTCTGCATGTGGAATCCCGCAGCAGAATCTGTCCCTGGCAGCAGTGGCATCCGCGCATACCTGCTTTCTTGAATCTTCATCTGTACTGCGAATGGTCTGCATGGCTCACCGTCGCACATGCGCAGTACAGATTCTCCTGTCAATTGCGGAAGGGCCACAGATTGGATGGCTTCCATTGACAAATCCATGCTAATACAGTAAATACATCAGCATGCTCAGAGAAATAAATCCAGCAGCCATTTGGATTGTTCCACAATTTCATGAACAGGGAACTCTTCCGTACCCTAGGTCTTCTGTTTTTTTTTTTTCTTTCTTTCTTTGCTCTGTATTTCTTTTTCTATCTACTTCTTCTTGCTATTAATTCCTCTCTTTACTATATTCCTCTACACAAGCAAACTCTTGTTTTCCTCTTTTGCTACTGTTACGCAAACTATTTATTTCCTGCTAGATTACTACATAAACTGGTTCTTTTTTCCTTCTCTCTTGTCTATATAAACTATATCTTTCATGCTTTCTTTCAGCGAGCTCAAAGCAAATACTCTCTTGTACTCACACCTCTGCATTCTCACAGCACTGTATCTTTCTCTAATTTTGGTCTTTGCTTCTGCTCTCTACACTTACTTTTTTCGGTCTCTCTGTCAACTTCCACTTCTTTAGTTCTCAATCAATTCTCTTAACCGATCCGTGAGGAGGGGAAATCCTCCAATCACAGAAAGCTATTCTCCCTGTTAGCTGACTAGCCAATAGGCTACAGTGCGAGTTACCAGACAGAATATGCAAGAAGAACAAACATTTAACATTCTTAAAGTAGTACACACATATTTCAGTAAAACAAGTGCATTACCTAAAGCGATACATTTTAGGGCAGTAGTCCATGACCTCAAGTTGCAGAGATGTTGGGTGATACAACAAGACAATAACCGGAAGAAACTAAATCATCTAAAAAATGGTTGAAAAAGATTTGCGTTTTGGAATAGACATGTCAGAGTCCTGACCTTAACACTATCGAAGTGATGTGTGCATGACCTGAAGCGGGCTGTGCTTATAAGGCATCCCAGAAATATTGATGAACTCAACACATTTGCAAGTGTGCAAATTTGTTGTTCAAATCTTATTTGCAGCTACAGGAAATATTAAATTCAGAAGTTCACTTTTTTTATCCTGTACAGTACATGTTTACTGTGCCAAATTAGAGACATGAATGATACAACTGTTTATGTGCTATTAGTTATGTTTAATTGTTTGCCTATAATTGCGATTGAGATAATAATCAGACCACATATCATTAGTAATGAATGCAGAAATCCAGCCAATTCCAAAGTGCTCTCTTAGGCCTCTTTCACGCGAGCGTCATTTTTACGCAAGGTAGGCGCATCAAAAAATTGCGTCTATTAGAACCAATGGTTTCCTGTGGGCTCCTTAGGATGAACGATTTTTTGGCGCGGAATAAAAAAAAAAAAAAAAAAAAAAAGATAGAACAAGGGCGTGTTATTTCAACACCCGATTTTCTTTTGCGACAAAAAGATAGGTTTTGTCCAATCTTTTGACAGCACAACACAGGAGGCTCTATAGACTCCTGTGGGGGTCTATGGCAGCCGTCCGAAAAAGGGAAGGGCTAGAAGTTTAACACCGGCTAGCGCTGCTACATACTGACAGGTGAGGCATTTAAAGTGATTTAGGTAGTTCTGTCAGCTGAGGAATATTGAAAAATCACGAATAGCCATGCGATTTTGACCTCTGTTAGATGTGATTTTTTAGTGCAGCTACCGGAGCGCTAAAATGACTCGTGTAAAGGAGGGCCTTAGGCAAACTTCACACAGGTGAGCACAATATCATTTCGGATGTGATGTGTTTTTATATCAAAACTGCCTTGCATCACTCTGGGGAAGTAGTAATTCTCTGCTGCAGCTGTCAACTGTGGGGGAGGATCACAGAGTTTCTCCCATTGTTTTTTCATTAAAAACAATGGGCGATGCGAGGGCACGGCCAAAGGTTTGTGTGGTGCGATGTGATGCGGGGGAGAAGAAAAAATAAAAAAAAAATAAAAAAAATAAAAAAATCGCTCACGTATGATCCCATTAAAAAGAATGTTTTTCATATTTATGCGAGATTTGTGCATTTCGCAATGCACAAATCCCGTGTGAAAATATCCTGCCTTGAAGGGCAGCTTCATACGACCGCATGCGTTTTGTACAGTCGCCCTTACGCACTGTAAAATTGCCATGATCGAGTCTCGATCTTTAGCCGTGCATTTTCTGCTGTTCACACAGCCGGCTGCAGCGTATCAGCAAAAAAACAAAACAAAACACGCTGCAGAGCGGAAATCCTGACTGGCAGAAATCCTCAGAATGATTGCAAATGCTTAAACAGAGCCAGTGTCTTCTTTTCCGAGCACCAGATGCAACTAAACTCCCTTCCCCTCCCTTTTTTTCCATCTCCCATAAAAGTCTATGGGAGCTTCCAGCATATGTTAGGTCTTGCCTGAACTTTTCCTATCTTTTCACACGCCGCATAAAATCCGAGACCGAAAATAGTCACTGATGTACTATTTTTGCCTGTGCAATTTTTTTTTTTTAGACAGCCAAAATAGAACACATTGCAATCCAAAGCTTCAGATGGCCGCGATTTTTGCCCGGTTTTTGGACACAGCTAAATAGCTGCCTATATACGGTCATGTGAATAAGCCCTAAGACTAGTGCTACATGGAAACCTGTGTCGCCCTACATGTAGATCGCATTGTGGCGTGTGACGTCACATCTAATGACTCTCAGTGGGGTTGTGCTGCAGCCTGTGACTTAATGTGATTATGTCATGACAGTTGCAGAAAATCTAAATAAATCAGTTGAATTTTGGTTGCAAGTGGCTTCTCCATCATACTTATCAGTGTAAGGCCTCCTTCCCACGAACGGATTTCCGCCGCGTAATTCGCGGCGAAAATCCGCTGCGTTGCCCGCAGCTATTAGGTTCTATTGAACCTAATAGCACAATGCTCACGATGCGTAATTCCAGCGCGGAATTACGCACCGCGATTTCTCCCGTCCTCACCCGCAGCATGCTCTATTTTCTGCGGGTGAGGACGGGCTGTACGCACTGACGGCTTCCATTGCAGTCAATGGAAGCCGTCCGTTCACGCTATCTCCCGCTGTAACCAGCGGGAGATAGCGTGAAAAAACGCTTTCCCGCCCACCGCCGCGCGTCATCTGACGCCAAATGACGCGGCCGGCCGCGTCACGTGACACGGCCGGCCGCGTCACGTGACACGCTCGGTGACGCGGCGGTGACGGGCGGTGACGCGGCGGTGGTGGGCGGGGAAGCGATTTCACGCTATCTCCCGCAGGTAAGTATAGGGGCTCTGGGGGGCGCCGTGACGGGCTTCACTGCGTAATATTACGCGGCGGACCCCGTCACGCTCGTGGGAAGGAGGCCTAAGACCCCATTCACACTGAAACATGATCGATCAAACGACAGTTTGAGTGACAATTTTGAGCGATCATCTTTGCATAGTCTATAGTAGCTAACTAGCTACTAAAGAGCTATACAGGTAGAGCGAGACACCACTGCTATCACTTGGCGAACAATACAGCTGTTTTACTTAAGAAAACAGCTGCATTGTTCTCTGGTGCTTACAGCTCGCTTCCCGGCGTGAACTACCAGCAGGACACAGGCTATAAAAAAATCTTATCAGCACTGCCGACTGTGATAACAGCCTCCACCTCTGATAAGACTTCATAGCTTAATTCTAGAAAACTAGAATGAGTCGTGCACGAAAACTGCACGATGGCCATGCATTTAAATACAATGGTTATCAAAAGATGGCTTTGAGCAAATTTTGAGCAAGAATTGTTATCTAAATGGGCTTTTAGCTGCATGTGACTGCAACTTACCTGCAACCTGTCTGCAATTTGGCCATTTACCAGCGAACTTCCAGTGCTGAAACATTTGTGCGACAACAAGTTGCAGACAACTTGCACGTTTTTTTGTTGCATGACTTTCCAGAGAATTGATGTCACATGACATATGTCTCCGTGTAGCCCAAGACCTGATAAGCAGATACATTTCTCCATAGGCCTTACATTTGTAAGAAAGTGCGTAATATACTTCATGCTGTAAGAGCACATGTAACTTTTGAAATTGATCCTCGCCAAATCTGCACCCGATTTTCTACAGCATGTGAACACACCCCAAGGCTGAGGTCACTTCTTTTGTCACTTTGTAAGCGGCCAAAAAATTTAAAAAAAAATATGTTAGTTGTACCTCTATAGAGAAATATGAAAAGCCCTATAAATATTGTATTTACTTTGCTGGCTTTTATTTATTTCAATGGGATAGTTCACATGAGGTGACTTTGCGTATGCACTTCACACGCGCAAAAAATATGGACATATTAAACTTAATTGCCCATTGAAGTCAATGGCAGCATGCTTGCGTGTATTTTCATGTGCGCCAATATGCAGAGCACACACACACACACACAAAAACACAACACCTATAGCGCAAATGCACATGTAAATACTCTCTTGCCTATGTAAAGTTAGCCTAAGGCCACTTTCACTCAAATGTATTTGCACCGAGTGTTACGCATGCAAAATTTGGGTGCACAATACGCAGTGAAAGGAACCCATTGATTTCCATATGTTCGGTCACGTGTTTTTTATTTCTTATTTTGGTGTGGATTAGACACCAATTAGCCCATATTAAACCTAATTGGCTATTGAAATCAATGGGAGCATGCCTGTGTGTTTGCAGCCTCTGATTGCCTGTAATTATCACATGACTTCTGGTGATGGTGGCTGTCACAACAAACGCAGGGACCCGAGTGGGACTGCGGCAATAGAAAAAAACAAAACACTACAGCTTACAATCTGTAGTCGGTAATATTTCACATACAGACTGACCACTGCAGCCAATCAGAGTGCACTGCTGAGACCTGTGTTTAGCTGAAGTGGTCAGCTAGTATATGCAATGCCACTAACTGCAGCTTACAAACAGCTGGCAGGGAGAACGGGAAATGCAGCGTTGGAGCGGCAGGGTCTGGAGCCCCTGAGGTCAGGGTCTTTTATTATTTTTCAGGTTTGACTGCTGTTTACAAAAAAAAAAAAAAAAAAAGTTACCTTAGAAAAGGTCTTTAATAACGTCTTGGTAGACCCATATACATATGGTACATATCAGTGTCCAGAGATGTGAATATTCATTACTATTTACCAACAGGTTTTTCTTTTTTACATTTGCCTCAATATATGTTTTTTAATATATTGGATTAATATTAAATGATGCTTTTATTGCTGATCTGTCATCATACTACACTGCAGTATATTACAAGGACAGGTCTGCTGCATGAGAGGAGGCCTTCTGCCATCTCACTCTGCCTCCCCTTGCCAATCTCATCAGTGACTGGCAGAACCAACGAGGAAACGGGGCAGTACAAATCGCACAGAAGTTTTTTGTGCCACATAATAGCGCAACAGGCAAAGTTCCCAAAGTGAAATAATATAGTTCTTTACACATTTTTCAGGGGATAGATATGAAATAGATATTTCTGAACATTTGCCCTCAAGACTACAACTACAAATCAAAGCACTTGGCACACTCTTACAAGGTACTCACGACTTTTTGAAGGTTCCTCCTACAGTGCTTCCAACAAGGAGGCAGAACTGTTGCGAAAAGAAGACCCAAGTAATATCCTGCAGGCTGCTGTGTGTCTGGCATCTTAGATCCAGCAGTGTGGGCCCCAAAAACGCAATGCACAGTCCAAAGCTGAAGAATACGCTCCAGTAAGTGATAGTGGGCTGCAGGTTCCTCCTGAAGAGGGTGAGAAGGTTCTCATCCCACCACATCCTCACTCTCCCAGATCCCCTAGGACAGGGAATTGTTCCAGTCTCAGAAGGTGAAGGCAGGTCTGGTGATATGTCCTACTGGAGTCATTAGACTTTGGTAGTATCTTGGAGGTGAGGAGACCAGGCAGGTAGTTGGAGTCTTTCTTTCCCTTCTCTCCTACTTAGTAAACGTCACTGATCTCCAGATATCTCTCAGTTGTGTAAACTCTACTTGTTCTTCCTTCTCAGACTGCACCTGCTCCTTATTATCCTACCTGCACTCACTGTCTCAGCTCTGCTGCGCTGGATGTGTCTTGTTACCTCTCTCTCCTCCCGTTATTTGCTACAGGGTTAATTCCTTAACTTCTTGAGTTAGGAGCAGCTACTTATAAGAGGTGTGAGAAAGGAAAAGGAGGTGCCCAGAGCCTGCCATGGGAGGGGGCACAGACCAGAATGTCTAGAAGTAAACCCACAGTTATCCCTCTGTATCTTTACATCTTTGCCTCTTCCTTTCATAAGTACTTGCTGTTTTGTCGTTTTCTTCAGCCTGACATAAATTATGCTAATAAGTCACATGAAGAATTAATGCTTTGTCACAACTTGTTACATTTCCACTTCAACAGTTTCATTATATTTATTTATTTTTAAGGTTCAGTACCGCAATGCTTGTTAGATACACTGTGGGCTATACCATTATACACAGTTCAATCGCAGTTTTGAGGACGATCAGAGGACAAATCGATCGCTGCTATATCGTTAATTTTTTTTTAAGGTGAATGTCAATGGGACTTTCTAATGTTAAAAACGCATCGCAAGTTTGTGCTTTGCGATTTTTGTGCGATGCATTTTTATTTTTTTAACTCGTTTTATTGACAAGTAAACAACATGTCAAGAAGAAAAAAAACTTTTGCAGTACAGAGTCATGTATGCAAATTGAGGGTCAATCGACCTTACAGTTTACAATGTTTACACAATCTGGTACAATTTATGGATAGGAGGAGAGGAAAGAAGAGGGAAAAGTAGGACGAGATGGTAAGGGCTTATAGAGAAAGGATAATAGTGTTAAAGAGTATAGTAAGGGAGATATATCTGTTGTGGGAGCAAGCGTGTATATATATATATATGTAAATTTGTGTGTAAGTACGTCTGTAGGAAGAGTAGACCATAGTAGGAGGTAGGGTCGTCAGGGTACTCTTTAGTGTGGTACTCTGGGTGGTTAGCCACTCGCAGGAATCAGGCTCCCCCAGTCCGGCCAGCGGTCGCAGGCTCTTAGTGTCGTCTATGTAGTGCGGATAGGGCCAAGGTGAGCGGTTGCGGAGGGAACAAGGTCAGCGATGAATCGCACCATCGGCCCCACACTTTTTGAAATTTGTCTGGACATTTACGTGCCTTGTATACTAGATTGTTATAAGGTATGGTTAGGTTAGTGATTTTTCTCCATATTGCCAGGGTCGGGCCCCTTTGGTCCATCCACCTCAGTGCGATAACCTTTCTAGCTAGGAATAAAACTTCTCGTAAGAAGATTCTGTCGCAGTGTTGCCATTGCTCAGCATCTAGGATACCAAAAAGGCAAATTTCCAGGGTGATGGGAACCGGGACGTCCAGGACCGTGGACAGCAAGTCTGTAACCTCATCCCAGTATGACCTGATCGACGGGCAGTCCCAAATCATGTGCCAGAAGTCAGCATATGTGCATGTGCATCTGATACAGCTAGTGGATGGAATCCTGCCCCTCTTGTATAGTCTCGCCGGGGTGAGATAGCATTGATGGACTATGTATAATTGAGTCATTTTATTGTTTGCTGAGGGCGAGACAAGTAATGGCGATTCCAGTACTTCTTGAAATGTTTCTTCTGTCAATCATGGAATTAGGGAATTTTAATTAGGGCAGCGGGAATTTCTCGTGTGGCTTTTGAGGTTGTTAAGTGAGAATATAATATTGAGACGAGTCCCCGGGGGCCTTGTGATCGTAGTATTCCTATTAGTGGATAGTGGGATATGGTGTTACTCACGGGTGGGAATTGTGTCTGGAGCGCGTGTCGGATCTGCAATTTATAAAAGTGGGTTTGGGGTAATTGGTATTGATTCTGCAGCTGCACAAAGGATAATAGAATGTTAGAGTTGTACAGATTGCCTAAACGAGTAATCCCATACTGTTCCAATATCTCCAGGTCATCCAATAACTGTAGTTCCCTCAGCCCAGGGTTTCTCCACAGAGGCATGTCTGCGGCGACATCAGAGAACCCACTCACCTCTCTAGCCTGACGCCAGACTCGCATAGCCAGTCTGTGGATGGGCAATATCCCACCCCTCACGGAGGTGGGGAACTCCAGCTTCGGCTAGAGACAGGAAATGTTCAAGGACTGGGCCAGATGGGCTTCTGAATTAGGTAGTGGGCCATCACTCAACCAACATTTTAAATGGAGCATTTGACCGGCTATATAATATAGAAATAGGTCTGGGAGTGCCAATCCGGCGCTGTCCTTGGGTCTCTGGAGTGTAGATAGTTTGAGTTTTGGGCGGGAGCTTCCCCATATGAAAGAGGACATAAGAGAGTTCATAGTCCAGAAAAATTTCATCGGCACAGGTACGGAGATGTTCTGTAGGGTGTAGAGACACTTAGGTAGGACTATCATTTTAATTAGGTTAATGCAGCCTACAACCGATAGAGGCAACGATCCCCAGACTTTGAATTTAGACCTATAAAGGTCGACCAAAGGAAATATGTTTAAATCTAAAGTTTGGCCCGTTGTGTTAGTAATCTGGATTCCCAGATATTTAAAGTCATTAGAGACTTGTAAATCGCAGAGTAAGTCCGCGAGCCGCAGGGGGTTCTGTACAGAGACTGGCATTAGCGCGGATTTTGACCAATTGATGTGCAGACCCATCGGTATATAGCGCCACACGATCCTCCCGATCCCCTATCACGATCCCACAGTAAATTAGTCACGTCTGGAGCATAACAGACAGCGGTTCCATGGACAGGGCGAAGAGAAGTGGGGAGAGAGGGCATCCCTGTCTCGTGCCCCTAGACAGAGGGAAGTACGGTGAACAGGTGCCATTCACCGAGATTGCCGCTACAGGTGTTTTGTATATTAGGGAGACCCATTGGATGAATATGTTTCAAAACCCAAATCTCTTCAGCACCTGGAGCAGGAAGGGCCATTCAACAGAGTCAAAAGCTTTAGCAGCGTCCAGAGAGGCCAGAGCCCAATCCGCTTTCTTCTCTGACCCAATTTGTGCTACTACCTGGACCAGTCGTAGGTTTTCTCTCATAGATTTGCATAAATCCAGTTTGGTCTGGATGTATTAGATCTAGGATGATATTATTGAGGCGTCGGACTAGCATTTTAGTTAGGAGTTTATAATCCGAATTGAGGAGGGAGATGGGCCTGTAGGAACCGCAATCAAGCGCATCTTTTCCTGGCTTCAGGATGAGGATGATAGTGGCCTCATAGAAGGATAGGGACAATGATTTATCATTAAAGGATGCGTTATAGGTCGCTAGTAATGTAGGAAGAATCTCTTGACATTTTTTGTAAACTTCAATTGGCAGGCCGTCCGGGCCTGGGGCTTTGCCGTTGGACACCTCCCCGAGGGCCTCCGAAAGTTCAGTCAATGTAAATGGGGCATCTATTAACATCTGTTAGTCGGGGGTAAGTGTAGGGAAAATGAGATTTGATAGGAAGCTCTCGAGTTCTTGGTGCATGGCGTGGAATCCAGTAGCATACAGCTCACTATAGAAGCGTTGAAATCGCGCTCCCATTGATATCTTATCATGAAGAATCTCGCCTGTTTCAGACGCGACACGGAGTATCGACGGCAATGCCGAGTTTTAGAGTACCAAGTGGGCTAGTAAGCTGCTGGATTGGTTGCCAAGTTCATAGAATTGTTGTTTTACGAAGAAGGAAGCTCTACGAGCTTTTTCTTGTAGGTGGCTCAGGTATTGTCTTCCATGTCTCAACCACTGCCCTCTATGTTCGTCGGACAGGTCCGCGATGTAGGTTGCCTCTAGGCGTGTGTACTGGGACACCATCTCACGTTCCAGAATGGAGGATTATTTTTTTATATAAGAAGTAGATGATTTTAAGGCCCCTCGTAAAAAGGTCTTTAGTGTCTCCCAGAGCATCATCGATTCAGCATCTGGATGGTTTAGTTCTAGAAAGGTAGCGAGCTGGTCATGGATCCTATCATTTGTGCCGAACAGGCTCAGCCAGAATGGATGTACTCGCCAGTTATGTCTATGAGTAGATGTATCTGGTGTGGAAATTTCCACACGTAAGGGGGAATGGTCTGATATGCCCCTGGGGAGGTATTCAATGTGAGTTATTGCAGTACATAGTCTAGCGTTCCCGAGACAATAATCTATTCAGGAGAGGGCGTTCCTGCCAATAGAGTGACATGAATACTCGTGAGCTGCCGCCATCTAACTCTCCATATGTCTCTCCAGCCGACTTCCTGTAAGAATAGCGCCAGAGGCATGGGGTTAACCTGAGCTGGGTGGGCCTGCGGGACACCGAACCTGTCCATCGGGCAATTTAGTACTAGATTCAGGTCGCGCATGCATATTATGGAGACATTAGGGTATTGGGAGGCAAATTGGGCCGCCTGATGAAGGATTGCTATGTTGGCCGGTGGGGGGAGGTATATTCCCACAAGTACATAGGGGAGAGAGTCTATCCATGCTTGGATAAAGATGAACCTGCCCTCCGGGTCCCTGACCGTACGTCCCGGCTCCCATCTTAGCCGTTTGTGGATTAGAATTGATACTCCTCTGGCATATGATGAATATGTAGAATGTGAAGACCATTGGACCAATGGTTTCTGTAGCTGCTTGACCTTCTCTGATATCATATGCGTCTCTTGGAGACATACTATGTGTGGGTTATAATTTCTGATATATGAGAAAATCATGGACCATTTTCTGGGAGCACCCATCCCCCGCATATTTCAAGAGAGTATGTTTATGTTGGCCATTTAACTTCACTGTTTCTATATATATGTAGGGGGGTACCCCCAATCGGGGTAGGCCGCCCTGCGCAAGACCCACTATCAACACCTCCCGAACAATGGTCAGAAATTGTAACTTTTGATCATGATTTAAACTGTCCGTGAACATTGTACTGCAAGAGCATATCCAACAAGTTGCATTTATAGTTACATCAGTAGAGATTTGTCTAGGTGTAACAAACATTATAACCATTAACGTAACACGAACGTGCATGTGGTGACGGGAAAGACTGTGCACCTACACTATGGTGGCAAATCCAGGCACAGTCAAACAGATTAAATCTGTTTAGAACTCTGGGACCCCATCATCACTGGTACATAGGTTTTCCTGCCCAACAAAAGGTTTTATATATGTTTAAAACAACCATAAATTACAAGTAGTATGTAGCAAATTCTATGTATCCCCCATCCCCCCCCCCCCCCCCCCCCCCAGAACCATCCAGCAAAAGAAGCGATAGGCATACTGTATTGGAGAATGTCATGGAGGGAGACAGAGGGACAGTGGAGAAGAAAAGAAGGGAAGCAGGGGGGAGGGCACATTTAAGTATATATAAATGCGGACTTAAATATCGCTGGAGATGTTAAACTGACCGAGATCAGCTGTCCAAATCTTTCCTCTCTCCTCCTCCCAGGTAGACTTGTCAGAAGATCACTGATGTCTGGGTGATCTTGGTATGCAATTGAGTCAGTCCTTGGCCTCCTCTGGGGTGGAGAAAAAAGAGGCTCGTTCATTGTGGACCACGCGAAGTCTGGCTGGTTACATGGAGTATGGTATGGAGGCCTCTCTCAGTTGACGTTTGACAGCCACGAAGGATGCTCTGGTTTTCTGAAGAGCAGCAGAAAAGTCTGTAAAAAGAGAGATATTAGCATTCTGGTATTGGAGAGTCTGCACATGCCTAGCTGCCTGGAGGGCTATATCCCTGTCTTTGCTGCTGAGGAGTCTTGCCAGCATCGGTCTTGGGGGTGCGCCTGGAGGCAAAGAGCAGCCCGGGACCCGGTGGGCCCACTCAACGGCAAAGGCTGCAGTAAATTTAGCCTCTGGCAAAAGGTCTTTTAGCCAAGTTTCCATGAAGGAGCAAGGGTCTTGACCCTCAGTCTATTTTCGAGGTCATCTGCGCGCTGGGCCCAGGCATTCACAGCCCTATCAAATTGTGCGATTTTGTCAGGTATTGGAGCCACAGTGTTCTCGAGCTGGGATATGCGTGTCTCTGCCTCTCCCACTCTGCTTCTGCTTAACCTCCTCAATTTTCCAAGTTAAGAAGTGGTGCCGGAGTGTATGGCTTCCAGGAGTTGCGCTGTGACCTGTCCCAGTGTTGGCTCCTGTTCCGCCTCCGCGGTTAGGGCTGACCCCGACGCTCCCCCTGCTTCTATATCTGCTCTATTTAAATTGAAAATAGCATCTCACCTTAAGTTGCTGCTGGATGTTTCATATAATGAATTGTCGGCTTGCAGTAGGATATACTCACGCCCTGCCACTCGGTCCCAGTGGTTATCTGGTCTAGATGGTTGATGCGAGGTATCAGGCACTGACTCAAGTACGAAGGCCTTAAGACGCTCTGTTATCGGTGGAGGGGATGCTACGGCTCATCTTGGAGGACCTGCGGCTGTGCTGCCTGCGGGAGGAGGGCGGCGGTGGTATGTTTGCGGTCTTTATAGGCTAAGAGATCAACAGGGGATCTTCTTTTAGATGGAGGTTTGAGATGTATAGGTACGTTCTGTTTCGGAGAGAGAAAAGGTTTTAGGATATGGAAATTTCTGAATTGCTCGACTTAACACTCTATCAGTCGGAGTAAGGTCGACGTTTATTGTTTGTTGCAGTCAGGCTCGCAATAGAGGGCTGTGGTGAGTCACAAAAATCAGATTTTCAGTAGCCAGAGTTTAATTGGTGCAACTACTGCTATTCATCCAAAGTAGAGATTTATAGTAGTCATAGAGTCCACCAGTCTGATGTCACAATTTGGTGATATGCCGGACCGCCGTCGGTCGGCCTCCAATATTTTTAGTTAAAGAGAAGTGGGTGAAATAGTGTGAGCAGCAGGGACTGTCCCTCACTGCGTCTGGATCTGCAAATGGAATGTGCCCAATCTAGGCAGCAGGCCCCCGAACATGGGGGTTGTCACCTGTCTCCCTGTGTTGGGGGCGATGTTGCTTATAGGGTGGGTGCCGCTTGTGGGCTACGCAGCCGCTTAAGGGTATTGTCTCTGTGGGGTAGTTGGTGCGCACCTGCCAGATTTTGCCCCTGGAGTGTTTACTGAGTGAGAGGGGGAGCCTGTTCAGTGGGCCTCCTGTGTGTTATGCATAATGTCCCTAAGGGGCAAATCCGTGGCACGCTCGGGGGTTTCCCCCCTCTCTTCCCCGGCACCCTGCCGCCCCTTACCGGTATGATGGAAAAGTCTTTAGGGGGGCTACAGCGGGGGTGTCAGGTCCAGAGTACAGCACTGTCCAGCGGGAGTCTGCTCTGCCTCAGCCTCCTCTCCTTCTCTCTCGTGCCGCAGGGGGCCGCCAGATGGCTACGCCCAGGGCGCCGCAACCTCACCGGGATCTCCGCCGACTGGTGTCACCTCCCGGGTCTCGCCTCTCGCTGCTTCCGCCTTCAGAGGGTCCCGCCGTCTTGCCGGATCGTCTTTGAGCGGGAGGGTCGTGGAGTTCCCACCGCCTCTCCTGGCCGGAAGTCTCAGCGCGGGCGCCTGGAGAGTAGGCCTGAAGTTGGGGTCGGTGAGTACCTCCGTCAGATGATCTCCGAAGCTCTCTCTGCCTCGCCGGGGGCAGTCACTTGTAGTCCAGTTGCGGTAGGGCAGGTTAGGAAGGTTGGGCAGTCAGGATGGGTTCAGGATGATGGGGATTACCACGGATCTCAAGCTTTGTGCGTCCTCACAGCATGGCTGCTGGGCACGCCCCCCGTGTGATCCGTTTTTAACATTAGAAAGTCCCATTGACAAAGGCATTAAAAAAACACAGGTGTGTAAGAGCCCTTATAGGCACCCTGCCCTCTTTTTAAAAAACTCTTGACAGAAGATGAGAAGGCTTAGAATAATATCACTCATGTACACTCATTGTCAGTAACCTCCCTCCACTAGAAGGAGTGTATATATATGTATGTGTATATATATATATATAGATATATATACCTATTGTCGGTAAATTCTCTCCCTTAGGCCACCTGCAGATGGCCGCGTTGGATCCTCACAGAGGCCGGCGGCTTACCTGCTCCTGGCGTCTCTTCTCTGCGCTGTGTGCCGGCTGACGGCCAGCTGGCGAATATGCAGAGAGGAGCCGGCCTGTCACCACTGACATTTCTGTGCGGGCCTCTGCGAGACCCGCAAAGTAATAGAACATGCCACGATTTTTTTTCCGCGTGTGATTTCACACAGACAAATCGTGGCCGTCTCCCTAGGATTGCGTTTTTTAATGCAATCCTATGCAGGCAGGCATGGACGGAAATTCCGCCTGTGTGCAGGGGCCTTAGAAGTTGTGAGAGGAATCAAACTTTCTCTGTGTGATTGTGACATTGTTATAAGTAAGTGATTACAATAGCAGAGCAAAAGTACATTTTTTTTGTGGAGAACAGTCCCTTGTAGGGAAGTCCTAGTACCCTGTTGTACCACCTCTAGCTTAGATACAAGATGTGATACAGTCAGGCATGGAGGCTCTGGTACCCTCTTGTACCGCCTCTGGCTTGAATACAAGAGGTGATACAGGCAGGTATGGAGGCTCTAGTACCCTGTTGCACTGCATCTAGCTTGGATACAAGATGTCATACGGGTGGGCATGGAGGCTCTAGTGCGCTGTTGTACCACCTCTAGCTTGGATACAAGATGTGATATGGGGGGCATGGAGGCTCTAGTACCCAGTTGTACTGCCTCTAGCTTGGATACCAGATCTGATACTGGCGGGCATGGAGTCTTTAGTACCCTATTGTACCGACTCTAGCTTGGAGACAAGATGTGATACAAGCAGGCATGGAGGCTCTTGTACCTGGTTGAACAACCTCTAGCTTGGATACATGATGTGATACAGGTGGGCATGGAGGTTCTAGTACTCTGTTGTTCCACCTCTAGTTAGGATACAAAATGTGATGTTGGAACACATGGACACTCTAGCACCCTGTTGTACCACCTCTAGCTTGGATAAAGGTGTGATACAGGTGAGCATGGAGACTCTAGTGCCCTGTTGTACCGCCTCTAGTTTGGATACAAGATGTGATCCGGGCGGGCATGGAGGCTCTAGTGCCCTGTTGTATCGCCTCTAGCTTGGATATGAGATGTGATACAGGCAAGCATGGAGGCTCTAGTACCCTGTTGTACTGCCCCTAGCTTGGATACAAGATGTGGTACATACAGGCATGGAGGAGCTAGTACCCTCTTATACTGCCTCTAGCTGAGATGCAATATATGATACGGGTGGGCATTGAGGCTCTAGTGCCCTGTTGTACGGCCTCTAGCTCAGATACAAGATGTGATACAAGTGTGCATGGAAGCTCTAGTACTCTGTTGTACCGCCTCTAGCTTGGATGCAAGGTGTGATATGGGCAGACATGGAGGCTCTAGTACCTTGTTGTACTGCCTCTACCTTGCATACAAGATATGTTACGGACAGGCATGGAGGCTCTAGTACCCTGTCGTACTACTTCTAGCTTGGATACAAGATGTAATACGGCTGGACATGGAGGCTAGTACCCTGTTGTACTGTCTCTAGCTTGGATACAAGATGTGATATGGGCAGGCATGGAGGCTCTAGTACCCTGTTGTACTGTCTCTAGCTCGGATACAAGATGTGATACAAGTGTGCATGGAAGCTCTAGTACTCTGTTGTACCGCCTCTACCTTGCATACAAGATGTGATACTGGCAGGTATGGAGGCTCTAGTACCCTGTTGTACCACCTGTAGCTTTGATACAAGATGTGAAATGGGGGGCATGGAGGCATACAGCTTCCGTGTGGAATCCTGCAGCTTATTGCTCCACTGTTGCTATAACTGAGCCTCTAGATTGTGCACACTCACAGGCTGTTGAAGTCTGCGTCCCAGATGATCCTGTACATGTTCTATTGGTGATAAATCTAGTGACCAGGAGACATTGCTGTGACACCCTTGTATGTGCGGCCAAGCATTATCCTGCCACGAGAGGCAACACACCATTTAAATTAGTGAACGTCAATAATTATAGCCTGTATCGAGTGGTGTCTGCTTGCCTACGCACTCATCAGCCAATCACCTGACCTCAATAGCGCTCTGTTGCGTGAGTTTTCAGGGGGCCATGTGATTAGATCAACTGTTTGACTGATGATTTTGGTGGGTGGCATCTTGCTTCCTTAGTATCTAGGACATTCCAGAGTCACCTAAGGCCGCCTGTGCATGGCCCGTGCAATTTATCACCATGGATCTCACAATGACACCTCGCCCGTGGACAGACAGCCTAACTCTACCACATTATCTGGCTGCATCAATGGCTTTATTAGAACTTGCGTTATTGGACCTTGGTACTTATCTTTGCTGCATGGCAGTTTATGAAGACTCATGTCTATGATGTAGAAGTAATACTGTGTGGTTAACATTTTTCTTTTTTTAACAGTGGCAGCCTATGAGTGACAATGGGAATGTTATAAGCTTCATAAGGTGAAAACGTAATTTTTGCAATATAATGTTATAACTTGTCTTACAAAGCTGCAGAGATATGGCTTTACGTGTGGATCCCCCCACCCCCTTAGTTCTCCATTGGGATCCAGAGGTTACGTCCTGTAGGCTCCACTGTTTTACTGGTCGGGCATGCGCAATGCCTTCACATCCTGTAATGACGACACAGTTTGTACACTTGTGAATGTGCACTCGTCAGTAACTGGCAGTGGGGCATTCTGGGAGATGTAGTTTTTGCACTGCCCGGTGACCTTTTTAAATTGCAATGTGGAAGTCTCAAGCTGACTGGAATGTAGTGGTAATGCAGGTCAGCAAAAAAAGGTACTGAGGTTCTTTGATGTTTTAGATGCATATTTGGAAGAACGGTAATATGTGGAAACGTTAAGGAAATTTTTAACATTTTGCACAGTCTCCAGCTTCTGTCATAAATCCTTGCAGAATGTGTTGGCACTATATAAATAAAGATTATTATTATTATTATAATCTTTGGGCATCATGTAACTATTAGACACAAAAAATTACCCAAGGGCAACAAAAAGTCCCATGGTCTCCTATTATATAGCCTTTATTAAATAAAATGCCAATTGCTTTAAAAATTAAAGGGTTGGGAGCCGCCTAAGAACAACTATAAACTATTTTTCAGCAAATTAGTAATGGTCTGATATATACAATCTCAGTTCACTATAAGTAAATAGAACAAAAAGGGAACTAGCACATATGCAACCAAGCTGCAGACCTCAGTTCCTAAACCAATCTGAGAGCGACAGATACCCTAATTTAAAACAAAAAAAAAAAACCTGACATGTTTCGCCTATACAAGCATCATCAGGGGCAATTTTTGTGCCCAACAGTACTATTCATGACTGTGTCCATCCCGTTATGGAACTGAGCTGATAAGGCTCTATTCTCCAGTGCTGGTTCCATCCTGGTTTCTGTCTTTCATGCTGGTATCTGCATAGGGATTAAAACCAAGATGGAATCTGGATGGCTCTTGTAGGGGTGAATATTTGGGACACAGACATCTTTGGTTTCCAGCTATGAAGACTGACAGGGATGGAAACCTTGTGAAATGGGGACAAAAGAGGGCTGGACTCACAAACGGTAAGAGAAAAGAGCTTCTAGAAAAACGGATACATGGGCCATTTAGGTATAAATGTACTATGAATAAGCTTTATGTGCAGAAGGCTAAACAACCGTTATAACACAGAAGTTATTAGAAGTCCGGCCAGATACCATCACCATCGCTAGCAACACATGGAAAATGAACAGCCACGTGCCGTAAACTACCAAGACAGTCATTTACTTTCAGAGAAAATCACCTCTACCTCCGTGCAGCCGGCTCAACACTCCATTCCCAAGGTCAAGTAACCATGTAAGGTCGAAGGATATTGTTTGTTTAAGTGATTACAAAAAACTTTGGCTGTATGGAAGTCGTAGGCTGCCAAAGATCACCGTAACTCCTAGTCTGCTGTATCACGGCCAACATTGTCGGTCTTTAGTAACATGCGCTGTACAGTAAGGCTACATTCACACCAGTGAGCGTGATATCGTGCGCGCCATTGTGTGATTTTTTTTTTTTATAACTTTTTTTAGGCGATGCAAAGCGTTTGTGTTTAAAAATTGCATCGTGGGGGGCGTGGCCTGCAGATGACCGGGTAGGACGCAGGAAAATCAGGCTCCCGCTTCCAGCACCTCTCCCTCGGCAAGAAACCTCCTTCAATCGGCATAAAGTACCCTCCCTGGTCGGGATGGGTAAGAAGACAGCGGCGGAGACAAAAGCACCGGCACTTACCCACAAGAAGGGGACCATGGAGCAGTTTATCGGCGCTTCACAAGCAGGAGGAAGGAAAACCAAGATGGCGCCGGCTCCTAGCAGAGAGCGAGTGACCTTCATCTCTACCAGCCTGCCTGCACGGACTAGGCAGGGGGAAACCATGGCAACTACAGAAGCTGAGCCAGGAAGCTGGCCGCAGAGCAGAGCAGCAGAGCAAGATAACACAGACATGGAGACCCAGGAGAGCACACCTGCATACTCCAGAACTGTGAGTAAAAGAGGAAACAACCCCCCCACCACACAATGAGGACTAAGCCCTGCAGCACAATCCCTCAGCCCTGATGGGAGCAGTGAACCTCAAGGCTGGCCCACTCCCCCTGACAAAAGTGCACACAGCAGCCCTGCACGCAACTCCCCGGAAAGGGCAATAGTGGCGGAGGATGACAGTTCATGGGAAACGCGTATCATGTCAACCCCCACGAAAAACGAACTGAACGCGTTATTTACAAGATTTGAGACTTCCAACAGACAGGCCCTAGACCGTATCCATGCAGATATACAACACATGGGCCACAGGCTCTTCCAAGTTGAGGAGACGCAGGAGGGCATGGCGTCCATTTTGGAATCTCATAGACAAGTCATCCAACACCAATCCGATCAAATCGCCAATATTATCTCACACTTAGACGACCTCGAGAATAGAAACAGGAGGAATAACCTGCGCATACGACGTGTCACGGAAGAGATTGAGGGACATCAATTAGAGGTATGGGCCAAAACTTTCTTCCTACAATTGTTGGAGCGTACACGCGAAAAAACGATCATAATAGATAGGATCCACAGGGCGCTGGGGCCCAGGGTATCCGACCCTAACCGCCCAAGGGACATAATATGCAGGATCCACTTTTTCAAGGACAAGGACTGTATTTTACGTAAAGCCAGAGAAAGACCTTACATACAATGGCCGACCGCTTATCCTGCTACAGGACTTAGCACGCAACACGTTGCGCCTCAGGGGGGCGCTGAAGTCACTGTTAACTGCACTAAAAGAAAACGGAATTGCATATCGCTGGGGTTTCCCATTTGCCTTAACTGACAAAAAGGATGGGAGGTCAGCCACTTTCTGCACGTTGTGGGGCTTGCCCAACTTCTTAGGAACTTTCCAGCTCCCATTGATTAAACTACCTGACTGACCAATATCTCCGGTACCCATCACATATACAGCTCAAGAGCAGTGGCAACTGGCACCCTCCAAACAGCGACGGGAACGTCGGGGAAATCCAGACGCTGACACCTAGAGACTCAGATTCCCCTGTCCTGCCAGGACTGCATCAGAATACATATCCATGGGCCCTCACACGACTGCCTGATTATGGTCACGAAGCCCAAACTACTCTGTTCAAACATACGCTGCTTAAGTTTGAGTTTGTTAACTATGTTTTAGAAGATACCGTAAACTAACTTGTTTGCACTTATAGAATGCCGACACCGGAGGTTACTTAAGCAAAGATCCCGACAGGGACCTCAGCAGATTGCATTTACCCTGAGGGGGGTGGGGCACGCGGGGCCCCACCATGTTCTCGACGGGCACCTCACCACTCTCCACCAGGGTGAATAGACGCACAAAGAGTTTAAGCTCTTCACCACAACACTGAGGCAGCAGTTTAATGCTGCATAGAGGCTCCTCTTACGAACTTACTTTACCCTACTCTATTTTTTCCCTCTGTCCTTTCTCCACCTGCCCGCCCCCCTCCCTCCAACACCGGTCTGGAAGAAGACTTTCACACTAAGAAAACATGATGGCCAATATCACCTTCAGCACCTATAATGTACGGGGACTGAACAAACCTGCCAAGAGGGGGCAGATCCTAGACCACCTACACAAACACAGGACGATGATTGCGCTCATCCAAGAAACGCACTTTCAAACGGACAAGATCCCTAGTTGTAAGAATCGTAATTATACCACCTGGTATCATAGCCCACACCCCACCAAAAAGGCAGGAGGCACATCAATAGCCATACATAAAATCTTCCCCCACAAACTTATTTCATCACTAACGGTCACAGAGGGCCGTTATAACTTCCTAAAAATCCAAGTAAACAACGAAATCATGACTATAGCTAACGCCTATTTCCCAAATCAGGCACAGGTACGATTTGGGATCCGGATGCTGGGGGCCCTGAGGACATTCGCGGACGGTACCAACATTATCCTGGGAGGCGATCTCAACATCAGCCTGGAACCCAAACTCGACTCCTCTGGGGGTAAGTCTTGCATTGCATACACAGCACTCCGCAAATTCCGTAGGGAACTAGCAAGCCTCCGCCTGATTGACTTCTGGCGGACGCTACACCCAGGCACAAGGGACTATAGTTTTTACTCCCCATCCCACAATTGCTATCACCGCCTAGACTATTTATTTGTTTCTCATAAATTATTAGACCGTGACCCCTCAAGCTCAATAGGCGCTCTTATTTGGTCTGACCATGCCCCGGTTTGGGGATCACTGAAAGGGACCCAAGGTGATCGAGCAAACGTCAGTTGGCGCTTGAACGACAACCTACTGAATGATGCCTCATGCCTACAGGCGATCCAAGAGGCGATAAAAAATTTCGACACAGACCACGCCCTGGACCCTACTCCTGCGCCCATAAAGTGGGAAGCCCTCAAATGTGTTCTAAGGGGGATTTTTATTTCCCACGGGGCACGCTTAAAGAAAGAGAGATCCAAAGCACTAGAGGACTTAATTTCCCGCCTAGGTCAACTTGAACACGCCAACAAAACCTCGTCATCTACCAGCAGGGCAGCGGAAATCTCGGCAGTCAGGAACAAAATCCTAAATATCCTAGACCAAAATTCACTGTGCCAAAGGGATAGAGCCAAGGGATGGTTTTATGAACACGGAAACAAAAGCGGCAAGGGACTAGCTAAGGCACTGAACCCTAAATCACCACAAACGTACGTTTTTGCCATCCAGACACAAAAAGAAGTATTGGTCCACACGAACTCAAAAATAATACATAGCTTTCAACAATACTATCACAACTTGTACAACCTACCAGACAGATATGAGAAGCGAGGGGTACAGGTAACGCGGGAGAGGGATTCATATTTGAATGACTTTGTCCCAACCCGAATCTCGGACTCAGATCAATCAACATTAGAGGAGGACTTCACACTCCAGGAAGTGAAAGAGGCAATTAAGTCTCTCAAGATAGGGAAGAGCCCGGGGCCAGACGGGTACACATCTCGATTTTATAAACTGCTAGAAGAGCACCTAGCCCCTGCACTACTCCACACGTTCAACTCCATCTCCGACTCCTGCCCTTTCCCAACTCAGGCCTTGCAAGCAGTGATTACGGTAATTCCGAAACCCGGTAAAGACCCGTCAGCCTGCGCCAGCTATAGGCCAATTTCCCTTTTAAATATTGACACCAAAATCTTCTCAAAAATCCTAGCAACACGTCTCCAGGCATACATACCTTCCCTTATCTACAGGGATCAGGTCGGATTTGTCCCCGGGAGGGAGGCAGGGGACAACACAATAAGGACGTTGGCCATCATGTCTTGGGCGCGTAAATCCGGGGACCCCCTCTGTCTCCTCTCGGTAGACGCGGAAAAAGCCTTTGATAGGGTAAACTGGGGGTTCCTGGAGGCAGTTCTAGGGACTGTGGGCTTCGGTCCTAAATTCATAAACCGGATAATGGCCCTATATCAAAATCCCTCAGCTCGCATCCGAGTCAATGGTCAGTTGTCAAATCCAATTCAGATCCGCAACGGTATGCGGCAAGGGTGCCCCCTGTCTACCTTGGCGAACGCTCTTCGAGCAAACATCACCATTCAAGGGACCAAAATAGGTAAAACTGAACACAAAACAGCTCTGTATGCAGATGACCTACTACTATATGTCACAAATCCCAGAATAGCCTTACCTACCATTCTGGAGGAATTCAAACGGTTCGGTCGGTTGTCCAACTTTAAAGTGAATTTAAGCAAGTCAGTAATTCTAAACATCACCCTGGCAGACCTAGAGGTCGCTGCCCTGAAACCCTCTCTCCCCTTCATCTGGAAATCAAATGAAATTAAATACTTAGGGGTAGCAATTACATCAGACTAAGGGCGCCCACCCACTGGCGTTTTTTTTTCCCTGCGAAATTCGCAGCATTTTTTTTCTGCAGGGGTCTATGGGACTTGTAATGTTAAAATCGCGATCGATTCGCGGTAAATTGCGATTTTGCGCGATCGCGATTTTAACATTACAAGTCCCATAGACCCCTGCAGAAAAAAAATGCTGCAAATTTCGCAGGGAAAAAAAAACGCCAGTGGGTGGGCGCCCTTAGATCAACTTTTCCTGAAGAACTATAAACCCCTACTAGCCAAACTGGAGGCGGACTTTGACAGATGGAAAACGGTTCCCCTGTCCTGGTTCGGACGGATTAGTACTATTAAAATGAATGCCCTTCCGAGATTCATAAACATTTTTCAGACGGTACCCATTAAACTGCCTGGGTCATTCTTGTTGAAGGCCAGGAGATCCATGATGAACTTCATATGGGGGAATAGTAAGCCAAGGCGCAACTGGAAAGCCCTCAAGCACCTAGAGAAAGGGGAGGAATGGGCATCCCAAACCTAGCCTTGTATCATAAAGCATCATTAACTAAACGTATGTTAGACCTGCTCCACAGTGAAACACAGAGGTCCTGGGTGGAATCAGAACAAGAAATAGCCCCCTTTAAGGGCATGGGTCTTATATGGCTACCAGGCAAAGACAAACATAGAGAACTCGGACTGTCACCCTTCACAGAGAACATGGTATCGGCCTGGTCAGAATACGCGACTAAAAAGGGAATGATCAACAAACCCGGCCCCCTTACCCCACTAACGGGAAACCCCCAGCTCCCCTCCTGCTTTAAAGATCCGCTACTGACAAACAACACACCAAACACAATCCTAAGGGTCCAGGACGTGGTCTCAGTGGAGGGACCCAAATCGCTAAACGACCTACTTGGGGACAGGAGGCCTCTACCCGGGGCATGGTTTCAGTATCTACAGCTTTGCCACTATATTAGATCCCTGGGAACCACCTAACAATTGACTCGTCCCATTACCCCCTTTGAGGAAATATGCATCTCACTTCCACCAGAACAACATACAATTTCGACATTATATCAAATGTTATTAGAAGGGGACACGCACAGTCGTGGGAGGGACTTAGAGAGGCTCTGGGAACAAGAATTAGGTCACTCACCCCCAGAGGAGTCCTGGACAAAATCATACATCCTGTCTCACAAAATGTCGATCTCCAGTAAAATGCAAGAGCTAAACTACAAAATACTAATAAGATGGTACCGGACCCTGATGACTCTGGCTAGGGTCTTCCCCCAGTACCCGGATACCTGCTGGAGATGCCTGTCGGATAAGGGGACACTCGTCCACTTCTGGTGGTCCTGCCCTCGGATCTACCCCCTCTGGCAGGAGATTAATATTCTATATGCTACGGTCTGTAGAAACCAGATACAGTTTACACCAGAAATAGTATTATTATTCATGTTCCCGGGATCAGTGGCACATTTCAAACGCTCTCTACTCAGATTTTTTATAATGGCTATGCGACAGATAATCCCCAGGATGTGGAAATCCACGACACCCCCCTCTAGATTAATGTGGCTGGAAACCTTAGATCACCTGAAACATATGGCAGAGACCTGTGCCAGGGACGAACTAAGATATGAGAAGTGTGCTGCTATGTGGATGATTTGGAACCAGTTCCGATTCTCCCAGGACCTAAAGATCTGGTTGGAAACTGGGGCCCTCCCTAACCTGAACATGAACACACCCCTAGCTGTGACCATCAGTACATCCACAACATAAGATTATTAACAACATGTTTTTACCTTCAAGAGATATAGACTGTACCCCCCTCCCCCCGTCCATCTCACCTACCTCTACCACATCTTTCCCTTCCCCTTTTCCCCCCTTTCTTCTCCCCCCACCATACTTCTAACTCTTCTACACGTTTGCATGACATAATTAGTTTAACAAAGAAATATAATTAATAGAGATGAGCGAGCGTACTCGTCCGAGCTTGATACTCATTCGAGTATTAGGGTGTTCGAGATGCTCGTTACTCGAGACGAGTACCACGCGATGTTCGAGTTACTTTCACTTTCATCTCTGAGACGTTAGCGCGCTTTTCTGGCCAATAGAAAGACAGGGAAGGCATTACAACTTCCTCCTATGATGTTCCAGCCCTATACCACCCCCCTGCAGTGAGTGGCTGGGGAGATCAGGTGACACCCGAGTATTAAAATCTGCCCCGTCCGCGGCTCGCCACAGATGCATTCTGACAGAGATCAGGGAAAGTGCTGCTGATGCTGCTGCTGCTATAGGGAGAGCGTTAGGAGTTATATTAGGCTTCAAGAACCCCAACGGTCCTTCTTAGGGCCACATCTGACCGTGTGCAGTACTGTTGAGGCTGCTGTGAGCAGTGTTGCACTTTTTTTTTTTTTTTTTGTTTATCGGGCGTGCAGAGCATTGCATCCTCAGTCTGCAGTCATTGTACAGAGTATAGGGCCAGTAATGGTGAGGCAGGGACAGTGGTACAGGGAAAGAGATATACAGGCTATATAGGCAGTGGGCTTTTTCCAAAAAATTGGGGGAAAATACTGTATTTGTGCTGCCTGTGACCATCTTCAGTGTACTGCGTGTCTGCTGGGGGTAGTAGTCCTAATTAATATGCAGCTAAGCGTTACAGCAGACTTGCGCAAAATTGTTTCCTGGCTCTGCTGTCTCCGTTACATCACCGCCGTCATCCCGCCAGAGGGAAATAGTATACATAATATATGCTGCCTACAGTATCTGTCTGCTGTATCAGCTCAGCATTTAAAAAAATAGAAGCAAAATACTTAAGGCCTACTAGTGGCCTTTGGCCACTTGACTGCTTCTGCGCTATAAATTCCACTAGCTGAGTCATACGCACCTACGTCACAGTGCAGGCGTGTGCAAAATTGTTTCCTGGCTCTGCTGTCTCCGTTACATCACTGCCGTCATCCCGCCAGAGAGAAACAGTATACATAATATACGCTGCCTACAGTATCTGTCTGCTGTATCAGCTCAGCATTTAAAAAAATAGAAGCAAAATACTTAAGGTCCACTAGTGGCCTTTGGCCACTTGACTGCTTCTGCGCTGTGAATTCCACCAGCTGAGTCATATGCACCTATGTCACAGTGCAGGCATGCGCAAAATTGTTTCCTGGCTCTGCTGTCTCCATTACATCACCGCCGTCATCCCGCCAGAGGGAAACAGTATACATAATATACGCTGCCTACAGTATCTGTCTGCTGTATCAGCTCAGCATTTAAAAAAATAGAAGCAAAATACTTAAGGTCCACTAGTGGCCTTTGGCCACTTGACTGCTTCTGCGCTGTGAATTCCACTAGCTGAGTCATACGCACCTACGTCACAGTGCAGGCATGCGCAAAATTGTTTCCTGGCTCTGCTGTCTCCGTTACATCACCGCCGTCATCCCGCCAGAGGGAAACAGTATATATAATATACGCTGCCTACAGTATTACAGTATCTGTCTGCTGTATCAGCTCAGCATTTAAAAAAATTGAAGCAAAATACTTAAAGGGGTTGTCTCGCGGCAGCAAGTGGGGTTATACACTTCTGTATGGCCATATTAATGCACTTTGTAATTTACATCGTGCATTAAATATTGGCCATACAGAAGTTATTCACTTACATGCCCTGTTGCTAGCGTCCCCGTCTCCATGGATCCGTCTAATTCTGATGTCTTCTTGCTTTTTTAGACGCGCTTGCGCTGTGCGGTCTTCTCCCCTTCTGCTCTGTCCGGCACGAGCGTCGTTCTGGCTCCGCCCCTTCTACGCATCATCGCGTAGCTCCGCCCCGTCACGTGTGCCGATTCCAGCCAATCAGGAGGCTGGAATCGGCAATGGACTGCACAGAGCCCACGGTGCACCATGGGAAAGGACCCGCGGTGCATCATGGGTGAAGATCCCGGTGGCCATCTTGGTGAAGGAAGAAGAAGGAAGAAGGAAGACGTCGCAGAGCGGGGATTCGGGTAAGTAATATGTTTTTGTTTTTTTTTAACACATCCCTTGGGGTTATCCTGCGCCGAACGGGGGGGCCTATGGGAAAAAAAAACCAGTTTCGGCGCGAGACGACCCCTTTAAGGCCTACTACTGGCCTTTGGCCACTTGACTGCTTCTGCGCTGTGAATTCCACTAGCTGAGTCATACGCACTTACGTCACAGTGCAGGCGTGCGCAAAATTATTTCCTGGCTCTGCTGTCTTCGTTACATCACCGCTATCATCCCGCCAGAGGGAAACAGTATACATAATATACGCTGCCTACAGTATCTGTCTGCTGTATCAGCTCAGCATTTGAAAAAATTGAAGCAAAATACTTAAGGCCTACTAGTGGCCTTTGGCCACTTGACTGCTTCTGCGCTGTGAATTCCACTAGCTCAGTCATACGCACCTACGTCTCAGTGCAGGCGTGCGCAAAATTGTTTCCAGGCTCTGCTGTGCGTTCCGTAAGTGAAGTCAGCCTGCAACCACAGGCCAATAAGCGGCACATTTAATTACAGCGTTCTGTTTCTGCTCTACTCGTAATACACCATGCTGAGGGGTAGGGGTAGGCCTAGAGGACGTGGACGCGGGCGAGGACGCGGAGGCCCAAGTCAGGGTGTGGGCACAGGCCGAGCTCCTGATCCAGGTGTATCGCAGCCGACTGCTGCGGGATTAGGAGAGAGGCAAATTTCAGGGGTCCCCAGATTCATCTCACAATTAATGGGTCCATGCGGTAGACCTTTATTAGAAAATGAGCAGTGTGAGCAGGTCCTGTCGTGGATGGCAGAAAGTGCATCCAGCAATCTATCGACCACCCAGACTTCTACGCCGTCCACTGCTGCAACTCTGAATCCTCTGGCTGCTGCTCCTCCTTGCTCCCACCCTGCAGAGGCCGAGGTGCTCAAAGGTCTGGCAGTTTTTCACTGAGAGTGCAGACGACCGACGAACTGTGGTGTGCAAGGTTTGTCGCGCCAAGATCAGCAGTGGAACCACCACCACCAGCCTCACCACCACCAGCATGCGCAGACATATGATGGCCAAGCACCCCACAAGGTGGGACGAAGGCCGTTCACCGCCTCTGGTTTGCACCACTGCCTCACCCCCTGTGCCCCAACCTGCCACTGAGATCCAACCCCCCTCTCGGGACACACGCACTACCATTTCCTGGCCTGTAACCACACCCTCACCTCCGCTGTCCTCGGCCCCATCCACCAATGTCTCTCAGCGCAGCGTCCAGCCGTCGCTAGCGCAACTGTTTGAGCGCAAGCGCAAGTACGCTGCCACGCGCCAACACTCTCAAGCGTTAAACGTGCACATAGCCAAATTGATCAGCCTGGAGATGCTGCCGTATAGGCTTGTGGAAATGGAGGCTTTCAAAAACATGATGGCGGCGGCGGCCCCGCGCTACTCGGTTCCCAGTCGCCACTACTTTTCCCGATGTGCCGTCCCAGCCCTGCACGACCACGTCTCCCGCAACATTGTACACGCCCTCACCAACGCGGTTACTGCCAAGGTCCACTTAACAACGGACACGTGGACAAGCACAGGCGGGCAGGGCCACTATATCTCCCTGACGGCACATTGGGTGAATTTAGTGGAGGCTGGGACCGAGTCAGAGCCTGGGACCGCTCACGTCCTACCCACCCCCAGAATTGCGGGCCCCAGCTCGGTGCTGGTATCTGCGGTGGTGTATGCTTCCTCCACTAAACCACCCTCCTCCTCCTACGCAACCGCTGTCTCGCAATCAAGATGTGTCAGCAGCAGCACGTCGCCACCAGTCGGTGTTGCGCGGGGTGGCAGCACAGCGGTGGGCAAGCGCCAGCAGGCCGTGCTGAAACTACTCAGCTTAGGAGAGAAGAGGCACACGGCCCACGAACTGCTGCAGGGTCTGACAGAGCAGACCGACCGCTGGCTTTCGCCGCTGAGCCTCCAACCGGGCATGGTCGTGTGTGACAACGGCCATAACCTGGTGGCGGCTCTGCAGCTCGGCAGCCTCACGCACGTGCCATGCCTGGCCCACGTCTTTAATTTGGTGGTTCAGCGGTTTCTGAAAAGCTACCCACGCTTGTCAGACCTGCTCGGAAAGGTGCGCCGGCTCAGCGCACATTTCCGCAAGTCGAAGATGAACGCTGCCACCCTGCAGACCCTGCAACATCGGTTTAAACTGCCAGTGCACCGACTGATGTGCGACGTGCCCACTCGGTGGAACTCTACGCTCCACATGTTGGCCAGGTTCTATGAGCAGCGTAGAGCTATAGTGGAATAGCAACTCCAACATGGGCGGCGTAGTGGGAGTCAGCCTCCTCAATTCTTTACAGAAGAGTGGGCCTGGTTGGCAGACATCTGCCAGGTCCTTGGAAACTTTGAGGAGTCTACCCAGATGGTGAGCGGCGATGCTGCAATCATTAGCGTCACCATTCCTCTGCTATGCCTCTTGAGAAGTTCCCTGCAAAGCATAAAGGCAGACGCTTTGCACTCGGAAACGGAGGCGAGGAAAGACAGTATGTCGCTGGATAGTCAGAGCACTCCCTCATGTCTATATCTCAGCGCGTTGAGGAGGAGGAGGGGGAGGAGCATGAGGAGGAGGGGGAAGAGACAGCTTGGCCCACTGCTGAGGGTACCCATGCTGCTTGCCTGTCATCCTTTCAGCATGTATGGCCTGAGGAGGAGGATCCTGAAAGTGATCTTCCTAGTACGGACAGCCATGTGTTGCGTACAGGTACCCTGGCACACATGGCGGACTTCATGTTAGGATGCCTTTCTCTTGACCCTTGCGTTACACGCATTCTGGCCACTACGGATTACTGGGTGTACACACTGCTCGACCCACGGTATAAGGAGAACCTTTCCACTCTCATACCTGAAGAGGAAAGGGGTTCAAGAGTGATGCTATACCACCGGACCCTGGCGGACAAACTGATGGTAAAATTCCCATCCGACAGCCCTAGTGGCAGAAGGCGCAGTTCCTAGGGCCAGGTAGCAGGGGAGGCGCGGAGATCAGGCAGCATGTACAGCGCAGGCAGGGGAACACTCTCCAAGGCCTTTGACAGCTTTATGGCTCCCCAGCAAGACTGTGTCACCGCTCCCCAGTCAAGGCTGAGTCGGCGGGAGCACTGTAAAAGGATGGTGAGGGAGTACATAGCCGATCGCACGACCGTCCTCCGTGACGCCTCTGCCCCCTACAACTACTGGGTGTCGAAGTTGGACACGTGGCCTGAACTCACGCTGTATGCCCTGGAGGTCCTTGCTTGTCCTGCGGCTAGCGTCTTGTCAGAGAGGGTGTTTAGTGCGGCTGGGGGAATCATCACGGATAAGCGTACCCACCTGTCAACCGACAGTGCCGACAGGCTTGCACTCATAAAGATGAACAAAGCCTGGATTTCCCCAGACTTCTCTTCTCCACCAGCGGACAGCAGTGGTTGCTAAACAATACGTAGGCTGCACCCGCAGATGGAAGCATCGTTCTCTATCACCATCAAAAACGGGGACCTTTTAGCTTCATCAATCTGTGTATTATATTCATCCTCCTCCTCCTGCTCCTCCTCCTGAAACCTCACGTAATCACGCCGAACGGGCAATTTTTCTTAGGCCCACAAGACTCAGTCATATTACTTTAGTAAGCAATGTTTATACGTTTCAATTCTCATTAAAGCGTTGAAACTTGCACCTGAACCAATTTTTATTTTAACTGGGCTGCCTACAGGCCTAGTTACAAATTAAGCCACATTAACCAAAGCGATTAATGGGTTTCACCTGCCCTCTTGGTTGGGCATGGGCAATTTTTCTGAGGTACATTAGTACTGTTGGTACACCAATTTTTGGGGGCCCTCGCCTACAGTGTAATCCTAGTAATTTTTATGGGCTTCGCCTGCACTCATGGTACAGCAAGGTGTGTGGGGTTGGCCTACACTTTTGCTACATAAATGTAACTGGGGCCTTGTCTATACTGCAACTACTGAAATGTGCAAGAGACTGTTATCTCCCTAAACTGCTGCAACGGGAATGTTACTGTGGCCTGTCTTGACTGCTACTACTACTAAAATGGAACTAATACTCTGCTCCCCCTATACTGCTGCTTCAGAATTGTTACTGGGGCCTGTCTTGACTGCTACTATTACTGAAATGGAACTAAGACTGTGCTCCCCCTATACTGCTGCTTCGGAATTGTTACTGGGGCCTGTATTGAGTGCTACTACTACTGAAATGGAACTAATACTGTGCTCCCCCTATACTGCTGCTAGTGATATGTTACTGGGGCCTGTCCAGACTGCCACTACTACTGAAATGGAACTAATACTGTGCTCCCCCTATACTGCTGCTAGTGATATGTTACTGTAGCCTGTCTTGACTGCTACTACTACTGAAATGGAACTAATACTGTGCTCCCCCTATACTGCTGCTAGTGATATGTTACTGGGGCCTGTCCAGACTGCTACTACTACTGAAATGGAACTAAGACTGCGCTCCCCCTATACTGCTGCTTCGGAATTGTTACCAGGGCCTGTCTTGAGTGCTACTGTTACTGAAATGGAACTAAGACTGTGCTCCCCCTATACTGCTGCTTCGGAATTGTTACTGGGGCCTGTCTGGACTGCTACTACTACTGAAATGGAACTAATACTGTGCTCCCCCTATAATGCTGCTAGTGATATGTTACTGGGGCCTGTCCCTAATGCTACCGCTGAAATGTTACTAATTCTGGGCTCTACCTATACTGCTGCTAATGCTATGTCACTGGGGTGTGGAAACGGAGGCTTCCCAAAGACATGATGGTGGCGAGGCCATTTCCCACCAACGCGGTTACTGTTAAGGTGCATATAACCACGGACACGTGGAGAGGACACGTAGTGCCTCAAAAACATCCCCCTCCTCCTCCAACAATGAAAACACTCTTGGCAAATACCTTTGCATAGGTCCGTCTGGTGGCAGTCCAAGAATTTCACCTTTACCGACACAACAAGAGAGCCCCCCCACCATCCCCCCGCCACGGCCCACATTCCGAAAACCAGCTAAATAAAACCGCGCTACTAGGTCCACAGTCGCCACCACATTCCCACCAACGCGGTTACTGTTAAGGTACATATTACCACTCTGACTGGGGGATGCACTGTGGGCCGAAGCACACCTGTATTGTATGTGACGTTAGCTCTGCTGAGCAGGGCACTGCAATGGGATACATTAATGTACCGCCGAAGCCCACCTGCATTTAATCTGACGTTAGCTTTGCTGTCCAGGGCACTGCAATGGGATATATTTATGTACCGCCAGTGGCTTCCTGGGACCCACCCATGCTGTCGGTCCACACGGACTTCACAATAGGGAGTTGTACCTGCCTGTGTCTACTTATAAAGAACTCCAGTCTGACTGGGGCATGCAGTGTGGGCCGAAGCCCACCTGCATTAAACCTGACGTTACCTCAGCTGTGATGGGCACTGCAATGGGATATATTTATGTACCGCCGGTGGCTTCCTGGCACCCACCCATGCTGTCGGTCCACACGGAGTTGTAACTGCCTGTGTCCACTTCTAAAGAACCCCAGTCTGACTGGGGCATGCAGTGTGGGCCGAAGCCCACCTGCATTAAACCTGACGTTACCTCAGCTGTGATGGGCAATTTAATGGGATATATTTATGTACCGCCGGTGGGTTCCAGGGAGCCACCCATGCCGTGGGTCCACAGGGACTTCACATTAGGGAGTTGCACCTGCCAGTGTCTATGTATTAAAAACCCCGGTCAAACTGGGGCATGCAGTGTGGGCCGAAGACCACCTGCATTTAATCGGACGTTACCTCAGCTGTGATGGGCACTGCAATGGGATATATTTATGTACCGCCGGTGGCTTCCTGGGACCCACCCATGCTGTCGGTCCACACGGAGTTGTAACTACCTGTGTCCACTTCTAAAGAACCCCAGTCTGACTGGGGCATGCAGTGTGGGCCGAAGCCCACCTGCATTAAACCTGACGTTACCTCAGCTGTGCTGGGCACTGCAATGGGATACATTTATGTACAGCCGGTGGGTTCCAGGGAGCCACCCATGCTGTGGGTGCACACGGGATTCCCATTGCAGAGTTGTACCTGCCTGTGACTATTTATAAAAAACCCCGGTCTGACTGGGGCATGCAGACACCTTGATAGAATGAATAGTGTGTGGCACATGGGTTCCCCATTGCTATGCCCACGTGTGCAGCTCCTGACGGAGGTGGCACAGCATTGGATTTCTCATTGCTTCTGTACAGCATTGTGGGCTATCGCCCCGCCCCTTTTATGGGAGGGTCACTGCCTGGCCGTGCCAACCCTCTGCAGTGTGTGCCTGCGGTTCCTCCTCATGGCAGACGCACTTATAAATAGACATGAGGGTGGTGTGGCATGAGGCCAGCGTGTGGCATGAGGGCAGCTGAAGGCTGCGCAGGGACAATTTGGTGTGCACTGTGGACACTGGGTCGTGCGGGGGGGTTTGGCAGCATGTTACCCAGGAGAAGTGGCAGCGGAGTGTCATGCAGGCAGTGATTGTGCTTTGTTGGAGGTAGTGTGGTGCTTAGCTTTGGTATGCCTTGCTAATGAGGGTTTTTCAGAAGTAAAAATTGTTGGGGGGGGGTGGGGGGCACTCTTGCCGCTATTGTGGCTTAATAGTGGGACCTGGGAACTTGAGATGCAGCCCAACATGTAGCCCCTCGCCTGCCCTATCCGTTTCTGTGTCGTTCCCATCACTTTCTTGAATTTCCCAGATTTTCACAAATGAAAACCTTAGCGAGCATCGGCGATATACAAAAATGCTCGGGTCGCCCATTGACTTCAATGGGGTTCGTTACTCGAAACGAACCCTCGAGCATCGCGAAAAATTCGTCTCGATTAACGAGCACCCGAGCATTTTGGTGCTCGCTCATCTGTAATAATTAACCATTGTGTTAGATTTAGATAATTTACAATTGGAATTGTTTAGAAGTACTTTATAAGATAAAAAACAACTTGCCTTATGACAAAAACCACACAAGGAAGATAGAAGACACTAATTACATAATGTTATGCTGTTTATTTGCTAATTTACGTTGAAGTCACATTGTACTCATTACATATGCAAGGCAGTTTAATAAAATTCTTTTGAACCATAAAAATTGCATCGCTTCTGTGAAATTGCGATTCTCAGGCACGTGATTCACACATGTGAAAGGATCACAAGTGGTTTCCATTGACTTCAATGGGAAATAGTGTACTAGCATGGACACGGCATGTGAGTGCTATGCAATGTCTTTTAAGGTGCCATTGAAAACAATGAGCGAGGCATTCTGAGGGAATAACCAAAGATAGAACACGCTGCGATTTATTTTTTTTTACCTTGCAGCGATTCTGTGAGGAAATAGTTGTTAGTGTGAATGAATCCACCCAAAAGAATAGATTTTATATTCAAGCAACTTTTGTGTGCATCACACAAAACGTGTAATATAAATAGAGAAGTCCCGCAGCACAACTTTCAATACCCAAACATGGGGAAGAATCTTCTGCACAGCCGATCAATAAAGGTGAACCAACCTTTGTATATTGCAAACTGGATAAGTGAAGGAGATCCGCAGCAGACAAGGAGATGATGTAAAAAAAAAAAGAACATCTTTTTTACATCATCTCCTTGTCTGCTGCGGATCTCCTTCACTTATCACACAAAACGTGTGGGAGAATATCGCTCGCGTGAAAACACTTAGGCCGGTCTCCCACGAGCGTATCATACTACGTATTAGACACACAATTTTGGGGAGTGTAATACGCACTACCAATCTCCCATAGACTTTAAATTGTGCAGCTCACACAATGCGTGCGAAAAAATCGTGGCATGTTCTATCCTGATGTGTATTATGTGTGCATACATGTCAAGATAGTGTTTGGGGGTTGGCGGCATGCAGTAAGTACGAGCGCAAGGTGAGGTACGTTGTGTGAGCTGGGCCTTATTGTGGGTTATTTTGATTTCCTGTGAAAGGCGCAATGAACCCCCAATGATGTGCTGTAGGTTTATTATTATACTCATATGCTAGATGGGTCGAATAGAGTAGCAATAGGACTTGTAGCCGAAGTTCTGACTACGTCCCACAGCAATGGAATCCACAAACCCAAGCCATATCACTGAGCCAGTAGTGTTGGTGAAGGGGATGACAGTGTTTATGTGACAACAGTATTAGTGGTGACAGTGCACTTCGTGGGGGACCCATGATGGTCAGTTCCACCAGGGCTCATGGGCCTTTGGCTGCTTTCACACAAGCATATTTTCCTTAGATTTTTCATCCATTCTGCAGACATAAAATGTACATTGAAGTCTTTGGAGTAATTAACCCTTTAACAGCACAGGATGCAAGTTTACGTCCTGGGTGTATGGCACGAAGCCAACATGTTTTTTTTTGTTCATTTTTCCGGCCAAACAAAGCAATAAAAGTAATCAAAAAAGTGATATGTACCCTAAGATGTTGCCAATAAACACTACAGCTCGTCCCGCAAAGAGCAAGCCCTCACAGAGTTCTGTCCATGGAAAAAAAAAAAAATATGGGACTGAGGATGCAGCAGTGCAGAAAAAATTATTTCTAAAAAATGTAAAAAATATACCATGTAATTTAGAACTATACACTGCTCCTCTGATGCATTGGTTTACAATGCATCAGTGCACAGGGGCGTATCTCCCTCCGCAGCATAAAAGTGCCCAGTCGGGCGCTTTCACGTCGGTGGCAGCAGCTGCATTGACTCCTCTGGGAGCCAATGACAGCTGCAGGAGAAGGGAGGTGGGAGGGAGTTTAGCAGTGCCCCGTTCTTCACACCGTAGCGTATATCGGATGGCCATTTTCACGACCAGCTGATATATGCTCGTGTGAATAGGCCCTTATGCTGTATGAATAACACAAAAAAAAAAACAATGGCAGAATTATTGTTTTTTCTTCCTGCCCTTAACAAAAAAAAAAATTTAAATTTACAATACATTTATATATACCAAAACTGGTACCAATAAAAACTATAGTTTGCCACACAAAAAATAGTCCCTCATATAGCCATGGTCGACAGAAAAATAAAAAAGTTCTGGCTTTTCAAAAGTGGAGATAAAAATCCCCCAAAAATCATTGGATCCTCATGGCCAAAATAGGCCATGTCACTGAAGGGTTAAAATAAGAATGCATCAGCATTTCATCGGTATGGAATACAGATAATTTTTTTTCCCAATAGAAAATGATACCAATTAATGCGAATACAGATACATCTTGTTTAGAGATGAGCAAGCACCAAAATGCTCGGGTGCTCGTTACGCGGGACGAAATTATCACGATGCTCGAGGGTTCGTTTCGAGTAACGAACCCCATTGAGGTCAATGGGCGACTTGAGCACTTTTGTATATCACCGATGCTCGCTAAGGTTTCCATTTGTGAAAATCTGGGCAATTCAAGAAAGTGATGGGAATGACACAGCAACGGATAGGGCAGGCGAGGGGCTACATGTTGGGCTGCATCTCAAGTTCCCAGGTCCCACTATTAAGCCACAATAGCGGCAAGAGTGGGCCCCCCCCTCCCAACAACTTTTACTTCTGAAAAGCCCTCATTAGCAATGCATACCTTAGCTAAGCACCACACTATCTCCAACAAAGCACAATCACTGCCTGCATGACACTCCGCTGCCACTTCTCCTGGGTTACATGCTGCCAAATCCCCCCCTCCCCCCCGCACGACGCAGTGTCCACAGCGCACACCAAAGTGTCCCTGCGCAGCCTTCAGCTGCCCTCATGCCACACCACCCTCATGTCTATTTATAAGTGCGTCTGCCATGAGGAGGAACCGCAGGCACACACTGCAGAGGGTTGGCACGGCTAGGCAGCGACCCTCTTTAAAAGGGGTGGGGCGATAGCCCACAATGCTGTACAGAAGCAATGAGAAATATAATCCTGTGCCACCGCCATCAGGAGCTGCACACGTGGGCATAGCAATGGGGAACCTATGTGCCACACACTATTCATTCTGTCAAGGTGTCTGCATGCCCCAGTCAGACCGGGGTTTTTTATAAATAGCCACAGGCAGGTACAACTCCGCAATGGGAATTCCGTGTGCACCCACAGCATGGGTGACTCCCTGGAACCCACCGGCTGTACATAAATGTATCCCATTGCAGTGCCCATCACAGCTGAGGTAACGTCCGATTAAATGCAGGTGGGCTTCAGCCCACACTGCATGCCCCAGTCAGACTGGGGTTCTTTAGAAGTAGACACATGCAGTTACAACTCCCTGTGTACCCACAGCATGGGTGGCTCCCTGGAACCCACCGGCGGTACATAAATATATCCCATTGCAGTGCCCATCACAGCTGATGTAACGTCAGCTTTAATACAGGTGGGCAAAAAATTAATTGGATTACACTGTAGGCGAGGGCCCCAAAAAATTGGTGTACCAACAGTACTAATGTACGTCAGAAAAATTGCCCATGCCCAACCAAGAGGGCAGGTGAAACCCATTAATCGCTTTGGTTAATGTGGCTTAATTTGTAACTAGGCCTGGAGGCAGCCCAGTTAAAATAAAATTGGTTCAGGTGAAAGTTTCAACGCTTTAATGAGCATTGAAACGTATAAAAATTGTTTACAAAAATTATATGACTGAGCCTTGTGGGCCTAAGAAAAATTGCCCGTTCGGCGTGATTACGTCAGCTTTCAGGAGAAGGAGGATGAATATTATACACAGATTGATGAAGCTAAAAGGTCCACGTTTTTGATGGTGATAGAGAACAATGCTTCCATCCGCGGGTGCAGCCTACGTATTGTTTAGGTATCGCTGCTGTCCGCTGGTGGAGAAGAGAAGTCTGGGGAAATCCAGGCTTTGTTCATCTTGATGAGTGTAAGCCTGTCGGCACTGTCGGTTGACAGGCGGGTACGCTTATCTGTGATGATTCCCCCAGCCGCACTAAACACCCTCTCTGACAAGACGCTAGCCGCAGGACAAGCAAGCACCTCCAGGGCATACAGCGCGAGTTCAGGCCACGTGTCCAGCTTCGACACCCAGTAGTTGTAGGGGGCAGAGGCGTCACGGAGGACGGTCGTGCGATCGGCTATGTACTCCCTCACCATCCTTTTACAGTGCTCCCGCCGACTCAGCCTTGACTGGGGAGCGGTGACACAGTCTTGCTGGGGAGCCAGAAAGCTGTCAAAGGCCTTAGAGAGTGTTCCCCTGCCTGTGCTGTACATGCTGCCTGATCTCCGCGCCTCCCCTGCTACCTGGCCCTCGGAACTGCGCCTTCTGCCACTAGGGCTGTCGGATGGGAATTTTACCATCAGTTTGTCCGCCAGGGTCCTGTGGTATAGCATCACTCTCGAACCCCTTTCCTCTTCGGGTATGAGAGTGGAAAGGTTCTCCTTATACCGTGGGTCGAGCAGTGTGTACACCCAGTAATCCGTAGTGGCCAGAATGCGTGTAACGCAAGGGTCACGAGAAAGGCATCCTAACATGAAGTCAGCCATGTGTGCCAGGGTACCTGTACGCAACACATGGCTGTCCGCACTAGGAAGATCACTTTCAGGATCCTCCTCCTCCTCAGGCCATACACGCTGAAAGGATGACAGGCAAGCAGCATGGGTACCCTCAGCATTGGGCCAAGCTGTCTCTTCCCCCTCCTCCTCATCCTCCTCATGCTCCTCCTCCTCCTCCTCAACGCGCTGAGATATAGACAGGAGGGTGCTCTGACTATCCAGCGACATACTGTCTTCCCCCGCCTCTGTTTCCGAGCGCAAAGCGTCTGCCTTTATGCTTTGCAGGGAACTTCTCAAGAGGCATAGCAGAGGAATGGTGACGCTAATAATTGCAGCATCGCCGCTCACCATCTGGGTAGACTCCTCAAAGTTTCCAAGGACCTGGCAGATGTCTGCCAACCAGGCCCACTCTTCTGTAAAGAATTGAGGAAGCTGACTCCCACTGCGCCGCCCATGTTGGAGTTGGTATTCCACTATAGCTCTACGCTGCTCATAGAGCCTGGCCAACATGTGGAGCGTAGAGTTCCACCGTGTGGGCACGTCACACAGCAGTTGGTGCACTGGCAGATGAAACCGATGTTGCAGGGTGCGCAGGGTGGCAGCGTCCGTGTGGGAATTGCGGAAATGTGCGCTGAGCCGGCGCACCTTTCCGAGCAGGTCTGAAAAGCGTGGGTAGCTTTTCAGAAAGCGCTGAACCACCAAATTAAAGGCGTGGGCCAGGCATGGCACGTGCGTGAGGCTGCCGAGCTGCAGAGCCGCCACCAGGTTACGGCCGTTGTCACACACGAGCATGCCCGGTTGGAGGCTCAGCGGCGCAAGCCAGCGGTCGGTCTGCTCTGTCAGACCCTGCAGCAGTTCGTGGGCCGTGTGCCTCTTCTCTCCTAAGCTGAGTAGTTTCAGCACGGCCTGCTGACGCTTGCCCACCGCTGTGCTGCCACGACGCGCGACACCGACTGCTGGCGACGTGCTGCTGCTGACACATCTTGATTGCGAGACAGAGTTTGCGTAGGAGGAGGAGGGTGGTTTAGTGGAGGAAGCATACACCGCCGCAGATACCACCACCGAGCTGGGGCCCGCAATTCTGGGGGTGGGTAGGACGTGAGCGGTCCCAGGCTCTGACTCGGTCCGAGCCTCCACTAAATTCACCCAAAGTGCCGTCAGGGAGATATAGTGGCCCTGCCCGCCTGTGCTTGTCCACGTGTCCATCGTTAAGTGGACCTTGGCAGTAACCGCGTTGGTGAGGGCGCGTACAATGTTGCGGGAGACGTGGTCGTGCAGGGCTGGGACGGCACATCAGAAAAAGTAGTGGCGACTGGGAACTGAGTAGCGCGGGGCCGCCGCCGCCATCATACCTTTGAAAGCCTCTGTTTCCACAACCCTATACGGCAGCATCTCCAGGCTGATAAATTTGGCTATGTGCACGTTTAACGCTTGAGCGTGCGGGTGCGTGGCGGCGTACTTGCGCTTGCGCTCCAACACTTGCGCTAGCGACGGCTGGACGGTGCGCTGAGAGACATTGGTGGATGGGGCCGAGCACAGCGGAGGTGAGGGTGTGGGTGTAGGCCAGGAGACGGTAGTGCCTGTGTCCTGAGAGGGGGGTTGGATCTCAGTGCCAGGTTGGGGCACAGGGGGAGAGGCAGCGGTGCAAACCGGAGGCGGTGAACGGCCTTCGTCCCACCTTGTGGGGTGCTTGGCCATCATATGTCTGCGCATGCTGGTGGTGGTGAGGCTGGTGGTGGTGGCTCCCCGGCTGATCTTGGCGCGACAAAGGTTGCACACCACTGTTCGTCGGTCGTCTGCACTCTCAGTGAAAAACTGCCAGACCTTTGAGCACCTCGGCCTCTGCAGGGTGGCATGGCGCGAGGGGGCGCTTTGGGAAACAGTTGGTGGATTATTCGGTCTGGCCCTGCCTCTACCCCTGGCCGCCGCACTGCCTCTTCCAACCTGCCCTGCTGCTGCACTTGCCTCCCCCTCTGAAGACCTGTCCTCAGTAGGCGTAGCAAACCAGGTGGGGTCAGTCACCTCATCGTCCTGCTGCTCTTCCTCCGAATCCCCTGCGTGCTCCTCCCTCGGACTTACTCCAATTACTACTACCTGAGTGATAGACAACTGTGTCTCATCGTCATCGTCCTCCTCACCCACTGAAAGCTCTTGAGACAGTTGCCGGAAGTCCCCAGCCTCATCCCCCGGACCCCGGGAACTTTCCAAAGGTTGGGCATCGGTCACGACAAACTCCTCCGGTGGGAGAGGAACCATTGCTGGCCATTCTGGGCAGGGGCCCGGGAACAGTTCCTGGGAGTCTGCCTGCTCCTCAGAATGTGTCATTGTAATGGAGTGAGGAGGCTGGGAGGAAGGAGGAGCAGCAGCCAGAGGATTCAGAGTTGCAGCAGTGGACGGCGCAGAATTATGGGTGGTCGATAGATTGCTGGATGCACTTTCTTCCATCCACGACAGGACCTGCTCACACTGCTCATTTTCTAATAAAGGTCTACCGCGTGGACCCATTAATTGTGAGATGAATGTGGGGACGCCAGAAACGTGCCTCTCTCCTAATCCCGCAGCAGTCGGCTGCGATGCACCTGGATCAGGAGCTCGGCCTGTGCCCACACCCTGACTTGGGCCTCCGCATCCTCCCCCGCGTCCATGTCCTCTAGGCCTACCCCTACCCCTCAGCATGCTGTATTACCAGTTGTGCAGAAACAGAACGCTGTAATTAAATGTGCCGCTTATTGGGCTGTGGTTGGAGGCTGAGTTCCCTTACGGAACGCACAGCAGAGCCAGGAAACAATTTTGCGCACGCCTGTAGTGAGACGTAGGTGCGTATGACTGAGCTAGTGGAATTCACAGCGCAGAAGCAGTCAAGTGGCCAAAGGCCAGTAGTAGGCCTTAAGTATTTTGCTTCTATTTTTTTTAAATGCTGAGCTGATACAGCAGACAGATACTGTAGGCAGCGTATAATATTATGTACACTGTTTCCCTCTGGCGGGATGACAGCGTTGATGTAACAGAGACAGCAGATCCAGGAAACAATTTTGCGCAAGCCTGCTGTAACGCTTAGCTGCGTATTAATTAGGACTACTACCCCCAGCAGATAGATACTGTAGGCAGCGTATATTATGTATACTGTTTCCCTCTGGCGGGATGACGGTGATCATGTAACAGAGACAGCAGATCCAGGAAAAATTTTGCGCAAGCCTGCTGTAATGCTTAGCTGCGTATTAATTACGACTACTACCCCCAGCAGATAGATACTGTAGGCAGCGTATAATATTATGTATACTGTTTCCCTCTGGTGGGATGACGGCGATCATGTAACAGAGACAGCAGATCCAGGAAACAATTTTGCGCAAGCCTGCTGTAACGCTTAGCTGCGTATTAATTACGACTACTACCCCCAGCAGATAGATACTGTAGGCAGCGTATAATATTATGTATATTGTTTCCCTCTGGCGGGATGACGGCGATCAATTTTTTGGAAAAAGCCCACTGCCTATATAGCCTGAATATCTCTTTCCCTGCCTCACCAGTACTGGCCCTATACTCTGTACAATGACTGCAGACTGCGGACGCAATGCTCTGCACGGCCGATTTACAAAAAAAAAAATTGTGCAACACTGCTAAAAGCAGCCTCAACAGTACTGCACACGGTCAGATGTGGCCCTAAGAAGGACCGTTGGGGTTCTTGAAGCCTAAAATAACTCCTAACGCTCTCCCTATAGCAGCTCCGGCACCAGCAGCACTTTCCCTGATCTCTGTCAGAATGCATCTGTGGCGAGCCGCGCGAGGGGCCGATTTATATACTCGGGTGACACCTGATCTCGCCAGCCACTCACTGCAGGGGGGTGGTATAAGGCTTGAACGTCGCAAGGGGAAGTTGTAATGCCTTCCCTGTCTTTCTATTCGCCAGAAAAGCGCGCTAACGTCTGAGAGATGAAAGTGAAAGTAACTCGAACATCGCGTGGTACTCGTCACGAGTAACGAGCATCTCGAACACGCTAATACTCGAACGAGTATCAAGCTCGGACGAGTACGTTCGCTCATCTCTAATCTTGTTTCATCGCACGTCCGTGTTGCGGAGAAGCATTATAGACGGTTACAACAGGCCGTTAGCTACTTGCCCGACGTACATGGTATAGAAGAGAAAAATATTTGTGGTTAATTTGTTAGGGATTGTAGGTGTGTAGCCTCTGAGGAGCCGGCCCTTAGCCTAGGAGACAGCGAGGTAGAGTTTGGGCCTTGTCACGGGGCTCTACCATCTCCCACCCTGATGGTAGATGGATCTGTCTAAGGGACCGAGGGCAGGCCATTTAAAGGGGTAACTCAACCTGTCGTTTACCTTGAGTCTTTGTCATGTTTGACACCACCTTTCCGTCCTCTGTGGTGAATCCATCAGGTGTAAATAAAGAGCCCTGCTTTTACGCCGGGCAGGAAAGATAGTCCTGGAACTATTTTCCTGGCCGGACTATGACTGCCGCCATAGACTCCTATGGGAGCCAATGACAGCGGCCGGAGAAGGGAGGTGGGAGGGAGTTTAGTAGCGTGACTGTTAAACTACCTCCCCCTTCTCTTCTGCTCTCCACCCTTTGCTGCTGTTTGCAATGGGAGAGGGCTGGACGACCCTGTCCCTTCCCAGTGCAAACAGTGACAAAGGGCGGAGAGGGAGTGGGAGCTCAGCACACTAGCTCCCGCACCATCCCACTTTCTCCCCTTGCAGAGAGTCAGTGGAGGGGAGGGAAGGGGGAGACAGCTGGCCTGAGCTAAGCTGTCTCCCCTTGCCCGACGGCATTAATGCCAACCCCGTGCATCAGATGTTAGCGTATATTGGCTGGCCAAAAGAAGGCCGATATACGCTCGTGTGAATAAGCCCTGAAGTTTAGTAAGAGTACCCGTCCGTACATCAAGTAGCTGACACAACCCCTCAAACATTTTTGCAATAAACTTTATTGTAATTTTATTATATAACATTCACAGTTCACAAATAATTTGTCAGCAACATCATTTAAGTTATCACAGCATTTCACATACAAAAAAAATCTAAACTTTTTTTTTTTTAGAAAACATTCAGAGCGGCATTTCCAGAATACAATCTCTGTCGTTCTTCATCAGTAGAGCCATTAATCTTAAATACAAAGGCTTACAATTAACAATTGTCAAAAAATACTCTCTAAAAAAACGTTCAAGACCCTCATTAATCTTTGGAACCTAATGATTCAAACAGATATTTTATATACCAAACATTTTACCAAGATGGGAAATGACTTTCAGCAGTAATTTATGTCTTGGGACGCTATTATACGAGCGCCGGCAGCGCTCACGGCTTCCTGACAATTGCCAGACTAAGCCTGCAAGCAGAGGTGCAGCCCGGCACTTGGTGTTATTAGCTGAGCACTAACAGCATTCATGTAATAGCGCCCTAAGGCCTCATGTCCACGGGGAAAATCAGATCCGCTGCAGATTCTCCATGTAGAATCTGCAGCGGGTCCCTCCTGCCCCGCGGACATGAGCGCCGAAAATAGCAATTTAAAAGAATTTACCTATCCGGCGCGGGCGACGAAGCTCTGCTCTTCCTCACGGCCGGATCTTCATTTTCGGCCGGCGGATGAATTCCTGACGCCGGCGGCACGTCGCCGGCACGTCGTCGACGTGCCGCGCGCATGCGCCGGGCACATCCGCCGAGCCGAAGCAAGGGAGATGCGGCCGTGAGGAAGAGAAGAGCTTCGCGGTCCGCTGCGGGTGAGTAAATGCTTTAAATTCCTATTTTAGGTCTCCCGCGGATCCGGACGGCTTCCATAGGCTTCAATAGAAGCCCGCGGGAGCCGACCCCGCGGGAGACCCGCATGAAAATGGAGCATGGTCCAGATTTTTTCATGCTCCATTTTTTTTAAAATCACTTTTATTGACGATCCGCGGATATTTATGTACCCGCGGGTGGTCAATGCATCCCTTTGGGGTGCGGATCTGCATGCAGGAAATCCGCTGCGGATCCTAAATCCTATTTTCCCCGTGGACATGAGCCCTTAAAGGATCAGCAGTAACCCACCCATTAGAAGATCTAAGCAGTAATATCACAAGGGTTAAAAAACAAGACACAAGTATGAAATTGAGCTACACTGTGTAACTATTCAAGAACAAGTGTTTTGGGAAGAGCTCTGAAGTTGTTACAGGCCGGCAGAAGGAGGGACATGCAGGATGACATGCTACAGCTTGATATAACAGTCCACAGCAGCCATAGATGTTATATGCACATTAGGCCTCATTCAAAAGGGCGATTTTACGAGTCTATTCAGCCATGATAAAACGTATGCGAAAAATTGCAACCATGTGAAGAATTTGATTCCAATACATTCATTCACATGAGCAATTTTCGGTTGCGTGAAAAAAAAATTGCATCGTCAAAACGGCGACCGTTTTCACGCTGAGTCTAATGACCTATCTTTTGAAAAAAACACTGGTGGCTCCCATAAGCCTATATGGGACCTGAAAAAAAAGGGAGGAGTGAGTTTACCTGCGTCCGGCACTCAGGAATAAAGACAGCTCTTTTTAAGCATTAGAAGTTATTCTGATGATTTCTGCCGGCGGAAATCCACGCTGCAGCGTATTTTTCACGTGATACGCCGGTGTGGATGGACGCTAATTAATCTCAGCACTTGATCATGGCTATTCTGAATTGATGCATTTTTTCAGTTGCAATGCGGCCAGCGTAACATCACATCGCTCGTGTGAATGAGCCCTTAATCTAACACTAAGGTCTCATTCTCAGATTACCTAATAGTTGACAGCCCAAGTTATTAACAGGAATATGTACAGAGGTCACTCCACTATATACATAACTACTTAGTTCAATCGTTTAGTCTAAACGCAGCCAACAACTGAAGACGAATGAGAATGGTTCACTTTTCGCTTGTCGTTCATGTCATGTTATTCACTTGTTCAACAAATGTAAAGAACGAGTCAACAATGTATCTGCTGTATGAGCAGGATGCCCGAGAGCAAACAAACCATAATTGGTTCATCTAAAAGGACTTTAGAATGTTTTATTTTATAATTTAAATGGGTGCCAAAGAAGGAAAGCTAAACTGGATAATGTGTCATAGGAAGATAATTATATATATTGTACCGTTTATAAGGACACAATCGATATTTTACCGCCACATGTCCAAGACACAAGATGCATTCTAGACTTTGCAAAACGATGCAGATCTGCATGATCCATTATCACTCCAACATCCCAAAACCAAAAGTTTTGTATTACTTATCAGTTTTAGTTAAAAACCCTCACTAGAAAAGAAATCTAGAAGGAACTGTGATGTGTCTGTTGTAAAGTGAAGCTTATAAGTCACTTTATATCAGGAGATGTCATTATGAACAACGCTTATATATATAACCATTATCAGAATCACTCCCGTTCGGGAGTTCAGGTGAGCGAGAAGGGCAACTAGGAATCGCAATGAGCCTCCTGCCACATACAAATGCCGTTAATATCTGCGGTGTCTTCTGAATTTAGTGTTTCTGCTGCACTTTATTAAGGTAGTCCGTACACACTGCGATTCTCTAACTGAACTTGGCATTGCTTCAATCAACAAGTCTAGGCAAACAGCAGAGATCTGCAGGCATTTGTGGTGGAGATCTGCAACATGAGGGTTATTCCACAGCCGAAAATTCACAGGAAAACCACAGAGGTAAAACCCACCACATATCCACATTGGATTTTGATACGTAAATGTTGTGGGTTTGCCGCAGATTTCACTCTTTGCAAGGAAAACGGTGAAATCCACAATGAAAATTTTCACAATAATTGACATGTTATGGATCTAAAATCTGCATTACTGGTCAATTTACATCCCAAATGTGGATTCTTTTTGAAGTAGGTGTATGAGATTTTGAAAATATCATCTACTTCACTGCTGCTATAAATGCTGCGGATTTCCCAAGCAGAAATTTTGCAAGGAAAATCCGCAGCCAATCTGCCCTCATGTGAACATGAGTGAACGTGGCCCCGTAGAACTGCATCATCAACAATTCCCAGTGGCTCCTATAGATGTGAAGGAGCAGATGTATTAATAATGACCTATAAAGACAAGGTGAAGCTAGAGGAACTAGGCTATGCGCCAAATATATCACCGAGGTGCCTGTGGTTTCATAGGTTTGGCATATCTTGGCACATATTACATTCTTTTGTCTTCTTTATGCCGCGCCTTGGGTTGTATACTTTAGGTAAATATTTTGCACCGTTGATTGATATGGCACGCTTTATGACTTGACAATGCTACACCAGTATTCTAGTATACGACTCAACAGGGTGAGCGTGTTACAAATGACTATTCTTTACGCGCAAAGTTATAAGAAATGTAGCAAATAAAAAATGCACCAAAAAACCCATTAATAAATCAATGCGTTATGCTTAGAGCAGGATCTAAGAGGAGGTGATGTCCTGAGGGTTTCTTTCTTGGTACCCATCTGGCTTGTTATGTAACCCTTGCAATCATTTCCTTATCTTGAGGTTTACCCTAATTTTTGCTCATTTCAACCCTTTACTGCTGAGAGACATTACATCCCACTTGTTTTCCAAAAAATGTATTGAGATATTTGCAAAGGAAGAACTTCTCCTCTTAGTATTCAGCACAGTCCTACATTTATGACTATTTATGACTGTTTCGCCTTTTACTTCTTCTCTCATGTATAACAGAGTTATTACACACACTGATAAATTAGTCTTATATAATAATGACCGATTTACAAAGATTTTCCCACTGGAGTTTCTTCGACAAAAATCTTGACCAGTGTCCTGACTTTGGAATTGTAAAGTATTCAACTCTAGAAATAAAACTTTAAATATATATATATTACATCTTTATTCGTACAACGAAACAATAAAATGTGTTAAATCACTTGCAGCACGGAGTTGTGTGTGTATCTATGTACACACGTCCCAACAAACACACACAGTAGACCTCAGCTCGGATAAATATATTGTATACATCACATTAGGCAGCATTTCTATCTTTCAGGCACAAATCTGGGGATGCATTATAGAAATACTGGGACTCCCTGTATTTTTTTACTCATTTATTGAATGACTGTACATTCGAGACCAGTGATGTCCAACTAGAGGCCAATGGACTACACAGTATACAGCATGTATCCTGCTTAGAGCTTGAATGGCTAGAAATTCTCCCCGTTCCAGAGAATGGTCCCTTTTTCAAAGCTGAGTTGGCTGGGCATGGGGTCATTCTTCAATGAAATGAATTGCAGATACTCATGAGAGCTCTCAGTCATAGGCGTCTGCAATGGGCATTCGTTTCAGTGAAGAATAATATGCTGTTACCCCAGGGACTCTCTTGGGTTGGGAGTGGGTTTGCAGCTTTTCGACCTCTATCAACCTGATCTTCATAACACAGCTCATATATGATGAAAAATAATTTGGGAGCTCCCCATTTAACCCTTGTGCAAAAAGATGCCTGCGTAGGCAAATATGTTGCCCACAACTGGTTCTAGAGATTAATTGAAAGTACTCAAACAAATCAGCATTTCAGACACAATGCTCATCACCCGTTTTACGATTGTTTGCTCCGCATTGAGACCACTAGAGCAAAGAATCGATAACATGTACAAGTGCTTCTAGAAAGTGCAAAGCTCAGGCGGGAAGCATAATGAAAAGTGCTACATGAAGAGGTGACTCCCTGAACATTGATGCAAAGAAAATGATGTACCTCTTTACTGAGCAGATGAGAAGTGTGGCCATGCCTACAGAAGTCATCGGAGATACCAGTGTAGTCTAATACAGTAACATTCACATGGAGATATTTCAGAAACTCATCAGAACTCTTATCGGTCTCTGTTCACACTACCATTATCTTCCATTCGATTAGCTTTCATTGCTTCACATGGACGTATTTGCACGCACAGTATGCTGTGAATCGAGCCCTTTGATTTTAATGGGTTCATTCTAAGGATGAGCGAGTATACTCGTTAAGGCACTACTCGTTCGAGTAATGTGCTTTAGACGAGTATCTCCCTGCTCGTCCCTGAAGATTCGGGGGCCGCCGCGGAGCGGGGAGCTGCGGGGGAGAGCGGGGAGGAACGGAGGGGAGATCTCTCCCGCCCGCTCTCCCCTGCTCCCCACCACGACTCACGTGTCAGCCGCGGCAGTCCCCGAATCTTTATGGACGAGCAGGGAGATACTCGTCTAAGGCACATTACTCGAACGAGTAGTGCCTTAGCGAGTATACTCGCTCATCCTTAGTTCATTCACATACACATATTTTCCGACTCATTTTGGTTGCCCCCAAAAATTGCAGCATGCTCTATTTACCTGCATTTTTGCACCAGTAGTCCCCATAGAAGCCAATGGGGATGCACAAATGCTTGTGCAATACGATAGGAGATGCGTAAAGTACTGCATAATTTCACAGGAAAAATAACACATCTTGAACTCATTAGACTAATTATGGCTGGAAGCATTCTTACATATTTTATGGCGTGCGCAATTGCAGGACTTGTGCGCACAAACAGTGCAGTAAAATATGCATGCAAAAAAGCAAAGTTTGTTCTGTAAAAATGCTGTGCTCATGCATGCACAAATACGCATACGCCAATGTGAATCCTGACTAACAGTGGGGATAGCAGAGTCTGCAAGTCTACGGCACTATTCTTTCTTGTAAAGGCGGCTTCAGGTGAGTGTAAGCGTAAAAACAACCATTTCTGTGAAACGTATTTGCTCTGTGAAGGAAGGCTTTTTGCATACGTGCCTGTGCAAATGCTGCTCATTGACATGGACGGAGGAATCACCCCTGACCTCACTTGAATGGCTATTAAGCCAAATTATTTGCTCGTGTTCTCAGGTATGTGCATTGTTTTGAACATACCAGCACGTACATATAGACTCCTATGGGAAATAGAGCATGTTGCATTTTTTTCAGCGTAAGCAAAAAAGAAGAGTAAGAATAAACCCATTGAAAACAATGGTTCCTATTTTCTGTGCATTGTGCGTGCATACACGGCCATCTTAAGCCGCCCTTAGGCCTCGTTCACTCAAGGGCGACAAAGTTGTGTGATTTTTTCTCTCGATGTCACAATGCTACGCATGTATGTGAAGCCTGTGCTTTCCTATGGGTTCCTTCACATTTCCGATGTTTTGCAGCATGCAAAATTGCGAGTCAAAAACCTCGCAGGTCCAGCGATATGCCCGCGACTCGCAAGGTTTTGTAGTCCATGTTTTTCTATGAAGCCTTCCTCTCTGTTGCATTGCATCGTACGAAAATGCGGTTTTCGTGCGGTGCGATGCAACTCTGACAGTGGGAAATCCTACTGCCAAAGTGCTAAACTAAGCCCTAGCTGCAGGGAAAAATAAAGAAAAAACACATCACCTAAGCTGCGCTGTCTGGCTCCAACCCATCTTCTCCCCGATCCCTGACAGTTGTCTTCAGCATCTCTTATCGCCGGGGATTAGAAAATCCCTGCCTCCAGGAAGCGCCGTCTCTGATTAGCTGAGGGACGTGACTCAGCCAATCAGAGCCAGCACTCGATGAATCAATCACAGCCAATGAATGGCTGTGAATGGTTCATTAAGCGCTGGCTCTGATTGGCTAAGTGCTCTGATGCTCAGCCAATCGGAGGCAGGGTTTCCTGGAGGTGGGGATTTTCCAATCCCTGTCCAGAAGAGATGCTGAAGACCAGTGCCGAGGTCCCTGACAGTTGTCTTCAGCATCTCTTATGGCCGGGGATTAGAAAATCCCTGCCTCCAGGAAACGCCGTCTCTGATTGGCTGAGTCGCGGCCCTCAGCTAATCAATCAGAGAGCCAGCACTCGATGAATCAATCACAGCCAATGAATGGCTGTGAATGGATCATTGAGCGCTAGCTCTGATTGGCTGAGCATCAGAGCACTCAGCCAATCAGAGGCAGGGTTTACTGGAGGTGGGAATTTTCCAATCCCCGTCCAAAAGAGATGCTGAAGACCAGTGCCAAGGTCCGAGGAGAAGACGCAGTGGAGCCGCAGACAGCTCTTCTAGGTGATGTATGTGTATTTTTTCTGCAGCTAGGGCTTATTTTTGGGATAGGGCTTATATTTCAAGCTCCCAGCGAAAAGCCTTGCATATGGTGCGACCTGTTACATAATGGATCCATCATAAGTGACATGCTCTTATGGAAGCAGAGACGGTTGTGTGAACAGAGCCTAAGCTGCCCTAATAAGCCTAAACTAGTAGGTACACCAGCGCAGCCTGAGCAGCCCAAAATGTTGAGAGGAAGCCAGAATAAAGCTCTCTATAAGCGGCACATATGGAAACCCCTTCCAACTGGTCAGTATTGGCGGAGGGGGATCACACGGCATGGTGCAAATAGACGTACAAACCCGCTTCTAGCTACCTAGACTGATCTGCATATACTTTATTCAAGCCTCTCTGATAATTACCTTAGGTGCTATTCAGGGGATAAAACTGCACTAGCAGGTTACCATGTTACATATGACCTGATGAAAAGGGGACTTTGAGATATATATATTCCCTTTATGCATTTGCAAATGGCAGTAAACCTAATATATAATGGTAAGGGTCATGCTTTAGGTTTAGCTTGTCTCCATTAAAGAAACTATGAAAAATTCTGTAACATAAGATCAAGAACACTAGTCGTCTGGGTCGCAGGAGTGTTATCCAGGTAACCTGGTATATGTAGGTACTAAGCCTTCTGAAGGAGTATAAGGTGTGCCGGTATTTTATAACAGTCCTTGCTATAGATATAATATGTCATTGGTTGTTAATGAAGCTACCATAAATCTATTGAAGACTGACAAACTGGAATGTCCATGAAAATAAGGGAATAAATGCTTGGATGGTGCCAATGTCTATAAGTACGTGCATTCATCACTTCTAATGAGGGCAGGTAGACAATATTTCCATAGGCGTAACTACATGATGGATGGACATTGATGGACTGCTGAATTGCTCTGATGGAAGTCTGGATTCTGATGTCTTATTGGAATAACAACATATCTTGCACTGGAAAATATTATTGAACTGGAAAATTATTATGAAATTAGTACCTTGAATACCTAATAATTTGGTCTCCAAGAGTGTATTCTCAACTCTTTCAGCTCAAAATCTTAAAGCAGGTTTATGTCGAATAGGATATTATTCTAAAACTGTCCTTTGAGCATCAGAAACAAACTTATTCCTAAGTAAAAGCCTCATTCACACGAGAGTGAAATTCACGCTGAATTTACCCACGCAAAAAAAATATTGCAGCTTAGGGTGCATTCAGACGACCATTTATCGTCCGAGTATTCACGCCGGCCGATATACGGCGTCTCTCTCTGCAGGGGGAGAAGGCTGAAAGATCCGGGAGCAGTGCACTGAGCTCCCGCCCCCTCTCCGCCCCTCTGCACTATTTGCAATGAGAGGAGGCGGGACGGGGCAGGGCTAAGTTGTGGGAATTAGCCCCACCCTCGCCCCGCCTCTCCTCATTGAAAATATTGCAGGAGGGTGGAGAGGAGGCAGAGAGGGGGCAGGAGCTCAGAGCACTGCTCCCAGCTCTTCCAGCCTCCACCCCCTGCAGAGAGACGCCATATATCGGCCGGTGGCCGATTTACGGTCGTCTAAGTGCGCAAAAAATAGCATGAATGGAATAGAATGAATCAAACCACGAGCTTAATTAGTTGTGAAATTGCCTATTCACATGATTAGGAGCTGTGTGTCGCTGAAAACGAGCGCTGCAGCTTCGAGAGGGGAGAGAGGAATTCCTTCTCTCCCTATTAGGGCAATTCCTCGACAGCTGAACACCACATTTTAAATGTCTCGCTGTAAACTGCTGTCAATCCCCTCATACCTGCGGGGAATAACAGGAGCTAATGGCAGAATACTTAAAATGTGCTTCTGTGTTTAGCGGCGCAACAGCACTCCCTCCCCCTTTATGTCCTTGCATCCCCCAATCTGATTGTTTAGCATTTTAAACTAAACAATCTGAATGATTACCTAATCAACTTCCCCCTCCCCCTTGTTGTCCAGCTCCCACAGGTGTCTATGGGCACTCCAATGCCTCGCGCACCAAAGTTAGGTCAGGTCCAATCTTTTCATGCAGCAGGGAATTTCAGTTGCGAATGTCCTGTTATTTTAGGTGCAATTTTTTTTACGCAATTACATTTTTTTTCATCTGAAAGTTTTCATAGGAATTAGAGATGAGCGAACATACTCGTTTCGAGTAATTACTCGATCGAGCACCGCGATTTTTGAGTACTTCCGTACTCGGGTGAAAAGATTAGGGGGGTGCTGGGGGGCGGGAGGAGGCTTGGCGGAGCGGGGGGTAGCAGCGGGGAACAGGGGGAGCCCTCTCTCTCTCCCTCTCCCCCCCACTCCCCGCTGCAACCCCCCACTCACCCACGACGCCCCCCGAATCTTCACGCTTATGTGAATGAGGCCTAAGGCTGTGTGCCACAATCATTGCCATGCATGCTTGCTTACATGTATTCTAATTAGTGATAAGTGGTAAAGTGTTATTAATCTATGTGATTTTAGTCATATATTGGATATACTATTTCTGGAATACCTAATGTGGCACAATGACTCAGTGGATGGCACTATTGTCCTGCAGCATGGGGCTTTGGGTGTAAATTGCTGCAACTTACATTATTATCTTGTAATAATTCTGTATGTTGCACGCTTTGTCAAAACCAATCCCTCCCCTAGAAGTTGTCGGATGGAATGAAACTTTCTCTGTGTGACTGATATAAGTAAGGGCTCTTTCACACAGCGTAGGCATTTTTACGTGCGTTCAGAAGGCGCAAACATGCCAAGCCTGCAATGCCGTTGGGCCTCCTTTCCCTCCCCGATTCACCTCTTCTCTCCTCCCGTCCGGCTGTGTGCAATGGGAGGGGGCGAGATGGGGGCAGAGCTAAGCTCCCGCCCCTGTCCCGCACCAATCCATTGCAAACAGCTGGAGGGGAGGAAAGAAGACGGAGGGAGTTTAGCAGTCACGCTGCTAAACTCCCTCCCACCTCCCTTCTGTGGCCGCAGTCATTGGCCCTCATAGGAGCCCATGAAGCGACCAATGTATTCCGGTCTGAAAGATAGTTCCAGGACTATCTTTGCTGGCCAGCATGAAAGCGCTTGGCGCTATATTGGTCTGGCCGGGCACTTTCACGTCGCGGGAATACAGCCATGTGATCTGATGCATTGGAGTCCAATGCATTAGATCGTAGCATATATCGGCTGGCCAAGAAAACGGTGGCCGATATATGCTTGTGTGAAAGAAGCCTTAGTGATCACAATATCAGAGCAAAAAGGATAATTTATTGCGGAAAACTCACTTGAGCGGAGGCTCTAGTGCCCTGTTGGATACAAGATGTGATACAGATGGGGATGGAGGCTCTCGTACCCTGTTGTGTCCCCTCTAGCTTGGATACAAGATGTGATAAGGTGGGGCATGGAGGCTCTAGTACCCTGTTGTGCCCCCTCTAGCTTGGATACAAGATGTGATACGGGTGGGCATGGAGGCTCTAGTACCCTGTTGGGCCGCCTCGAGCTTGAATGCAAGATGTGATACATGTGGGTATGGAGGCTTGAGCACCCTGTTGAGCCGCCTCTAGCTTGGATACATGATGTGATAAGGTTGGACATGGAGGCTCTAGTACCCTATTGTGCCTCCTCTAGCTTGGATACAAGATGTCATATGGGCGGGCATAGATGCTCTAGTACCCTGTTGTACCCCCTCTGGCATGGATACAAGATGTTATAAGGGTTAGCATGGAGGCATACAGGTTTCTGTATGGTGTCCTGCTGCATATTGCTCAATGTTTGCTTTAACTGAGCCTCTGGATCATGCAATCTTGTAGGCTGATGAGGTTGGTGGCCCATATGGCCCCATTCATGTTCTATTGGAGATAAATCTAGCGGCCGGGCAGGCCACAGAAGTGTGGCAATGGTGTGAAGGTATTCCTATGGCACCCCTGTGAGAGGCCGGGCATTATTCTGCTAGAAAATGCCTCTTGGAAGCCGCCATGAGAGGAACACATGTGGCTGCAGGATGTCCTGAACATATCGCTGAGCTGTCATTGTCCCTTGTACCACTACTAGGGGTGACTGACTGCCATATGCGATGGCGCCCCAGACCATCACACCAGCAGTGTGCCACTCCACAGCAAAGGCCGAATAGAAGCGCTCACCCTGAGGTCTTCAGACACAAACACGGTCGTCATCAGCGGCCAAACTAAACATGGAAGGCAACACGTTTCCACTCTGTAGCAGTCCAACTTCATCGTTCACAACACCACTGCAAAAGGAGGGGACGGTGGATGGATGTCAAAGTCTGTACATGTAATGGATGCTGTGAGACCAAATGTCCTTCACCAAGCGCCTGGAAATGGTTCTGAAAGATACAGGGGCCTGTATTGATGGTGCCATCTGTCACTGCATAGCAGACAACAAAACAGTTGGAGCGGCTCATGCTTGTCAGACGATCCTCTCTACTGGTGGCCTGTCGAGGGCATCTTGAGACCGGTCACCTTGTGTGCCCTCACACATCCATTCTGGTAACGGGGTGAAATCTTTTCTCTATGTAGAGGCGTCTAGTGGTCAACAAGCTCTACACAAGCGGAAGAAGAGGTCACTGCACACAAGGAGCCTCTAAGAGCCTTTTATAGGCCAAGGGAGGAACCACTTTTAGGGCCTCAAATGACAAGACCGTTCATCTAATCACCACAACTCTGATCATTTACATATCTGCCTGAGATGGAACTGCAGGAAGAGTTTTGCAGCAGAACGACAACTTCTTCTAGGGGTGCAATTGTTTTTGACAAAGAGTGTTTATCCACATGTGCATGGGTTTCCAGTGTGTATAAGACAGTGAATTTATATATTGAGTTCCATGGGGACAAGAACTGATGAAAATGTGTGTACGGTGCTGCAGAATACATTGGTACCATATAAGCAAGAAATAATAGATGTGGCTCACGAGCATCTCTCAATATTTGAAGGTTGCTCTCAATATGGAGAAGAGGTGGAGTACCTGTGCAGTACAAAATGTTCACATGCAGAATAGAATAATTTGGTCATGTTTAGATATAGGTATGCTGTATGTTTAAGAATTGCACCCAAATATAGGCTAAACAACCAGAGAAAAGACAACCTTAATACTCCTGTATGACTGATACAGGTAACTTTTTCTAGTAGCCATCAACATGAAGGTATGCTGTGATAACGGGCATGGCATCATATTTTTAAAGGCAGAGTTGTATAGAATGATCTAACTATAGTGACAATTTTGGAATGTTCTATGTTAAGCTGTATTCTAGGAGCATACATACCTCTTCTTACCCATGTAATTTGGAACTCCATGTACTCTGTACCCTATCAGCATAGGCCAACCTAGACATGTAAAATAACATTTGTGGTAAAAAATAGCAGAAGCAAATCCATATGAACCTTTTCGGAAACATTTCAGTTAATCTTTCCTCGTGAAAGGGGGCTAATAAGGCGCTGGTGGGATCCATAAGAGCAATCACTAATATTTTATACGTCCTTGTACCCAACGTTGATACTTATGTAATAGTACATTTGGCACAAGACTCACTGCAGACTAGTTAATGTTAATACTTATAGCTTCTTATTACTGCAGGAGTCTCTGGCAGTGGAGAATGGAGGTTATCCGGTGTACAAGAGTTGCTTTAAAATATACTTTGTCGCCTGGTCTTTCCGCGACCTGCATAAATAAAAAATTTCCATTTAATAACTAACACATCAGGTAGTAAAGTAGATAAGGATACAATATGTACACATTTGTTTTCCATGGCTGTATACATTATGGACAACGTAGACAAATGCATAAAACATATTATCAAAAACGCTGCAAGTAACAATACTCTTGAAATGCTTCCTGCACTATTTTGATACACTCAACATGCCCTGAACTGAAGGCAGATCAGACTAGTGATGAAGTCACAGCCATCAAGATAGCCATAAAAGACATAAAAACTTGCTAAAGCAGGGCAAAGGCCACATGCCACGTGAGTCAATGCAAATGCACAATATTTCATAGACCAGTCAACAGATTGTGGTGAAAGTCAAATGGGGTTGTCTAGTTTAGAAAGATGCTTTTCAGAAACCCTTAGGGGTCAGTCACACGGGCACATCGGCGCCCGTGTTCCTGCACGAAGAAGATGGCCGCACTGCAGGTGAGGATGACTCTCCGCACCGCCGGAAGAAAGAACACATGATCGGCACTGGAGCCGGTTATGTGTTCTTTATTCCGGCGGTGCAGAGAGTCATGTGCACCTGCAGTGCGGCCGTCTTATCCTGCAGTAACATGGGTGCATCGGCGCCCAGATGAGCCCGTGTGACTGAGCCCTTATAGGGAATTCTAAGGTAAAGGAAGGGGAAATTCTTTGTTTGGGATCCCCATCTCTTGGCCAAAGTGGAGAGTGGTAACAAAGAGTATCTCTTGCCCTGGAGGACCTATCCTGTCCAGCATTATTCAAACATCCCACTCATGTGACTGGCCACTGTATGATGCTTTATTTTAGCTGTGGTGGTGCTGCAAGAAAAATGAACACCTACAGGGGGTGGACAAAAATATGGAAACACAGTACAAAATGCATTGGATTTTTAATCATTAGCACTGAGCTGCCCTTTGGCCCCCTGCTTGGCTGAGAGCTTTCCCCGCCAAAGTTGTGTTCACTTCACCTCTTGCTTTGCTCTGGGTGGTTTTAGGAGCCAGATGGTAACAGTAGCCGAGTGGCTCAAACCCTTGACCAATGGAACCTTGTTACTCGGGCAGATGTTCACTTCTGCCTGGCCACATCTGTGTCATTTTTTTTGAAGGAACGTTTATTTGGCCAAAATAGACAAATGAACAAAAACAGCAGGCACCAAAGAAAAAAATGCACATTTTGCTGGTACATCACAGGAAACGAGAACTGAACAGAAAAAAAAAACTAAAGAGAAAAACAAAGTACTTGCATACTTGTGTGCATTTCTCATAAAACATAATATTTGTCTGTTCATTTTTATTTTACCAATTACTTGTAATAGAGAAAACCAAAGAGGGCTCTTAGTCTTGGAGTCCAAAGACAACAAGAAGAAAAGAAAAAAAGGGGAGAGAAGAAACCCCCCTCCTCCACTAGAACCCTAAACACCCCTTCCCCCAAACAGCAACCCAGCGTGACTCTTAAAGAGAAAAGAAAGATTAGCCCAAATGGTAGATAAGCTCAAGCAGGTATCCCTCAACATATTCATTCCTAGTACCTAGACAGGAATCTCCGTTGCCATTGCAGGGCAATTTACACAGCCTTCCCAAATTTTGTCAAATTTCTCCGGGCATTCCCTGGTCATATAAGTCAGTTTATACATAGGAAGTGTAGAATTCACCAGCTGGATCTATGCATTTCTGGTTGGCCTCCCAGGGTGTTTCCAATTCAATAAAATTAATTTTTTTGCATAGAAAAGCAGTAGCTTATAGAAGGTGCAGCTTGCCACAGCCACTAGTAGGTCTCCAACAAGGCCAAAAAGGCACACCCCAGGGTGCATAATCCTCAGGGCCCACAGGTGAGAATCCATAAATATGAGAACATTCCTCCAATAGTCTCACAGGACACTGCAGTCCCAGAACATATGCATGATGGTCCCATCAGTAATTTAGCATCGAGGGCAGGCCGCCGACGGGAGCAGAACCATAATATGTAGTCTGGAGGGAATGAAAAGAGAAAGACCCCATGAGGGTCGAAACGTAGCATGTTTTTGGAGGAATAAAGTATTTATTTTTACATTACGCCCTGGATGCTGCCACGAACCTTCTTGTGAGACATTGTGATATACTCTGGGGGGTCTTTTGAGGCTCTGACCCCCATATTGTTGGCGTGCACCCGTTGGACTTATTAGTCCCCTTTTCTATTTGGTTTGAAGAATCCTGAGGCGTGCTGCGAGTTAAACCCGTGTGGATTGGGGAATGAAAAGAGAACCCGCGGCAGCAAATAGATGCAGTAAAAAATTTCAAAGCTGTATTCCTCCATTAAAAAATGGTTGCCATACAGATGGTTGCTACGTTTCGACCTTGAAAGAGACTTGACTGAAAGGTCGAAATGTAGCAACCATCTGTATGGCAACTATTTTTTAGTACAGGAATAAAGGTTTGAAGTTTTTTACTGCATCTGTATGCTGCTGTGGGCTTTCTTTTCATTTGCTGCTGTTTTGGAGCTTCAAGTCCAGGCTCCTATTTTCCATGGCTCTGCATACCTATGGAGGGTCTGCCCTAGTGGATGATTGTAAGTGCTGCTTGTACACTATCTTTCTACATAATGTAGTCTGAAGGGGGTGTAGTATATATTCCATATTTTTGTCCACCTCCTGCATTGCCAGCTTCCCTACAAATTACAGTTGATTTTTGAAGACCCTAGCAAGGGGAAACTTTGTGATCCAATTATTGTCAAGGGACCCTTCTAACAAGCAGGGATTAACTATAGTGGGCAATACTGTGTAGACTTATAAAGTTGTTGTAAAGTGACCTTTGGCTAAGCACACTCCTGTAAAACTTCATTAAGTCAATTACTGTTGTGTTATTAATTTTGGGTTTGTATTGCTACATAAGTGAACCTCACAGAAAATAGCCTTATCTATACCTGTCTGATGAAAGATGGAGCCACGGTGACCGGGGTCTTTCTGAAGCTGGATTTCCTTCAGAGTAAAGATTGAGGTGTCTATAGAAAAGTGAATAATTGTTGTATTATTTGACCTAAGATTATATCTTTATACAGAAAACGCTTCCTGAAACATGAAAAGAAATGAGGAATCTCATGACACTGGAAAGCATACAAAGTAAAAATCACTGAAGCAGGACGAACACCAGATGGCCAATTTAGACTTGTCACTGTAGGGTTCGAAGAAATAACTAAAATATAACTTTTATTAGATATTGCATTAAAAAAGGAACTTGGTATACAAGTTTCCGAGGGACACACAAAGAACATAAAAGAAGTGCTCCCCAGTGGGTGATCCCAAAGATACTATGTACTGGAAGATACCGTATTTCATGGAGAGCAAATAGCTCCAATTTATAGGAGTATGTACTGCGGCTTAGACAATGGTCAAAAGCTATCCTGTGATATATACAGTGTAGCTGTAGCCGTTTGATTGAAGGGTCAACCAGACTAGTACATTCAGACTAATCTCAGAACTGAATCACCAATTCATTATTGTCACCAATAGAGGAGAGGTTTAACCAGGTGATTGTGTTCGGAGAATGAGGAGTTACCTAGAAATTTCCTTGGTCTAATCATGGATGGTTCCTTGGTCTGGTTTGTGCCTGGGATATGTATAGATTCCCTTTCTGGCACACTCTCTTGTTGAGACCAAACGAAAATTTCAACTGGAAGGAATCTTATCCTGTCAGAAAAGAGTGCACGGGATGTGGATAAATCCCTGTATTGTGCACAATCTGACCGGAATTATAAAAAGCTTTGGGTAGATTCCTTTCAGAAAGAAGGACGATATCAATAGTCCATCACTAACACAAGACAGCCATAAACTGCATGTAGAGGATTTAAGACGTCGCTTTCCAACAAATTACGCGGTTCAACGCGTTTCTAGCTGCAGTCATCGCAGCGTCATCAGGAACCTAATTCCATAGCAATACGTCAAACAAATAGTAGAGATATCCTCAACTGCTAAACAGTAGCACACACTAAGCTGTAGCTGAAGTAAAGATTATAAAGGAGAGATAGATAATACTATCACTCAGAAGAATTAGAAATTCCCCAGAGATTCCCCCTTAAAATAATAAAGACCAGAATGGTAGCAGCACCAGCCCTTGTGGTAGGCTGGCGGCTAATGGAAAGCATACAAAGTACAGTCACTTACTGTCCGGCAGTGTAAATACTCTCTCTCCAAGGGTTTTAAAGTAGGAATGTCGTAGACCGGCATCTGCTGATATCCTTTTCTTGTCCTCATACTGGAAGATATGAAGTGGATATGTTATGTACTTTAGAGGCTACAGCTGTTATAAAGAATGGAAATTGGTTAGAATCTCAGCAATGACAAGGCTCCCAAGAAAGCTATCTATGAACGGGCATTAGTAGACACACCCTGGAAGCAAGGAGACCTTTCTTCTAATTTCCTACAACCCTTTCAATATGTTTCACATAGGGCAGAGATATAAGAAAAACAAAATGATCTTCTGCCGGGTCCAAGGTTTGCCACGCCAAAAGAAACAATAGCTGTCAGTTGTACGATAATCCTTACAAATGCCAATCTTTCCGGCTACTGCGTTCATCCAAATATGTCTTCTCTTTTTCTTACACCCAAAAGCAGAATAACAGTCATATCATGATACGTACACTGCATTACACTACATAGTTTACTTACCAACAGGAGGCTGTACAATAATTCAATCCCATCAGAATCCAACCTGAAATAACAGAAGCCGCTGTTAATAATAATGAGGAACAGCTAAATACGGATGTAAATACTAACTGGCTTTCAATTTATCCAAGGTAAAATTTACTTGGTGCTCCTTGCCAAGAAGGTTCCAAATGCGTTGACACTAAAGCTTAAGGAGTGAAAGCAGGTGACCGGCTAAGATCGGGAATGTAAGTGCTATACTTACCTCCCAGGTCTTCCCCAGGTGTGAGTGCTGGAAGCCATCGCTGAATGCATTGTGTGGAACTGCTAAGTAGTCCTCCTATTATAACATTAGACTGGGCGGACTACTCAGCAGCACCACACAATGCACTACAGCAGCGGCTTTCAGCATTCACACCGGGGGAGGTAAGTGCAACACTTACATCTCCAGTCTCCGCGGGTCACCTACTTTAAGCCCATAAACTTAGCTTCTAGTGCTAAAAGTAGGTGACAGAATCCCTTTAATTAAAATGTTGGGGAATATTACTTAATGTTTTCTGGTTAGACCTAAAATTAAGACATTACCTAGGTGTGTGGCTTTTCAGAGGTTGTGCACGGTATTGTGGAAAACCATAAGCCTTGAACTCTTTGTTGGACGATATACCAGGCCATGTCTCCTCAGTGGGCGTTCCTGAAGGAGAAAGTAGATAAACACGACAGATAGTATCTTCGTTTCTATTTACAATATTTTAATTAATCTTCCAAGGGATTTCACACTTTAGTACTCATCTTGTAAATTTCCTACCAACCCAGCGCAGATGCTTTAGCGGGTCACTGATAATTTTCGTTTACAGTCTGCCAGCGAGTGCAGAACGTGCATCACTATGATGCCAGAAATGCTGAACGTGACCGTGTCGGTAGGGCACATTATCATTGGCAGCCGGTAGACAAAGACCATCAACGGAACTGGTAGAGCATCTGCACTGAATCGATGGAGAATCTGAGTAACTCATTGCTTTACGTCCAGTTGTTGGGACCCCTATGAATCATTGAATAATGGCTGGTTTCAGGTCTGCCCATCAGTGTAATAATACATGGCTGTATTGAGTTACCTAAGTGTTTTTTTTCCAGAACTCCAATTTATTTCAATAGAGAAAGAACAAAGTATATATTGATGTCTGGGACTATAATCAGTCAATTCTCGACTTCATCCTGTTGACATGTCACAAAAGTCTAATTTGAAAAGAAATCCCACTAAGTTCTCTTTTGAATGTTCTGTAACATAAAAATACAGCCACAATCCTCACCCTGTAGAAGAATGCTGCACACTCACCAAGAAACCTAAAGATTAAATGCAGTTCTTCTTTAACTGTAGAACCAGGAAACATGGGACGTCCGGTGGACATTTCATACAAAATGCAGCCAACTCCCCTACGGAGAACATAAAATGATCTTAATTAAATATTTACGTAGAAAATCTTTCATTGACACATTTAATTTTCTCAGTGCACTTTTGTAGCTTATTAAAGGGGTTATCCAGAACTTAAATATTGATGTCCGGTCTTTAGGATAGGTCATCAATACAACGTTGGTGGGCATACAATGGAGAGGCCACTGAGCTTGTCTGAGCACCACAGCCTTCTCAAACATCTGATTGGCATGGCTGCTGGGAGTTGGACCCCCAACAATTTGATATTGATGACTTATCTGAATGAAAAACATCTCACCTGTTTGATTTTGTATACAATATTTCCAACATCTGGTTTGGGTAAAAACACAAAGAAAGGGCCACATGTGTACATTTGTGAAGAAGTGTAAGCTCTCTCAATGCGGTATTACTCACCTTTAGGCCAGACTCATACAAACAAGTCAGATTCCAGCTGTGAGCCTGGCTGGTGACCCTGCGTTCAGCAATTTGTATCCCCAAGTTTTAACGGAAAAGCAAAAATGAATGTCTTTCAATGCCTGCGTTTTACCACGGATCTCCCGTGTAAGCGGCGATCGCACAATCCGCAATACAAATCCGCCCGTGTGAGCCCGGCTTATCGGCTGTGACTCACACAACCTTGATCACGCACATTGCATGACTGGTGGCTGCTGATTCTATACAGCCAATGCTGGAACATAGTATTCAGAAGGCAGAGGACCTCTGTTGGCGCCCATCCAGTAACCCGGGAGAGGAAGGTATTTGTTCAATAGCTAAATGTCTTGCCTATCATTCCGCGGTGTTACTTAAAATAAAGCAGCTGTTATTTACCTTTGCCAGGTCGTTGGTTGTGCTCCGATGGAGCTTCTCTGCCTTTCTTCTGAATTTGGTTTCAACGGAATGCATGACCTTAAGGGACTGAATGCAGTGAACTCTAGTATCAGGTACATCTGCATACTGCTGTGTTTAACACTTTAGTTATGGGGCTGTGGCTCTTGAGCCAGCCTTAAGGCTCCTTCATTGTATTGATCTGTGTTAGTCCCAAGGGTTGGAACCCCGTGCATTATACACTGAAGGCCTATATTAACGACAGGCCATCCATGGAAATTCCTGGAAAACCCCTTTAATTTTGCAAAAAAAGAAAAGATTGCTAATGCCAAACATCTGCAGTACAATGCCTAAGCAGGGGCACTGTGGCTGTCATATATAGGGGTACGTAAACTAAAAATGTCAACTTATCATTAACCCCTTAACCCACTTAGGACCTGGCAGTAAATATACGGCGCCTGGTCCCGGGCTTTAAGCCCAGCCCTATGTAAAACCACCACATGGATAAAATCCCTAAAAAATGTCTTGTTCCTCAAGCTACAAAACAGTCTTTTCCATAAGGGGTTAAAAAGTACCTGCACTTTTACTTCAGAGCGCTCCTGCTCCATCAACTGTTTTCAGCTCCTTACCTTAGCTTAAGACGGCCTAATATAGTGCTTACATCACGCTATATGTGGCTGCCTTCAGTTGCCAGAATGAGCTAAATACAACTGACAGAGCAGGAGCGCACTGAACTGAAAGAGCAGGGACCCTTTAAGTACACCGCCCCTTTTTCCCCATCTTTAGCTTCTCCTATCGCTGCATTTTTTTAAACGTGATTGTCAATGGGACTTTCTAATGTTAAAAATTAATCGCACAAAAATTGCAAAGCACAAACTTGTGATGCGTTTTTAACATTAGAAAGTCCCATTGACAATCGCGTTAAAAAAACGCAGCGATATCGCAGCATTAAAAAAACACAAGTGGGTGTTCACCCTAACTCTTATTTTTCCATCGACGTAGATGTCTGAAGCCTTGTTGTTTGCGGGACAAGTTGCATTTTTCAATGGTGTTATTTAATGTATCATGTAATATGCTGAAAAACTGTAAAAAAAAATTTTAAGTGGAGTGAAATGGGCAAAAAATGCAATTTCACCTTCTTTGGGTAGGTCTTGTTTTTACAGTGTACACGCTGCAGCAAAAATGACACGATAACTTTAGTATCATGTCAGTATGATCACAGCGGTACAAAATTTAGTTGTTTTTTTTTGTACTACCTTAAAAAAATAAAATATCATAACAAAATGATTTTCGGCCGCCATCTTCTGACCGCTATAACTTTTTCATCTTTATGTCAATGTGTAAAGACTCGTTTTTTGCGGGATGACCTGTGGCTTGTATTGGTTTCATTTTGGAGTACATACAACTTTTTGATCACCTTTTATTAATTTTTCCCTTGCGAAAAGCTCAGTTTGGGGATTGTGTATTTTTGATAGATCAGATTTCTAGGAGATACCAAATATGTTTTAGGGTTTTTTTTGTTTTAATTATGTTATTGTAAATATGGGAACAAGTTTTTTTAAATTTTAATATCCTTTATGATTTAACAATAATACAAAAACTGTTTTTTTCCACCTTTGTCTCTATAGGAAAATTTAACTTGCAATTGTTTGATTGCTTATACCACATACTGCAATACTTCAGTATTACAGTATGTGTTATTCTGCAGGAATTCTATTAGGACAGGCCAAAAGCCCATCTGAATAGGCAGAAATACATGGCAGCCCAAGAAGCCTTCAGAACGCCCTCAGGTGACATGACATGCAGACGGCACCTCACGATTTCATCTCCTTAACACCAATCAGGGCATTTAGAGGGTTAAGAGTTGTGTTTGTGACTGTTGCAAATGTGTGTCAGCTGTCAAAAACAGCTTACACCAGCTGTGTATGTAAGAGGTTCAACTTCTGATCTGTGCAAACCTTGTGCACCCAGGACGTACATATACATCCTGCGGCGCTAAGTGGTTAAGGGGGTTTTCCAGGACTAAACTATTGTTGACCTACCCTCAGGACAGATCATCAATATTTGATTGCTCTTGAGATCGCCGCTGATCAAGTGATTGAAGTGATAGCCATGCTCTAATGAGCGTCACTGTCACTGCAGTCTATACCATTTCATAGTGGCTGTGCCTGGTATTGCAGCTGCTACCACTCACTTGAATGGGATTGATTGTGCGATGCATATCAAATCCAAAATATGGTGTTGTCATCACTTACCTCTACTTACTCCTCTTTACCTCCAAACACTATTGTGGTAGGTCCCTATTTGCTGAACACAAGGTTTTCGATGCCAGACTGCATCTGGAGCTAGTGCAGCAGTGTTTAAAGCTGATGAGGTCCCATCGAGAAGTGGTAAGTAAATGGTGCTGTCCGCTGTGGAGGGTCTGGTTCTGATGAACTAAACTTAGATTGCAATTTTGCTAATTGGAATTGTAGGTAGGCCGGGTGCTTAGCATTAGACTGAACAGTCTTTTCATGTGAGGCACCAAAAAAATTCCACACAGGGCTCCATTTATACTGAGGCCAGCCCCAGTTCTGGTTTTCTTGGTTTGTTCATGTGCAATTTTTGGTAAAGTTATTTTATAGTAAAAAGACATTTTAACTCAGTTACTATTGGCACACTCTGGTATAAAGACTGACTGAAACAAACCATGTTCATATCCTCTATCACTCACCACATGTCTATAGGCGTGCTATACTCTGTAGATCCCAGCAGAACATCTGGGGGTCGATACCATAGAGTCACCACTTCATTGGAGTAAGTTTTGGTTGGTACAGACTTGGCTCTGGCAAGGCCTTAATACACAAATGTTTATAATTTTAGCAGACTGTCATATATCTCATATTAACTGATGAGAAGGAAAGAACACGAGATAGGGTTTAAACATGTAGACATACCAAGGTGATCAAGCAGAAATGGAGGCATATTTATTCAGAGGCATTACAGGGCTCTTAAAGTTAGACAAAGTTGGACAAAGTATCTTGAGCAGCACTTAGAAAATATCCTCCCTCCGAATAAAATGATAGTACTCCACAGTCTCTACATTTCCATGTCATCTCTAGCAAAACTTAGGAAAAACATGTCATTTATAATTGTCATTTTTTACTCATAGAGGAATATCCTGACCATTGTCATCGCCTGCCCATGTAAACTAGCCACAGTAAAGGGTTAAATAATATGAAGGCTTACCACATAAATGTACTTCAGTTTCTACACACTGATTTGTATAAAATGGTACATATTAAAGCTAAAATATTAATTCACGCTATAATTTTAATTATCAGCTCTATGGATCTTTTCTTAGGACCCTTTTCATGGCCGATTCCGGCATCCAGCGGGAATCTAAGCAATTATCATACAATGTAAATGCTGCCTCGACTGAACGAGGAATGAGAATTCATTCACTTCTCGTTTGTCATTTAGTCTCTGCATGCAAAAAAACTGATTGACGGATCGGCCGTGTGAACAGGCTGTTAACACTTATGAATGACTACCTGTTTACTGTAAATGGAGGCGGGTGGGCTGGAGCGATCCCCGGCCCGCTCTACCTCCATTCACTGAGCAATGATCGTTCGTGTGTAAAAGCACAGGAATGATTATCCTGGGACATCTGTGCCTGACCGATCGTCCCATGTAATAGGGCTCTTAATCATTTTTTACTGCAATGCCTAAAACACTGCACAACATCTCTTCCCTTGACAAGCCGTGTGATAAATAGAAAAAAAGAAGTGAAAAAAAAAAGATAAATTGGAAAGGAAATCAGAGCTGTCAAACCTAGCGCATGTTCGTGTACTCTAATTGAAAGCGCTGCCAGAAACATAATTATAACTAATTAGGTGATTGCTGTGGATTTGCATGACTGATAATGAATATACATTTTTCCCCCAATTTTTTTTAGGGTGGAAGATTTTACATTTTGTTAATCCTAACCTAACAAATGGGATCACTATTTTCTTTTAAGATCAAACACAAGTCAAGTTAAACAAACTTTGCAGCTGTACATATTGACACTGGCACATTAGTAAGGGTACTTTTACACGTAGCAAGAAATTGTTCCCTCCGGTGTTCAGTTTAAATACAAAGTGTGGGAGTGGTAAATACAGAATGGCCTGCAGAGAGCGACAGACAGGCATTCTAGTGTCAGAGAGAGGAAACAGCTGTGAGTGTGGCAGGAACTAGATAAAAAGATCAGTTCCTACTGCACTCAGGGGGAAGTGACAGTTTAGCAGAGCTGGAAGGGCTGCTAGCCTGAGGTTCAGTGTGGACCTGTGGGGGTCTTGACAGGGAGGACGCCCCTAGACTTTTACCCTAGTGAGGTCCGGTGTGGACAGAGTAAAGGCCCCGAATGTGACAGGGACGACAACCCTAGACTTCTACTCTGGTGGGGGTACAAATGAACTGTTGGATGTTGTACACATTTGGTGTGATGTGGAAAAAAACTGGCAGGCATCAGATTTAAAAGAAATCTGAGTTTCTGGAGTGTTTCTACACGTGTGGGGCCCATTCTGGACGAAGAGGTCGGCGATCCAAGAAGTGAGTAACCCCGACTTGCTACTCTACACCCGTGAATGAGAACGACTGAAGGATCGGTGTTTAAACCGATTAGTGAGCGAGCCAACGATGATTTTTATGTTTGCATAAAATGAATGATAAGCGAATTAATTATCGTTTATCTTTCAATCGTTTGCCATGTTTACACTGAACGATCATCATTCAAATTTGAATTATCCAGCAATTTTTTTTAAACAATAATCATGCAGTGTAAATGCACTCTAAAACAATACCTATTAATTACGACTAATTAGAAAATTCATTTGTGAAAAGGAAACTGAGGTACAGTAGGTAAAGGTCAGATTTGTTACTTGTAGTTGGAAATGGTAAAAAACTGTAGCGGTCTTGAGGCTTGTGGCCTATGTGTCTCTCTCTTAGTAAGAACGTGAAGCATGTGGCTTCTATGCGCTTTACCTGTAAAAGCCGCAGAGGCCAAAACCGCATTGCAAAAGCACAGCAATTCCCGGTAAGGGCTCCCATATACGAGCGCATGCGTATTTGGGAGCGCCTCAGCGCTGCGTTTTTGCAGAATGAACTATGCTTTTTTTGTGCATGTATTGGCGTACTTTACTGTACCTTCTCTGCCTGCATGTTCATTTGCATGCAGCAAACAAAATGCATCGCTTGAAATGACTAATTAGTTCCAGATGTGATCTTTTTCCAGTGTATTACGCATCTCCTTGCGTATTGCATATGCATTTGCGCAACCCCTATTGACTTCTACAGAGACCTAAAGACTATGGAATGATGCCACACATTTCCACTTCTATGCCAATCGTCCCTGATGTTGTGCAGTGACATCCTGCAGTTGATTCATTTGGCTTTGTAGCCAATTGTAACCCTTTATGAGGCATTTAATGGAAACCTTACAATGCACTATGACAGTACTGAACCTCATAGGTATCATAAACCTTTAGCAGAGTCTACGCACCAAAGTCTGCCAGCTTCAGTTCTCCCTTTTCATTGATTAATAGATTCTGCGGCTTAAGGTCTCTATGAAGGATCTTCTTGCGATGACAGTAGGACAGGCCTCGAAGTAGCTGAAACATGAAAATCTAAAAGGGATTGAGAAGGCTTTGGTAAGTGACATGAAATATAATAACCTGCAATGTGCTGAAAACTGTTGCACTACAGTTATAATTACATTATCATAATGAGGAATTCATCTAGAGGAGCACAAAAACCCAACCTGTAATTGAATGGAAAGCAATTAAATGGATTTCTCATTAAAAAAATATTGAAAAAATCTGTGATGCTATTGTGCTGTACATGGCAAATAGATGGTAGATATTGATGTGCCTGTAGTACTACTGGTGACATCCAAGGGAAGACCTAGTTCAGATGTTGCAGAGTAAATTTAGTAGGTAAAATAAGAAAGGGAAGAATAAACATTTGCCTAAGGCGGTATCCGCACGGGCTACAAAATCTCACTACAAAACATCGCTCATGTGAAAGAACCCATTGGAATCCATGGGCTTCACACTGTAGTGATGATTTTGTAGACTGTGCGGATGCAGCCTAAGGATTGGGCATAGGGGTATAACACGAGTACGAGTGGGGAGGGAAGACACAAGAGGGGGGGTAGGGGTTAGGGGTGGCCGACGTGTAGAACCACTCCATAGTTGGCCCGCCGAAAGTCTTGGATCTAATGAATCTAAGCGTAAAAATTGCGCGAATGAAGAATAGTCATGATCAAGTCCCGATTTAAATTAGCGGTTTCCCATTCTTTCACACAGGCAGCGGTGTGCGTATCGGCCAAAAAATACGCCACTGTGCGGAAATTCCTCAATCGGCAGGAATCCTCAGAATGACTTCAGTTGGTTAAATTGCGCTAGCTTTAATCTCTTCCCAGCGCTGGACGCAGCTAAACTCCCTCCCCTCTCTTTTTTTCAGCTCCCATAGAAGGCAATGGAGCCTCCAGTGTACCTTTGCAAAAGATAGGGCAAGACCGATTTTTTCCCACACCGTATAAAATCAACATTTATATATTAATATTATTTTTGTCGCTATTTTTTATGAAGCTAAAAAAAATTGCTCTTCTGAATGAATCCTTTGGAATCCAATGCTTCAGATGGTCACGATTGTTTTAACGCGGCTACATAAACCGCGTGTATACAGTTATGTGAATAAGGCCTTAATCAAATATTATCTTTAAATAGACTTCACGAAATAACGCCTCCCTTTTCACCAAAACAGTTTATCTATTTACCATTGCTTATACAGTATCTTGCCAATGTGTCCCACAGTACCGAGATTGTCACCTGTCCCCAATGGAGCCGCAATCTAATCTACCTAAGGCTGCCTGCACACAAAGGGGTTGGATTTTCCCAATGAGAGATCTGCGATTCCGCACAGAACCAAATTGCGATTGTTTGTGGACGGTCGTGGATGCAGTCGTTTTTCCATGCTGATGTACATGGATTCACGGTGAATCATCCTCACGTAAAAAAGATCACAAGCAGGTGATTACGCAGCATTTATATGCTAAAACACCGAGGACAATTTTATAGAAAGCCAATTAAACTACTAGCAAGTTTTTGGAGTGTTTGAGGAAACTGTAGCACCCAGAAGAAATCCACGGAAAAACACAAAGAGCACAAAAAACTCCATATGGATGTTGTCCTTGGTTGTACTAAAATCTAGTAGCCCAACGCTTTCCACTGATCCACTATGAGGACTCCTTCCTGGATGTACTATGCTTTCAGCACTTTTTAAATCTTGTAAAACACATCACGAACTTCAAGCGTGTTATGTGGCTTTTCTAATAAACATTTTTGGGGCTTTTTTTATTTTGAAACATTTTAATCATGCATTTTTTTGTGTGTTTTTGAAGTCTTATACGGACGTCTATGAAAAGAATGGCAGCAAAAAACCTGCAACACCCAGAGCATGTTATGTAGTGTTTTCTATCTAGGTTTCACTACAGACCTAAACCCTTTTCCAACATTGTGACATACATTAAATGTCACCGGGCAGTGAATAGCCCGGGCTCAGAAGCTGAACTCTCTGCATACATGGCAGGCTCTGGCTGTGCTACATAAATGATGCCTGGCTTCAATAAAGACTGTAACATCTAAGGCTGGATTCACATGAGCATATGTACCCGCAAAATACGCAGAGAATAGAACCAATCGATTACAATAGGTTTGTTCACATGCGTGTATTTTACATGCACAAAGAAATATGCAGAATATATTTTCAGTTTCACAAAGAAATATGCAGCATGCTCTGTCTGAACACATATACTCGCTAAACTAAGTGGCGATTGTAATGGCTGAGGGCATCTTTTACATTTGCACATGCAAAAAGTACAATAAAAAATGTATCTGCATGCACAAATACGCAACGCCCATTCAACCAAATCACAGAGTAAATGCATGCATAAGTATACATATGCTTGTGTGAATCCGGCCTAAGCCGTCAGACAGGGGTTAAGGTGCCTCCATCTGTCGACGCAGTGGACCCCCATGCTTAGTGAAGGCTTCCAGATCTGCCATGTTAGTACACCTATTATACTCTTCCAAAGGCATGGTATAATAGGACAGCAGAGTTTACCGCAATACAATAACATGTAAAAAAAAAATGTTAAAACTCAAATATTAAAAGTAAGAAAAAAACATTTTTTCATTTATTTGGTAAGAAAAATCTATACAATAAAAAATAAATGGAATTAGTATCACTGTGTCCATAAAAGTCTGAATAATCGCAATATCATTATTCATTCTATATGATGAATGCTGTAAAAAAACAAAAAACAAGACTCCAATGCCAGAATTATGATTTTATGTCCCCCCCCCAAAAAAAGAATAAAAAGTGATCAAAAATTGGTATGTATCCCAAAATGGTACCAATATATACTAAAGATCGCACTGCAAACAACTAACCCTCTTGGAAGATGGGAATAAGAAAATGAAAACAGCGCTGCCACAAATGGGAAGGGGTTAAAGTAACATTTGACTGCTTTATATTTGACGTGTGAATAATAAGCTTTGTGATACATGCTGACCTTCACTGAAAGGAGCTTTGCGCACAATTCACCGCATGTTACACTGCATCTTGTACCTTGCCAACAGAGAGATCATCGCCCTCACATCTGTAACTAATCTGTTTGCTAATGTGGCTGATAACTGCATTGGCGTAAGTGATGGGGATGCTCTGAGCGCCTTGTAGGAGGAAAACATCCACTAATGCTGAACTAACTTGTAGGAAGCAAACCATCTGCTGAGCCGTTAATATCCCCTCACTCTCACACCCCACATACGCAGATCATGTTTCTACAAACCAACGAGATACGCAGCATTCAAGATCTCACGTAAGTGTCACTGAGCGCAATATGCAGAAACCTTTTGCACTGCAGCGCCTCACCTTGACATTGTGCATGCACATTAGATTGCCACAGTTGTCCAGATACTGTTTGAGGTCACTATCCTGTGAAAACACAAAATATTGGGATCAGGTAAGGCGATGGCTACTGCCAGGTATTCACCTTATAGGAGCCATTAAACAGTTATATATACCCCACATAATGCATAATGACTTGGAAGCTGCTGTTATAAACCAGACGTTCCCAAGATGTGGCTCACAGAGAGCCGGCAAGCTCTGATTGGCTGAGACAGTCAATAAAGGGCTGTGATTGGGCATCGAGCAAGCGCCGACAACCAATCACAGCACTCTATTGCTGGAGGCGGGGTTCTCAAACCTGGCCTACGCTAATAGACTTGTGAGTGCAGAGGAAGCCTGAATCAGCGGCAGATGAATAATAAAGGCAACAGCAGCACTCACGTGGATTCACTCCAGACCAGTCCCGGTCATTCCACTGCAAACAGTGCAAGTGAGGAGCAGGTGGATGCAGCAGCCCAGCTTAGTCAGGATCACGACCAACTAATCAGTGAAAATGTGCAGCAAAGACTAGGCAGCATCAGATGGATCTTCAAAACAATTTTCCAATCTTTATTCCTCCAACAAAGGTAAAACCTGCGACGTTTCGGTCACAATTGTGACCTTTCTCAAGCGGCAGAGACCAGCGGCCGCGACCCGGACCACAGTGGCTAGGTGAGTATTACTTTTTTTTTCTCTCTACCTAGCTGGGACTGATTTTCGGGGTAGGGCTTCTATTGCAAGCCCTCACCCCGAAAATCGGCGAGCGGTTAACGCTGCCAAAAACACGGCATCAAGTGTTGTTGCGTTTTCAGCCGTGCTAAAACCGCTGCCCATTCATTTTAATGGGTGGCGCAGGGCTGAAAACGCCCCAAAATAGAACATGCATCACTGTCAAAGCGCAGCGTTGCAAGGCGCTGCGTTTTCAGCCCTGTGTGAGCAGCCCCATTGAAATGAATGGGAGCCTTGTACAGCGTTTAGCACTGGGCTGAAAAGGCAGAGCTAAACGCTGTACAAAACGCCCTGTGTGAGGGAGGCCTAAGAGCGCATTCACATGAACGATATTCTTGCACGAGCTTTGTGCGATGTGCACAAAACTTGCACGAATATGAAATCCATTCTTTTTAATGGATTAATTCACACAAGTAATGTTTTTAAAAAATAATTTGCCCCTTGCAGCGATGCTGTGAGGAAAAAAAATGGCAGGATGTTCTATCTTTCAGTATTTCCTCAGAACGCCTTGCCCATTGTTTTCAATGGCACTTTGAAAGACATCACATGGTGCTTGCATGCCGTGCATTGCGCTTGCAATGTGATGTTTTCTATTGAAGTCAATCAGAAACAGTTTCAATCCTAGCATGTGCTTAAAAATCGCAATTTAACAGAAGCAATGCCATTCTTAATTAAAAACGCTTTGCATTGCCGCGAGATTCACACATTGGCAAGAGTGATATCGGATAGAGTTTCTAGGCCCAATATCCCGCTCGCTCGTGTGAATGCAACTTTAGGGCTCATTCACACGAGCGAGTATTGTCACTGCGTATTACGCACGTGTATTTCACGCGCGTAACATGTGGTAAATGGAGGCAATGAAAGTCAATGTAATTCTTCTATCCACCCCTGTGTATTGGCTGCTAGTAGTCACTGTGTATAAAATGCAGGAGAAATAAACTGCAGCATGCTATTTCTCCACGTATCATATGGAGCCTTAGAAGAGCTGAATATGAAACGCTGTCCACAGCATTTAATACGCAGCCTTGCTCTGCACAGAGCGGGGAATCTGGAAAAATAAAAAGTCCCACTATGCATGTCTGTGATGGCAGACTCCTTGGCATGTACAGTGCCTATCGCATCCCATACACGACATCTGCTGGTTCTCTGCTGGCAGAGCGAATGGGCTGTGATGAGTACAATGCTGCGAGATACTCGCAGTGTTATACGCATACGCCTGTGTGAATGAACCCTGAAGCTACGCTGCAGTTCCTTGCACAGAGAGGGGCCCAGAGTACTGCTGTATAGCAGAAATTAAAAAGGGGGACCTGTGTCCCTTTGGTCTGGCACCCATTGATCATAGGGATATGCCATAGCACTAAATGATGGAAATACTCCATTCAAAAGGAGTATTCCAAGGATGGACATTTATGGCATAACTCTGACTCTTTCATAGCTCCTCGTAGGAGTTATGGAAGAATCTCCTTCTATTTTCAGTCCAGTTCTAAGTACAAGATACATGGGACTGCCACTATGAGCCATAATCTGTATACCAGCTATGCCATAGATGCCTATTGTTAGAATGCCCTTTACCTCGTCCACCCTTGTAGTATTACACATATGAATGCATACTTACCAGGTACTCAAAGACTAACGTTAGAGAATATTCTGTGTGGATGATGTCGTGTAGTGTTACAATATTAGCATGTTTCAGATTCTTCAGAAGGGATACTAGAAGATATAAGTGATTGTAGGGTTTGAGATACAAAACGAGCACTAAAGCACAAAGCATGTAGAAGAAGAGTTTCCCATATAGACGAGTCAGAATCTGCCTTGAATCTTCTGAGCCTTGCACCAGCTGTCATTTGTGGGACAAGGGATGACCGCTGTGTAAAACTGTTTCTTGAGGATGAATGGTACAAAGAGAATGACATACAGAAGGGGACCCAGCGGAGAAGTGGCCGTGCGTGAGTGCACCTCTCTCCATGGGAGTAAGATGCGATGGAATAGAAGCAGCATCCAAAGGGGTAATTGCAAAAGAAGAAACTTTAATCCACCCAAGCACAACGTTTCAACCACCAAGAAACTGTGGTCTTTGACAAAGACCACGGTTTCTTGGTGGTTGAAACGTTGTGCTTGGGTGGATTAAAGTTTCTTCTTTTGCAATTACCCCTTTGGATGCTGCTTCTATTCCATCGCATCTTGGTCTATGTTGTTGGAGGTCCCGGATCCAGACCTCTCTACAGAAGCGTGCATATTTTTCCTTCTTGGTTCCTTCCTCTGGCTTTTTTGAGGTATTGTGTGTGCTGTTGTCACCTTTCAGTTATTTGCAATTCTCTCCATGGGAGTAATGGCGCAGACTACCTCTTCATCAGGTCCCCTCCTGTATTTGGTCACCACCAGCTCAGCAGGGATTCTCAGGTATTTTTGGCACATCCAGTGGTTACCACTTAGTGTTTGTCCTGGAAAACACTTCTGAAGGACCTCAAGTTAAAAATAAAAGAATATTATGATTCGTGTAACTGTTCTTGCCAGGTCCGGTTCAGTCCCGCATGGTGATTACCACAGTGTTCATCCTGGGGCGTCTGTTCACAATTTATATAAACATATAAGCTAGGTCCCATATTTCATGCATCGTATATTTTGGACTATAAGATGACTCCGGGATAAGACGACAGAGGGCAGGAAAAAAATATTTCATACTGATTTAAATCTCTCTGGGGGTCTAAGAAAGTGAAGGGGCTCCCATCAGTAACTTGGTGATTTAGTATAGCAAAAGGGGTTAACAATGAACAGTCAGCTACTATTAAACTTAGTCCATTCAGACAACGACGGAAGCACATCAGGTCACGTTATACACGTGCTGCACATTGTACACGCACAGAGCACACTCTACCCCTGTATAGCGGACAGCACTCGTAATTACAGGTGTAGCACTCACTGAAATCAATGCGTCTGCAATTATGAGCGCCGGCCACTACACAGGGGTCAGAGCAATAGCTTCCCCTCTAGCTGTGACAGAGGGCACTGCCCAGAAAACCCCATAAACAGCGGGGTGTTTTGATCCTAAAAGACCAGACACTTTGTAAGGATTTCACTCATGTGGTGGTTTAACTGCCCTATTTTTCTTCCCCGTGACATATAGGGCCATTTTTTACATATTTTTTTCACTGACTTTTTCCCCCCGTTTTTTTAGTTTTATTGGGGATAAAAAGCTAAAAAAAATGTTTTTTTTAACAGTTATGTTAGTTTTTTTTTTAATTAGTAAATTTAAGCTAAAATAAAGTACAGGAATGGGTTCCTCATTTTGTTTCAGACATTTTGATATATAATTTGTATAACCTCGGATTACAGGGCACATACGGCGACGGTTTGGGTTGGTGTCGGCGGTGGTTCATTTTCTTTTTTAGATCTATATATATTATTTTTTTTCTTTTGTATCCTGTAATTTTTTAACCATTTTTTTAACATTTATGTCCACCGTGATATCATATATGACCTCTTGGGGCCATTCACGTTGTCTTTTTTTAATTTATTATTTATTTATTATAATTATTTATTATTTTATTTAAGCACTGCGGAATAAGTTGGCGCTATACAAATAAAGATTATTATTATTTCACATTTTTCCACTGTAGCTAGGGCATCCATAAGAGCAGTATACACAGGAACCCCAGTTACAGAGGAAAACATCTGCCTATAGTGACAATAGTCACTGGCAGAGCTGATCAGGGTCTGCTACGACCCTAAAGCTCAGCTGTGACAGGGGGCACCTGGCGGTCATGTGATAACCGGTGTCATATAGAGGAATTAATACTTGCACTTTCATTTGTTTAGTACATAGCTCCCATTGAGTGCTATGCACTTGGGAATGGAGAAGGTAGAAGCGGTTAAAAAACACTTCTGACTTCTCCTCTGGGTCCTTGGCTGCGTCTGACAGCTGAGAACCCAACCTGCTCCAACAGAGGCTTTAAACCCACGCCTCATTTTTGCTATCAGCAAAAATCCCAATTTTGGATTCAGGGTTTCCAAAAAGGCTTTCTCTTTTTGCTGCTATACAATGGTGCCATCTGCTGGCTAAAGCCAGTGTGTGTGTGCCAGAGAGGCTCCAACAGTGGAGTGGCTGGCAATAGACAGTAAGAATACCCTGTCGGACGTCTTCTGACATTGGAGCTGTACAAGCTTCAGTCAGAGTGTAGGAAGATGTCAGACAGTGTTTTGGAAAGGGTTAAAGCTCAGGACCAAGTGCCATATATTTATCGGGCTTGGTCCTTAAGGGGTTAACAAAGCATTTTAAGAGGAACATTCGCAGGGAATATAATGCACTTTGTAAATTATCTACATACAGTAGATAATGTAACAGGTAAAAATAACTATCAGCCTTATCTAATTCCCCTCCTCTCATACCTTCTCTGATTGCGGTGCATGGTGCTCCTTCTTCGTGCTCCAGTCTAATTTCCTTTAGGGCCACTAAGTTCTCTGTGAGCTTGCTTCGTCCCTTGAACACAGTGGCATATGTACCCTAAAGGAGAAGTGACAAGAAGAGGTTCATGTACCTGCGGACTGATAGTCTTCTATGAATATGTCATGTTGCACAAACCATTAAAGATACTGAAGAACTGCTGCTACAATGCAAAACTACTAGTCAAAGGACGGAGTACAATAATAGGGATAAATCTGGAAAACATTTAAAGACAGGAAGTCCATTAAAGTGTCTGTCCCCGTGTCCTTCACTTCTGAGAACTTATATAAACATACACTATGTGAACAATTGTCTTATTTGTTTTTACATTTTTTTGTATTGTTTTATCTGTCTGACTCAGAAATGAAAACACAGCATGAGAGATACTGGAAATTTACATTTTCAGAGTCTTATCTTTCAACTAATCAGCATGCTACAGGGTGCATTATGACAGTTTACAGCAGGGGGGCACAACATTTTCTGGTCTGAAGGTCACATTGCCATACTGATCCACTTCCAAGGGCTGCAGGAGTATTCCCATGTGATACATTTATGGTATATTCTAAGTATATGCCATAATAAATTGAAGCACATTCCACTTTCAGGATTCCCTCCTATTGAGAGAATGGGGGTCACCTTCAATCCAATCAGCAGTCCAGAGAGGGGGAGACAATGCATGTGGGTCTCTGCATTGGTGTAGATGGATGTTGAGGTAACAACCCAGTATTTCATAAGTCCTATAAACTATAAGAGAGAGCTGCATGTATGTATGATGCCTCCAACTCATATACTCATTTCTAGAGTGCCAAACGGGTCACGAGAATTTATTCTCCTAATATATAGGGGACCCAGACATGTCAATACAGTGCACCCTTAGTATTTGTCCTAATTTATAGGGGACCCAGACATGGCTACACAGTGCACCCTTAGTACTTGTCCTAATATATAGGGGACCCAGACATGGCTACACAGTGCACCCTTAGTACTTGTCCTAATATATAGGATATCCAGAAATGACTACACAGTGCACCCGTAGTACTTGTGCTCATATATAGGGGACCCAGACATGACTATATAGTGCATCTTGAGTACTTTTCCAAATATATAAGGGACCCAGGCATGGCTGCACAGTACACCCTTTGTACTTGTCCTAATATATAAGGAACCCAGCCATGGCTACACAGTGCACCGTTAGTACTTGTCCTCATATATAGGGGACCCAGACATGGGGCTACACAGTACACACTTTACACTTGTCCTAATTTATAAGGGACCCAGACGTGACTACACAGTGCACCCTTAGTACTTGTCCTAATATATAGGAGACCCAGACATTGCTACACAGTGCACCCTTAATACTTGCCCTAATATATAGGAGACCTAAACATGGCTACAAGGTGCACACTTAATACTGGTCCTTATATATAGGGGACCCAGACATGGCTACACAGGGCACCCTTAGTACTTGTCCTAATATATAGGATATCCAGAAATGACTACACAGTGCATCCGTAGTACTTGTGCTCAAATATAGGGGACCCAGACATGACTATATAGTGCATCTTGAGTACTTTTCCAAATATATAAGGGACCCAGGCATGGCTGCACAGTATACCCTTTGTACTTGTCCTAATATATAAGGAACCCAGCCATGGCTACACAGTGCACCGTTAGTACTTGTCCTCATAAAAAGGGGATCCAGACATGGGGCTACACAGTACACACTTTACACTTGTCCTAATTTATAAGGGACCCAGACGTGACTACACAGTGCACCCTTAGTACTTGTCCTAATATATAGGGGACCCAGACATTGCTACACAGTGCACCCTTAGTACTTGTCCTAATATATAGGAAACCTATACATGTCTATACAGTGCACTCTTAGTATTTGTCCTAATTTATAGGGAACTAGACATGGCTACACAGTGCACACTTAGTACTGGTCCTTATATATAGGGGACCCAGACATAGCTACACAGTACACACTTAATACTTGTCCTAATTTATAGGGGACCCAGACATGGCTACACAGTGCACCCTAAGTACTTGTCTAATATATAGAGGACCCAGACAGGGCTACACAGGGCACCCTTAGTACTTGTCCTAATATATAGGATATCCAGAAATGACTACACAGTGCACCCATAGTACTTGTGCTCATATATAGGGGACCCAGACATGACTATATAGTGTGCCTTGAGTACTTTTCCTAATATATAAGGGACCCAGGCATGGCTGCACAGTACACCCTCAGTACTTGTCCTACTATATAAGGGACCCAGCCATGGCTACACAGTGCACCTTTAGGCCTTAGTCAGACGGGCGTTTTTAGCCGCGATATGCGCATGCGTCCGGCGATTTTATAAAACCATTGCTTTGCAATGGTATCGGACACATGAGCGCTTTTTATGCGCTCGTCCGATAAATTATAGAACAAAAAATTCCTGTTCTCTTCTCTATATGCGCTCAATGGGGCCGGCGGCAGCAGCGCCGACCCCATTGAGAACATATAGAAGACAAATCATTCTTCTCTGCCACAGCTGTAACAGCTGTGACAGAGAAGAACGATGTTTGCCCATTGAATTCAATGGAGCGGCAATACAGCCGCTCCATTGAAAGCAATGGGCTGCCGGCGTGCGCGGGGTGAATTGTCGGGAAGGGGTTAAATATATAAACCCTTCCCTGCAATTCATCCTAAAATGTGTTAAAATAAAAAAAAATTGTATACTCACCTTTCCGCTGCAGCCGGAGTCCAGCCGCGGCCGCTGTCAGTTCTCCTGAACTGCTTCTTGGCACTATTCAGCCGGCGGGGCTTTAAAATCCCCGCCTGCTGAATGGTCTGCCTCTGATTGGTCACAGAGGCAGGTTTCACACACACACCCATTCATGAATTCATGAATGGGTGAGTGACTGCTGCCTCTCAGCGCTGAGCCAATCAAGGGCAGGTCTAACTCACATCCATTCATGAATTCATGAATGGGTGTGAGTGAGGCATGCCTCTGATTGGCTCAGCGCTGAGCCAATCAGGGGGCAGGTCTGACTCACACCCCCTTCACACCCACTGCAGGACGGCCGCAGGGAGCTCCGGCTGCCGGCAGAAGGTGAGTATACAATTTTTTTTATTTTAACACATTTTAGGATGAATTGCAGGGAAGGGCTTATATATTTAAGCCCTTACCGACAATTCATCCCGGGCTCGCCTGCAGCGCATTGCTTTAAATGGAGTCGGCTCTATTGCCGTCTCCATTGAATGCAATGCGCTGGACAGCTCCGGCCCGTTTCTAATGAAACGCGGCTAGGAGCAGATTTTCGGGCGATTTGCGGGCGACTTGCGCGCACCGGTCACGCGATTTGCGGATGCGCATCCGTCATGCGATCCGCAAATCGCGCGGAAAAACGCCCGTCTGACTAAGGCCTTAGTATTTGTCCTAATATATAGAGTACTCAGACATGACTACACAGTGCACCCTTAGTACTTGACCTAGTATATAGGAGACCCTGACATGGCTACACAGTGCACCCTTAGTACTAGTCCTAATATGTAGGGGACCCAGACATGGCTATACAGTGGTATACACTGAAAAACAAGGTATAACCTAGAGGTATTCTTTAAGGGCCCCTTAAGACGAGCGTAAGAGCTGTACTTTTTTCCCCGCATGGCCCATTCACATGAAGGCTATTTATGCTGATGAGTTCCAGATGTGTTCTTTTTCCTGCAAAATTGAGTGACTTTAATGGGAACTTTTGGTGCGCAAATGTGCACAAAAATAGTGCACTAACACTATATATACAGGGGGCAGCTACATAGTAAATGAATTTTAAAAATCACTGGAGTGGCCCTTATAAGAATAGACATAAATGACTTCTCTTTCAATATCAGTCAACGCAACTTCATAAAAACTATTAAAAAAAAGTGGACAAACACAACGGGACATTTTGCTTAAGATAAATAAAACAAATGCTGATTTGTTCTTACCTCTCCTAGTTTATCCAACTTCACATATGTTTCCAGTTTTCCAAATCCAATATCTGACTGTAAGCGACATGCAGATTAGTACACATCTTGGCTAGTATCACTAGAAGTTACATCATAGTTATATACTTCACTGCAGCACCTTAGTTGAGTTGAAAAAACATCTAATTTTTTCAGCCGGCAATAAAACTGAAGTTATCACCTCATTATCTCTAACAGGGAAAGAGTACGGGCGGATTCACATGGGCGTAGGCACATCTACACGCGCATTTGCGCCGCATATTTGCACCTTGGGCATTGTGTTTTTGCACGCACGCCTGTACTTTACTGTGAACATTTGCGTGCAGAAAAAAGCACACAACTACAGTCCCAGCCGACATGTTCTACTTCCCTACGCAAATGCGCACAAAAGTAGGTTATGCTGCGTATTTGGTTGTGTGAAGGCATTGCGCACACATAATATGCTTCAACTGAACTCATTGGGTTCTATTCACTGCGTATTGAGCGTGCACATTTTGCAAGCACAAATACGGTTGTGTGAATCCGGCGTTAATTGCAGAATGATGGTTAGATTATGCTGCCTAAGGCCTCATGCACACAAGGAGAATTGAATTGCGGGATGTAAATTTAAACTTGTCCTACAAAAATCGAGCCCTCATGCCACGTTTCCCTGAAAATAAGCTCTACATAAATAAACACTACATGAAACGCTAACCGAGCATTTCTTTCTGGTAACGGGCCTTGAATACCTTACCTCCATCACGGGATTGCACTGATTGGTGCAACGAGTGCTGCGTCAGCCAATCAGAGCAGCCGCTCGATTAACCAATCAATGATGTTGTTAAATGAATGGCTGTGATTGGTTCATCCAGCACCAGCTCTGATTGGCTGAAGCGGGGCTCAATGAACCAATCCGAGAAATCGCTTGCTGGAGGCGTGGTATTCAAACCATGCTACCAGAAAGAAATGCTCTGTCGGCGTTCAGGAGTACACGGAAGCCTGTAGCAGTGCCAGAGACCAGAGTAAGGGACCTGAACGCCGGCTGCCAGGTGAGTATTATAAGACACCCCCAAAAATAAGACCTAGCGCCTCTTTTGCGGCAAAATTAATATAAGACTGTCTTATTTTTGAGGAAACACGGCATATGTGTCTCTGAATATGGCAATGCAAGAAAAATGTTTTGTAGATGCTTTCATTGGCAAAAGTATAATATACATATAAAAATGTGATATTGTTGCGCCCGCACTGACCCAGAGAATAAAGGTAACAGAGCTCTTATACTGCATGGTGAGTGGATTCAAAAAATAAAAGACAATGTCAGAATTGCATTTTTTTTTACAAATCTTTTCTTACAAATGCTGTAAATAACAATGAAAAAAGGTTTTCTGCACCCAAAAATTGTATCAATGAAAACCTCATCTTATCACATAAAAAACACGCCTTCATAGTGTTGTAGATGGAGAAATACAAAATTATGGTTCTCTGAATATGTCAAAGAGAAATTGGCCTGATAAAAAGGATCCACAAGGTGCTCCTTGATTTCTGAGGCCTGTGTTTGTCATATTGCACACCTGGGTCACATCTGCAGATTCAGGTTATTAAATATTGAGTTTTATTCATCTGCTAGCTTTTATTATGTTACAAAAGAAAAATGTATCCTCCACTTTGCTTTACTTCTTGTGAAAACCGTAAAGAATACGTTTTTGGAAATGCTGTTTTGACAACTTTGAGGTTTTCAAAAATTGGGTAATTTCTAATAGATCGATCTGTGAATATCAATTTAGAACTAAATTGGTCCCTTAAAAAATAGATTTTGGATATTTACGTCAAAAGGAGAAAAACTGCCCTTATATTTACACACTTGCTGACGTCCAAAGTAAAAGAAAAAAGGTGTTTTCAAAATGGTGCCAACATACAGCACACATGTGATAAATGTTATTTATTAGCTATTTTGCATGGTATAATTATCTGTCTTGAAAATACCAAATTTTTCCCAAATTTTCAGTAAATTTAGGATTTTTCAAAACTGTATAAACACAAAACCTATCAACCCAAATTGACCATTAATAGAAAGTACAACTTACAAAAGTAAACGCAAAATAGAGCCTGGTCAGGAAGGCCAAAACTGGCTGCAGGGAGGAAGGGGTTAAATCTACTTCTAGTATCATGTATACCAGGGTATAAGGGAATATGGTTTTGTATACACTGAAATGAAATATGTAAGTATATAGTTATCAGCTTTGTTTACACTAACCAAGGATGCTCTTCTTGATATACGGCTTTCTTGCTTTGGAAAGTCTTCTGGAATATTCATTTGCAGTTTGTCCAGGAGCTCTGGTGGTAAGCGGAGGTCCATGGGTAGCGGGAATGGCTTACTCACATGCTGCTGAGGAAATACAGGCATGTTATGTCACTTAAAGCAACCCTATGATTTGGGGACAAATTTCTGTTCTGGGACAGGAGGGGGTGGGGAGTATATTACCTGCAGTAGTTGTTTTCTGCCGTCCCTCTGATATGCCTGTTCCAGATCCTGATTTTGGCTGTCCAAGATGGCAGAAGCAATCTTTACCTAATCCCTACAGTGCATTGGTAGTGTAAGGCCGCCTGCAGACGGGCGGAAATTCCGCGGCAGGATTTCCCACGGGATTTCCGCCCGTGGAAGCTGCCATAGGATTGCGTTAACCAACGCAATCCTATGCAGATGACCACGATTTGGCCGTGCTAAATCACGTGCGCATACTAATCGCGGCATGCTCTATTTCTGTGCGGGGCTCGCAGAGCCCCTACAGAAACTTCACTCCCCGGCCGCCAGCTCCGCTCTGCGCATGTGGATCCGACCCGGCCGTCTGCAGGCGGCCTAAGACTACCAATGCACTATACCCACTCTATGATTGGCCTGAGCTGCTCACATGATCAGCACTGGTCAATCAGAAAGCAGCGCATAACATGCATTAGGTAGTTAGAAAATTTCTGCAGCCAACTTGGACTGAAAAAAGGGGGCTCAGAACAAGTAGGTCAGTGGGGCAGCAGATCACTCAAAATAAAGTATGGATAAAGTAAATACTAGAAAGTAACTTAGAGGGATTTCCAGGACTAAACTCTAGACAATCTAGCAAAATCAGATTGGCAGAGGTCCGATATCTGGCGCCCCCACTGATCAACTGTTTTTCCAAGCTCCCGCAGCAGCTGTGTGATGGAAATGGACAGCTCCATACAGTGTGCAGTGGCCTGGAAGGGCACTGCAAACTCAGTTCCAAGTGAATGAAATAGAGTTTGTAGTTGCACTACAGGCCACTGGAATTAGTATTCCAATACCAATCAGATGTACTCACACAAAGCCATATCCGCCCTCCAAAATATAAGCCTCTGTTCAGGGAAGATGCTGAAATGAGGGCAAATGGCTAAATTATTCTACAATGTGCACCTGTAAGCTTCATGTTAATATCTAATAATCATATTGTTCACGTGCGCGCACAATAAGAGACTGCTTGCTGCATTTTGCAAAACAAAATAAAAAAATAGAATGATGCTAAGGTTACTTTTTGGCAAATCACTGCTTTTTTTGCACTGGTAACAAAACGTTATAATAATAGTGATACAAAAGCTCATTTATTTCTATATAATTGCAGGTGTTACTATGACAACATCAAAGTGCATCTGTCTTACTGGTTTATTATGAAAGTTGCTGTGTTTACTAGGAAAACCTAGGCTATCCTTGTTCAAATAAACCAAGCTCAGTCATTTGTGGAAAGGAGAGGCGGTAACTGAGAACCAATGAAGAAGGGCAATCACCCCGAAACAACTGTCTGTGCATGGTTATTCTGGCTTTGGCTTACAATTCCCAGTCACTGCTATAAGGCTTGTTTAAAAAGTCTGACAGTGACTTGCATGAATGCTGCCTTCCAATAGGTGGCGCTGCAGAGTTATTTTTGTATCTCTAATTTGCATATTTCCCAAAAGAGCATGGATGGTCTTATAAGTCGCCTCACTCCTTCTAGGTGCTCTCCCTAAGGAAAAACGATACCCTTGCTGACTAAAGTGAACCATGAACACAGCACAGGGTACATGGTTACCATTGATAAACTCAGCAACCCCACACATATAAAAATAGGTATTATTTTATAGAGATAAGGCATTACATTGGGCATCTGTAATTATCAGTCATTCTGTGTCTCCGTTGAAGGATATATGCATTATATGATACCTTTATTTTAAAACCTATAACTGCAAGGAACACTAAGTAAACCCTTTGGAGTCATCTTGATTTCTGCATTAATTACTAATAATATGTGGTCTGATTGTTATATAAGTCACAATACATTCACAGGGAAGGCAATAACAGAGATTCACTTGGCTTTACATGGGACAATTATCAGCAGGAACATCGCTCAAACAAGCAATTTCCAGCCAGTTGATCAGTGTAAACACGCGTTTCAACAGGGTACTGAGCAAAAAATCGCCCAGTAGTTGTAAAGACATGCCCTAGAATTGGCTGTAAGGTGGGGTGGAGTGCACGCAATTGCGTCCGCAATTTAAAAAAAAAAAAACTAGTCAAAATGCACATGACATCATGTGTGAGATACGCTGTTATGCGCGGTGCAATAGCTGGGTCACCGCTGGCTCTGCAGGTCAGTAAAATGCTGCGTGAACCACACAGTGTTTTATGCATAGGGCCATGTGAATGAGGCCTTATTGTTCCTTTTTGTTTTATTTTCCATGTATGTATTACTCTTTAGACAGAGTATTGTTTTTACACCCAAAGTTTCTATAACATGTCCTAATTACAAACTATTCGATCGATTTGGACACACAAACGAAATGACCCACATGCTGAATAAAGGCCCATTTAGACACAACAATTATCGCTCAAAAGCCGTCTTTTGAGCGATAATCGTGCATAACTGCACTTACATCGTGCAGTTTTCGTTATCCCGTCGCTCATCGTTGTCTTTCAGCGTGCTGAAAGACAACGATGAGTCTTATCAGGGATTCACAGCAGGATACAGCTGATACTATTGTTTCAGCTGTATCCAGCTCCCTCATAACGGGTTGAGTATGAAGAACAGAGCGGTCTAGCTCTGTTCTTTATACCTGGCACAGAGCGCTCAGCTGTATGACAGCTGGGCGCTCTGTGCAGAAAACAGCTGGATGCAGAAGACAAGCGGGGACACCCTCCACTGGCAGCGCAAGGTGATCACTCATCTTGAGCGATCATCTTGCGCTGCAAATGACACAACGATGATCGCTCAAAAGATGTCGCTCAAGTGACATTATCGTTGCGTCTAAACCAGCCTTTACACGCAGGGTGGCCGTGCATTCCGAGGGCAGCGTGCTATTTCTGTTCATTATGTGATTGTTCCCAACAAGAGAAACCAAGTAATCTTATAGATATAATACCTTTTAATAGCTAACAAAAATACATGATGTTGTAGCGAGCTTTCAAACCTCTCAGGATTCTTCATCAGGCATAATGGAAAAGAGCCGAAGAGGCATATATTTATACACACATACATATGGCAAGGCATGGATATGATTAATTTGCACTTAAAGAATACTACAACAGGATGAACAGAGAAATAAATAAGTACTTAGATAGTCCACTGATAAAGATGTGAAGGTTTTATGGTCTCTGAATTAGTTAGGGGGTCACCAGGCCAGAGTGTTATCTCTGTTTTTTCTCATATTTCCCAGTCAGCATCAATCCTCTTTACTTTTCTCTCTCCTTATCTCCACCCCTCCTTTTGAAGAATTTAACCATTTGTTGAAAGTGTCAAAAGTTGTTATAAATTTGTACTCCTTAAAGTCTTCTATGGCTTTGTGACTTGAAATTGCCTTTAAATATGGTGACTTTCACATGTTGTCTTTCACATGTTGTATCCTTGACTAGAAAAATGCTTGGCCACAGGTATTTATGTCTTTCTCTCTTTAATCGTGTGGCGATGAGATCTCATCCTGGCTTTCAGTTTCTGTCCTGTTTCCCCAACATAAAGGCCCCCAACAGGACATTTACTGCACATGATCATGTACACAAAATTGGACGTGGAACATGTGAATGCCCCAGGGATCATATATTCCTGCAGTCAGTACATGTCAGCTGGTCTCACAGCTCCTTACATTGCAGGGATAAGTTCATTTTTGTATATCAGAGGGCAATGCACTACTGATTATAAGGTTCCTCAAATTTGTGGGTTACCTGTAACACAAAAGTGGAGGGTCTGGGAATTTTTCAGACTCTCATCCTTGTGTAGGGTATGATGGAGTTTCTTTGTGGTTTTCCTTCGTTACCTCTAGCTGTAAGTTGTAGGTCACTACTAGGAGGTACACGATCATTTCCCTCCTTCTCAGTGTATTGGAGTATTTGATTTATGGGTATTCTGGTGGCTCTGGTTATTTGGTCATCAGTTGAGGTGGGATGGTAGCCCTGGTTTAAAAAATGTCCTTTTAAGATGGTACAAATGTTCCTCTCTGTCTGTTGGGTTGGAGCTAGGGATGAGCGAGCATACTCGGAAAAGCACTACTCGCTCGAGTAATTTGCTTTATCCGAGTATCGCTGTGCTCGTCCCTGAAGATTCGGGTGCCGGCACGGAGCGGGGAGCTGCAGGGGAGAGCGGGGAGGAACGGAGGGGAGATCTTTCTCTCCCTCTCTCCCGCTCGCTCTCCCCTGCTCCCCGCTGCGACTCACCTGTCAGCCGCAGCGGCACCCGAATCTTCAGGGACGAGCACAGCGATACTCGGATAAAGCAAATTACTCGAGCGAGTAGTGCTTTTCCGAGTACGCTCGCTCATCTCTAGTTGGAGCCGATCCGGTTGTATCTGGTGGCCTGGCTGTAGACAATGTACTTTTTGATGTGTTTAGGATGGAAACTGTCCCATCTAAGTTATGTGGGCCGATCTCTGGTCATTGGAACGTACAGCTCCTTTGACGCCTTTTTGTCTGCTTACACTTGTGTTTGAAGAAGAATACCCTTTGAATTTTAGCATTCCTGGATATCTAAGGAGAGAACCTACCACCCTACCAAGTAAGTACTCTGATGTTTCGCCATTTTGGTTTTTAAGCACTTTGAGCGCAGGATTTTATTGGTTGCTGTTTTAAGTGATTCTAAAGGGTTCACTTACTTTTTCTTGCAATTTTATACTTACTAAGTGTGTCATATAACCTATTGGGCACATAACTGACATTCGATGCGTCTATATATAATTTCACCTTCACTCTTTGGGACATTTCACATGGGACGGAATTATTGCAGCGCAAATGCAAAATCTGTCAATTGGTGTGGATTTTGTTGCGTTTTTAACTGCGGTTTGCGGAACGTCTTGCAGAGATTCTTTGTGCTTTTTTACGCAGACTTTAATAGCGGAATTATCAGATGTATGTTAGAAATCAGCAACAACAATTCCGCAGTAGGAAGCCTTTCCGCTGGGGAATTTAATCTTGTGGCTTTGAAGCAAAGACGCGCAGATTTTCCAAGGTGCGAAATTTAAGCCCCATAGGGATAACATTGTGTAGCAGAAATGTCCGCGCAGACTAATTCTGTCCCAAGCAAAGCGTCTCTTAGGTAGGTTCGTGTTATGCTAAAGCACCTTCTGCTTGCGGTATTTCATACTAGTAAAGCATGCAAATTTGGTTGCAGCTCTATATAATCTCTATTCTCTGCCTAAGGGCACATGCACACAGGCTGTTAAAACGTTGCGCCCGAGTTTCTCATGTGCAGCTCAGATTCGACAGTACACGGACATCCCGTTTGTGCTCTATCCAACGGGCGGGAGACATGTTCTATTTTCATGGGATAATCGGACAAAAATATGAAATGCAAAATCCCATGTGTATACACCAATTCAACTAAATGGGTGCTCATTTTTGTCCAATTTTTGGACCAAAAATCGGACATAAAAAAAGGCCATGCTTATGTACCCTGAATCAGACTCAAAGGGGTCAAGGAAGCGCTCTTCAATTTCTTTACCAGACCAACAAAATAGGAGGAAGGCAGAGCTATGAAGTTAAAAATTGATGAATTATAAGATGAAATAAATCCCCTGTGATCGTCATACTCACTCTGTCGGAACGGGGACAGCATTCATCTTTAGCATAATATATGGTAAAAAGGTGTTAAACTGCAAAAAACAATTCACCAGAAAGTGCCTTGTGCTTCACTATATGAGAAGAGCACGAAAAGACACCTATTATAGTCTATAGCTTTCATGTCATCTAATATTTGAAAGGAATCCCCTGTGGTCCTGCGGTGTCATGAGTTGTGGTTAATTAAAAGCAGCTCCTGAGCCCTGCGCACAAGAAGAGGGAGCCAGGCAGATGGCAGAAAGGAGGAGATCACTGTGATAGCTGGCATAGGGTGGTATATCCGTGTGGAGCATACAATCCCAGCAGTGCCTATATGCCATAAGGGTCCTATGCCACATAGAAGAAATGCAGTCCTTATGTAGCTACAATGTCATCTCATGTTAATGCTGTGAACTCCTGTGTATACCAACTCTACAAAAGTCATTCTACAATGAAGTGTTTGTAAGCGGCAGCTTTTGGCAATCAAATGGGTTCCCGTGAATACTAAGAACCGAGCTACAATCTTGTGTAGCCTCACATCCTCAGCAATTACTGGTATAAAATGTATCTTCCATGTGAAGTGCTTAGTTTTTCTCTTTTCTGCCTTGTACTAGTTACCTGCATACTGGTCAGAAGGCCTCAGGCTTCAGCTTGTGGCTGTCTGTATGGGGCACGCACTAAGGATCAGGGGTGCACAACCTATTTTGGTGAGAGGACTAGATTGTCATGTTTTAGTTTAAGGCGCTCGATAAAATTTGACCTGCTTGTAGCGCCAACTGCTTTCCTGACCTGCGTCCTACGTGTAATAACTCTGATTGGAGCTCTATGCAGACTACTACTGTATAGGAAGAAGTTGGGGGAAGAGGATCTTCAACATGCCAGATCTGGGGAGTAAGACAGCAGTTTATACTCCTCTCTCCATGGAAAATGGAAGTAATCTAAAGAGTTACTGTCCAAGTTCATGGCGATGTCTCGGCCCAGTGTGAGCGGTGATGTTCTCAATGATGCCTATACTTTGTGGATTATGTGAAGCTGAAGAACCCAAGTTGAAAGCAATAAATATAAAACTGGAAACTATCAGGGAGTCACCTATGTTATCATCTGTCACTCACATAGCTCATGTTGTACCTGATTGTTTTTAATGTTTATTTAAACTATATTGCACTCATTGTCAAACACAATCCGCCCCCGGAAGAAGTTGTCATTCTGCTATAAAGCCCGGCATGCAGTTCCATCTCAGGCAGATATGTAAATGATGAGTTGTGGAGTGATTAGATGAACGGTCTTGTCGCGTGAGACCTAAAATGGTTCCCCACTTGGCCTATAAAAGGCTCTCGGAGGCTCCTTGTGTGCAGTGACCTCTTCTTCCTCTTGTGTAGCGCTTGTTGACCACTAGACGCCTCTACGACGCAGAGAAGAGATTTCACCCCGTTACCAGAGTCTGAGAGGGGCGCATTATTGGTATGTGAGAAGCTGGATGGTTGTATCCATGAATTGTCCCCCACCGGGGCCGTTCTGACCAGACTGCTAGGTGGTAGTGGATGCATTCACCACATTCTGCAGCCTCTCAACACAAGGGGGTTACAGTAATGTCTCCACAACGTTGTCATACTTACATGGCTGCCCGGTCGCCAGATTTATCATCAATAGAACACGTATGGGACCATCTGGGATGCCAACTTCCACAGCCTACGAGTTTGCACGATCGAGAAAGTCAGCTAGAGCAAATATGGACTGATATGTCGCAGAATATCATACAGAACCTGTGTGCCTCAATGCCTGCCCATATCCCATCTTGTATCCAAGCTAGAGGTGGTACAACAGGGTACTAGAGCCTCCATGCCCCTGTATCCCATTTTGTATCCAAGCTAGAGGCGGTACAACAGGGTACTAGAGCCTCCCTACAAGGGGTCAGTTTTCCACAATACATTCTCCTTTTGCTCTGATATTGTAATCACTTACTTATATCAACATTACAATCACACAGAGAAAATTTCATCCCATCCGACAACTTCTAGGAAAGGGATTGTGTTTTTTGACAACGAGTGTATATTTAAACCTTTATGTATTTTCATATGTAAATCAGCTACTAATAATACAATATCAGACAATTTGTTATGTTCCGTCTAATGTTTGAATTGTAAAATCAAGAACTGCATTTTGAACTGGTCCAATATTACACCGCTGCACTCACGTCCATGGACAGACGCCTGGGTCCTGTATTTCTGCAACGTAGCTCGTTGGGGGACAAGCCTTCTCCATCCGATGGGGAGAGAGCAGGATTCCCAGGGCTCAAGTGAGACAGTTGTAGGTGGGAATGTCCAAGACCTGAAGAGAAAGTGAGAGAGCATAAAGATGGTATGTAGGGTTCTCAAGTAAGGAAAGTGTAATACAGGGAAATTGATCCTGATATTCATTTCAAATTAATTAGTTCAGAGAGCGCTGCAGTGTAGTACTGACTGCCTACGGCCTATCATGTCCCGTTGTCGGTAGGTCACCACTGCTTCAGTCAGAAGTGAGGAGCAGCAGGGGACTGAGCATCAGCAGACACGGGGGACCGAGCATCAGCAGGCCGGGAGTGGCAGGGGATCTGGAGGGGGGAGTATGGCTTCTCTTTTGTGGTTCCTGCACTGCTGATTTCAATAGTTTTTCTTAGATAAACCCCATCAGTGAAAAAAATGATACAACACGGATGCACAACCCTTTGTGCTGTATGGGCCACACTGTCATGACGTTTGACCTTACAGGACTGCAATAAAATTTAAAGGGGCTGTCCCGCCACGCAGGGAGAATTTTTTTTATAATAATACTTCCCTTTCAGTAAGCATCCTAACACACAGGGGCTCAAACCGGCAGGCATATCAGCTAGAATGTCTGTTTCTTACTTTGAAATCTGATGTTGAATGCAGGTTTCAAAGATGGTGCCGTTGTGCTGCATTTCCAAAATTCCCTGCGCCTGCCCCCTCTGTGTGCATGCTCCCTATGACAGCAGGACACATAGACATAAAAAGCAGGGTTTCCCAGCCCCGCCCATGCCATGCCCCACCCACTTCCATTGAACTAATCTAGTCTCCCCAGGCCTCCCCCCCTCTACAGTCTCTCCCCGCCCAGGCCCAGCCCCCTGTAAGTCCCTCTACAGTATGGCATGTTCTTCTGCTGTACAGTGTACTTAGAGGGGGCGGGGCCAGGAGAGGCTGTCTATACACACTCATCCTTCAGGATATCCTGAACAGTGAGAGTTCAGTGTAAACAGCAGCCGTTCAGTACTGAACTGCCGCTGTGTTAGTGAATGAAGAGGGGCGGGGGAGAGCGAGGAGAGAAATCTCCTGCAGCTGCCCTGCTGTGAAGCAACTATACCAGCTCCTGTACAAAAGCATGTGAGCAGATACTTGCGGGGACGAGTGTCATGCCTCGTTTGCCCGACATTCATTCCGTCTAAATACAGTCGGGCAAACTAAATACAGTCCGTCTTAGATACACCTTTAGTGCAATGTGCAGACATATCCAAGCCGGACCGGCTTTGATACGCTTGGGCAGCGGGTATGTCCGATCCCGAATGGTTTCGATACGCCTGGGCAGCGGGCATATCCAAGCCCCACGCCTTTGATACGCCCGGGCAGCAAGTGTATCCAAGCCGGACCGGCTTCGATACACCTGTGCAGCGAATGTATCCACGCCAGACTGGCTTTGATGCACCTGGGCAGCGGGCGTATCCAAGCCCTGCGCTTTTGATACGCCCAGGCAGCAAGTGTATCCAAGCCGAACCAGCTTCGATACACCTGCGCAGCAAACGCATCCACGCCAGACTGGCTCTGATACACCTGGGCAGCGAACGTTTCCATGCTGGACCGGCTTAGATACGCCTGGGCAACGGACATATCTATGCCGGACCGGCATAAATACCTCAGCAGAGCGGACGTATCTGAGCCAGACCGGCTTAGATACCTCAGCAGAGCGGACGTATCCAAGCCGGACCAGCTTAGATACCTCAGCAGAGGGGTTGTATGTGAGCCAGACCGGCTTAGATACCTCTGCAAAGCTGGATCGGCTTAGATACCTCTGCACAGCAGAAGTATCACCCCAGGTTAGCTTAGATACAGCAGCTCACCATTATTTCTAAGTAGTATCTAAGCCTATCCCGTGTGATACTTCTGCACAGCAGATGTATCGAAGCAGATCCAGTGTGATACTTTTGCTGTGCAGATGTATCTAAGCCAATTCGGTGTAATACATCTGCTGTGCAGAAGAATCACCCCAGATAGGCTTAGATACATCTGCACAGCAAAAGTATCACACCGGAATGGCTTAGATACATCTGCTGTGCAGAAGTATCACGCTGGATAGGCTTAGATACATCTGCACAGCGGAAGTATCACACCTGATTGGCTCAGCAGATGTATCCAAGCCTATCTGGTGCAGAAGGAAGTGAGGGACACCGCTCCAAAACAATGTATGGAATGGTGAGGTACTCCAAATCCAACCAAAATCCACCAACCCTGTGGAGAGCAGTCAGCTATGACACCAGAAGGCCCAGACAGCGTTCCAGGAAATCATGCAGAGGAAGAGAAAAAGCAGGCTGCGCTCAGTTGGTGAAGATGAAAGCAATTCACATGGAAACAAAACATCCCAGGGAATAAATGCCCTATGTATGTGCCATCTGAAGTAAATGAATCACTGGTTTAGGGTGACTCCTCCCTGGGCCCCCCTGCAAAGTACCACAGTGATGTGAAGTAAAAGTGGTTTCACCACAAGGCCATGTGGAAAAGGTTCAGTTTATTCGGTAAAATTTAATGACAGATGTGGTTTCTGGCTTGGTTTAAAAATCCCAATTCTTTGAATTGAAGGAATGCTGCCATCCAATAGAGGTATTTTTCCATCTTTCTAATTTGCATAAATTTCCCAGAGGAGCATTGCCTTATAAGTCTCCTTACCTAGCTTTTAGGTGTCCCCACACCCTTTCTGGGTGCTCTGCTTAGGGAGAGACTATGCCATCCCCATATCCACTAACCCCCTAGGTGTCCTCAAACACTTTTTAAGTGCTCTCCTTAAGGAGACACGACACCGCTTCTGACCCAAATTTTTCTAGTGACTCTGCTCACATTACATGGCCATAATCAATGAGTCTGAGTACGGTCATCTTGCTCTCCAGTAATATATCTGGTCTTGTATGATCCAGGACTGTTTGTTACTCTCCCCATCCAGGGCATACATAGCAGCTTTCGCCAGCACCACGGCTCAAATGCATCAATCTTCCTTCTATCAGCTTTTTTCACAGTCCAGCTTTCACATCCATACATGGCTATAGGGGAAAACTGTGGTTTGCACAATCCTGCGTTTAGTTGCTATGTCGATATCCCTACTCTTCCAGATTTTGTCATGTTTAGCATCGCACTTCGCCCCACTGCTATCCTACGCTTTTTCTCTGGCATAGATTCTCCAGCCTGGTCAATGTTTGAACCAAGGAAGATGAAGTTTTGCACGCATTTTATTACCTCCGTGTCGATTTTTATTTGAATTTGGCCATTTTTTGCCGTTGTCATAATTTTTGTCTTCCTTAAATTCAGGTAGAGGCCCATTTTTTCACATTCAGTTTTAATCTTACATATCAGCTGTTTCAGACCTGCTTCTCTTTCTGCAAGCAGAGTTGTATCATCTGCGTTACGGAGATTGTTGATGTTTCTTCCACACCCCCACACCCCCCATTTCCAATTTGTATAGGTCCATTTTCCGCACGATCGCTTCCGCATATAAGTTAAACAAGAAGGGTGAGAGAATGGAGCCCTATTGGACACCTTGGCTACCCCAAACCAATCTGTGTCCCCATACTGTGTTCTCACAGTGTCTTTTTTTTAAAGACAGTCACGTTGGCACATTACAGGTTACCCTGAGCACAGGAGGTTTTCTATTTTTCTTTTTTTTTTTTTTAAGGAACTTTTTATTTAGCCAAAACAAATAACAAATAGGCAGAGGCAGCTGGCACCGCAGGTGGCGATGATAGTAATACAGCGCTTTGCATAAATACAAAAACAGCAAAACCATCACTACTCATATACATGCGTGCACTCCTCCTGACGCATAATAATTGCTAGAAATAGTTTATTTTATCTTCATCAGCTGTTGCTAACCCACAAAAAAGTCACAGATAAGAGGAACTTGAAGTCCAAAAATCAAATGCAACAGGAAAAAAGGAGAAAAAAGAAAAAGATAAACACTAAGAACACCCACATGTAATCCTTCCCCGCTCACCGGAAGGCACAGAGCCTCTAACTTAATCCTGGGATGGGTGCCCTTCCATAAAATACACAGCCCAATCCCGCGAAGCCTGGTAAAAATCTTTTCAGGAATTAACATAGAGGAATTATGCAAGACATACAAACATTTCGGCAATAGCTTCATTTTTAGCAAATTTATTCTGCCCACTAGAGTAAGCAAGAGAGACGCCCAGAGCACCGCCATTTCCTCAGTTCAGAAAGGGCCCTGGATTAAAGTCGTAAAAAGTAGAGGCCTCCCCTGACATCTTTAGGCCCAAAAAAGTTGTCCGAGGTGACCAACTCAGCGGGGTGGGTAGAGGAAGCCCATCCTCTGCAGGATCCACTGCCAGCAAGTGGGTTTTGTCCCAATTAACCCTAACGCCAGAGCGCAGGCCAAATGCGTCAAATATGGTCAGTGCAGAGTCAACAGAAGACTCTGGGTCCTGGAGAAAAAGAAGGGTGTCATCTGCATAGAGCGCTATGCTTTCTTGATAATTACTTAATTTAAACCCCTTTACTTAATGGCCTCCGCTACTTCCTCTAAACTCAGGGCACCATCTAGGTAGGTTGCACTATCCCAGCTCAGTGTAGAGAAGAAGATACAATCGAGATAAGCTGTCAGCTGTTCATCAGAGCAACTCAGTTTGGAGGTATATAGATCTCTATAGAAGTGGGCAAACGCTTGATTTTGGGGTCACTTATTAGGGAGCCTGAGTCGTCCCGTACCGCTGTAATCGGTGGTAGTGACTGAATTTCCCTGGCCAGGTAGGCCAGCAGGTGACCGTTTTTATCTCCCTGGTCAAAAATCTGGTGTCGGGAATAAAGAAGTTTCTTTTTTCTGTATTCAATAAGTAGCAGTTTGTATTCCTGCTGTAGGTCATTAAGAGCTAAGGAAGTTTCCTGGGAAAGATCTGCTATATACCGTATTTGGCCTCTGCTAAGTCAAGGCGGTGCTCCAAGCCCAGTCTGGTGGCCTGCAGGGACCTTCTATATTTGGCTAAGGCAGAGATAAAGGACCACCTGGAAATAGCCTTAAAGGCGTCCCACAGCACTAGCTCTGAGGCCGTCCCCTCATTGATTCTCCAGTACATCCCGGCCTCCTGCTCTACATATTCATGTACCTTTCCCTGCTCCAGCCACAACGGACTTAGTCTCCAGATATCAACTACAAGGTCAAGGACCAATTGGAGCGGGGAATGATCTGATATGCCTCTGGGCAGGTAGGATACATCATGCACCGTTGGGAGACAGTCCGGAGAGCCAAAAGCACAGGCCAACACGGGAGAAGGCATTAAACATCGGTGTGTGGCATGAATAGACGGTATTGTGGGTGCCGCAAGCGCCATATCTCCTGTAGTAAGTAGGAATTGGCCTACGTAGACAACAGAGTCAGCACTGAGGTGGCTGGAGTGAGGCGGTCCCACACTGAATCCAAGATCAGGTTAAAATCACCCATAATTACTATTAGGGCCAACTCGCGGAAAACCACCCGCGCCATCACCTCATGGAGAATCTCAATATTAGCAAGCGGCGGTAGATAAACATTAATTACAGTGAGGAGACGGCCATGAAAGGTGCCCTGAAGGATCAACAAATGACCCCCAGGGTCGATATGGACGGTACTGGTGTATCTTGATGCCACCGGAAGCTAGGGTTTTGACAAGACTTGGATGCAGAAATGCCCCTGTCACACCCCTAGCTCCCGATCGGAGGACATTTGTAAGGTCCTAGCAGTACAGTGCGTAGAGATTTTTGTGCCAGGCTCCCTAGGCAGCCCCACATGTCACCTCCGCAACCTGTGTTCCCCTTCCGTCTATCCCCCGCAAACTGCTGCCTCTGGATAGAAGGTATACAGGGGAGCAGCAGCGGCGGCGTCGCTCGGGACAGAAGGGAGCAGCAGGGAAGCTCCGTGGAACATAGTCACGGAGGTGACATGTGGGGTCACCCAGGGAGCCTGGCACACTCCCTTGAGCAGCAGCGGGGAAGCGCCGGGGAAAACAGTCGCGGAGATGACCTCTGAGGCTGGCCGGGGAGCCTGCCACACTTACATCTGCAGCATCAATCAATGGACGGACTGCACTGCGCTGCCACCACTGCTGCTCGGCATACAGTGCATGTGCTGCCGACAGTTGGGAGAAAAGGGAGCAGCGGGGAAGGTACGGCCAAAGTACAGCAGCGTGCAGCAACGAAGAGATCCAGGAAGCCTGCAACACTGACAGCATCAGCTGCGAGGAGAACTGTTGCCGCGGGAGCTGGGACGGAAGGATCATACTCACCTTCCAGGACCTGCAGGGGAGCCTTCTCTTTAGCCAATGAAGTACAGGGGGCGTCACCGGGCTGTCAGTGCTCTCTCCAGCACTACTTCCTGGTGACGTTAAGATACACCAGTACCGATATGGACTTGCCGAAATACAAATTGGGCTGACTTAGCCACCAAGATACTGACCACTTGAACGGAATTAGAATTAGTGTGGAACGCAGAACCTATAGCAGTCTGCTTGAGCACAAGTATTTTCGAGCCCTGGAGATGTGTCTCCTGGAACAGTATTATATGGAGGGAGTGAATTTAGAGGAAATTGAAGACCAATGCTCTTTTAAATTTAGAATTCAGGCCCCTGACATTTCAAGAGATCAGCTTGAGATGCATACTAACTATTACTGTAGAGCTGGACATTATTCCTATAGATCACCCGCACAGCATCCAAAAAATAGTCGCGCCAAGAAAAACCCCAACCAAACCCATGACATCCCACCCTACCCATCCCCCTGACCGTAGGACAGGTTTAGATCCCATAACTCACAACTTTGTAAGGGGCGTGGGGCCTACCCCAAGAGAGCTAAGAGAAAAACTAAGACAGAGAGAACAAAAACAGTCATAAACATAGAATCCCCGTGAGGGAACAGAGACAGAATCATGTAGTTGGGGGCCATTCCACCATAGATTATACATGCTCAATGTGACCCGAGCCCGCTATATAAGCTGGTTCCTCATAATGAGCCTCAGGCCTCAAGGAAGGGGGGGGGGGGCATCCGAGGAACGGACAGGCCACAGCCCATCTGAGTCACCTGGGATAACAAGTAAGAAAAGCAGTATTGCCCACAGGCCACATCGCATCTCAACAATATTAACAGCAGCTGTCGGCCTGAAGACCTAGCAAGAAGGGGAAACTAGGGGAGAAATGGGAAGGAAGATAGGTTTAGGAGAGGAAGGAGAGGCGTCGTTGAAAACCCCTCTCTCAGCAATTGCAGTGCAGAAACATTGGCAGGTTGGCCGCAGCAAGAGCTTTTTAACGTCTCAAGATAGAATTCAATTTTGTTCGAGCCAGTTTAGGACATCCCCGGAGTCTCTAGGAAATAGGAGCGATTGTCCTTGATCACCTTCAGCCTAGAAGGGTATAACATGGCGTAAGCAAGCTGTTTGGAATGCAGCACCTTCTTTGCTTCTGTGAATTTTTGTCTCCTCTGCTACACCTCTAAGGCGCAAAAATACGGATTATGTGCCCTCCAACCTTCAGGGGATCTTTCTCACAGTTAAGTTTCAGGATTTTGTCCCTGTCCCTGTAATTGAGCAGCTCGACTATGAAGGTACCGTATATACCGGCGTATAAGGCGACGGGGCGTATAAGACGACCCCCCAACTTTCACCTTATACGCCGGTAATATAGTGTAAAAAAAAAAATCATTACTCACCTCCCCCGGCGTTCTGTCGCGCTCCGGCAGGATGTCGCTCGCTCCTCGTCCCCGGCGCAGCATTGCTTTCTGAATGCGGGGCTTGGAATCCCCGCCTCCAGAAAGCTAATACACACGCCGTCAGCCAGTTACAGCCATTCAATGACAGCATTGAATGGCTGTGATTGGCTGAAGGCGCACGTGGCTTCAGCCAATCACACTATTCAATGACATCATTGAATGGGTGTGATTGGCTGAAGCCACGTGCGCCTTCAGCCAATCACAGCCATTCAATGCTGTCATTGAATGGCTGTAACTGGCTGACGGCGTGTGTATTAGCTTTCTGAAGGCGGGGATTCCAAGCCCCGCATTCAGAAAGCAATGCTGCGCCGGGGACGAGGAGCGAGCGACATCCTGCCGGAGCGCGACAGAACGCCGGGGGAGGTGAGTAATGATTTTTTTTACCGGCATATAAGACGACCCCCGACTTCAGAGCAGATTTTTCGGGGTTCAAAAGTCGTCTTATACGCCGGTATATACGGTACATGGGAGGCTTCTAGGCGGCGGAGCTATAGATGGGATACGGTGAGCTTTCAACTCAGAATAAAGGTGAAAGTGAGTTTGGACCATACGCCTGCTGCAGAAGTGATTCCAGGAAGTCACAAGGATTTCTGCCCTCAGCTCTCCCCGCCAATACTATGAATCTGAGTTTGCATTGTCGCAGTTGATTCTACATATCATCCAATTTCTTCTGCTGCGCCATGAAGCTGGAGTTGATGGTCTGCACTCAGTCCGAGAGTGGTGTACCAGTGTTCTATAAGTTGGAGACTCGCATCTCAACCCCTGAAATGCAATATCCGTAAGGGATATACCAAACATAGCATATCTCGCCATTTTCTTAATAATCATAACAAGGACACTTTAGGGCTTCGTGTTACACCTATTGAATGCATCAGTGAAAGGTCCGTACAAAAATTGCGAGAAAAAGAGATGTTTTGGATTTTTAGGTTAAATACGCTCATCCCCAATGGTCTTAATGAGATTTTAGAAAAATTATGAGTAGTATATATATATATATCTTTTTAGGATGTTTTTATTACATGTGTATGTGTATATATATATATATATATATATATATATATATATATATATATATATATATATATATATATAAATTTTTGGCTAGAAAAAATATTTTGAAAAAAAAAATCTTTCTTAGTAAAAAGTTTTTATATTTATACTATATTATATCAATTATTTCTTATTTATATATTTATCTATAACTTTTATACCCTATTAATAGGTATGTATAGATATACACATTTAAATGATCCTCTATTGTGATACTATTGATGCATTTTCATTTTTTATATCTGGTAATGTTTTTAAAAGTGATTAATATGTGTAGTCTTTTATAGGTGATAAACTAGGGAAAGGGGTAATATGCATTTTGTGTATATAAGTTTGAATTTCATGTATAATAATCGTTTGGTACTTTTTTTCTATATGTACAGTTCAGTTGTATTATAAAATCGCTTCTAATTGTGTTTTAGGCTAGAAGCACAATTTGGAGGACAGTTTACAGGGCACAATAGTGCAGGATACGATCCGGCCGGCTCCAAACTCCTCCCCACATAAGGGGAAGCGTCTAGCGTGATGACCTCATCACGCTGCGTACCCGAGCGTAACGTCTGACGCGGGACGCAGAGCGGACGTCAGAGGGCGCCGGAGACACGGAGGCAGCCATGGATCCCCATCAGGAAAGGTAAATGCATATACTATATAAAGTGTTGTTGTTGTTTAATATGTATGTACTTGATAAAGTCCTAAGGACGAAACGCGTCGTACGAAATAAACAGAGGTTGTATCTATTATTGGTACCAGAGGATACTTTCCTTAAGGAGCGCAGGTCCTTTTTTTCCTATACACTTTCACTGTGCAGGATGATGCCAGGTTTAGTTGCCTCAGGACCGAGTTCTCCTGAACACGTCTTTTCTCTTGGCTAGCTTGGCCTCACCCCCTCACAGTGGCTTCTTGATTGGTATAAAGTGATTTTATCAGCTTGACTAGATGTGCCGATATGCCCAGCTCTTGTAGGGCCTGCCATAGCTTGTCATGGTCGACAATATCAAAGGCCTCAATGTAGTCGATGAAGCACATGTAGATATTATTTTGCTATTCTCAAGCTTTTTCCATGGTTTATCATAGGTTTGCAATATGGACGCGGGTGCCACGTCCTTGCCAGAATCATTATTGTATAATTTTGAGAAGGATCTTGTTTGCATACGGAATGAGGGCTAATGGTCGGTAGTTTATGCAATTCTGGGAGTCACCTTTCTTTGGTAGCCGGATAAAGACAGATATTTTCCGGCCCTGTGGTCATTGTGTCGATGCCCATACTGCCTGGCACAGTGCAATGATGGTTTTCACTGGTACGAGCAGCGATAGCTCAGTGAGCGAAAACAAATAGATTAGTGAGCAATTTCTCATGCAATGCAAACAGGCAGTTGATCATCTTTGAATAACTGCCTGTTCACATGGAGGTGGGCGGATGGAAGAGAATTTATCCGACACGCTCCACCTATATGAACTGAATGACTATCACTACTCTGAGAAAGTACCCTTAAACTGCAGTGTCTATGAACAGTGATAGGACAGTGTCTTATTCTTGTGTCAGGGTTCCTGAAGAGGAGGATAACCCTCCAACGGACTGATGTCCTGCCTTTTCCAGCAGGTGACATGTGAATTTGTAGAGGGGGATGCCTGCCATATTGGCTGCTTTGGGTTCATAGAGTAACTAGCTCATAAAATTGTTCATATTTGTTTGCATTGCCCTGTTATGGGTCTTACAATTAATATACCGTTTGTTATGTTTCTTTCTAATGTTTCTTTGGTTGGCTTAAGGCCAACCTCTACTGTCTGTCATCTATTACAACAATTTGTATATTTTTCTATAGAGTATGCTACTTCACCTTGGCTGTGGGGATTATGTAAGATGTCTGAAGAATTTAAACACTAGCGTTGCCCGTTGTGATCAGCCAGGCAATAAAAAGCAGATCGGGTCATCCCAACCCGATTTTTAGCAAAAGTGGATGTGTGTGTTCTTCAATTAATGTGGCTCAATCATTAGCACTGTTGCCTTTTAGGGTTCAGGTCCAAAGTTCAAATACCATCAAGGATAACATCTACATGAAAAACTCCATCCAGATGTTGCCCTTGGTCAGATCTGAACCTACAACTCCAGCACTGCAGCACCAGTGCTAACAATAAAGCCACCACACTTGTTTGTTCTGCTCCAGAAAAGGGGAAGAACAGGAAGAATAAACACAAAGAGAACATAAAAACCCCATGCAGATGTTACCCTTCGTCAAATTTGAACCTTGAACTCCACTATTGCAAAGCAGAGGTGCTAACAACGGAACCACCATGATTGTTCTTTCTTCTTCTCATTTTTCCTCTTTCGTTTTCATCCTCCTCCAGTGGAAGGAGGAGAATAATAAGGAGAAAAAGAATAAGAAGGAGAACAAGGATAAGAAAGGGAAGGAGATGAAAGGAAAATAAGATGATCTTATTTCTTTCTTCTTTCGCTCCTCCTCCTCCGAAGATGATGCAGGAGGACAAAGAAGGAAGAAGCTTGGTGGCTAGTACTGCTTCTCTTGTAGCACTCGGGCTCTAGGTTCATGAGTGGTTATAGACAACATCTGCATGGAGTTTGTATGTACTCTTTATGTTTATTATTTGCTTGGTGGCTCAGTTGTTAGCACTGTAGCCTTGCAGTGCTAGCATTCAGGGTTCAAATCTGACCAGGGGCAATATATAGGTAATAATTTTTTTTGTTCTTTTATTATTCTTGTTGATGTACTCCTCTTCCTGTAGAGCAGAACATATGAGAGTGGTGGCTCAGTTGTTAGTACTGCTGCCTTGCAGTGCTGGAGTTCTAGGTTCTAGGCTCAGAACTGTGCAAGAGTAATATCCAGATGGGGTTTTTCAGAGTCCATGCAGATGTTCTTGATAGGATTTGAACCTATGACCTCAGCACCGAAAGGTAAGACATAAAACACAGAGTTAGTGGGGCTGATTTGTACACCCATTGATTTCAAACAGGAGTTGGAATCGTCTGTCCCAATAATTTTTTGAAAATTGGGTTGCGCACCCCTGACCCGATTACTTCAATAATTACTCAACACTATTAGGCATGATAGAGAGACTCGGGGTATGGTGTAGTCCGCCCCAGGAGAGAGACAGGGAGAATTGCCTACTTGCTGGGTGCTGAATCAGGCCCACAGGTATGGCTACATCAAACTCAAGCCTGTGGCCTTTAGAAATTAGGTCTTGCTGCTTAAGTGACGAGGTATCCCTGGCACTATTGAGATGACGGTTGTATTCCTTGGACGTCTGTGACTGCCCACTTGCTTCCCTGCTACCACAGTGACGCATGCTCTATCGCTTCAAACGCAGAGGCTTGTTTATGTTATGTTGTATATGTGCACAGTGCAACTTTGAGGACTTTGCCACCATAGCCTTTGGTATAGCAGAGGCTGCTACTGAGTGGAGGGTGAGTGAAACCCTGATAAGCCTTAAAGGGGTTGTCCCGCGGCAGCAAGTGGGTCTATACACTTCTGTATGGCCATAATAATGCACTTTGTAATATACATTGTGCATTAATTATGAGCCATACAGAAGTTATAAAAAGTTTTATACTTACCTGCTCCGTTGCTGGCGTCCTCGTCTCCATGGTGCCGACTAATTTTCGCCCTCCGATGGCCAAATTAGCCGCGCTTGCGCAGTCCGGGTCTTCTGCAGTCTTCTATGGAGCCGCTCGTGCAGAATGCAGGCTCCGTGTAGCTCCGCCCCGTCACGTGCCGATTCCAGCCAATCAGGAGGCTGGAATCGGCAATGGACCGCACAGAAGAGCTGCGGTCCACGGAGACAGAGGATCCCGGCGGCCATCTTCAGCGGTAAGTATTGAAGTCACCGGAGCGCGGGGATTAAGGTAAGCGCTCCGGTAAGCTTTCCTTACCTCCCTGCATCGGGGTTGTCTCGCGCCGACCGGGGGGGGGGGGGGGGGGGTTGAAAAAAAAAAAAAACCCGTTTCGGCGCGGGACAACCCCTTTAATCCTCTGAGGACATTTGTTAAACGTTTGCTACATTCAGTTCAAATGTGGCTGCTTCCAATCTGATCGGAAGTACAGTAGACTGTGGCCTTGTTTACAGTTAATAAAATAGTTTGCAGCACACATATTGGAACTGTCTCCCTATATTGATGCAAGCCACTATCTATGATGGAAGCCTGCAACCGGGCTCACTATCTGGCCCATGACCGAGCAGCGAAGCTCCGTATTCGAGCCCTGGAGTTGACAACATGAGACGAGGATGCGGCTCCAGTAACACTGGTGGTAACTGCTAGGGCCACTGATGGGAGGCAGGCCGAAGTAAGACCCCTATTCCCTGAACCTAGGGAGGGCCCGAACTCTACTCAGAGCCCCTCATTTCAACTTCAGAGGCCCATGGAGGTTATACTGGGCTTGACAATTAAAGGTTGACAGATTACATAGGTGTGTATGACTTCACTTTTCCCTAAGACTGAGTAAGGGTCGTTTCACATCTAGAACAGGGATTCCACTTCTTCTGCTCCATTTGGGTAAAAGGAAAGGGGAATTCCCGCAGCCGACCGGTTCAGTCTCTGGATGTACCCGAATAGCACGGGGCAGATCCCATTGACTATAATGGGGTTCACCCGTTTTCCATCTTTTTCTTCAGCCGGATCTGTGACAGAACCTTCGACTAGAGGTTTCGACTCAGCTGTGAAACCGGTTTTACCTCATTGCTGCAGGTTTGTTTATATGGTGCTTTGAAAAGTCCATTCTCCATTTTTTTGTTTACAATATGATTTATGGAAGATTTATTAAAAAAACTATAAAAATAGACTTTTAAATCCAACAGATTTCATGCATCTGTTGATATTCTATTTCATCTCACTGCTACAGTTTAATGCATTAAATGTACAAATTAAGAACAAGCTTTTGGAAAGTATCTATTTATATCTGATGAAGAGTTATAAACAGTACTAACGTGTTAATGTACTAAATATATACTGTGAACACAACAGTCATCGTCTTCATGGGGAGGCTATATTTATAGAAGTCAAAACTATGCTGAAAATCACACTTTCATCAAAGTGCTAACGACCACTTGTTCGTCAATCTGCATGTGTGTGATGTGTGAGTTACATGCAGAGCTTGAAAGCACCTGTGATGTCAGTTACCGGCTCGTAGCTCCGTCCCCTGATCACATGACTGACTTCTCACTGATCCTTTATGCTCCTTCTGCACTGAATGAGGAATTATGGGCAGGCTACATTCTCCACAAACCCCAGCGGCCTCAGTTGCTATGGATACAGCAGTACTTAGTCTGGCAGTTTGTACCTGCTTGTGAGACATCTGGACACCTGTGTGGAGACTCCAATAAATGACACCTTACAAATTGACACATACATAGGTTGTGTGCTGACAGGACCTGTGATGATGTCACCATCATGTGATCAGCAATGGAAGATGCAAAAGAGTAAAAAATGCAAAAAGACTTTATTCCTCCATAAAAAGTCCCCAACAGCAGCGACGTTTCGACCTATGTATTCAGGTCTTTTTCAAGCTTGTCACCACAGAGGGTTCAACGCCACCCGGAAGCTAATGAAACTTACACGACACAGCGACAAGCCACGATTTCACCTCAGCCACCAGCTGAAGTTTGTAAATCTTGTGCAGCTCATATGTGAGAGCTACGAGCAAACATGTCTCCTCAGTGAGCTGCTGACGTTCGTAAATGACATGCAGCTTGGGCGGCAAGCTGAGTGGTGGCCGGCTTGTCAACACCCACCGGGACAATAGGGATGAGAGTCGCCCTGCCGCTTTACACAACGCACCACAGACCAGGACAATGGGGATTAGAGTGTCCCTGGCACTGAATCCTGGCTGCCAATCGGAAGCTAGGGGCTTGCCAGGGGCGTTAACTCCTGCAAACCCAGGTCAGACCCAAGCTTCCGGTGGAGTCAAGATACAATAATACTGACTGTAGCAAGGGGGCGCTCTAATAACTACGTATAGGTATATCAGGAGACAATACAGAGATGTCTCCCATCATCTATTTATACTCAAGACTGTAGCAAGGGGAGGGGGGGGCGCACTCTAATTACTATGTATAGATATATCAGGGGACAATACAGAGATTTCTCCCATCATCTATTTATACTAAGGACTGTAACAAGGGGGCACTCTAATAACTATATATAGATATATTGGGGGACAATACAGAGATTTCACTCATCATCTATTTATATCCAGGACTGTAACAAGGGGGCACTCTAGTATGTATAGATATATCTGAAGACAATACAGAGATCATCTATTTATACCCAAGACTGTAGCAAGGGGTTACTCCAATAACTATGTATAATACATCAGGGGTCAATACAGAGATCTCTACGTCTAGAGGAAAGAAGGTTTCTACACAACATAGAAGGGGGTTCTTTACTGTAAGAGCAGTGAGACTACGGAACTCTCTGCCTTAGGATGCGGTGATGGAGAACTTGATAAAAGAGTTTAGGGGTCTGGGCACCTTCCTTGTGTGATACAGTATTACATGTTATATCACCGAGTACTTCAGAAGGGTCGGTGTTTCGGGGATTATTCCAATTGCCAATTTGGAGTCAGGAAGGATTTTTGATCCCTTAAATGGGGAATATTGGCTTCTACCTTATTGGGTTTTTTCCCCTTCTTCTGGATCAACGTTGAGGAATAATTGGCTGAACTGGATGGACGTATGTCTTTTCTCGGCCTTACATACTATGTTACAATTTTTTCTATAGAAGACAGTTATGTACATCACTGTAGATTTAAAAACTATCTAGCCCATATCTATACGAGACAACAATGATACATGGGGTGGAAGAGTAAGCAAAGAATTTAAGGAAATCTGTGCAGTACGCATCCTAGACAGCCCTTGATTAGAAGTGGGAAAACATTGTTTGGTCTTCCATACTGTAGGTTGCAGATAATGAGCATTTTGTGTAGTGTGCAGCTCCTCCGTCTGTTTGATGCTCCCTCTGTTATCCTTGTGCCCACACACCCCGCTCTGCCCCCTGCAAAATCCCTCTCTAATTAAAGATCCAACTCTCTGTCCTCTACCCGGCTCTACATCCTGAAAGCCAATTTATCATACATGGCTGCTGCCAGCTTCTGCCTTTCTGACCTCTCTATCCTGTTTGATGAAAGACCGTCAAAAAGGAGGAAATCTGCTGTAGGTGAGAGCAGCAGGAGGGAGACTTAATGTGATGTCCAGCCTACCAATAAAATGACTTCATGCCACTCAAACACTTTTTGTCTTGAAAGGTTTGTATCTCCTGCTGATAGAAAATCCTAATCGCTGCATAATTCGCATTGGGTTAATATGCGCGGCATCAACCACCACAGAAAAAAATCGTAATCACAGCGGTGACTGTAATTGCATTATAAGCCTCAGCAGCATATGGTACCAAATACCAGTGAATTATATATGCCTAATGGAATATAGGTCACGAGTCTGCTTGTGCGACTTACTGGATAGCAAGGGTAAAAGGCTACTTACACTTAGGCCAGCGTCACACGGGTATGCGTATTTGCTAGTGCCTCAGCGCAGCTTTTTTGCACACCGAACAAGGCTTTTTTGAGCACATATCTGTACTTTTTGCACCCCCAAGCATGTTTATTTGTGCGTGGAAAACAAACATGCATTCCAGTGGAATTACTCAGGATATTACACATCTCCTTGCGCAACCCCAACTGACTTCTAAGGGGACCTCTGGGCAAAAAAATAGAGCATGCTGCATGTTTTTCTTTTGCATGACCAAAATATGCGCACAAAAATTGGGAATGTGAATGAAGCCATTGAAATCAATGCGTTCTATTCTCTGCATATTGTGCGCTTAAATTTTGTGCATGCAAATACACGCATGTGTTGCCAGCCTTTGGGTGCACTCACACGAGTGAGAGCGATATCGGTCTAAGAAACGTGGACCAATATTGCGCTTGTAAAACTGCAATTCTGGATGCGAGCACAATGCATTTTTTTGCTTTAAAAAAACGCATCGCCTCGCATCTATGTACTTGCAATCCTTTAACTTCTTAGTGACCAAGCCTGTTTGCGCCTTAAAGGGGTTGTCCCGCGCCGAAACGGGTTTTTTTTTTTTTTTAACCCCCCCCGTTCGGCGCGAGACAACCCCGATGCAGGGGTTAAAAAAACAAACCGCTCAGCGCTTACCTGAATCCCGGCGGTCCGGCGTCTTCATACTTACCTGCTGAAGATGGCCGCCGGGGTCTGCTCCCTCCGTGGACCGCAGCTCTTCTGTGCGGTCCATTGCCGATTCCAGCCTCCTGATTGGCTGGAATCGGCACGTGACGGGGCGGAGCTACACGGAGCCGGCATTCTGCACGAGCGGCTCCATTGAAGAGAGCAGAAGACCCGGACTGCGCAAGCGCGGCTAATTTGGCCATCGGAGGGCGAAAATTAGTCGGCTCCATGGGAACGAGGACGCTAGCAACGGAGCAGGTAAGTATAAAACTTTTTATAACTTCTGTATGGCTCATAATTAATGCACAATGTACATTACAAAGTGCATTAATATGGCCATACAGAAGTGTATAGACCCACTTGCTGCCGCGGGACAACCCCTTTAATGACCAGGCCAAATTTTGGAAATCTGACATGTGTCACTTTAACATAGAATAACTTTCGCCACATATTGTACTTCATTTAGGTGGTAAAAATAGACCAATAGAATTTGTGTAAATTTATTAAAAACGTCAAAATTGGGAAAAGTTTGAAAAAAAATCGTCATTTTCAACTGCAATATCTTAAATATGTGCAAACATAATATAGAAATTTTTGCTAAGATATACATTTCCATCTGTATACTTTATTCAGGACACACATTGAAAAAAGTTTCATTTTTTTTAACCATTTTAGGTTAAAATGCTAAATTGCGTTTTGCCAATAGGCGGAGCTATCAGTGATTCACAGCTATTTCTGTATGACCAACAATCACTGATAGCTCTGCTCACTGGACTTCAAAGCTCAGAATGAGCAGAGATATAAATGAATACAATACTAATTGCACTGAATCTTTCCCCTATAAAACTATATATCAATCTGCTAAACTCCTCCGTTCTATAACATCATGTCTGTAGATCCGACTACATTGCCAGTATGACAGGTTTCCTTTATGTACAGTGATATATATGAATAGAATACTAGTTACACTGAATCTTTCGCCATACAACTGTATATCAGTCCGGTCATCTCGTCCGGCACTAAAATATCATGCCTGTAGGCTGGACAACTGTTACCATGCAGGGTGGCGCGGGGTCCCGCGGTCAGCGTGCGCCGTTCCGGCGTCCTGGAGCTCTAATGTCAGGGCTTCCCCGGCGACGTGGGGCGGTTGGCATGCAGGGGCGTGGGCGTGTCCGCCACGTAGGGTGCCGCCCACACTCCTCCGTCTCTCTTGTACCGTGAGTGGAGGAGTTGGCTCCTCCCACTCTCCACCCCTGGGCGGAGTTCTGTAGTCATAAGGCTGGCAGTGACCTGAGCTCACTGCCAGTTATTGGTTCTGTCAGCTCCTAGTCAGTCCTGTCTGCAGTTGTCTAGTAAGTTCCCTAGTTGGTTCTGTCAGCTCCTAGTCAGTCCTGTCTGCAGTTGTCTAGTCAGTTCCCTAGTTGGTTCTGCCAGCTCCTAGTCAGTCCTGTCTGCAGTTGTCAGTCAGTTCCCTAGTTGGCTCGTCAGCTTCCTTTTCCCGCTTGCCTTGTGCTTGGTATTTTTCTGTTTGGTCACTCCATCTGCCTTTACTTGTCGGCACTCTGTCCCCCGGTAGTTAGGTACATCTAGTGCCATCGCCAGGTCCCTAGTCAGGGTAGGGACCGCCGCCCAGTTGTCCGCCTGGGGTTAGCCAGGTCGAGGCAAGTAGGCAGGGACATGGGGTGCGGTAAGTTCAGGGAACCCCGTCTGGCGCTCGGGGGGGGGGGGGGGGGCAGAGTGCCGTAACATAATAACTGGCCCTTTAAACTGTTTTCTATGGAGGCGATCAGCTCCCTCACGAACCAGCTGCAAGCCCTGGTGCCGGTGGTCCAGGATTTATCCGCTCGGATGGCAGCCCAGGAGCAGCGGGGGTTGTCACAGGGCCCGGATGCCTCGACCAGTCCAGACCCCAAGTGCCCTCTTCCCGAGGTGTTTTCTGGGGAGAGGAACAAATTTTTTGTTTTCCAACAAGCTTGCCGCTTGTTTTTTCGGATGCGCCCCTGTTCCCTCGGGTCGGAGGCCCAGAGGGTCGGGCTCATAATGTCCCTGCTGCGGGGCTCTGCCCAGACCTGGACTTTTTCCATTCCCGAGGGTTCCCCCTGCCTGCAGTCTGTGGACTCCTTTTTTCAGGAACTCGGGGGTATTTTCAATGAACCGGACGGAGCGGGGTTGGCGGTTTCTCGGTTGTTGGCGTTACATCAGGGGTCGCTCTGTGTGGAGGATTATTGCTCCAACTTCAGACGCCATGCGGGTGAGACGGCATGGAACGATAGCGCTCTGAGAGACGTTTTCCTGCAGGGCCTCTCGGATGCGGTAAAAGACCTGTTGATTTCCCATCCCGTTCCCGGGTCCTTAAAGGGGTTGTCTCACGAAAGCAAGTGGGGTTATACACTTCTGTATGGCCATATTAATGCACTTTGTAATATACATCGTGCATTAAATATGAGCCATACAGAAGTTATTCACTTACCCCCTCCGGTGCTGGTGTCCACGTCTCCATGGCTCCGTCTAATTTCGCTGGCTTCTTGCTTTTTTAGACGCGCTTGCGCTGTGCAGTCTTCTGCCGGGTGAATGGGGCCGCTCGTGCTGGAGAGCTGGTCACCGCGTCGTCATCGTAGCTCCGCCCCGTCACGTGTGCCGATTCCAGCCAATCAGGAGGCTGGAATTGGCAATGGAACGCAAGGAAGGAGAAGAAAATCCACGGTGCACCATGGGAGAAGACCCGCGGGGCACCGTGGGAGAAGACCAGCGGCGCCATCTTTAAAAGAAGAATAGAAGAAGCTGCAGAACGCTGATGCAGGTAAGCGCAATGTGCTTTTTAAAAACTAACCTATGCTTTCTTTTTAACAGGGCAGAATGCGGGGGTAAGTGAAAAATTTTTTTTTTCGCTTTCGCCGCGAGACAACCCCTTTAAAGGAGGCTATGGAGCTAGCGGTGAAGGCAGATAGGAGACTCAGATCTAGGAAGCAAGATAGACAGGCCCGTAGGGTCAGGGAGGTCGGTTGTCCTGTTCCCTCTTCTTCCTTACCAGTCTCGGTTCCCGAGCCCATGGAGGTGGACGCGCTGGACCCCAAAGAGGGACGCCGGATTCGATTGTTGCATCATCTCTTCCTCTACTGCTTCCTCTAAAGCTGGACATCGGGTGATAACCTGCCCCCTGAGGCTTCAGTGCTCGCAGGCGGAACGGGCGGAAAACTCCGAGTCCTAGGCGATTGTAGGGAGGATCGTCTAGGACTACAGGTACTTCCTAAGCTTCTGGTACCTTGTCAGGTTAGCTTCCAGAATTTTTCCCGACCAGGGGAGGCGTTTATTGATTCCGGAGCGGCCGCTAACCTGATAAGCCTGTGTTTCGTCAGACCCCTGATGGCTGAATTGGTGGCGCTGAAGACGCCAATTCATTTTACTAGCATTGATGCTACCCCTCTTGCTATGGGCCTGGTACGATGGAAGACCCCAGTGTTACAGTTCACGGTGGGGATTCTCCACTCGGAAGAACTATCATTCCTGGTGATGGAGAAAATGTCAGTAGACATGGTACTAGGGATGCCGTGGTTGGCGCTGCACAACCCCCAATTCAATTGGACCACCCAGGAACTGACTCATCGGGGACCATCCTGCCATGGCCATCTTGTCCCCTTCCTCTCTGCTCAGTAGATGCCGCGCTCATCCCGGAATACTTGTCTGACTTCCGGGATGTGTTTTCTAAAAGCCTGTCAGAGACCCTGCCCCCCCACAGAGAGTGGGATTGTGGGATAGACCTTATTCCAAATAAGCCCATCCCTAAGGGAGCCATTTTTAACTTATCCCGGTGGGAGCACGACGCTCTCAAGGTCTATATTACGGAGTCCCTGGCCAAACATCATATTAGGCCATCCCGTTCCCCTGCTGGGCCGGGTCTCTTCTTTGTCGAGAAGAAGGATGGGACATTGAGGCCTTGTGTAGATTATCGGGCCTTGAATCAGATCACAGTCAAGAACCAGTGCTCTCTGCCTCTGATTCCTGACCTCCTAAATCAGGTGGTGGGAGCCCACTGGTTTTCTAAACTAGATTTAAGAGGGGCTTATAATTTGATCCGAATCCGCGAGGGGGATGAATGGAAGACGGCATTCAATACCCCGTTGGGACACTTTGAATGTCTTGTGATGCCATTTGGCCTTTGTAATGCCCCTGCGGTCTTCCAGGGGCTTATGAATGCGGTCTTTCACGACGTCCTGGGGGTGTTTTTAGTCATCTACCTCGGCGACATCCTGGTATATTCTCCTGACTGGGACTCTCATGTGCAGCACCTTAGGTTGGTACTAACCCGGTTACGTGAGTACCAGCTGTTTGTCAAATTGGAAAAATGTCTGTTTGGCACTCAACAAGTGTCCTTTCTAGGGTACGTAATTTCTCCGACTTCCGTGCAAATGGAGTCAGATAAGGTGGCAGCTATCTCCCAGTGGGCCCGACCAGGTAACCTGAAAGCACTCCAACGGTTCTTAGGTTTTGCGAATTTCTATCGCAAGTTCATTAGAAACTACTCGGTCATCGCTCAACCGTTGACCGACCTTACCAGGAAGGAGGCTGACTTGGTAAGATGGTCACCTGAAGCCCTGGGGGCGTTCAATCGTCTCAAAAGGGCGTTCTCGACCGCCCCGATGCTCGTCCAACCTGACCCGCTACGCCCCTTCTTCGTGGAGGTTGATGCATCTGAGGTGGGGGCTGGCTTGGTGTTGTCCCAGATGGTTAGCGGGAGGGCTGGCTACAGTCCATGTGCCTTTTTTTCACGAAAGTTCAGTTCGGCAGAGCGGAATTACGATGTAGGCAATTGAGAGCTATTGGCCATCAAGTGGTCCTTAGAAGAGTGGCGTCACCATCTTGAGGGCGCTAGACATCCCGTCACAGTGTACACCGATCATAAGAACCTAGTATACCTCGCCAACGCTAAGCGACTTACCGCACGTCAGGCCAGGTGGGCATTGTTTTTTTCTAGATTTAACCTCATAGTGACGTATCTCCTGGGGACTAAGAATGTCAAGGCTGATGCTCTCTCGCGGAGCTTTGGGTTGCCAGAATGTGAGTCGCTGCCCCCTGAAAATATCCTGGAGCCTGGGGTTGTGGTTGCGGCGGTGGACTCTGGGCTCATTCCCCGCCTTCAGAGTGCCCAGCAGGACGCTTCACCAGGGGTTCCAGAGGGCAGATGGTTTTTGCCAGAATTATTACGCATCACGGTTATTGAAGAGTCCCACTCGTCAGCTTTCGCAGGTCATCCGGGAGTGCAAGGGACTCTGGATCTCTGCTCCAGGCTCTACTGGTCTCGTCAGATACGTGACTTCGTAAGGGATGCTCGGTCTGCGCTCGCGGCAAGAATCGCCGGCGGCGTCCGGAGGGTCCTCTGAGACCATTACCTGTGCCGTCGCGCCCCTGGTCGCACCTTTCGGTAGATTTTGTTACTGACTTGCCAGAGTCACAGGGGTTCACCACCATTCTGGTGGTGGTGGACTGTTTCTCGAAGATGGCCCATTTTGTGGCATTAGAGAAACTTCCTTCGGCGATTGAATTTGCTCAGGTCTTCGTTAAAGAAATTGTTCGGCTCCATGGAGTCCCTGAGAACATTGTTTCCGATTGTGGGGTTCAGTTCGTGGCACAGTTTTGGCGGGCCTTTTGCAGAAACCTTGGGACTTCGCTTTCATTCTCCTCAGCATTCCACCCGCAGACTAATGGCCAAACGGAGTGGAAGAACCAGAATTTGGTGCAATATTTGCTAGCGAAAAAGCTCATCGGTGGGTTGAATTTCTACCGCTGGCTGAGTTCGCGCTGAACAACCGTACCAGTTCTTCCACTGGGGTCTCTCCGTTTTGGTGCGTTTATGGCCAGCATCCCCGTTTCCTTACTTCTCTTCCTACCCCGTCTGGCTGTCCTGCAGCTAATGTCGCCACTGATGAGCTGCAGGGGGTATGGAAGGAAGTACAGAAGAATCTGGAGGTAGTGGGGTCTCGTATGCAGTTGCGCAGTGGGAGAAGCCTCTCAGTTTCGGAACCTTACATGGTGGGTCAGAAGGTTTATCTGTCATCCAGGAACCTAAGATTGAAGGTCCCATCCTTAAAACTGGCGCCGCGCTTTGTAGGCCCTTTTTCCATTAAGCGTGTAATTAACCCGCTCACGTACGAACTTGAGTTGCCAGCCACGTGGAAAGTGCATAGCGTTTTCCACAAGTCCTTGTTGAAACCCTTTGTCCCTTCGGTGACTTCCCTAGCTGGCTCGTCAGCTTCCTTTTCCCGCTTGCCTTGTGCTTGGTATTTTTTTGTTTGGTCACTCCATCTGCCTTTCCTTGTCGGCACTCTGTCCCCCGGTAGTTAGGTACATCTAGTGCCATTGCCAGGTCCCTAGTCAGGGTAGGGACCGCCGCCCAGTTGTCTGCCTGGGGTTAGCCAGGTCGAGGCAAGTAGGCAGGGACAGGGGGTGCGGTAAGTTCAGGGCACCCCGTCTGGCGCCTGGGGGGGGGGGTCAGAGTGCCATAACAACAACAAGTTCGAGACAAGACTGTTACCATGCGGCGGCTGGGCGCTGGGTGCCGCCTCCCCTGCTAGTCGTCCGGCTGCCGGGGGCGCGGGTGGCTGGTCTGCGCGGTGCGTGCGCTTGTGGGTCTGGGCGGCGCCGCGCGTGCCTGTGATTGTGCCTGTTTGTCAGCTTGTTTGCTAGTCCTGCCAGGTCATTCTATCTGCCTCGGTTTGCGGTTATTTTCTGTTGGGTTAGTTCATCTGCCCTTCCTGTCGGTATTCTACCCTGTGCCATCTTGGTACGCCAGTCCTTTCTCTCGGTCCTTAGTGAGTGTAGGGACCGCCGCCCAGTTGCCCGCCTGGGGTTAGCCAGGAGTGGAGGCAAGTAGGCAGGGACAGGGGTTGCAGGTAAGTTCTAGGGCAACCTGGGCTGGCGTATCATCGGGTAGAATATCGTAACACAATAACTGGCCTTAAAATTGCCCAGCGGGGTGATGGAAAGATGGAAAGAACTTATCCCAACACTGACTAATGAAGACTGGGAGACCGCGATGGCTATATACACCGGGGTCTCACCAGCTGCGAATAACAAATTAACCCAACTATATATCCTACACCAATGCTACTTAACACCGAGTAGACTCCATAAAATGAATAGATCAATTACCAGTCAGTGCCATCGCTGTCACGCACCAAACGCAAATTTCAACCATCTAATATGGAACTGCCCGATGGTGCACACGTACTGGGAAGAGGTCACGGAGTTTCTAACCCAACTGATGGGAATACCAGTACCACTGGACCCAGCTATGTGCCTGCTGGGGGTCATGGACGAGGAGCAGTGGCAGCACTATGATAAAATATTTCTTACTAAAGTACTATTCTATGCCCGTAAAGTTATAGCGCTACGATGGATGGACAGACGCCCCCCGACAATTACAAAATGGCAGAGCATAATTAATACTATCCTACCATACGAAAAAATAGTCTACAAAAACAGAAAATATCCTGAAAAATTTGACAAAGTTTGGGGGATCTGGTGTGGGTCAACAAATACAAACTTCACACAGGAAATGTTTCAAAATTTATTAAAGGAGATGTCCCGAGGCAGCAAGTGGGGTTATACACTTCTGTATGGCCATAATAATGCACTTTGTAATATACATTGTGCATTAATTATGAGCCATACAGAAGTTATAAAAAGTTTTTTACTTACCTGCTCCGTTGCTAGCGTCCTCGTCTCCATGGTGCCGACTAATTTTTGGCCTCCGATGGCCAAATTAGCCGCGCTTGCGCAGTCCGGGTCTTCTGCTGTTCTCTATGGGGCTCTGTGTAGCTCCGTGTAGCTCCGCCCCGTCACGTGCCGATTCCAGCCAATCAGGAGGCTGGAATCGGCAGTGGACCGCACAGAAGAGCTGCGGTCCACGAAGATAGAGGATCCCGGCGGCCATCTTCAGCGGTAAGTATTGAAGTCACCGGACCGCCGGGATTCAGGTAAGCGCTGTGCGGGTGGTTTTTTTAACCCCTGCATCGGGGTTGTCTCGCGCCGAACGGGGGGGGGGTTTAAAAAAAAAAAAACCCGTTTCGGCGCGGGACATCTCCTTTAAGACGAACTGCACCCAGGCTCGACATGTAAAACAAGCAATATTGTCGTTAATACTATAAATGCATGTGTTAATATATATCTAATGAGCACAGAAGAAATGTAACGTATTTGAGTACTGAATGCCAATGCCAAAGAGCTTTCTGATGTATACACAGTTAATGTAAATGTTATTGTATGTGATGCATACTGTTTAATAAAACGAGTTTAAAAAAAAAAATTGCCCAGCGGGGATTGTTTTTGCTCTCCAATGGAGGCCATGAGTAACTTCGCAATTGCAGAGTTTAGTGGGCGTAATCCAAGACTTCTCCGGTCGTATGGTGGCCCAGGAGCAGTGGCAGTATGTGCATGTTTCTGCTGAACCTTCCATCCCTGAGCCTAAGTGTCCTCTCCCATGGGCCTACTCCTTACCCGAGAGTTCGGCTTGCCTGTAGTCTGTTGATTCGTTTTTTCAGGAACTGGGAGATATTTTTGATGAGCCGGACCGGGCGGGGTTAAAGGGGTTGTCCCACGAAACAAAGTGGGGGTAAGCACTTCTGTATGGCCATATTAATGCACTTTGTAATATACATTGTGAACTAATTATGAGCCATACAGAAGTTATTCACTTACCTGTTCCGTTGCTAGCGTCCCCGTCTCCATGGTGCCGTCTTATCTTCAGCGTCTAATCGCCCGATTAGACGCGCTTGCGCAGTCCGGTCTTCTCCTTTGCTGAATGGGGCCGCTCGTGCCGGAGAGCGGCTCCTCGTAGCTCCGCCCCATCACGTGTGCCGATTCCAGCCAATCAGGAGGCTGGAATCGGCAATGGACCGCACAGAAGCCCTGCGGTCCACCGAGGGTGAAGATCCCGGCGGCCATCTTCACAAGGTAAGTATGAAGACGCCGGACAGCGGGGATTCGGGTAAGTACTATCTGTTTTTTTTTTTTTATCCCTGCGTCGGGTTTGTCTCGCGCCGAACGGAGGGGCTATTGAAAAAAAAAAAAAAACCGTTTCGGCGCGGGACAACCCCTTTAACAGTATCTCATCTCATGGCATTACGTCAGGGGCTGCAGTGCTGAAGACTATTGCTCTAAGTTTAGAAAGTATGCCGGTGAAACCTCCTGAAACGATAGTGCCCTCAAAGATGTGTTTTTGTTGGGCCTTCTGATGCTGTCAAGGATTTACTTATTTCCCATCCCGCTCCCGGAACACTTAGTGAGGCAATGGAATTGGCAGTAAAAGCTGACAGGAGGCTGAGATCTAGACAAAAGGAACGACAGGCCTGTAAAACTATGGAGTCCTGCAGACCCGCTCCTACTTCTCCCATGCCAACTCCTGGAGCCGAGCATATGGAAGTGGACCGGCTAAGTCCCAAGGAACAGCGACGGTTCCGGGTGACTTACCGTCTTTGCCTCTACTGTGGGGAAGCCAGACATCGAGTAGCAACCTGTCCACAGAAGCAATGACATTAGTCTGAACCGGCAGAAAACTACAGATTCTAGCCGATTGTCGGGAGGATCGCCTAGGATCACAGGTACTCCCTAAGTTGTTGGTGCCTTGTCGGGTTGGCTTACGGGATTTTATTTGGTTCGGTCAAGCCTTGATTGATTCAGGTGCTGCCACCAATCTGATTAATTTAAATTTTCTCAGACCCCTGGTAACCGAATTCTCCTCGCTAAAGTCCCCCATACACTTTACCAGTATTGATTCAATTCCTCTGTCCGCTGGTGTTGTCTAATGCAGGACCCCTATTCTACAGTTTACTGTGGGTGTTCTCCATTCTGAGAATCTGTCCTTCCTGGTTATGGAAAGGATGTCTGTTGATGTGGTGCTTGGTATGCCCTGGTTGGCACTGCACAACCCCCAATTTGATTGGTCCACCCGGGAATTGACACATTGGGGGTCGTCCTGTCATAATCACTTAACAACTATATCCATGTGCTTAGCAGATACCGTGCTTGTCCCGAAGTATTTATCTGATTTTCAGGACGTATTCTCCAAGAAACTGAGACTTTGACTCCACATAGGCAGTGGGACTGTGGTATTGATTTGATTCTCGACAGTTCCATCCCTAAGGGAGCCATTTTCAATTTGTCGGGGCGTGAGCATGAAGGCCTTAAGTCCTATATCTCAGAGTCTCTGGCCAAACGACATATCCGACTGTCCAGGTCCCCTACCGGAGCAGGTCTCTTCTTTGTAGAGAAGAAGGATAGGACACTGAGGCCTTGTGTGGATTATCGGGCTCTTAATAAAATTACAGTGAAGAACCAGTGCTCCTTGCCTCTGATTCCGGACTTGCTGAGTCAGGTGGTAGGGGCCCACTGGTTTTCCAAACTGGACTTAAGGGGGCTTACAATTTAATTCGCATTCGAGAAGGAGATGAATGGAAGACCGCGTTCAATACCCCGTTAGGACATTTAGAATGTCTGATTATGTCTTTCGGACTCTGTAACGCCCCTGCTGTGTTTCAGGGTTTTATGAACGCGGTCTTCCACGACTTCTTGGGGGTGTTTCTGGTCATATATCTTTATGACATTCTGGTGTATTCCCCAGACTGGGATTCACATATGCGGCACTTGAGGTTGGTTCTGACCCGTTTGCGCAAGTACCAACTTTTTGTCAAGTTGGAGAAATGTATATTTGGTACCAAACAAGTATCTTTCCTGGGTTATGTGATTTCACCCACAGAGATTCAGATAGTGTCTGATACAGTACCAGCAATCTCTCAATGGGTCAGACCAGATAACCTTAAGGCTCTCCAGCGGTTTTTGGGTTTCGCAAATTTTTACCAAAAGTTCATTAAGAATTACTCAGTTATTGCTCAACCCTTGACCGGGCTTACTAAGAAAGGGGCCGACTTGGTAAGATGGTCGCCCAAGGCCCTAGAGGATTTAGTCATCTAAAAAGAGCATTTACTATTGCCCTGGTGTTAGTACAGCGGGACGCGCGGCGACCATTTTTCGTTGAGGTAGATGCATCTGAGGTAGGAGCAGGAGCTGTGTTGTCTCAGGAAGTCAGAGGGAGATCCAGGTATTGCCCATGTGTGTTCTTTTCACGGAAGTTTAGCTTGGCACAACGTTACTATGACGCAGGTAACCGTGAGTTACTGGCGATCAAATGGGCCCTTGAAGAGTGGCGACACCATCTTGAGGGAGCTAGACACCCCATTACCGTGTATACCGATCACAAAAACTTTGTATCTCACCAATGCTAACAGACTCACTGCTTGTCAGATTGGGTGGGCGTTGTTCTTTGCCAGGTTTAATTTTGTCGTGACATATTCCAGGAGAGAAGAATGCAAAGGTGGACGCCCTGTCACGGAGTTTCAGGTAGCCGGAAAGTGAGACAGTTACTTCTGAGAATATCTTGACAACTAGGGTGGTGGTGGCAGATGTAGAAACTAACCTCGTCCCTCAACTACAGAACTGTCAGCAGGACGCTCCTTCGAGGGTGCCGGAGGGCAGATGGTTTGTGCCAGAGACGTTATGTATCAGAGTCATTGAAGAATCTCACTCTTCAGTTTTTGCAGGCCATTCGGTGGTACAGGGGACTCTGGATCTTTGTTCTAGACACTTCTGGTGGCCAGGCATGGCTCAGGAGATCTGCGACTTTGTTAAGGGATGCTCTGTCTGTGCACGCAATAAAAGTCATCAGTGTCCTCCAGAGGAGCCTCTGAGACTGTTACCGGTACCTTCTCGCCCGTGGTCGCAGTTATCGGTAGATTTTATCACCAACCTACTGGAATCTCAGAAGTTCACCACTATTTTAGTGGTTGTCGATCGGTTCTCGAAGATGGCACATTTTGTGGTGTTAAAGAAGCTACCTTCGGCAATAGAATTTTCTAGGATTTTTGTAAAAGAAATCATTCGCCTACATGGGGTTCCCAAAAACATTGTATCTGATTGCGGGGTTCAGTTTGTTGCGCAGTTTTGGTGAGCCTTCTGCAGAAACCTAGGAACATCACTTTCCTTCTCGTCAGCATTCCACCTGCAAACCAATGGTTAGACTGAACGAAAGAACCAAGCTTTCGTGCAATATCTATGGTTGTTTGCAAGCGAAAGGGCTCATCAGTAGGCAAAGCGAACAACCGCACTTGTTCTTCCACTGGGATGTCTCCATTCTGTTGTGTATACGGGCCGCATCCTCGCTTCCTTACAGCAATTCCTACTCCGTCTGTCTGCCCTGCAGCTGACGTCACCACAGGGACGCTGCAAGGAGTATGGAAAGAAGAACAGCAAAACTTGGAAGCAACGGGGGCTCGTATGCAGTTGCGTAGTGAGAGGAGTCTTTTAATGTCTGGACCTTACAGCGTAGGGCAAAAGGTATACCTGTTTTCTAAAAATCTCAAATTAAAGGTCCCGTCTTTGAAGCTGGCGCCGCGTTACGTGGGGCCCTTTGTTGTCACACGTGTAGTGAATCCTCTCACCTATGAACTGGACTTGCCAGCTACATGGATGGTTTTTGTCCCTACAAAGCATAGTTCATTCCATTAAAATACGCATATGCCCATGTAATGCCGGCCTTACTGACACTAATGAAGGAGAACCAACCATTTATAGAGGTAGCCTGGTAATATAAATAAGCTTGATGGGAAATGGCTTTATCTCAGTGAAATACAGATAAGGGTGCATTCACATGGGCAACAGCAAGTCATGCCAGACATTCTTGGGCACAACTCGCATCACACATCACATGTACACCCCATCCGTATGCTGTTTGATATGCAGAAGACCTGTACACCTTCATGTTCTATCCTCAACCAAGATTCACATGAAAATAGAACATCCTTCGATTTTTCTGTCTTGATGCTACAAGCAAAAAATTGCCCTTGTAAATACATCCATTGCAAACAACAGGGTGTATTTTTGCATCTCGCAACGTAGAAAACGTGCACGATTTTCTCGCCAGGTGATTGCACTGACACTGCTCGTGCTGCACCCTACTGACCTCTCTCAAGGTTCCAGTGATACTCTGCTACAAATACAAAAGGACCATAGAACAGGAAAACAAATAGAGTCCAGTATGCAGCTCACCCCAGATCCTTGCAGAAAAAGGTTTATTCTACAATGGTAAGTATAAATTTAGTGAGATGTCGACAACGTATAACTGCTTCACACTGCAACCACTCATGGCGTGTTTGCTTACACACATGCATGACAACAGAGGCGATTCTATGTACCCCTGTGTTCATTAATGCCTCTCTCTGCACTACACCAATAAATGCAATTGTATGGACATACAAACTGTATCACAGAAATAGTTGGCCCACTTCAAAAAAACTTTCTGGGACTGAAATATTGATGACCTATCTATACAACTCCTGGAACCCCAGCAGATCAGTGTTTGTAGAGGCCACGGCAGTTGAACTAGAGCTGTGGTCTCTTTAGCCTGTAACGTCACCTTTATTTCACATGGCTTTTCAGCAGCTCAGTCTCATTCAAGTGAACAGAAATGAGATGCAACACCGGACACCGCCACTATGCAATGCCCTGCCCTGCGCCTGGTATACAGTAAGGGATGCTGCGATGCTCACCTGAGCGCTAAGGCCCCTTCAAGCAGCTGATCGCTGGTGGTGCTAGGAGTCGTACCCCCACCAATCTCATACTGATGACCTCTCCTAAGGATAGTACATTAATATGAAAGTCCCAGAAAATAATTTGAAATGATCAGAAATTTTACGTGAGAAGCACATGCTTTGAATTGAAAACGTTCCTTTTTATTCCCTACTGTGGAATGTCTGTATGAAGTAACCTCGTGACACACCTATGCCTACTTTCTTAAAAATTGCTCTATGCTTTGTAGTCTGCCTACACGACTCATAATTAGGTACATTTCCATACTTTCCTGTTCTCATTGTTCCTTTACCATTTTTAACAATGTATGTGACTTTTATATGTACGAACGCTTCCTACTATACAGTAGCAATGATCCAGCATTGGGCTCTTTTCAGACTATCATGATGATTATGTTGCTCATATTCAGAAAAATGAAATGTAACATTACTCAATTTATTCATATAAAAAGAATATATAAATGTAACATAAAGGAATTCCCAAAGATCACTTGATAGGTATACACAGAGTCGCTTCAAACATCGCAATGACCATGTGGCTCTTTTTGGCTTTTTACCTCCATAGTAAAATACTAGTTATTATAAGGAATTACAGTACCAGTGCTTCGGGTGGAGCAATGCGCCACACAGCTTTGCTATGCATGTCACACACACACACAGCTCTGATACATTCACGTCACACACACACAGCTCTGCTACATGCACATCACACACAGCCCTGCTACATGTGCATCACATACAGCTCTACTTCATACATTTTTCACCCCATACAACAGGGATCACAACCAGCACAGCACAGTCCTGCACACACTGTCATTTCCAGAAAATAGAATAACTTTCACCTCATAAGTGTAAAAGAAAGTATGCAATATTGTGTTTAAAGTGTTTAAGCCCTTAAGAACCAAGCACAATAAATTTACGGCATTTAGTCTTTAATCCCAGACGATAGTAAAAATACGGCATGGGATTAAAACTCCTGCAATACAGCAGAAGCAGGTCAGGTCCTCAACAGTTAGTCACAACCGAGGACCCGGAGGAAAAGGCAGAAGCAGTTAAAAAACAATTCTGCTTTCTCAATGAGCACTATGTACTGAAGTGTTACTTCCGCTATTCAACCTATTCATCATGTGACCACCAGGTGCCTCCTGCCACAGCAGAGCTGCAGAGTCCTAGCAGACCCTGATCAGCTCTATTAGTGACTACTGGCACTACAAGGGGATTTTTCCCCTGTAACTTGGGCTCTATGGATGTAGCAGCAACAGTGGAAAAGCATGAAAATAACCAAAACTGTTACATCTGTCTCCTGGGATCTGTGGTACTACAGATGATCTGCAGCTTTCCAGCTCAGGTGTTGAGGATTGTGCTGGCTGGGCGTGTGTGTACCAGCCAATCACTCTGTGTCAGTACACATAAAAGCTGTCTTCCCAGGTGTAAGTGTGGTGGCTCCATACATCTTTGGTGGTATGCATGGCTTCTGAGTGGTGTTCATATGTCATATCATATCATGTCATGTACTATGTTGTCTTTTTGTTGTGCTGACTTTCTCCTAGGTATAACACTATCTGTATACGTTTCCCTTCTCCTGCTGACTGGCTGGCGTCCGCACTAGGCCTGTACGTATAAGTCATCTGCACCCTATGTCAGCAGGAGGGATTTCTCCATATAGACCCTTCAGCAGACTTGGAGCAGCATATGGGGTGCAAGTTCAAAGAAAGTTTGTCAGAGATTCTTCTCTTATTAAAAATATAGCTCTTTATTTTCTTCCATGAAAGACTTTCTCAAGACCGCAAAACAGCGGTTGAAACATTGTCTGTCTTTTATGAAAGGAGCTGTGGAGTAGCCCGCTAGCTTCCATGTTTTGAGCAAAATGTCAACTAATAGCTGATATTTATAGCATTTCCATCTGCTACTAGTGTTGATGTTTGGCTGCTGTATTATGTGATTATGGCTCTATGTGTCTTCCTACCCTGTCCAGTTTTCCCTGTCGGTGGTGGCATGTGTATGTGTCCTATCTAGGGTGCATGGGTTCCTAGGAGCAGCCAGGGCCCAGTTCCGAGGACCGCTGGGCCGCTCTTTATTGGGGCGATGTCCCCGCTCAGATAGGCCTGTGTCACTAATCCTAGTAGAAGATAGGGAGAAGTGCTAATCTGTGGTGGTTCGCCTGGTGTTTCCTATCCTTCTGGGTCATGTCCATGTGAGCCTGGTGCTCACTTGCCCAGGTGAACAAAACAAAACCAATGTGAATGACCCCCCAGAGGTCTAATATGATATCATGTGGGACATAGATGTAAATAAAAAAGTTACAAAAATAATTTTAAAAAAATTATATGTATATTATAAAAGAATGGACTCCAACTAACACCATCGCCATATGCACCTTGAGACAATACAAATTATATATCAAAACGTCAGAAACAAAATAAAAAAGGCATTCCTGTACTTTCTTTTAGTGTAAATATACTAATTCTAAAAATAAACAACTATACATTTAACAAAAATATTTATATGTAACGGAAAAAAAACGTAGCAAACATAATTTTGGTAGCCTGAAGAAAAAAATAGGGCAGTAAAACCACCATATGGGTAAAATCCCTAAAAAGTGTTTGGTTCTTTAGGATCAAAACACTCTGGTCCTTAAGGGGTTAAGGTCTTGGAATACACAGAAAAAGCTTCTCTTGTTTCAAGGTCCTTGTTTTAGTGAATCACAGATTCAGAATAGAAAAAATATTTAAATTCCTGGATGTGACATCCACTTCCAAAGAACTCTAACTCTAAATGTGATTCAAAGGATTTGTATATAAATAGCTTTTTTATATAAACCTTTTTATGAGTTTTATGTTCTAATTCTTCAATTTACTGTATTTTTCGCTTTATAAGACGCACTTTTTCCGCCTCCAAAGCGGAGGGGGGAAAGTTCCTGCGTCTTATAAAGCGAATGTGGCGAAAATTCGTTCCGATCGCCATTTTTAGCGTGATCGCGAATTTAACGCGTGGACGCAATTTATTTGGCGCGATTGTGCGTTAAATTCGCGATCGCGTGAACAAATGTGTGATCAGTTAGAAGATTTCTCTCCTCCTGTCAAAAAAAAAATCAGTACTCACCTCCCCCGGCGTTCTGCGGCGCTGCTGCAGGCTGTCGCTCCCTCCTGGTCCCCGGCAGAGCATTGCTTTCTGGACGCAGGGCTTGAAATCCCCTCCTCCAGAAAGCTAATACTGTGATTCACTAACACACGCCGTCAGACAATCACAGCCATTCAATGACATCATTGAATGGCTGTGATTGGCTAACACACGTGCGCCTTCAGCCAATCACAGTATTAGCTTTCTGGAGGTGGGGATTTCAAGCCCTGCGTCCAGAAAGCAATGCTCTGCCGGAGACCAGGAGGGAGCGACGACAGCCTGCAGCAGCGCCGCAGAACGCCGGGGGAGGTGAGTACTGATTTTTCCCCCCTATTTTCCCGCTCTAAAACGGGGGTGCGTCTTATAGACCGGTGCATCTTATAAGGCGAAAAATACGGTATAATACTTCCTTGTGTGTATTTTTCATATACAGCAGTTTAGTTAACAGCTTAAGAATGTGGCACCTTTTTCATTTTTGTTTTTTCCTCGCCACTTTCAAAAAATCATAACTTTTACTTATCCATTGACGTCGCTGTCTGAGGGCTTGTTTTTTGCCGGATAAGTTATATTTTTTAATGGTACTATTTAATGTACCATATAATGTACTGAACTTTAAAAAATTCTAAGTGGGGTGAAATGGAAAGAAAATGCCATTCCAACATCTTTGGGGTTCTTGTTTCTGCCAAAATGACCTGATAACTTTAGTTAATGCGTCAGTAAGATTGCAATAATACAAAATTTATATAGTTTTTTTCACTGTAATACTTTTAAAACATAAAATATCTTTTAGAAAAAAATAAAATTATTTTCTGCCATTCTAGCAGCTATAACTTTTTTATTATCGACATAGTTGTCTGAGGCCTTGTTTTTTGCCAGAGATTCAGTAGTCTTTATTGGTACAATTTGGAGTACATACGATGTGTTAATCGCTCGTTATTCCTTTTTTTATTGGAGACGGTGTGACCAAAATAACACAATTCTGACATTGTGCGTTTTTTTTATTACGACATTTACCTTGAGGGATAAATAATGCGTTACTTTGATAGATCAGATTTTATGGACACTGTGATACCAATTAAGGTTTTTGTTTTCTTATAATGATTATTTAATAAAAATATGCAAAGTTTGTTTTTTTACTTATTTTATTGATCATTTTTTAAAACCTATATTTACATATTTTTTAGTCCCCATAGGGGACTTAAACTTGAGATCATTTGATTACTCTTGCAGTATGATATAATACCATAATATTGCATTATACCACAATCTAACAGGAAGCCCTGAGGCCTTTCAGATAGCCCCCAGCTGCCATGGCAACTGAAAGGTACGGTTTGGTACCCCCAAACCCTGTCATAATAGATAGTGGCATTTAAAGGGTTAATAGCTCCCAACAGCGTGAGCACTAATGGAGGCTTTTGTGAGTGGGTACCAGCTGTCAGAGACAGCCAATACTCACATTGTGCAGAGTGGGATCCATCTCCCAATCTCGCTCCATACAAACACTAAACCACCATGATGTAACTGTACATCATGGAGCTTTAAGGAGTTAATTGTGACCTCCATGTCAGATTTTCTGTAGGTCAGAAATGCTATATTTTCTCCTTAGGGAGAGCACCTAGAAGGGGAGTGAGTAGACTTATCAGGCCATTCATGCTCCCTTGGGTAATATGCAAATAAGGGAGATGGAAAATTTCCTGACCCACGTCACAGGCCTCTCACTAGCCACGCCAGAAACCTACTGCACACTGATGAGAAGCAAACACCCCGAAACAGCTGTCTGTGTATGGATTCTGCCTTGACTTTCAATTCCCAGTCATTGTTACAAAGCTGGTATAAAAAGTCTAACATTGACTTGCAAGAATGCTGCCTTCCAATAGGTGGCACTGCAGAGTTATTGTTCCATCTCCCTTATTTGCAGATTTTCTGTATACACTGGTTTAAAAGTGTACTTAAAGTCAAAATTGATTGTTACAAAGTTAGTGCAGTGAAAAAACAGCTATTAAAAAAGTCCCACCAAGTTCAACTTTTTATACTTACAAACCCCAGCTGCCTCCAGCTAGATCTTAGCTACTTTAGTACAAATTGTCAATAACATATACAGATAAGGCCCATTTGCACAGAATGATGATCGCTCAAAATTCGCTCAAAGGACAATTTGAGTGACAGTTTTGAGCGATCACCTTTGCATAACTCTAAGTAGCTAATTAACTACTTAAGAGTTAATGCATGTGGAGAGGGACACCACTGATAACTCTGAGAACAAAGCAGCTGTTTTGTATATGCTGCATTGTTCTCTGAGCTTTCAGCTCGTGTCCCGCAGAGAACTGCCAGCGGGTTACCAGCTGAAAGAATACTATCAGCGCTGATTACATCCAGGAAGCAGTGAGACAAAAAATAATGCACACCACTACAGGAAGACCCCACCAAGGAATATACAGACAAACTCAAATGTACCATCAATTACATTGACCCAATTTCATTCTCCCTAAGGGACCTTATATCGCACAATCCAAAAAGGGGCATCTTCTCCATGTTACCCAAAATACACAAATATGGCAACCCAAGAACATCAATCATTTCTGGCATTGGAACCTTAACCGAGAATATCTTGAGCTGAGTTAAGAATATTGTAAACCTAGTGAAGCGCACACCCAGCTATGTCCAGGACACCACTTCTGTAATCTGTCAGCCCTGGTCCCACTACCAGAGGACACTATACTGGCAACTATAGACACAGAAAGCCTGAATTCCAACATCCCAAACAATCCCTGGTTTTTCAATCCCCGGCCTCCAGAATACAGAAGAAAACTGCCGGGGCAGGAGAGAAGAGCTGGACGGCTCTTCTAGGTGATATATATATATATAAAAATTTTTTTTTACAGCTAGCCATGATTTTCAGGGAAGGGCTTATAATTCAAGCCCTTCCCATAAAATTATGGCTGCAAATCCACTGCTTTCAATGAGGCCGCAGCAGTGCCGGCCCCATGGAAAGAAATGGGATAGCATCATGGACTTCTGCCACAGCTGTGACAGCTGTGGCAGAAGTCTGCAATGTATTCCCTATGTTTTCAATGCGGCTGGAGCTGGTGCTGCCGCCTCCATTGAAAACAAAGAGCGATATCGCGTTTTCTCTGCGCTGTGAGGCAATTGACCTTGCATCGCTAAAGAAAAAAATGCTAGTGGGTAGAAGACTATGAACTCCCTGAAATAACTGGAGGAACTCAGATGCTCTGACTTTGATATAGAACTTGCAGGCTTTTATTCCACTTGGACCGTATGGATAGACCTTTGTGACTTATCCTTTTTCTCTAAATCGCTGTTGCATGGTTCTATTTCATAGGTCTGTTTACCTTTATTGGTGGGCTCATTCCACAAAGCACCTAACTCTTTTTCCTTCTTATTTCTCTACCCTACCTAAACTTTTCTTCTTCCCCCTTTATTTTTTTGTTTTCTCCTGTACTCTGGCCAGGTGCCACTACTATGATGGGGATTGCTATATTTAACAGATTTCCTTGGAAGTCGACTGTACATCTTTAGTACCGTATTCCCTATGTTTTCAATGCGGCTGGGGCTGGTGCCGCCGGCGCCATTGAAAACAATGAGCGATATCATGTTTTCTCTGCGCTGCGAGGCAATCGACCTCCCATCGCTAGAAAAAAAACGCTAGTGTGTAGAAGCCCTTAGGCCTCATGTCCACGGGGAAAATCAGGCCCGCTCCGGATTCTCCATGGAGAATCTGCAGCGGGTCCCTTCTGCCCCGCGGACATGAGGGCTGAAAATAGGAATAAATAAGAATAAACTCACCTCCCACCCGCTCCATTTCTTCTCTTCGCTGCGGCGTCATGTTCTCTGCGTCGCGGCCGGATCTTCTTTCTTCGGCTCGGCGGATGTGCAGGATGACGTCGGTGACGTGCCCCGTGCATGCGCCAGCCCGATGCAAAATGGTCCGGCCGCGACTGAGAGAAGATGGCGCCGCGGCGAAGAGAAGAACCGGAGCGTGTGAGTAAAATCTGATTTTTGTCTCCCGCGGATCCGGACGGCTTCCATAGGCTTCAATAGAAGCCCGCGGGAGCCATCCCCGCGGGAGACCCGCATGAAAATGGAGCATGGTCCAGATTTTTTCATGCTCCATTTTTTTAAAAATCACTTTTATTGACCATCCGCGGGTATTTATTTACTCCGCGGGTGGTCAATGCATCCCTATGGGGTGCGGATCCGCGGGCAGGAGAAGAGTTAAAATCTGCTGCGGATTTTAATTCTTATTTTGCCCGTGGACATGAGCCCTTAATGGATCTAAAATTTTGATACTTAAAGGACTTTAAAAACAATGGCAGATAGAAAAATATGGGAATTTAAAGGGAATCTATCCCCTATTTTTAACCATGTATGGCTAAGTGTGCTTTTGTTTGTTAGTGTTTCCCTTCTTTTAGTTGCTAGAGTTAGTAGCTGAGGCACTATGCTCCACAGTCTGCTCTCTGTGTGAACACAAACTTATGTTCGTCCTGGGTGTGCTACGTTTTACGCTCAGGGCAAACATGACAACCAGATAGTGGAAACAAAATATTGTAGTTCCAATGATTTCCTAGGTCGAGACTATGGACTCCCTGAAATACCTGGAGGAACTCAGATGCTCTGACTTTAATATAGAACTTGCACGCTTTTATTCCACTTGGACCGTATGGATAGACCTTTGTGACTTATCCTTCTTATTTCTCTACCCTACCTAAACTTTTCTTCTTTCCCCTTTAATTTTTTGTTTTCTCCTGTACTCTGGCCAGGTGCCACTACTATGATGGGGACTAGCTATATTTAACAGATTTCTTTGGAAGTCAACTGTACGTCTTTAGTACCGTCTTTAAGTCTGCAATGTATTCCCTATGCTTTCAATGCGGCTGGAGCTGGTGCCGCCGGGCCCATTGAAAACAATGAGCGATATCATGTTTTCTCTGCGCTGCGAGGCAATCAACCTTGCATCGCTAGGGGAAAAACGCTAGTGGGTAAAAGCCCTTAATGGATCTTAAAGTTTTGATACTGAAAGGACTTTAAAAAAAATGGCAGACAGAAAAATATGGGAATTTAAAGGGAATCTATCACCTATTTTTAGCCATATGTGGGCTGAAGGTAAGTGACTCGCGGAGTCTGGGGTGCAAGCTGTAAGCCGACGCTCAGTGCATGCAGCGGCATTGTTAAGTAGTCCGCCCGTTCTAATTTTATAATGATCGGATTACTTAGAAGCACCACTCAATGCATTGAGTGGCGGTTTTCAGCGATTACACTGAGGGAGTAACGGGGTAGGTAAATATATAATTTACATCCCTGGACACAGCCAGTCACCTACTTTAAGCCCCTAGGCTTAGTTTATAGGATTAAAAGTAGGTGACAGATTCCCTTTCAGCTGATGAGGACTTTCCAGATATTAACAAGTGGGCTTAATTTGGCCTTTGGGTATATATCATGCTGCCTGGGCACTTCACACCCAACAACCTTTTCTGTGATTTCCTAATCATTGTCTCTTCCCTCTTTAATCTTATACACAAATCGTCCCGGACCACACAGGCCAGAGATAATGAAACCGACTCGGGGCAAAACTCAGAACCTACAATGCGTCAACTACTAGAAGCCATAAATACCTGTAAATCCTCCCTTACTGGGAAAATAGATGAAGTTAAATCAGACGTCACCTTATTACGACAAGATTTACAAAATATACGGGGCAGGATGTATGAAATGGAAGATCGAATCTCTAGTGTAGAAGACATCCTACACCCGCTCCCAAAAGCGGTCCAAAAAGCCGCGAGGCAGGCAGAATTTTATCAATCCAAAACAGACGACCTGGAGAACCGGCTATGGCGTAACAATGTACGCATAATAGGTCTCCCAGAGAGAGTCGAAGGCTCTCAACCAGAATCCTTTGCAGAAAACTGGCTTAAAACTATGTTGGGCGAGGACGCTTTCTCGGCCTCCTTTACGGTAGAAAGAGCCCATCGAGTCCAGACTAAGCCACTAGTACCGGGCGCCCCGCCGTGTCCATTTCTGGCAAGAATCCTGAACTGTAGGGACCGGGACGCAATACTGTGTCAGGCCAGACTGAAAGGTCCCCTCAAATATAACAATTCGGCGATCTCTATTTTCCCTGATGTTTCAGCGAACTTACAGAAACAGAGAGCTTCTTTTATGGATATCAAGAAGAAGCTCAGAGATAGAGGCATTCCATACTCCATGGCATACCCAGCCCGCCTACGGATTGTGGCAAATGATAAGGTGATCTTTCTACAGTCCCCAGCTGAAGCCATGGAATGGCTCCGTATGCATTCTGTGTCGTCCGAGGCTGTTTAACACCCATGCAATAATTAAGGATAATGTAAATTCTTTTCCTAAAATGTACTCAGACCCATGATCCACTGGCTTATCGGTGATACCACAAAAGAACAAACCGAGGAGCCACACTCCTCCTCTAGTTTCATGCCGCCTCCGAAGCAACCGCCATAGCGGCAATAGCTCACAACTTGATGTTCGGAATTAATCCCCTATAGGCCAGCGGAATATCCCCCACTCACAACAACAGCTACTCTCCACTAGATTGTAGCTTATCTTTTTTTTCTTTCTTAGTCACCCGTGATATATTAGTGTTAAGCGGAATGGCAATTGTTAACTGTTTAAACTGTTATAAAAGTGTACTAGTTGTGTTACAAGCAAACCTGTGCTGGTATAATCTTCCTCCCCCAATACAAAAAATATGCTCATATCATTTGAAACACCCGTTCAAGTCACATGTCATAATATTTCTTAATGTCTTTGACCTGCCTTAGCTGGAACGTGAGAGGCCTGGGCACCGCTAAAAAGCGCAAAGCAGTCTTTTCCTATATTAAGCGATTTAATCCTCACATTGTGGGCCTGCAGGAGACTCACCTCACCATAGATAGAGTTGACTCTCTTAAAAAACCATGGGTGCAATGGGCATGCCATTCTCTCTACACCTCTCTCTCCAGAGGGGTCTCTCTCCTTATACACAAATGACTAAGATGGAACCCCATAAACACCAAAAGAGATCCTGACGGTAGATTCATATTTGTATACGCCGAAATTGACTCCAGACCCTATGTCATCATATGCATTTACAACCCACCTCACAACAACCTCCACCTCATACAGGCAGCGATAGCATTCGCTCATCAGTTCCCCTCGGCATACGTCATCTGCATGGGTGATTTTAACAGGGTAATGAACCCAAATAAAGATAGATTTCACCTGTCCTCTGGACCCCACACCACAGTTGACTCCCCAATGCAACAGCTATTTGAAAGCGTGGGCTGGGTAGACCTCTGGCGCTCGAAACACCCTGACACCCTTGAATACACATGCCACTCTACAGGCCATAACACGCTGTCAAGAATAGATTATATACTATCCTCCTCAACATTGGCACTTCACACAATGGATATAATACACTGCCCACGAGGCATATCTGACCACAGCCCAATATTACTAACACTCAAATTTCCTAATCTTAAACTCACCCCCACTTGGAAAATACATCCATTTTGGCTCAAACTCCTAAAAACTAACGATCAAACCCCAACACACATATCAATGTTTCTGGACGCCCACGAGAATAACGCTCATTATGCCCTGAAGTGGGACACCTTTAAAGCATACCTTAGAGGATGCCTTAAATCAGCCATTTCCTACATCAAAAAATCAACATCCCAAATCGATAAAGAACTCGAGATTCAAACATCAGAAGCCGAAAAAATCTACATCTCCAGCCCTACAGACTCCAATAGAGTAAATTGGCTTGGCCTAGCCCGCCTATATAAACATTAAATATACGAAAAAACCAAACGCAAATTATTCTTTACGAAACAGCATTATTTTGAATTGGGCAACCAATCAAGCCATCTACTGGCGAACTTAATTAGACAGGAAAACCAAGCCAACACGATCCTAAAAATCAAAAATACACAGGGCACAGAACTCACAGATGCACAAACTATAACAGCTCGTTTCAAAGAATACTATGCAGACCTCTATAGGTCATCCTCGCATAAATCTCTCCCTGACATCCTTAACTATCTACAGGATCTAACATTCCCAACACTATCCGCTGAACAAATAGAACAGCTGGAAGCACCAATAACAGTTGAAGAAATTCAATTAACTATTAAAGACATAGCACCCAATAAGTCCCCCGGACCTGACGGCCTCCCAATAGAAATATACCGGAGATACAGCGACCAACTAATCCCACTCCTACACGAAACTCTACACCAAGCCCAATTGGAAAAATCCCTCCCTCCCTATATGAAGCGTCTATCATAGTTCTTCTAAAACCTGACAAAGACCCGATGGACTGCAACTCCTACCGCCCCATTTCACTAGTAAATGTGGATTATAAAATCCTAACCAAAATTTTGGCCACTAGGTTGAACCAAGTAATTTTATCTATCATACACCCTGATCAAACAGGCTTCATGCCAGGCAAATCCACTACGATTAATATCCGCAAAGTACAGACGGACATTCAGCTAGGCAGACAATACAACATGCCCTGGGCCCTTGTGTCATTGGACATGAAAAAAGAATTTGACTCCCTAGAGTGGAACTTCTTAGAAGCCTGTCTAACCCGTTTTGGGTTCGGCCCCAAATTTAGACAATGGATCAACATCATATATAAATCCCCAAAGGCTAACGTGATGGTGAATGGCATCCCCTCGGCAGAATTCCCGCTTACGAAAGGCACCCGTCACGGATGTCCCTTATCTCCAGCTCTATTTGCCATAGCCATAGAAGCCTTGGCAATCCGTCTAAGATCCTCTACCAATGTAACGGGCATTAAATGGGGGGGAATTGAGAGTAAAGTGAGCCTCTATGCGGATGACACCATCCTTTTCCTATCAAACCCAGATATCTCCTTCTCTCAAGCTATGACCCACATAGATAAATTCTCCCAATTCTCCGGACTTTACATAAATTGGACCAAATCCACAATTATGTACACAAACATTAACCCTAAAATCAACCCCCACGTTACCAGATATGACCTAGCAATAGTCTCTAGGTTTAAATACCTGGGGATAATTATGTCACGCGAATATCACAACGCCATAGATGACAACATCATTCCTCTATAAGAAACCCTAAGATACAAATTTAAGAAATGGGCTAAATTACCGTTATCAGTAGCGGGCCGTATAAACCTGGTCAAAATGGCTATCCAGCCTAAATGCCTATACATATTACAACATATGTCACTACAGGTCCCCAAACGGTACTTTCAATCATTCAACTCTCTCATCACATCATTTGTATGGAACTCAACTCGCTCTAAACTGAGTCTTACAACGCTGCAAAGGCCGAAGGATCGAGCTGGGATGGCCCTCCCAGATCTCCGATTGTACTACCTGGCAGGACAACTGAGGAACATTCAATTGTGGTTCCGACCCCAAGAAATGCCCACGGCAGATCGCTATTTGGCGAAACAAGTAAAGGACAATAATTTACTAAACTATTTAGAATTTCCAAAATGTACAATTCCATCTGAAATCCTACCATTACATAAGCTGGCGCTTAGCGTCTGGAGAGAAGCCAAAACGCTCCAAAGGTTCCAAGATGTGGTGTCAGACCTTCCCCTCTGGGACAACCCCGGCCTGACAGCCCTACTCTCCATTCCAGACACTCACTATTGGACCAACCTTGGAATCACCACGCTAGGAGACATATATAAGGATGGAATATTTCCTACATTCACCCAGCTATGCGAGCAGCTCCAAACCCTGCACCTGCAATTATTCAGGTTCTTCCAGCTAAGGCATGCATTGAGCACCCAATTCCCTCCGACCTCCACCCAAATTTCAAAGTTCCCTACGATTGGCATATTAAAATCGCAAGGCCCTAAAGGTCTGATCTCGTCCCTTTACACACATTTACTATCAGCAAAACTAAACTCCAACCCACTCCCCGTCTTCGACAAATGGAAAAACTACATCCCATCCTTAGCACCTGAAGAATGGGAAGAAATAGAAGAATCCCATTTATCAGTATCTCCTGCCATAAACAACAAATTGATCCAACTATATATTATCCACCAATCATACCTTACTCCTAGTCGCCTATTTAAAATAGGGAACACCCATTCAAACTCCTGCCACAGATGTAACCAACCGAATGCGGACTTCTGGCACCTAATCTGGAACTGCCCATTTGTCAAGACCTAATGGTCCAATGTAATAACCCTTATAAACCAACTATTAGAATCCCCCTACAACATAAACTTAGACCCCAAAATAACCCTATTTGGAATTTTAGAGGAGGAACTGTGGCCAATATATACCCGTATATTTCTTAAAGAAGTACTCTTCCTAGCACGTAAAGAGATAGGCATGCATTGGATGGCCTCAGATCCACCCCCGATTACACAATGGATCCAACTCGTAAACTCGATAATACCTTATGAAAAAATTATATATAAAAACAGTGGTTGCCCAAACAAGCACCATAAGATTTGGGGCTCATGGCTGGAGGCCTACTCCACGTTACCCACAGAATAAACAGAGCTCCATCAGAAATAACACGACCAGCGCAGGTTGCTTCGGTTTAACAAGTTTTTGTTTATTGTTTATTTCAAATCCTAGATGCATATAGTACAGAGAATATATTTCGTTAAATAAAAAAAAAAAATAATAAATACGTTATTAAAAATCAGAAGATACAGCTTAAGGTAGTAAACTCCAGTCTATAATATCAAGCAGTATTCTAAAGTATGTATATCCATATGCCTTGAAAAGTCTGAAAATGCAAAATAAGTGTTTACGTGTTACATGACTGTATGCTGATATCATACATTTTTCCTTTCTGTATCGTATAATTTCATGTGATAAATAAAGCAAAGTTAAAAAAAAATCTTATACACAAATCTTAGGGTTCATTCACATGGGCCTATTTATTTTTAGTCCATTAATATGAAGCATATTAACTGAAACTGTTGCATATTTAAACATTCTTGTGTCTTTTTGCATGTGTAATCACTGCATATTTACGAGCACAAAAAAAGAAGGCCCATTTGTAGTGGCCCAAAGTTAGGGTACCTCTAGGTTGGTGTTTGTCTACCCCAGGTGGGTTGTCTTTGTGCCTTGGTATGTGTAGTTATGTTAGTCTATGTCTTGTGTTCATGTTGGTGTCACCATTCTTGGTGGTGTTGGTGTGTCTGTCTCCCTAACCTGCTCTGTGTGGCGCGATAGGTGATTAGAGAGGTTGGGGGTGGAGTTAGTAGTGTGTAGAGAGAATAGAGATGTAGTGAGAGAGGACGTGTGAGCAGGACGCGAAGGCTCTGACGCTCCTGCCGGGGCAGTGCCCTGAGCCTATCTCATCTTCCGTGGGATGTATCCCTACAGAACTCAGGATCCTGTAGAAGGAGTCGGTGGATATGGTCACACATTCCCCTGCTTAACTGCATGATCAAGGGACGCTAATGCAGGTCGGAGGAAAAGTTTGTTGCAAGTAGCTACTATGCAAAATGCCGATAGAAAAGCGAGATAAGGGACGTAGCAAGTGATAAAAGGATGGTATGTGTTTTCACATCATGTCAGGTGTGTTCTCCCACGAGTTCTTCCATCAGATAACTGAGACTGATGACGTCTGTACTTCAGGGAAGAGTGACTCCTAATTGCAAGTGTGTTGGAGCTTGTGCAGAAGAAAAATGCCAAGAGTATTGTATCTAATACTGTTTGCAGTATTTTGTTCTTGGAAAATCAGAGTTGGAAATTGTGAGTAAATGAAAATAATGTGCCTCCGGATTGAAACTGCCTCTTGATTGTCGACTCTTTTTTTCGGCTTGGGTGATTTATCACTCAGAAGAGGTACTGGCATCACTTGGACAGATAAGTACTGAAAGTTTGTGGCACAGTTGCTAACTTTATTCCCTGAGCGCAACCGGACCACGCCGCATTTTGGATGTACCAGGTGGAGACTGTAGAGCCATTGTGACCACCAACCATCTTGTACATCTTTGTCTTCCCGGTCAAAGGTCTGACTACAGCCACTGAACATTGATGTCTTGCACAAATACGCATATATCGTGTATTCACTACATATTTGCGTAGTCCTATTGACTTTATGGGTCTATTTTGATTCACAATACAGACCAGAATAGGTCATTCTGTGATTTGTTTTCCACACACATATATACGCAAATCAAAGGGAATTCGGAGTGTATTTATGCCCGCGTGAATAAGCCCTTTTACACGGAATGCTAGTCAGCTAAACAATTGCACGAGCGCTGACGTCACCGCTAAGGTCGTTGGCGCTCATGCAGACCGTATAGACAGACATACTTTGCTGCTCGATCACGGACTTCTCACTCAGCGCTTCACCTTCTATGTTTACACGGAACAAGAGTCCTATAACTCGTTTATCATTATGTAAATGCTATGCTTTTCCTCCCATTTGTCATCTTGCCTTCTTATAATGTAAATTAACCCCTTACTAACGGCCAATACACCTTTTTACTGACCTCACTAATGGGCTTTAAACCTGCACATACATCTTTTTAAGGCGGTGGCTTGTCTGACTACTGACAGCCAGGCTCCTGCTCTAACAGCTAGCAACACAGAAACCTCAGAACCTGGCAGTTTAACCCCTAACATGCCTTACATACGTAATGCAGTGTACTATGCTAGAAATCAAGCAAAAGCATCTTCAAGTCCCCTTGAGGGATTGAAAACCGTGTCTCAAAAAGTTGAAAAAAATTACATTTAAAGAAAAAAAAATTGTTTACAAAAATAAATTTTTCACCACAAAAACTCTTTAAATGGATATAATCTAAAAAAAAATTCAACACATAATAAATATTAGCACATTCATAACAACCCAGACACTGAAAATATTGTGTTATTTATCACACACAGTGAACTCTGTAAAACTAATATAACAAAGAAAAGAGTAATGCCAGAATTGCTATTTTTCTTTTGTTCGCATCCCACAAACGCAATAAAAAGCATTCTAAAACTCACATGTACCTCAAACTGGTACCAATAAAAACTATAACTTTTTCAGCACAGAAGAAAAAGCCTCACAGTAACCCGACGTTGATAGGTTGCAGTTCAGAGTCGGAGTCTGAAGAGTCTGTAGTCACGACGGTGAGGAAAGTGACGTTCTACTAAAGACTTTATGTACCAGTTGTCTACCAGGACATTTTAAACTGTCATTTGCCCCAAGAGACTACAAAATTATTTTTGTTCCCCATTGTCTCTAAAGACATATTATTTTGTGTTTTGCGTGATGTTTGCTCTATGCTTCTTTGCTTAAAAGTTATGCAATGTTAAAAGTTATATGCAAATGTTCAGGAGTGAGGATGTGGGGAGTATTTAAAGTTATATTCTAATACATCGCTTGCATGGAATAAATGTTTGAGTTGTATGGTATGTCTGAGTGAATCTAGTCAGAAGGTCTAGACCCCATACCCCCAATTACTCCAGTGTCAGTCTTGTGTCTTATCTGACACATCCTCATTATCATTCACAGTCAGCTCGGTTGGGGGTATTGACTTTAAGCTACCACCCATCATGAGTGGAGGAAAGTGAAGGTCATGCCACTTTTCCTCAATTCAAAGTGTAGTAATCACATTTTTCTATCTGCGTGTCAACTTACAGTGATTTATCTCAATTTCAGGCTTTGGGGAGAAGAATTATGATGGGCCTCATAGCATATGCTAGTGAATCCTGAGTTCCGCTCAGCCTAGCAGTATTTGTTCTTGTGACTGGCCAATCCATTTCTCTACACGCTGTCATGTATTACAGTTGTGCAATAGAAGTGTGATCCCAGGTAGTCTGAGTGCACTGGGATAGTTTAACTCTGAGCTAAAGGGGAAATTTGTGTAACAGCTCTGCCTTACACTGTCCTAGACTGAGATATATAGTTCTACAGTGATAATGGGATAGAACACTGAGGAATTCCGATCCCGGATATATACTCCATTTTAAGGAGATGCCAAGGTTGGCTTTTCTTAAGTATGGGAGAACTGTAGTGAACCAGAGTTTGGGTCCCCTTCAGCACCTCAGAATACACGTTTGTCTTGTGTTACTGTCTTAAATGTGGAATGCATCAGATTTATGTGTATTGGAGTTTGCAGGCATGAAAGTGTTAATGTCTGGTGTAGTGAGAGGTGTCTATAGTTAGTTGGTTGGTTAGTGAGTGGGTGAGAAGTAAGTTGGTGAGGAGAGATGGAGGAAACAGAGAGATGGTCTGCCGCTCATGCCCTTAGGGGGTACGAAAGCCCGGACATGGTGGAAACATGTGGAAGTATAGCGCAAGAACCGCATGTAACCAGAGAAAGAGAGAAACTGCAAGTGTGTGAGAAAAAATGAGTGTTTGGCAGGAGAGAGAGATTAACTGGGAAGAAAGATCCTACAGATAACTAGGACTGTGGATGCATAATGCCTCTGTAACCCTCACTGTTTTAACACTATGCAAAATTGTTGTGTGCAAGAATTGTTTATTGTTACTGCTCGAAGAGTTTAAGTAAAAGGACAGGACCGAACGTTCCCGGTTCTCGTTCAAAAAATACTCTCTGTGTGTGGACTACTTTATTCTATCGGAGTGATCCACCGCAGAAGATGGAACGTTGGAGTCTCATCGACAAACAGAACTTAAGATAACCTCGGTTGCTAATTGTTGGTCTTCCCCTGTGGTAACGAGGTTGGGTTCCTAGCCACCCGTAGTGAGGAGATGGTAGAGCCCCGTGACATGGTTATTTCTCTACCCTGCTGTCTTCTCAGCTGAGGGCATGCTCCTCAGACACTGTAACGGTACCACATTATTTTGTTCTTCATTTTGAAAAGTGATGAAAAAGTCTAAAACAATTGAGGTGCCCCTAAGGAATTAAAGGAGAAGGGAATCATAGCACCTCTTTGGAAAGATATCTCTAGACTTTATAAAGCCATGTGTAGAATCCTACTCGACATAACACCAGAGATAGCACTTCTAACCATGTTTCCAAGCCCGATTTCAAAATCTAAAAAAGGTCTACTTAGGCACTTTATAATGGCTATGCACCAAATCATTCCCAGTGTCATGGCCGTTGGCTGCGATGGGGTCATGGCACTGTGGACTGGCTGCACTATTCTAGTCTGTCCGACAGGTTGAGGTTTATGTTTTTGTGGTTTGCTATATCTTTAGGTGTTACTTTGGTTGTTTGTCTGTATTCCCTCTGTGTTTCGTATGTGGATTTTACCCTGGTGTTTTTGGAACTCTGTCATTCCAATTCTATTGCCTCAGGCATTATTTAACTCTGCTTCATGGTCTGGTTGTTGCTGATTATTTTATCAGTCTGTGTGGAGAGCTGACAATTTCATGATGGAGGAGTTATATTGTAAGGCTAAGTGGTGCTTTTGTTTGTTTATTACTGTTTTCCTTCTTTTAGTTGCTAGAGTTGATAGCTGAGGCACGAGACATGGGGCCGCCTTTATCGAGGCGATAACCTTGCTTTTAGACAGGGCTGTTCTTGTCCTAGTAGTTAGGGTGAGATTCTCCCTTCCTCCTTTTGTTTAGATTATATGATATTTTACTCTGCTCCACAGTCTGCTCTCTGTGTGAACACAAACTTATGTTTGTCCTGGGCGTGGTACGTCTTACGCTCAGGGCAAACATGACACCCAGATACTGGAAACAAAATATTGTAGTTCCAATGATTTCCTAGGTCGAGACTATGGACTCCCTGAAATACATGAAGGAACTCAGATGCTCTGACCTTGATATAGAACTTACAGGCTTTTATTCCACTTGGACCGTATGGATAGACTTTTGTGACTTATCATTCTTCTCTAAATGGCTGTTGGATGGTTCTATTTCATAGATCTGTTTACCTTTATTGGTGGGCTCATTCCACAAAACACCTTAATCTTTTTCCTTCTTATTTCTCTGCCCTACCTTAACTTTTCTTCTTTCTCCTTTAATTTTTTGTTTTCTCCTGTACTCTGGCCAGGTGCCACTACTATGATGGGGACTAGCTATATTTAACAGACATCATTGGAAGTCGACTGTAGGGTCTTTAGGAAACCTCACTTAGTTGGGTCCCTGGGTGATAGTTCCTGCCCAGGCTAGTTTTTATAAATTCAAAATGAAAGCAGCTTATCGCTACTCAAAAGAAAGACAATGAAAATTATGTACAATTTATCTTTATTGTTTCTTAAGCATGTCAATATACTTAATTTAAGACTTCATTAAAAATCTTATGAGCATAAAGGAGAGGAGAAAATTATATTTTGATCACTGCCTTGTTTTAGTTTCTCTCTTTACATACCCTAAAATACTATTTCCTCTGCAGCTCATGTTTGGCTCTGAGTGCTTGTGCTTAGCTAACTAACCAAGTAACCAGTGCACTTTATTTCCTTGTCTCATTTCTTCAGTTGTATTCCATTTAATACTACATAACATCTTAAATTGTATTCTATATTGAACAATCATTGTCTGCAGTTATTCGAAAAAGTATCATGCATTCATGAATACAAAATAGCCACTTATCATTTTGGCTTTGGAAAAGAAGAAACTATTTTCAGTGTATCTGAGTAATACTAAATAAACAGAAGTGTTAAAATATACGGGTTTCATTCCTTTTAAGATACTTGCAGAATATTATGTGCAAGTGCACCTTTTAGAATGTCCAAAGAGTTCACTCACTTAGTTCTACTTATTCTCATTATTCCAACTTTTCATGAAGACATTGCACCTATTAATCCAGAAGTGGGTTTAATCTCTTAAAAAGACTCTGTCACCCTCTTTTTGCTCCCCTCTCCGAGTCCACCATAAGGTAGTGTCTGTCACACAGATTACAGTGATATGTCTGCTGTGTGGATCTGTGCAGCAGTTTGGGAGTAATTTGCATTTAATTTGTAGCAGCCAGACCCAGAACTAGTCCTGCATATTCATGAGCTGCATGCTAGCCATACCCACCCCATCCTCCAGCCAATGATTGGCAGCCCTCTCACTGTACACAATAATGGGCAGACAACAGTCAATCATTGGCTGGAGGGTAGGGTGGAACTAGCCTGTAGCTCATGAATATCCAGGACTACTTTAAGTACTCCTCTTTGCATGTCGTACTACTGTACTGATAAAAAAAGCAAGTTTCTCCAAAACTACGGCACAGATCCACACAGCAGACATATCACTGTAATCAACGTGAATATCACTACCTTATTCTCTCATCAGAGAGGGGGGCAAAAAGATAGTGACAGAGTCTCTTTAAAGGGGTTGTCCCGCGGCAGCAAGTGGGTCTATACACTTCTGTATGGCCATAATAATGCACTTTGTAATGTACATTGTGCATTAATTATGAGCCATACAGAAGTTATAAAAAGTTTTATACTTACCTGCTCCGTTGCTGGCGTCCTCGTTCCCATGGAGCCGACTAATTTTCGCCCTCCGATGGCCAAATTAGCCGCGCTTGCGCAGTCCGGGTCTTCTGCAGTCTTCTATGGGGCCGCTGGTGTAGAATGCCGGCTCCGTGTAGCTCCGCCCTGTCACGTGCCGATTCCAGCCAATCAGGAGGCTGGAATCGGCAATGGACCGCACAGAAGCCCTGCGGTCCACGGAGACAGAGGATCCCGGCGGCCATCTTCAGCAGGTGAGTATGAAGACGCCGGACCGCCAGGATTCAGGTAAGCGCTGTGCGGGTTGTTTTTTTAACCCCTGCATCGGGGTTGTCTCGCGCCGAACGGGGGGGGGGGGGGGGTTAAAAAAAAAAAAAAACGTTTCGGCGCGGGACAACCCCTTTAAGGGCTTATTCACAGGAGCGAATATCGGCCGACGTTTTCACGGCCGGACGTATACGCTACCATTGGATGCATTGGATTCCAATGCATCAGATCACACAGGCGTATTCCCGCAGCCGGGCGCAAATACAGCCCTGGAATTATCTTCCTGGCCGGACTACGGCAGCTGCCATAGACTCCTGTGCACCCTACTAGTACTGTAACAGGCGCACAATAATGCTGAAGGTCTTCCTGCCCGAACATCAAGACTGACCCTGAAAGCACGAGAAAATTTTTTTCCGATATGCTCCAAACCATATAAATAAGCCAGAGAAGTTTGGGGATTCTGTTTTGTGGGATGATGAAACTAATCTAGAACTATGGATCAGCCCTATGGCCACAGGAGGAAGAATGAATCAGAATACACTGAAAAAAACAGCCTTCCTACAGTAAAGCATGGCCGTGGCTCAGTGAGGCTCTGGGGCTGCTTTGCTTCCTTTGGCGGTCGAAACCTGCAGCATGTGGAGGGCAAGATGGATTCAATCAAGTATCAGGAAATCCTAGAAGAAAATATCGGGGAGATTTATAAAACTGTCCAAGATGAAAACTGTCTTTCTTGCCCAGAGCAACCAATCACAGCCCAACTTTCATTTCTTATTCGGCCTTTAAGAAATGAAAGCTGCTCTGTGATTGGTTGCTATGGGCAACAATGACAGCTATTATTTTAGACTGTTAATGTATCTCTACCATAATGGCTTCTATAAGGAAGCTGAAGCTTGGGCATCATTGGACCTTTCAACAGGGCAGTAATTTAAAGCATACCTCAAAGTCCACCAAGGCTTGGTTTCAGAAGTAGTTCTGGAAGATTCTGGAGTGGCCGTCACAATCATCTGACTTCAATCCCATAAAAAATCTTTGGTGGCATTTGAAGAAGGCGGTTGTAGCACAGAAACCCAAGGATATTAGTGAGCTGGAGGCCATCGGCTAAGATTCCTCAGGAACGCTGTCAGAAGCTGCTGTCTGTCTATGCATCACGTTTGCAGAACTCCCTGGGCCCGTGATCACCATTATCCAATAGATAATGGCGATCACGGAAAAGTGAAAAAAGGTAAAGTTTCAGCTCCCCTCATAGATCGGATCCATGAGGGCAGCAGAAAATACTCACCTCCGTCCTCCGTGATGTCCCGTGGTGATCTGTGCATTAGCCAATATGGCGCGCGTGCGCAGAAGGCTGGTGGGTCGGGCAGATTTAAAATCTCTCTGCACCCAGCTGTCAAAAATAGCCGAGTGCAGGGAGATATCACCGGGGACCGCTGTATGTGGTTCCTGGTCACATGATAACTGTTATCCATCGGATAACAAAGTGTTCCTCAAAATGTCGATAAATAATGTTAAATTTGTACATCAGTCTACTTACCAGATCTTCACCTCCCCCATCTTCTCCTGTCAGCTGCCTGATTCTTCTCCTTCCTGTGAGGTTACGTACATTTGGTTGGCAGTCTTCTACCTGCCAACCAATGTACATTAGGTCACAGCTCACAGGCCAGCAGGAGGCCTGCCTATCTTCTTCAGAGATTGCTCATGCGAGCTGTCTCTGAAACAGACTACAATTCCTTCCTAGGCAGTGAAGCTTACAGCACAGGGACGTGACCTTCACTGACCTGGCCGGAAGGAATTTGAGGAATGCAGCCTTCATAACAAGCTGGGCCCAGCATGTGGTGAAGTGACCCGGGACACTGCAAAAGCTCATCTAGGAGAAGATGTGCTAAGGAAACTGACAGGGAAGGAATAGTAAGTATAGATTTTTTTTTTAATGACAAAACCCCTTTAAATGCGCTTACGCCCAGCCTTAGACACAGGCCTACTGCGCCTATAGGTAAATCGGATTCTACACCAAGACAAGCTGTAGCCAAAAACCATTAAATACATTTGGATACCAGAAATATCAAATACCCAAAATAACAGGTCAAAAACAATGGAGTAGATTTACTAATTCTGTCTAATAGTCAGGCAGAGCAAATTTAGACTAGACCATCTGGAAATGCACCAGATTTATCATAGGCTCATGCTGGGTGATAAATATTATACCATCTATTAGTTGGCTCATTTTATGACAGTTTTGTGTCAAAGTTCTGGTGCACAATAGAACATTTAAGGAATACCCCTCTCTTGGGAAGCCACACCCCTTCTCATGAAGCCATGCCTCCTTTTTAGACTAGCAAAAAAAAAGTGTCTAAATACATCTTAAATGTTCAAAACATGTACGACAGTTTTCTAGTTCAGGTTGCGCCACAAAACTGCTATATTGTCAATAGTAAATCTACTCCATCATCTCCCTTTACCAAGCCTCTGTCTTGGTTACTGTTTATATAGGCAACCACAATGCATTACCAGGTCCATTGCACGACGGATACCACTGAAGCCTGATGGACTTACTGAGGAGTCTGTCATTCTGATGGGGAAAATAGAGCGGCGCGGAGTGTTTTTGTCCCTTCAAATATGCCAGAATGTGTGATGGAGGCTTCAAACAGATCACATGGCACAGATCATATAACACAATTATGTTTCCAATGTTCTGCATCAGTGTAATTCAGTGACCTTCAGCCTGTCGCTCTCCGCTTCTAACTATTTTACCATACTTTGGGAATGTAAAAATACAGTAAATTGTTATTATAGAGCAGGGGTCCCCAACTCCAGTCCTCAGGGACCACCAACTGGTCATGTTTTCAGGATATCCTATAGTAAGAACACCTGTGGCAATGTCTGAGGACCGACAATAATTACATCACCCGTGCAACACTGAGGAAATCCTGAAAACATGACCTGTTGGCGGTCCCTGAGGACTGGAGTTGGGGAACACTGTTATAGAGGATGTTCCAATAAAGAATTTCTTCATATTGCAGCATTAAATGTAATAAGAATAAATCTGCCAAATTACAATAATTGTAAAATCCAATTAGATTAACTAGGAAAAATCTTCTGCACTAATTATATGATAGCCATGCTTCACAATGTACGAACATATAGAGCCGTATGTATGTGCATTCATACTGTATATATTAGGAAACGCGCAGTTAACAGTACTGTTATCATTTCCTCTATTCTATCAAGCCGACTTCTGGGTGATGTCTATATGTTACCATTCTGTATTTTGCTTCATTATATGCTACAGAAGATCACATGATTTAGATGGAGCAACATCCTTCTGAGAAGCACTGGCCTGTACAATAATGATGTCTGGGGGCAAGCTGGGGAAATGGGGTGGTATATAAACAGCTTTTGTAAGATTTGATATATTGTAGCAACATGCAACACTTTATTTTCCTGCATTGTCTTAATGCATATTTGTATGTCCGTGTATTTCTGTTATTATATGCATATGTTATAATCACAGATGCAATTTGCCCCAGATAAAACAATGATGGAAAAAAAGTAGAATACAATAAAGGCACAAGAAAAACTGGTGCTTATAATCAGTATATTGGGGATTATCTGCACCTCGCTAACTGTAACCAGTATTGCATTAACCCTATGAAAACAGGAGTATTGTACTTTATTGTCATAACACAGTTACCTTGCATTATATAATGTCTGGGAAGTACCTTGCGCAGAGTAGTATACTTCTATGTGTTACTATAAAATATGGTCCACTGCGCTGAATGTCCAAGTCTGTGCTACAAGGCTAGCTATAGTAGAAACTCAGCATGCATATGATAGTACAGCATTTAAGAGTTGGAAGGTCACAAATAATTACAGCTAGTCAACATGAAGAAAAATGAAACTTGGCATAGTAAGATATAGGCTATGAATCCTAGCTCGGCACTGCCACATATCCACCGTCTGATAAATCCTCCTGCAGTACACATAATCATGTATGACAAAGTCACTCACCTTCACTATGTCGACTGTTTTTCTGGTTGTACTGCTCTGTGAATTCTGACTCTTTTATAGTTTCAGTTCGAGGAACAGAGAGGGAGAACCGTCGCGTGATATTTTTCATCTTGTTCATAATGACAAGGTGGATCTAGGAGAGATATGACTGCGTGAGAAAGGTTTCATAGAAGGAAAGAGGAAGGTACGCAGTGCATGAGAGAGGAATGGGAGTGCGTGGAAGGGAGAGCAAGAAGAGATGGAAATAGAAGAGGACTGATAGTGAAATGGAACGGTCCCCTAGTTAAGGTGACAAGTGACAAAGTGTTTCCAGGCTGTTGACCATCAGCCAGAAGGTGCATGGGGAAATGGCGTTATTATAAGGGGAAACAGTTATGCTGCTGGATGCTAAGCTTATGAAGAGATACTGCATAGAACTGGTAAAGGACAGATAGCCATAAATGAGAGTTAGGAATAGATGAAGAAGTAGAGAGAAGTGCAGGCTGCCTGGGAGAGAAGAGGATGCAAGCATGTGGGAGGGCTACATCTGCTGCATCTCTTATGACTGTCTTGTAGACGAAGCTAGGGAAGCTCAGACACTCAACTCTGAAAACCAAGGCTTTACATACTTGGGATGGATAGACTGCAAGCTCCTCTACCTGGAAACACTACCTAGCCATGCCCTTAACCTGCCCTTGGCTGAGTAACGAGGCCGACATTCCTGATACAATGGTTTTATGAGGCAATAATGCTGCTTAACTTCTTCATTTGTACGCTCTTCGTTCTGTACGCTTAATCATATTGTAACCAAATCCATGAACCCGCTTCATGTGTCAGGTTTTATAGACCCTGCACCTGGGATATTACTCTGTTGGGTTGAGCCTGCGATATACAGTGTTCCTAACTTAGGTATTAGTACTCCTTGTACTTCTCTGATATACAGCTACTTCTGCTTTTTTTCCCTTCTAATGTGTTCCCAGGCATTTCCCACCCTGCCCGAGTAAACACCAAACTCATCCTTATCGGAGAATACCTACCTGTTGGCCACCCTACTGCTAGCACGTCATTGACAGCAATAGGAACCTTATGGCTGCTGGGTCAGTAAGGCTCATGGCACTTGTAGAAACAGGTTTCACTGAGTACAGGGTGTTCTCTACAGCTTGCTGGTTTGCAGAGTTTCTGGTAGTTAAATACTGATTTAAGGAATAGAATGAATTTCTATTGGCAGTTCTAGGATTAAGTAAACGTGGAAAGTCTCAGTTTCCCTGGAAATGTCCTATATTTCTATACAAAGCAACAATAAAGTTCCCCTGTAGACCAAGATCTGAGTGCATTCATTCAACACCTGAGTTAATAGCTATGCTCTATTAACCCTTTCCAGTCCAATTTCCCTGCCACCTGCACACTCCTTAGCTCTTATTTTTTGGGGAAAGCATATTGTGGATTTCTTGGAATTGCTCAATGATTTTATTAGCAGCTTTTTGAAAATGAAATGTGAGTTATGAGTGTTTCACATCAGGGAGATCATTTGTAATACTCCTGTAAATACATGTATAGTGATATTACATACATTTATATTATGAGACGCTATTCATTTCTAATTTCTGTATTGATAAATTAAAATCATAAGAGAAATTAGAAATGAATACAGTCTTATTATGTCAATTAGAAATTAAGAAAGTATGCAGGACAGCTCTTCGATGTGGGAGGCTGTTCTGCATATGTATATTACACTATGCAGGACAGAGTTCCAATGTCGGAGGCTGTTCTGCATATGTATATTACACTATGCAGGACAGAGTTCCAATGTCGGAGGCTGTTCTGCATATGACTATAAGGCTGGATTCACACGGGTGTATATTGGTTTACAATGCATCAGTGCACATGGGCGTATTTCCGTGGTGTAAAAGGGCCCGGCCGGCCAAGATAGTGCATTTCAGTCGGGTGTACTTACGCTTATGACAGCTGCCGGAGAAGGGAGGTGGGAGGGAGTTTAGCAGCGTGACTGCTAAACTCCTACCCCTTCTCTGCTCCTTTTCACCCCTTGCCAGCTGTTTGCAATGGGAGGGGGCGGGACAGGGGCAGAGCTAAGCTCTGCCCCCATCCATTGCTGACTGCAACAAGGGGCGGAAGTTTAGCACACTAGCTCCCGCCCCATCCCACCACCTCCCCTTGCTGAGAGACACCAGGAGCAGAGCTAAACTGTCTCCTCCCACCCAACAGCACTACGGCCTCAGCGTATATGCATTCTACCAGGGCCGTCTGAACGGGCGCACAAACGTTAGATTTGTGCGCCCGTTCACATGTTATTATGTCGCTGTTGGGTGAATGTAAAAACGCTGACGCCCATGTAAATCCATACTTATCCTACAAAATCTCTGACTTTGCACAGGTGTACCTAGAATTGATGCAAAGGGTGGTCACACGAAATATTGATTTGATTTAGTTTGCTTTTGTTAATTCACTTTGCATTTTGTTAATTAAAAAAAATAAACTATTGACGCTTCTATCTTTGAAAGCATTCTTATTCTGCAGCATTTTTTCTAACTTTTGCACAATACTGTATAAAATAGAATTCAACCGCTATATGTTAATTTGTGGTGATAGTACATTTCTACTATGGAAATAAGGGCTAGCAAGTAATGGTCCTTATCAAATTCCCTGCACTTAAGAATTTACATACTGTTTAATGATTAGAGGAACATAACTTGCTGCTCCACTAGGCACGAACACAACAGACCAAATAATAGAAAGTGTAATTTTACCTTTAGTTACAAATACATTAGTCTTGAGTAGTAGATGCTCACTTCAGCCAGGGCCATTTTAATATCTTGATGAGCCCAATGCAAAGGTATCTTGAGTGGGCCTACCCCTCTAAATTTCTTGACGGCTCAAAAAATAATAAAAAATGTATACTCCCCTCTCTCCTAGTGTGACCCGACATGGATGTTTCAGCTCGCTGGATTCGGCTGCTTGCCTTCTCCTCCATCTTCCTTTAGTGCAGCTTCTGTGCTCATCATTTGACTCCACTTCTTCTTGCTTGTCTGCTCAACTAAGCCAGCTCTTCACCCCTACACTCTGAACATGCCCCACTCTCCATCTGATCCAGACTACCATGAAGACTTCTCCCAGTACAGTCTTCATTCTACCACTACCCCTAATGTTATGTTCACAGGTGACGGATTTGCTGCAGTTTCACTGCAGATTTCACTCCTTCAAAAGAGGATTAGAAATCTGTACCAAAATCTACCTGTCACTGTAGTAGACATGATAATTAATTAGCATAAAATGTCTATCGATTTGCACTAGATGTATTATGTGTGTTTTGTGACTTCAGCCTAATGTGAAACTCTGCTGCATAAGGAAAGAGTTAAATCACAGTGTTATATGTTATTGCTTGAGTTTATCCAGAGTGTTCTCCCAGTCCTCCCCATCCCCCACACAGAATCTTCTTGAACAAAGAGATATCTACTTTCAGTTTCAGATTCGAGCACGTTTGTGAGACAAAGACTTGCTTATACATTGGACTTGAGAGAAGGTGGGCAGGAAGGAGGGGGGGATTCTATATGATCCGACAAATGAGAATCCTATATGTTACTGATGTAACCTGTTGCCCGCCCATGTTATGCTTTACAATAAAAGGCCCTGTCTGGCTGTTTCTGGGCAGAGAGCCATTTTGGATATGAGGCTGATAGCTTGTGTCTAATTTGCTCCATGATGTGTGCACACGATACAATTCGGAAGCTACAAAATACCCCGAAACCTGCTGGAGAAAACCGTAATCCAGATCAGTCACCTGTAGATTTTGGTGCAGATCACCAATATCTGAAGAAGAAAGCATGATGTGGTTTTTGATGTCGCCCGGGACAAAAATCTACCACATATGAACATATCCTAATGCTCCTCTCAGTGCTCCCTACAGAGTCATAGGTGCCTTCACTCAGTAATAATTCCATTCCCCAACCGTGCAGACCACAAAATAATGTCTACTTCTGTCCCCACAGTAATATAAGCCACTCTATGGCCCTACAATAACAGAATCTCCTGTTCAGCCCCCACAGTAATAGAAGCCCTCTCTGTAGCCTCCCACTGTAATGTAAGCCCCCTCTGTAGCCCCCTATGGTAATATAAGTCCCCTGTAACATTTGTTATTCTCTGACACCCCTGTTTAATGCTCCCTCCTGACATGGTCATTCTTTGTTTAGTGACTTAGTCAGGTACGTATCGCAGCACATGTGACATCCCCACGTTGTGCATCCACAATCTTGCTCCCCTGTACCTTTCTCTCCCGCACTGCAACCAGAGAGAAGGGCCTAGGGGAAGAGGACTGTAGATGCGCACTACTGGGACGTCAGCTAAGCCCTGACTAAACGGAGAATAACAGCGCTAGCATGGGGCTTATTAATTAAACCCAACAGTAAGATAGCCTTTTGTGCCCATCCCGTCTTTCCTCCAGCCTGCATGTTCTCAAGTGTGCTTGTGTCCAGAGGATGCAAACACTACTGAGAGTGGCGCTACTGTCGGGGGATCCGCAGCCGGGGGGCGGTGCACCGTCTGTTCTATGGTTAAAGCGACCCTGACTTCAGTCTGCCCTACAGGTTTCTTTTGCAAACATCAATGAATGTAGAAACACAGATTATTCACAACTATTCATTGCAGAGATTTCCATATAGACCACGTATAACATTAGGGTATACAGCACTCGTACGCGACGGATTTGTTGCTGAAATTTCTGCAAACTTGGGAGTCAAAAAGGAACTTTTTCCCCCTAAATGAGGAAAATTGGCTTCTACCTGATTGGGGTTTTTTTTGCCTCCCTCTGGATCAACATAAGGGTGCATTCCCACGAACGTATATCGGCTCGTTTTCACGCCGAGCCAATATACGTTGTCTTCGTTTGCAGGGTAAGGGGGGGGAATGGAAGAGCCAGGAGCAGGAACTGAGCTCCCGCCCCCTCTCCACTATTTGCAATGGGGAGAGGCGGGACGGGGCGGGGCTAATTCTCAGAACTTAGCCCCGCCCCCGTCATGCCCCTTTCATTGCAAATAGTGCAGAGGGGCGGAGAGGAGGCAAAGAGGGGGCGGGAGCTCAGTTCCTGCTCCTGGGTCTTTCATTCTCCCCCCCCTGCACACGAGGACAACGTATATCGGCTCGGCGTGAAAACCAAGCCGATATACGTTCATGGGAATGCACCCTTAAGGGGGTAATAGGCCAAACTGGATGAACCTGGGGCTGATTGGTTCATCGAGTGCTGAATTGATTGGCTAAGTAGCGCTAGATGAATCAATCAGAGCCATTGCTTCCTGGAGGTGGGATCTATGAATCCTGCAACCAGGAAACGATCTTCTGTGGGCGAACGAGGACTGCAGGATGCGGGGCTCCGGAGAGCAGCAGGAGGACTCAGACCAAGCATGCAAGGTAAGTATTCCTTTTTATTTCAGGGAATGCAGCTAGGGTTTATTCTCAGGGTAGTGCTTAACCGTGATTTTATCAGGGCAGCAGCATTGCGATGCACAATTTTTCACAGGAAAATGCATCACTGACGCTACAAAATCACAGGAACAAAGCAGCGATACAGCCGCAATTTTGTAGCAGTGATATCGCTGTCGCCCATGTGAAAGAGGCCTAACACTATGGAGAGGTCCGTCATTGTAGCTCTCTTGTGTATGTGTATATTATAGTATGCAGTAGGGAGGCCTGACATCCAACCGATCTTCTGCATATGTATATTGCATGTCGGACCTCTCCTGCATACTGTAATATACATATATAATATACATATTAACTCACGTTTAATTTTCAAAAACTGCTAATAAAATCATCATACATCATTTTTGTGTTTCTGTTCAGTAATTCCAAGGAATTCACCATGCGCTTTCCCACCCAAAGTACACAAGAGCTGTGGAGTGTGCGGGTGGCAGAGAAATTGGATTAGAAAGGGTTAATGTTTTCTCTCAATTTTGCAGGTATGCATCAGACTTGCATGCAAAAAAGCATGGCAATTAGGGCCCTTTCACCCATGTATATGCGCAAAATCAATTGCATAAGTGCAACACATTGGCGCTGTGAATTTTTTCTCACATTTTGGCGCATGTTACTGTGCCTTCAGCACTTGCAGGGCCATTCTACATGGGCATGGGACATCCCAATGTGATTTAAAAGGCTATTTAGCCTAATGAGGTCCAAATCTGTTCTTTTTTTCACTGAATTGCGCAGCGTATGGCGCATTTGCGTATGTATTTTGTGCACATTTGCACACCTCCCATAGACTTCTATTGTGCAAAAATGCACCCAAGAATAGAGCATGCTACGTTTTTTTTCACGCACGCAAATAAAAGGGAAGTCAGTTCTATGCGAATTGCACGCGCAAATGTATGAAGCGGCCCATAACAAACAATATGAAAACTGCGCTGACCTTGGTGTATTTTGACCAAGTCTCTGTCTGCCGGGACGTCCCTTGTGGCTTAACCCTTAAAGGCGTTGTCCAGGATTAGAAAAACATGGCTGCTTTCTTCCAAACACAGCGCCATCCTTGTTCATAGGGTTGTGTGTGGTATTTCAGCGAAGCTTACATATTACACTAATGTATAGGGGGAGAATTATGGGACTCTGGGGGTCATCCACATTACCTTTTTTTTCTATTTCGCACTTTTCCCCTATAGCTGGGGCGTCTGTAGAAGCAGCATCCATAGGAGCCCCAGTTACAGGGGAAGATATGCCCCTGTAGTGACAGTAGTCCCTGTCAGAGCTGACAAAGGACCTGCTAAGAGTCAGCAGTTCTGACCTCGTGGGGGTCCTTAGCGATCATGTGATCAGCGAGTCCCGTGCAGGAACTGACACTGCTGCTTCCTGTACCCCCTACATAAGGCTCATTAAGCGCTATGTAATCTGGAAAAGAGAAAGCAGAAGCGGTTAAAAACTGTCTTCTCCTCCGTGTTCTTTCAAAGGATCCAGCGATTTTTTTTTTTTAACGCCATTCGTTCTGTGTTAAAGCAGCCCAAGGGCATCTCTCTTATCATCTATTTATACCCAGGGCTGTGACTATGACAAGGGGATGCCCTCTACGATAAGGTTTCTACACAACAAAGAAGAGGGTTCTTTACTGTAAGAGCAGTAAGACTATGGAACTCTCTGCCTGAGGACATGGTGATGGCGAACTTGATAAGAGTATAAGAGAGGCCTGGACGCCTTTCTAGAGTGTAACAATATTGGATATTATATCACTGATTACTCAGAAGGGTCGGTGATCCAGGGATTATTTCGATTGCCAGATTGGAGTCAGGAAGGAATTTTTTTCAGTTAAATGGGGAAAATTGGCTTCTACCTCATTGAGTTTTTTTGCCTTCCACTGAATCAACATTAAGGGGTAATAGGCTGAACTGGATGGACATATGTCTTTTTTCGGCCTTACACAGCATGCTACTATGTTACTACCTGCAGAGATGGCATGAAATCCCATCTGACGAATTCCCTTTAAATGGTCTTGTATGTCTTCTCTTTTTTATTACATTTTTTTTGTTGTACTAGCTTTGGCCAGAAACCTTGCCTAATCACTCCGCAAGTTCTGGAGCATACTTTGCTTTGAGAGATAAAGTAAATGTCACAAACAGCCTAGCCCTGTGTGACCCTGCTATGCCAGGAGCATAAAACAGCAGGAGGGTGGATGGCAATCTCACAGATCACTGTGCTTTGTGTTTACGCCGCCAAACAAGCCTACAGAAAGTTGCAAGCAGCAAGCTTCTACTACTTAGCGATGCGCACACCATTCCGAAATTTTCCAAATAAACCAGTATACAGATATTATTAATAAAAAGGTCTGCAAGCCCCGTGACCCGTGGGCAGAGAAGGGTTAACAGGGCACGGTGGTGACTGTCTTCCATTAATCATATTGTTTGTGATCGCACCTCGAGCTGGGAAGTGAAACTTCCTCTGTGAGATTTCTCTCTCTCTGCCTTGGCTTCTATAAATAAAGCCGTTCTCCCCTCCTCTGCCCTCCTACACGCCTGTGGGGAGAACCACACTAGACTGCTGTCTGTAGATGTACCTGCTACTTATTATCTGCTTTCTGCATGCAATCATCACAGACACTGCCTCATGAGGTATTACACGCTTGGCCTTTACATACACATGTAGGTAGGGGGCAGAGATCAAGCAGCTAAACTGCAGATGATTGTATCAGTTCTGCTCTATGAACCACATTGTAACAATCTTGTCAAATGATAAATACAGCTTCCTGTGCTGCACTGCTGAAATTGGGGGGAAGGGATATATAGAGAAAAAAAAAACACTGCTCGCATAATCCATAGAGGCATTTTAAAATGTCACTTACGTTATTTGTCTGTACATTTAATTCCTAGCAGAATACAGTGTACACTATGGAACCGTTTCAAGGTCTCTCGTTTTGAAAAATACATAACATTAGATACGTCTATTCTTCCATGTCCTAAGGACAAATCAGTCAGAAAAACTGCTACAAAATCACCTTTAATCCCTTCGTGGCATACAAACTATTGGTATTATTGTATCTTGACGCCACCAGGAACACCTGGTGGAGCCAAGATTAACAGGGGGTGACGCCCCTATACATGATTGGCTGCAGAGCTCGTTGGCCTGCAGGTCCTGGAAGGCCACTAAGGATTTCCAGCAGCAAGGGGCTTCCCCAGCAGCAGACCAGAAAGGATTACCGCCCTCGGTGTAGAAGTGCAGCGCGGGGTTGCTAAGGATTTCCAGCAGCAAGGTAAGGCAAAATTTCCGTGCAACGCCCCCCTCCCCCCACTTCATGGGCAAAGTTAGGTCCTGCGGACTGCGGCAGCATTGGGACCTATCAGCAGGAGAGCGCCTGTCAGGGACCACAGAGGCGGCGGGCGGACGAAGCTGACAGCTGCCTGCCAGGACGGTAGCTCCGCTGACACTGCTGACTGCAGCATGTGGATTGATTTGTGCCGGCTCTGCAGGCTTAGAGTGAGGGTTAGCTTTCTTCTTAGGCTTACATTATTAGATGTTAATGCTGCCATGTTACAGCGGAAACATGGCAGCATTTACAAGTGCACATGCTGCTAGGACCTTCCAGTTTTGACCCTATCAGGAGCTGGGGGTGTGACAGGGGCGTTCCTCCTGTCAAACCCCTAGCTTGGGGGGCGTCAAGATACAGTAATACCCAAACTATTTATGTCCTAATTGCAAATACCTTAAGTATTTGGTATTAACTTCTTAGGTAGTTCTGACATAACCTAAAAGTAGGTTTTGGATCACTGTCTTGTTGTAATATGAACCCTGACCAACTAGGTGTACACCAGAGGGTATTGTATGGTGTATCAAAATGCTGTGGTAGCCCTCTTTGTCCAGTGTGCCAGTTAGGCTGTGCAAGTTGCCAACTTTGGATCCAGCAAGAGCCCAAGACCTTCACACTTCCTGCATGTTTGTCAGTTGGTATCACACTCAGGAACCATCTTTCCATCTACTTGACAGCATATGAAAACCCAGCGTGATGCACCAAAGATGTCAAATTTTGATTAATCAGTCCATAAGACCTTCTTCCACTCTTCAGTAGTCCACTGGAGGTGCTGCTTGGTCCCGGAAAGTCTTTTTTGTATTTTGCAGTCTCAGCTTTGACTTTCTTACCGATCCTCTACTTGTCAGACCTGCAGATAGAAGTCTTCTCTTCTTGTTTATTTGTTGCTGCCTTAAGCTGTGCTTGAAGGCTTTGTGCTATGAGGCTCGAATCACACAAACGTTTGACTCTCAAAAACTTGTCATCTGATTTTGGAGCAGTTTTGGTCTGCCAGACCTCTTCCTGTTGAAGTTTCCTCAAGTTTCCAACTGCCTTCTAATATGTATCACACGCTATACTGCTGTGAACTTGGCTTTCTTTGCAATTTCTCTGTAGGACAAACTTACACTTGTAAGGCTTACTTTTGACTGTCTATCTTCTTTGATTATCTTTTTTTCTCCATTATCATAGCAATGTGCTCTGTCCTGAAGAGCAAAAAAAACCTGTCCAAATCCTGCCCTAGAGGATGTTGCAAAACAGTCCGTTAAACACTGATTATATAGAATCAAAGGGTTTGAAAGTAATCTACAAAAGTTGAGAGCTGTAGGAACAATTTGCAGCCAGTTTCCAACCATAACTTGATTTATGTGCGGTAGAGCAGCGGTTCTTGATGTGTTCCCTGAAAAAGCCCTTTGGTTCAAATCATAAATTCAGATTATTGCATTTGATAATATTCTTATGTTTTTAATTTAATTTTGAACTATTTCATGTTATTTGATGAACTGTGTTAATGTCAAAAGTAACTGGAAAAAGTGATGTGTTCTAAAACATTTGACTGGTAGTTTATTCAGGGTTTGGGATAACCCCTTTAAGGGCAGATTTACAAAATCCGCCACCATGAACAAATCTGCATGTCTTATATATGCATTTGCAGCAGAATTGTCGCAGGTTTTGCCCTTTGCAAATCTGCAGCGATTCTGTGGCAAATCTGTATGAAAATGACCATGTAAGAAATGCAGATTTGTCTGTGGCACATTTTTCTGTCATGCGTAAAGGCAGCCTAAGGGCTTATTTAGACGACCGTATATGGGCTCGGTTTTCACTCCAAGCCGATATACGGTGTCCTTGTCTGCGGGGGGGAAGGATGGAAAGGCCAGGAGCAGAAACTGAGCTCTCGCCCCCTGCCACTATTTGCAATAGGAGGGGGGCGAGACAGGGGCGGAGCTAAGTCCCAGCGCTTAGCCCCGCCCCTCCCATTGCAAATAGTGGCAAGGGGCGGGAGCTCAGTTCATGCTCCTGGCTCTTCCATCCTTCCACCCCCTGCAGACAAGGACACCGTATATCGGCATGGCGTGAAAACCAAGCCGATATACGGTCGTCTAAATAAGCCCTAATAGAGGAATGACACAATACAGAGATCTAAGAAAAGATGCTCCAGGATTACTATTTCATGGGGAATAAAGTATTTACTGAGCAGACATGTCAGGAGAGGCGACAGGTCCTTCTTTAATACTGGCTACATAGTAAATGAAAAATCAAACAAATAAAGCCATGATAAGATCAGTCACCGGCAGCTGACCTCCTTCTTGGCAGTTAATGGGTTGCAAGAAAGTCTGTTTTTTATTTATGCAGCATGAAAAAACAAAGACTGTAATCACATATAACTTATTCTCCAAAAATGATAGGTATTTAGCGCTTTTGCAGCAAAAAATGCATATCCAGATATTATCTCTAGGTAGATAGTAACTTATAGAATGCCCTGCAAATAATGAATTTGTTACACTTAGGCGGCTTCCAAATGGGCGATTTTGTCACAATGCGACAGTGCTACAAATCGCATGTATGTAGAACCCATGCTTTCCTATGGGTTCTTCCACACCAGCCTTGTTTTGTACTCTTCAACACTACAAGACTAAGAAATCGTAGCATGCTCTATACAGCCGCGATTTGTGATTTTTTTTTTTTGTAGCCCATGTTTCCCTATGGAGCCTTCCAATGTGTTGCATTGCATCACACTAAAACAACTTTTACACTAGGAAATACTTCTGTAAAAGCATTTAAATAAAACCCTGCATAAAAAAACAACCAAAAAAAACTACATACATCACCTAAGAAGCGCTGTCAGCCAATCAGAGCCAGTGCTCAATGAACCAATCACAGCCATTCACTGAGGCCGCGCTTCGTGGAGGTGGGGATTTATAAATCCCTGACCAGGGAGAAATGCCAGAAGACCACTGCCGGGGACCGTAAGAAGATGTTGCGGCGCTGACAGCGCTTGTTAGGTGATGTATGTGTTTTTGTTTTTTAAAGCAGCTAGGGTTTTTTTTTAGGGTAGGGCTTATATTTAAAGCCCCCCCCATCCTCCAGAAAAGACTTGCATGTGGTGTTATCAAGTCATGCAACTTTGTAGCGACACAAAATCACACTATTACCGCTAGAAAACGCAGCAATATTGCACGGACCACCGCTGCGATATCGCTACTATTTTCTTGCATCCATGTCGCCTATGTTGAAGCAGCCTGATCTTCACTTGCATATTGTTTTGCAGATCTATGGCAATTCATTAAAATCACAGCGTGCTCTAGGCATGACGTTCTTTTAAGGCAATTTCTCAGTCTTCTCTATAAGAAAAAAATGACTATTAAAAAACTTACGTGTGACCATAAAACAGAAGGTTATGCATCATCAAAAACTTGTCTGAATTTTTTCTAGTATATTTACAAAAAGCCCCAAAAATAAAGGAAGCTTAAAGAAGTGAGGCGTAAGGGCTGACTCACATGAGCGCAGCGTATGCGGCTGTGTAAATCACTGCGTGTTTCTGCAACTGAAATGCGCATATTCCAATTTCTTTTTTTTTTTGCACACGTAAACATGCAGTCAATACGGATGTATCATGCATATTCACTGCATTTTTTTACCGCTCACATAGATTTGCATAGTCTGCTTCTGTCCCGAATACAAATAAAATAGGAAATGTCGCAATTTTTTTCACACGTGTGAAAAAAATACCCAAATGCAAGTATGTGGGGTTTCAGCACTGTGAATTACACACATAATACTCAGACAAAATAAACTTGTGTTACTAATAGAGATGAGCGAGCATTGCCCTTAGCGAGTACCTGCCCACTCAAGAGAAAAGGTTCGGGTGCCGGCGCGGGTGATAGGTGAGTTGCGGCAGTCAGCAGGGGGGAGAGAGGGAGAGAGAGATCTCCCTTCCGTTCCTCCCCGCTCTCCCCCGCAGCTCCCTGCCCGCCGCCGGCAGCCGAATCTTTTCTCTCGAGTGGGGGGGTATTGCTAAGGGCAATGATCACTCGAGCAATTGCCCTTAGCGAGTATGCTCGCTCATCACTAATTACTAAGCCGTAAGTAAGCAAACAGATGTAACTGCCAATATGGTTAATATGCCATTTAATGTTTAGCCATCAAATTTTAAAGGGCCACTTCAGTGACATTTTGATTTTCATTCTTTCATTATGTAACTGGTCCTTCAGTATATATAAGTCAGGAAGTATTACTTTGCTTATTTACGCCTATCTTAAACTTCCCAGAGTCCTTCTCCTCAGATGGGTCATGTGATCTCATTATGACCACCTGAGATTTACTTGACTTCATGTTCTCTCTAAATAGTCAGTTTATCAGTCAGCATAACTCCTGTTTGGTGAACCCTGCCACGCAAACTCTTTAGAGGAGGACGTAAATGGGTTTTCCAAGCAGTGCCCTCTTTCACAGCCAGGATACACCGGGGTTGGAGCAGAAGCAACAGTTTCATACTCTGTGTATTAGCTAGCGCTTGTAATTGCAGGCCCAGCTCTCATTGAAATCAATGGAACCCTAGACTGCATTGACAAGTGCAGCTCCCATTGATTTCAGGGAGATCTGTAGCTGCAATTTCAAGCGCTGGCCACTACACAGGGGTCGGAGCAGCAGCTTCCGCTCCAGCTCCTGTGTATCCCTGGCTGCGGCAACAGGCACTGCCTAGAAAACCCCTTTAAGGGCTTTTACCCACTAGCATTTTGTTTTCTTTGCGAATTCGCTGTGTTTTCCCTCCCCAAGGTGTTAATGGGAATTTCTAATGTTAAAAAGCCAACCCATAAAACGCAAAAATGCAAACTTGTTTTTTGTGCGTTGCGTTTTTAACATTAGAAAGTCCCATTGATACCTAGAATGAAAAAAAATGCTGCGAATTTGCAGCGAAAAAAACGCTAGTGAGTAAAAGCCCTAAGGAAGATGTGGATTTCTTTAGCGGAGTAGGAGTAACTTCTCAGAATGTTGAAAGAAAATAAATGTTCAGTGGACCTGCAAAAGCAGTGGAATAGAAGCATATGACCCAAAAATGCCGAAGGATAAGGAGTCAGCCAGCACTCATGGGCCGCCTGCAGACGGGTGGAAATTCCGCAGCGGGATTTCCGCCGCTGGAAGCCTGCATAGGATTGCGTTAACAAACGCAATCCTTTGCAGACGGCCGCGGTTTGGCCGCGCGAAATCTCGCGTGGCAAACAAACAGCGGAATGCTGTATTTCTGTGCGGGGGTCGCAGAGCCCCACACAGAAACGTCACTGCCCAGCCACTGGCTCTGGTCTGCGCATGCGCCGGCTGCCCAGCAAGCCGACACATCAAACAGCCGGAGCCACTCTCTGCAGGCGCTCGGGTCGGGTCGCGTGGCGAGAATCCTCGAAGCTGGATCCAACCCGCCCGTCTGCAGGCTGCCATACTCCTCAGGAGCCGGTACCAGGCTCACATGGAAGAGAACAGTGAAGAAGTACATGTCTAGTAAGCGCTCAGAATCATCTTGAAAGGATAAAAAGAAGTCTTGTTGTGAAGAATGGTGGTTGTGGGGGATTCCCTATTGAGAGGAACAGAGGCTGCTGTCTGCAGACCTGACACCTCACGAGAGGTGAACTGTCTTCCAGGGGTACAAATCACGGATGTGTCTGACAGGCTGTCAAGACTCTTCAGTCCTACAGAACACCACCCATTCCTACTCATACATGTAGGGACAAATGACACTGCAAAAAGGGACCTTGCAACTATCTGCAGAGACTTTGAAGACCTCTGGAAGAAGGTGAAGGAACTAGGTGCACAGGTGGTCTTCTCATCCATCCTCCCAGTGGATGGCCATGGAATAAGGGGACGGAACAGGATTCTAGAGGTGAACAACTGGCTACGTTGATGGTACAGTCAACAAGGATTTGGATTTCTAGACCATGGAGTGAGTTACCTGTATGATGGACTCCTGGCTAGAGGCAGGTTGCACCTTAAAAAGAAAGGTAAGCATATATTTGGTGGGAGCCTTGCTACACTCATCAGGAGAGCTTTAAACTACAACAATATGGGAAGGGAAGTGAAACTAATAAATGCAATTGATAATCTTGCTACTAGAGGTAGAAAGAAAGAACAAAGACAAAAACATTGGAATGAAAGTAGAGGAAACACTGATCCCAAACTAAAATGTTTTTACAAAAATGCACAGAGCATGGGAAACAAACAAGGAGAATTTGAGCTCCTAACACAGGAAGAGAAAAATGATGTCATCGGCATCACGGAAACTTGGTGGCATGATACACATGATTGGAATAGAAGGCTTGAAGGATAAAACTTATTTATAAGAAACAGACCTAAAAAAAGGGGAGGAGGTGTTGCGTTGTATGTTAGGAAAATATTCATCTCCACAGAGATTCAGGCTTCAGAGTATGGTAGTTCTGTAGAAACTGTTTGGGTAAGAATACAAGGAGAGAACAACAGAAAGGACACTATTGTAGGCATTAACTATAGCCAGCCTGGACAGGCAGAAAATATTGATGAACACTTTCCGCATCAGATGGCCAAGCCCTCAAAAAAGCACAACATAGTGATTATGGGAGATTTTAACTATTCAGACATTTGTTGGGAATCTCTCTAAGGCAAAAGGGACTACCATGAATGTGATTAACCAGAAGGGGTGCTGTGGCTCCCTGGCTGGTAATCACTCAGCGGCGTTGCTACAGGTGCACAAACTGACAGCAGTGTGTGCATCTGGGATCCTCCTCCAACAAATTCCAGGGTCTAACAAATTCTTATCTCCTCTTGTTGACAACTTTAACTTTCAAAAGATAGAAGAAGATAAAACAAGGAGATCTGCTATCTTGGACCTAATTCTTACTAACAGGGAGGAAATGGTTAAGATTTGGACCTTAGGAGGCAGTGTTCATGCTATTCTTGAATTTTGGATAACAAAAAGAGGAAGACCTGAGAAGAGTCAGACCTCAAGGATGGATTTCAGAAAGGCAGATTGTAATGGACTCAGAAAGAGGATAGGAAGGATCCAATTGCTGGATGTTCTTAAGGGCAGAAATGTGCAAAATTTAGTAAAATTAGATTCTTGAAACACATTCGTTAACAATTCCTAAAAGAAAAAAGAATTAAAAGCATTTAAAGAGACCAGAAAAACGTCTTTGAGGCAGAAAGCTGCGGATTTTGCAGCGGAATTTTCCGCTTCAGAAACTTTGCAACATTTCCACTATGTGTGAACATGCCCTTAGGCCTCATGTCCACGGGCAAAATATGATTTTAGATCCGCAGCGGATCACCCGCATGCGGATCCGCATCCCATAACCCGCATCCCATAGGGATGCGTTGACCACCCGTGGGTAGATAAATACCCACGGATGGTCAATAAAAGGGAACAAAAAAAAAATGGAGCATGAAAAAAAACGTGGCATGCTCCATTTTCGTGCGGGTCTCCTGCGGGGACGGCTCCCGCAGGCTTCTATTGAAGAGAGAGCTAAAATAACTTACCCGCAGCGGACCGGGCAGCTCTTCTCTTCTTCACGGCCGGATCTTCTTGCTTCGGCCCGGCGGATGTGCCCGGAGCATGCGCGCGGCACGCTGCCGGCGTGCCGAGTACATCCGCCGGCCGAAGAAAGAAGATCCAGCCGTAAAGAAGAGAAGACCTTCCTGGTCCGCTGCGGGTAAGTTAATTCTTATTTATTCTTCTTTTTAGCGCTCATGTCCGCGGGGCAGGAGGGACCAACTACGGATTCTCCATGGAGAATCCGTAGCGGGCCTGATTTTCCCCGTGGACATGAGGCCTTAAGGTGGTTTTACATGGCTCGATATGAACTAGATGACAAATGTCGATCAATGAGATTGCTGCCCATTTAACTGGTTGTTACACAATCCGTTTTAGACTATATAAAGGACAAATGATTGTCTATATATTGTTCACCCTCCCCATACACTTTTAGCAGTAAATTCCCTGTTCACATGGGAAGATGTGCTGCCAACAATGATGACTTTTCCAGCAGCACAAACAATGCCAGTCAGCCGACAAAGTAGCGTTTGCTTGTCTGTTGGCTGATCGCTGTTCCGTTTGACGAGGGCAATGATTAGGTGAATAAACATTGGTTCATAATCACTGGTCATGCCAAAGTGTGTTACTCTCAGGTCAACTAAGGGCTCCCCAATTTTAGGATTCTCCCCTATTGTCAGGTCTCATTTTTACACATGGAGGAAGTCCAAAGGTAAGTAAAATGCTACATGCAAACAAATGTAGAGTCCGCAAGTCTATGTAGAACACCAAATGAATTCATTGACTGTCAATATCTCTCATTTCTGCTCTACTATTTTTCCGCCAAGTTGTCGCACTTTCCCAGCACATGACGTGACAAGAGGTTGATCTACTTTCACTCTCTCAATCTTGCCCTCACCTTCCATTCAGATTGCTGAGCATAGATCACACCCCAACAACTGTCCGTGCGCCCCCAGATACACAATGCCACTGCTAAATCATGGCAGCATTTGTGCTCGTCTTTATTCATGTACATTTAGGTGATAAGAGGGGCCGACACCAGATATGAAGTAAGGAACAACAAACACTCTTAATAGTGTAACAAGGATATCAAATTTTGCATTTAAAATCAAATTTTTAATCTCCCTGTAACCATGGTAACTAGATGTTGCCTGCTCCGCTGACATGGATGACAATATCTGCAGCACTATCTGTCGTATTGATTAATAGACATCCATTATGGAGAAGTTTCCCATATTAAAACCTGCCCAAATATTCCTTTCACAGGGAATGTTAATCATGTTGATACTTTATTACAAAAAATATAGAAGGTACTTGAATTGCAGAACATAAAAGAACGTCAAGAACACATCAGTCATCTCTAACTCCATATACATACTGAACGATCTGTCAAGGGGCAGAAATGTAACATTACCCTTAAAAAGAGAAACAAATGTGTGTATGGAAATCTGGTCAGCTAACTGGGCTTTAAACCTCAGGGACGTAAAAACATGCAGCCGTTGAGGATTAAAGCCCATGCTGACGGAGGTAGCCGACAACCTGGAGCTGTCATGGGGGGTTGCAGGAAGCCCCACTGGCAATGCGATCGGCGCTACCCAATAGATAAAAAAACACGCAAGAAAAACGTAAGTGGGTATTCACCCTAAGAACTCCTGCCCACTTGCGGTTTTTTTTTTTAAACGCTGCACTATCGCTGCGTTTTGTTTGCGCAAATGTCAATGGGATTTTCTAATGTTAAAAACGGATCGCACAAAAATCGCAAAGCACAAACTCGCGATGCGTTTTTAACATTAGAAAGTCCCATTGACAATCGCGTTAAAATAACAGCGATATCGCAGCGATAAAAAAACACAAGTGGGCAGAAGCCCTTAGAAACTTTTCTGGTATCCCCTTTTCTGTTTTCCTTACCAATTAGCGCCCCTTAGCCCGTAGGCATCCCTTGTGCTATACTGAGGTGCCTCTGTGCTCTCCTTAGGTAATCAATTCTTTCATAAGAACAATTCCTTTAAAGCAAAATACCTCTGTAATATGGTATGTGGTGGAACACGATATTCTTTCTCATGAGGCACGAGTACATTATGGGTCCGTAGCGAGTTATGAGTGCATTATTCATATTCATGCAGCTACCGGGCATGTTGAGAAGTATTACAGGAATGTTTTATATACGTGCTAAATGCACTTTAACACATGGGTCTCACCTGACATTAAGAAAATGTGGTTAACAAAAGTTTAATCACACTTAAGTCTCTCTCACACGAGCATTTACCGCATACATATCTCCGGTGCGGGGACCATGTAGCAATATGCAATGCACTGTGTACTGCTGCGTGCTGACAAATCTGCACACACTATTTTGGCGTGTATGCGTGCATAATACGCACCAAGATAGTGCATGTTGCGTTTTATTTGTGCACGCATTTCGCAAACTGTGTGAAGCACTATTTAAAGTAATGTAAAGTTTGTTACCGCGTATTACAGGCACAAAACCTGCATGTGTAATACGCAGTAAAAAACGCTTGTGTGAGAGAGCCCTTAAGCTTATACTTATTGACTGCGACCGGTAAGTCTGCATTCTAAGTTCATTACGATGATAATGTTGTGGGGCATAAACAAGGGACCATGGATGCAAGTGTGTGAGGAACAAGAAATGAAGATATATGCACTAAAGTAGCAAATAGATGGAAGGGTGAGTGAGAGCAGCAGCAGACTGCACGGTGTTTGATGTTTGTTACCATGAAGACACTTAGGGCCATGTCCACGGGGAAATTATATTTAGCAAATCCACGCGGGAGAAAAAACGCAAATCCGCAGTTCCATAGGAATGCATTGACCATTCGCAGTTAATTAAATAGCCGCAGATGGTATTTTAAGTGATTTGCATATTTCACGCGGATCACATGTGCGGGAGCTCTATCTCAATTGATCTCCCGCATTAAAAAAAAGACAATTATAGTGCATCCTCAACAGAAATTCGCACGGGCCTGATTTTCAACATGGACATGAGGCCTTAGGTTTGCAAAGCAGCTGTGGACATAAATGGAAGAAAATGATTAAGAATAAGCTTAAAGTTCCACTAGAGTGAAACCCCGTTTTTTCTTCACTGCACCGCTCACTCGATTGTCCCTCACAGTCTGTGTATATTGCAGTGACTTTCATGGAGTGCTTATCATACACCTTCTTGATGTTGAAATGTGTACCTGCTTTCTGTTTCACTATTTTGCACTATCAATCCTGTGATGTATCAGCACAGCATCAATTCCATGACCATTTACAGCCAATACCATCTCTTCCTGCTGGGAGGGCAGTTTGATCATCATTAGCTTCTATATTCTCCGGAATCAGCTAAAAACCATAAGTATACAGTCAGAAGGCTGAACTATCATCTCCATGATTATAACTGTGTGCCAAGAGCTTCTGATCACCAGTAACTGCAATAAGAGTTTCTGCTTCCCCCATGAAGAGCCTGTGTGGTACAGTCCATGTGACTTCATCATACAGGAAGCTCTGTTGACTGAGACAGTGACTCCTAGAGAGAAAACGAGGACCGGTAATTGCCAGGTGGTCACAATGAGACCACACGACCCAACTGAGGAGAAAGAGATCAGGAATTTTCAGACAGAAAGGAAAAACTAAACTAGATAATACTATCTGACATATATAAGCTAGACAATATACTGTTGCTGCAGGACATGTAGAGGGCTTCTCTTAACGAATAGAGAGCCCCAAGCGAAAGAAATATAGACAATATACTGTTAGAAAAAAATTGTCCCTGCGCTTCACGATACTGTGGTGAAAGAATATATCTATCCAGAAAGCGAAAGAAACAGTAGAGGAACAACACTTACTAGACAGGAGGGGGTAGGGGATAGATATATTCTTTCACCACAGTATCGGGAAGCTCAGGGACAATTTTTTTCTAACAGTATATTGTCTATATTTCTTTCGCTTGGGGCTCTCTATTCGTTAAGAGAAGCCCTCTACATGTCCTGCAGCTCTCCCTAAGTTTGAGGGATTGGATATATGTGGTCAAGAATCCGAAGACTAACCTTGTGGCGCATTCTTGTTGCTTTCTATATATAAACTAGGAAACTGGTTACATAATGAACAAAAAGTTTTTTTAGCTAAGAAGCCATTTCACAATTAAACTGATTAATTTCCCATTTTAGATTAACTGGTTGTCAAGGTGGATCTTGCTTTTAACTTGCTTATAGTGTACACAGTTATACTTACAGATCATCTATAAAATAATTACATATATGATGCTGCTATTGACGTCATGAAGGACCAGAAAGGTCCTTTGTCCCCGCTGTGATTCATATTCACCACCCTTCATCCGGGGCCAGTGTCTTCTTGGGTCCAGGTCCCCGAACTGGCAGTGTGTCAAGTGCGCAGTCCCCATAATTTACTGTCAATGGGTCACGTCAGACTGTCAGTTAAGTCCGTTGTCACCCACTTAACAGTGAGGACCGCTCTCTTGACTCATCGACAGTGTCGGGTGCTGGACCTAAAAAGACCCCATCAGGGCCAAAAAGGAGATAGAGACGGTGTGGCCAGAGTTGCAAAACTATGCAGCCAGTAGTGCTGAATTTATGATTCAAGAAGAATTTATTCAAAATCTCACATCATAAAAATTTTCAATAACAATATGCAATTGAAGAGGAGTTATCCCCTATACGACCAATAAGAAAATATACAGCATGCAAAATTGAGGAAGTGGTAGAGAGATACCGATACAATTTACCAACATAAAACAAGTCAACGATAATAGATACCGTAAGTAGAGTTGAGATGAGGACAGAATAGAAGAAAGAAGAGAAGTTCTGAAAGAGAGAGAATTTTTATGGTGTCTCCGATGGTGGCTAGGCCAATGACACAACCATTTCAGAGAAGGATTTAGGATGGAAGGGTACCGTCAGATAGCCAGGTCGAAAAAGCAGGTGAATCCCTAAAGTCTAGCCATGTAGGTCAAGTGGAGTAAAAGTTAAAAAAGCGTTGTCATCTAAAGATCTTAGCTCTTCCATATATTTTAGTGATTCGGAGGCCTCAACCCATAACACAGTCATGCTTATTTTATCCCATGACTGGTCCTCTTAAAGCAAAATCTGATGTAAAAGATTTGTTTCTGTTGAATTCTGTCTCAGTATGATGTCGGTAAAACATATCACTAATCTGGAATGGATACTGGGAAGGACAAGTGACTGAACTAAGGTCAGAATATCAATAGTGTCCCTTAGTCTGTAGAGAAGGTGTCACTGCAACATATCTAAGAAAATCTAAAAGTGATGACCGTAAGAAGCCTATTCTTATTAAATTGCAGACCTCATGAAGCTTACTTCTTCTATTAAGACATTACCAAAAACACTAATGTGGAAGAAAGAATTACCACTTGTTGTATATCATATTATCTCTGTCATTTCCTTTACTGAAGTATTTGCTGTAGATACTTCATAGTGTACTACAAGCGACTTTGATCTCTCACACACTTCACTTTATATCTTAGATATGGAAATCAGGCCTAGTGGTTGAAAGGTACAGAAGGTCAGATATGTATCTAGTTCAAAGGAAGACATAATCATTTGGCTAGCTACTTCGTAGAGATCATTATGTATCTATTTATTTTCTATTGGGAATGTTATAATAGGATGAAATGAAACAAAAACAGTGAGTTTGAGCCCTTTGTTCCTTCTAACCAAACAAGAAAGTCTTCCTTACTAGGGTCATTTTTAGTTCATAGCAGGTTTGGTGCAGTCCATGCATGTTGTTGTTAGCTGTTTAGTCGTTCACAACCCTCATCAACCCCCCTGATCAAAATCTGATATCCATGCCAGTATCAGCTTTGACAGTATCAGCCATCCTGTCCTTTGGCGCCGGGTCTTCTTTTGCCACTGATCGGTCCAAGTATTATAGATTTTTTTAGTGACTTTGCTCGCATTACATGGCCAAAATACGTGAGTCTGAGTCCGGTCATCTTGCCTGACAGTGATATATTGGGTCTTATAGGATTCAGGACTTCTCTGTCTGTTATTCTCACCGTCCAGGGCATACGCAACAGCTTTCGCCAGCACCACATCTCAAACGCATCAGTCCTTCGATCAGCTTTTTTCGCAGTCCAGCTTTCACATCCATACATGGCTATAGGGAAATTGTGGTTTGCACTATCCTGCATTGAGTTGCCATGCCGATATCCCTACTTTTCCAGAATTGTCCATGTTTAGCATCGCACTTTGCCCCAATGCTATCCTACATTTTATCTCTGGCATAGATTCTCCAGCCTGATCAGTTTTAGAACCAAGGAAGATGAAGTTTCGCACGCATTCTATGGAATTCTTGTCAATTTTTATTTGAATTTGGCCACTTTTTTGAAGTCGTCATAATTTTTGTCTTCTTTAAACTTAGGTAGAGGCCCATTTTTTCACTTTCAGTTCTATTCTTACACATCAGCTGCTTCAGACCGGCTTCTGTTTCTGTAAGTAGAGTTGTATCATCTGCATAACTGCGATTGTTCATTTTGCTGCCACTTATTCTCACCCTGATTTCCAATTTGTCTAGGTCCATTTTCCACATGATCACTTCCGCATATAGGTTAAAAAAGAGGGTGAGAGGATGCAGCCCTGTCGGATGCCTTTGCCGCTCCCAAACCAGTCTGTGTTCTCACAGTGGCTTTTGGATTGGTATAAAGTGATTTTATCAGCTTGACTAGATGTGCTGATAAACCCAGCTCTCGTAGGGCCTTCCACAGCTTGTCATGGTCAACACAGTCAAAGGCCTTGATGTAGTCGATGAAGCAAATGTAGATGTTCTTGTGGTGTTCTCGAGCTTTTTCTATGGACCATCGCAGGCTTGCAATATGGTAGTGTGCTCGCCAAAATCCTGCCTGCACATCAGGGAGTCTTTCCTGTATAATTTTGAGAAGGATCTGGACTTGTATTGACATTAATGAGAAGAGCCGCCATGTTTGGGCAGTTAAAAAGTCCCTAGTAGGCACATTTTTGTTAAAATATTCACACTCCCTTAGGCCGAGCTCACACAAGCGGGTCGGATTCTGGCTGTGACCCTACGTACCTCAGATAACTGTACTGTGGATGACCGCAGAGGCTCGCAAGTGGTCATACGTAGTACAGTTTTTTTTTGCTTACTTGTAATTCCGGCGCAGTCGCTTAGCGATAACGTGGGTACCCACAGCCCTTACACAAAGTTGATTGCGCATGGGCTGCGGGTTGGGCGGCCTCAATTGCCATCAATGGAGGCCACCCATGCGGATTCCACAGCAAAATAGAGCATGTAATGATCTTTCTTCTGCTCACGGAATACGCAATTCATACCAGCAAGTGTGAAGGAAAAATTGAAAATGAATGCCTTTCAATGCCTTCGTTTTACCACAGCTTATCCGAGCATACAATGATTGCGGAATCCGCAATATAAATCTGCCCATGTGAGCCCAGCCTTAAGCAAGTAGCACCCCAAAGGGGGTATCATTAGCATGTCAAATCTCCTAGTGTTTCTAGTGTTTTTAAATTGACATAAAATATTGTAGGATATAATGTATAACATTAGACTGAACTTGTCCACTTTTTGATCAGTAATTGCACCATACAGGCCCGAGTCGTATGTTTAGGATACTACCGTAATCCACTCTTTGACAGACTAACATTAGCAGCACAAGAGCTGAGCTGTGGCACTAGGTTCTGCTATACAGCGGCTCTAGCATGAGTTAAACACTACAAGATAGGCCACAGAAAAGTAGCCCATCTTTAACAATACTACGACAGGGAGAACGAGCAAGTGGATTGTTATTCCAAAGTTTTATTCATTTACCCTCATGTTACAACTGATGCTGGATTTGTTCCCCGCTCACTTCTATGCATCTCTGGGCACGTTGCAACCTGTTGGCTGATACTGCCTGCAGCTCTTCTATGGTAATGCTACAGATAGTGTTTGTGATGTTTTCCTTGAGTTCATTCAGGTTATGGGGATATTGCCATACACTTCTGCTTTAAAAATTTCCCTACAGTTAAAAATCACATGTGGACAAGTCCAAGGAACGTGGTGGCCATCACTCCTTGCTCATCCTTCACTCTTCTATAAACAGTTCATGAACCAGTGCCAGTGAGTCGCAGGAGACGTGGCAGGGTGCCCCATTTTGTGGGAAAAAACTGTAGATTATTTCTTCTTCTGTTGGCTGTTAAAACACGTCCAGATAAAATGCTGTATTCAGTTGATTTGAAGAAAACTGTGCCCACTACTCCTGACACCGCGCACCAAATGCAGAATTTTCTGGCCATGCAGTGATGTTTTGTGAATCAGGTGGGAATTTTTCCGTAGACAAGTACCTCATGTTCTGTGAATTCACGTGACCTTATAAATGAAACCGCACTTCATCTGTCACAAAGTACAGCAGTGGGTCCAAAAGTCCTCCAGCAATCATAGTCCGCAACCACGTACAGTAATTTACATGTTTAGCTTTGCCTTATACTGAGATGAAATGAAAGCTGTGCTGAGATTGCTTGCTATGGGCACCATGGACAGATTTTCTCTTAGCTTTCATAAGAGTATGGTGGGGGCTACTTTACCGTGGCCCACCCTGTATAAATAAACATTAGAGAAGGGGATGTGTGAAGTGCAGCGCCAATAAATATAAAATCTAAATGTGTCCTAAAAGTAAGTACAGTAATGTATTAAGTATTGGACATCTGCGCACTTATCACCTAGTTACTACAGGTCAGAACAAATGTAGTTTACATTAAGGCCTCCGGCACACGAGCGTGTTTGGGTGTGTGTCATGTGGTGTTAATTCACGGGTGGCACACGGAGCCCATTATAGCCTATGGGGCCAAGCATACTGCTATTTTCTCAAGCGGACTCATTGCATGTCCTGTTCTTGTCCGTATCACAAACAAGAATTAGGAGAAGCAAATACATGCCAATGTGCGGGCTGTCCGTGTATCATGCGCAACTTGTACACGTGCATCTGGCCTGAAAAGTTTATTCAAATGGGTGTATTTGAGCTGCGTATAATGCGTGCAATTTTTGCGCACATAATACGCAGTGAATGGAACCCACTGATTTCAATAGGTTCTTTCACATATGCGTATTCGTTCATGTGATGTTCAATCGGGTGAAAAAATACACATCATGTCTTATTTTGGTGCCTTTTACGCATTGTATAGGCATGCACAAAAACCTGCAGAAGCGGGTGTAAGCGATTTTTTGGGGGCGTGTAAATATGCAGTGTATTTATGCTACACTTACGCCCGCATGAAGGAGGCCTTAAAAACACAATTTTTTCAGCACAAGTCTAATTTACATGGCTAATAGAGTTAGAGGGAATTAAATCTTCTCCCATCTGTTTCATTGTCATATGCAAATAACGCATCACATATAAGAACAGCATGTTTGGTAGACGTCCGTCTGGTGTTCCAGCTCTCCTAGTAGAATATACCTGCACTCTTGTATTAGATCCCCAGCGGGCTCAACTCAGCGAACAAACTTTAATTGTGACAAGTTTTTGGCAGAGTCTATGCATGAAACATGAGAAATCCTACCCTGTACCAACTGCGATAAATACATTCGTTTAACATCAACTGGTAATATAATATACATATTCTAATACAGAATAACTGCAGCTTAGACTCCTGGTACTTGTATATTTACTGCAGATAGAAAAACAACATTTTCATTAACAAAGTATTTTCTATATGACATTAACATAACAGTAGTGTATACTTTCACATGCTGGGTTCTCAAATGACTATTATCAATGGCATGACTGTACTTTCATGGAGAATGGAACATATAAAGAACTTGTTGAGTGGTGGCTATATTTGAAAGGTTGTACAAGGCGATTCAGCCGAGTATATACTGCACAAAGGCAGTCCAGTCCCTTTGTCTTCTGGGAGGCCCATGGGGAAAGAGGCATCTCAGGTTGGTCCCATCTGAAGAGGAGGTTTGTGAAGCCTTTCCCAGCAAAGCTTAGCAGTTTGTGTCGCTGACTTCCACTTATTCCTAACTAAAAGGAAATTGTTACCATTGCCTGCTATGTTAGGGCGGTTTTACATCTGCGTCAGAACCTCCGGCTGGTGGTTCAATCACAGATGCGGCGGAAAATACCAGAAGAGAAAGCGCTGCATGCCCTAGCTTGGATACAAGATGTGATGGTATGGTATCCTGCAGCATATCACTCCGCATTCGCTGTGAATTGCAAATGTGCAAATTCATTGGCTGTCAAAGTTGACATCTTAACCAAGCAGCCACAGAAGTGGGACAATGTTGTGGTGACATCCCCTGTGACCCCCTTTTGTGTGCGGTCGAGCATTATCCTGCTGCCTCTTGGAAGCCGCCATGAGAGGAACACATGTAGCTGCAGCATGTCCTGAACATATGGCTGAGCTGTCATTGTCCCTCATACCACTACTAGGGGTGATCGACTGTTGTATGCATTGGCACCCCAGACCATCACACCAGCAGGGGGCAGTGTGCCGCTCAACAACAACGCACTCACCCCGTGGTCTCTAGACACAAACACGGCCGTCATGAGTTTCATTGCTGAAGACAACCCAATTCTACTCCGTAGCGTCCAGTGTTATCATTCACAAGACAAAGCCAATGGTGGGTGTCAAAGGCCGTACACATAATGGGCACTGTAAGACCAAATGTCCTTCAGCCAAGTGCCTGCAAATGGTTCCGACAGACACAGGGGCCTGTAACGATGGTGTCCTCGGTCTCTGGATAGTGGACAACGAAACAGTTGGCACTGCTGGTGCTTGTCGGACCATCACACAATCCTCTCTACTGGTAGTCTGTCGGGGCGTCCTGAGCCCAGTCGCCTTGTGTGTCCTCACTCATCCACTGGTCCCAACACCTCCTAACAGTTTGGTCAGAACGGCCGGTGGGGGACAATTCATCGATACGACCATCCAGCTTCTCACATCCCAATAATGCGCCCCTCTCAGACTCTGGTAACGGGTGAAATCTCTTCTGTCGTAGAGGCGTCTAGTGGTCAACAAGTTCTACACAAGCGGAAGAAGAGGTCACTACACACAAGGACCCTCTGAGAGCCTTTTATAGGCCAAGGGGGAAACCACTTTTAGGGTCTCAGGTGACAAGACCGTTCTATCTAATCACACCACAACTCATCATTTACATATCTGCCTGAGATGGAACTGCGTGCCAGGGTTTACAGCAAAAAGACAACTTCTTCTGGGGGCGTTTTTTTTTCTTTTTTTACAAAGAGTGTAGTTTTGGGCAGAGGAAGCCCAAAACTGTATAAAATAGGTAACTCAGGAAAACCCCATTAAACTGATGTGACAACTGTCAATTACTGTGACATCCCAATTGTGTATTTTTCAGACGAGTTGCTATTAAATCAGAAGAAGGCTTCAATTTGCGAAGCTAATGTGACATCAGAAGTGAGTTACAGTCAAATAAGCTTTCGTGACATCACTAGCGGGTTACAGAGAGGTAAACTGCTGTGACATCACAGACATATTTTTTATCTGATAAGCTGCTAGGAAATCACAAGTGAGTTAAAGGTGTTGTCCAGTTATAAACTACCGATGGCCATTCTTAGGATAGATCATCAATAGTAGATTGCTGGGGGTCTGCCACCTGGAACCCCCGCCGATCAGCTATTTACCGGGCCTGTGTGCTTGTGCACTGAGAGGATTTCTGCAGTAAACAGATAGCTCTGTCCTCACTGCAGTGGCCAGATTTGGTATTGCATTGATGTGAATGGGAACTTTGCCTGTAATACCAAAGCTCGCCGCTAAAACAACAACATAGGTGTCTGCTTCCTGCAGAAATCAGTTTAGCGCATGAACACACTGGCCCAGTTATTACCCTTACCTCCTCACCCTTCCTGTTCCCCTCCCACCCTTTTTTGAGTTTCATGTAAAGTTGCTATAGTGCATACAGTATGATATGTTTTGATGCATGTTAATTAATACATACTTGCATTAAAGGGTTTTTCCACTGAAATACTTTTGATGACCTATCATCAGGATAGGTCATCAATAGTTGATCCACCGGGGTCCATCACTCAGGACCCCAACCGATCAGCTGTGCAAGCACATGAAGTAAGCGCCGCAATAACAGAGGTCGTAGTGGATGCCTCTGCGCCGACCTCCGTGTAGTAGCCTGCACGTGTAACTGCAGTTACCGCTCCCATTGAAATCAATGTGAGCTGTGCCTACATTTACAAGTGCCGTCCACTACATGGGAGGTTAGCGCGGAGACCTCTGCTCCAAATACACAGAGGTCGGAGCAGAAGCCTTCACGTCGACCTCCCATGTAGTGGCCAGTGCTTGTAACAGCAGGCATGGCTCCCATTGATTTCCATGAGAGCCGTGCCTACAGTTACAAGTGTCGTCCACTACACAGACGTGTGCGTGGAGGCTTCCACTCCAACCTCTGTGTTATTGCGGTACTGACAGCATGCGCCTGCACAGCTGATCGGTTGGAGTACCGAGCAACGGAACACAGACGATCAACTATTGATAACCTAACATAATGATTGGTCATCAATAGTATTTCAGTGGAAAATCCCTTTAACTTTGCCTTGTAAATTTTGAAAATGCCAATAAAAATCTAATGTTCAAAAAAAACAACACACCAGCCCAGTGAACAACTGATCTATCGGGGTCCTGGTCAGTGGATCCCTGCCGATCTACTGCCTTAGGAGAAGCCATCAACAGTTTACAACTGGACCACCCTTTAAGGGGAGGTAAACTGCTGTGATATAACAAGGGGGTTTCAGTTAGTCATGTATTTCTCACAATTACTGGTGGATTGGTACACTGGTAATGGATTATCTGGGCCGAAAGAAAACCTATGGTCGTTCTCGCACATGGGCCCTCTGTTCTTGGTCTCTGCCCCTGCATGACTGTCTACAAGCCAGCTAGCTCCCATTTCACTTGCCACTCTTCCTCTAAAGCTGCAAAAATATAGAGGTTGTCTGCTTAAGGGCTTTTACCCACTAACGTTTTTTTTAACGCTGTGATATCGCTGCATTTTTTTACTGCAAATGTCAATAAGACTTTCTAATGTTAAAATCGCATTGCACAAAAATCACGAGTTTGCGCTTCTGCGATTTTTGTGCGATTCAATTTTAACATTAGAAAGTCCCATTGACATTTGCAGTAAAAAAAACGCAGTGATATCACAGAGTTAAAAAAAAAACGCTAGTGGATAAAAGCCCTAAAATGGTGTCAATGTTGCTGAAATCACAGGACTCCTTTAGTTAGCAAGTTCCCTCTTCCCTCCTCTTATTCTGCTCCATATTGCAATAAATGGAGTGTGCAGCCTACAAGTGAACAATGCTAATAAACAGCCCAATACACCTATTTTTGCATATCCTAAGGGGTCTTAATTATATCTATCCAGGAATTCTTCATTGCAGTACTAGTATTAAGTTCATAGTGAATGAAACATATTAAACTGCAGCTAAAGTTAAATGATTGCGCGACGCCAAGTGTATATAGTTCCTTTGGCTACTGTTGGGTCCGTGTAGTGTAGGAGGGGGGAGTATGGGGAGGAGAGGAAGCCTCTAAGGCTGGTTATATGATCCCTCCTCATGAGGAGCCCAAACCCCTAGGGGATTCCTACAGGCACATTGGTAATAAAAACCGAAGAGCTTAAATAGGGTGGTTTCACACATGAGCTGGGGATTCTGCTTTCCTGCTCCCCATATGGGGGATCACTGTGGCTGAACAGCTCTATTTCCGGAACAATGCCCTATGGACCCCGTTGACTATAATGGGGTCCGTCCACTTTCCATCATGCTGCCCAGCTTTTCGGTGGAAGAAAAAGCCCTGCTTGCAGCTCTTTTTCTTCTGGTATTTTGAGCCGGATCTGTGACGTAACCTCTGGACGGAAGTTCCAACGTAGATGTGCAACTGGCATGAAGAGGGAGGATCGTGTTTTAAGGTTCAGTATGAGGCCTCTGCATTACAATAAATCAACTCATTCTTCTTCTCTTGCAGTCTGAAGAGGATTTGCAGATTTCAGTATGTGATGTAAGATCACCGCTTGCTCTAGAACTGATCTACATGCATATAAAGTATTATAAGATTACAGGGGGGGGGGGGGGGGGGAGAACTCATTAATACAACTGATCCTTTTTAAGACAGAAACAGGCTGCTATTGCTGTAACAGTCAATACATGTGATCCTCCATTAACTAGTATATGTGTTGTGTAACATAATGTGGCCTCCGAAGAGTTCAGCACAACTGGACACTGTAAATCTGTTCAATGCGGTTACCAAAACTCGTTCACAAGTTACAGAGAAAAAATTGGACAGATCTTTTCAGCAGATTTCACTTGTTGCAATGCAAATGGCAAACTCTGTAACCGAACCCGGAGAAAACCTGACTGTTACATGCTATTCTGCAACGGGCACGCTAAATACGCCCATCAGTCTAGGTCGTTTACTGTGGCTTCAGATTTGGCGTGGATTAATAAAGCTTGCATGACCTGATATCACCTGTAGTTTGCAGTGCTGACCCTTTATTTCACCTTATGAAGATTATATTTGTTCTTGCCCACAAGAGGCCTTGAAGGGAACCGGTTACCATGTTTTTGCTACCTAAACTACCGATACTGATGTACTACGTGTGTGAAGGGTTTGTTGGCAAAGTGTTTTTTATAGTTCAATACCTATTTGTTCATTTGAACTCACGGTCTGAACTTTTCCTGCCAGGGATGTAATGGAGGCAGATGACATCACTGTAGAAGTTCTCCATCTTTGTAACTTATAACCCAGAGCCACCCTAACCAGCTTTCTACAGATATCGCTGCATACCCAGCGCCTGCACCTTGTGTATGAGTGCTGGTGCAGTAGTAGCTGTGGATACCCTTGGCTGCCTCTGTTTATTGCAGATGCACCAGTAGAGGAGATCGCCTCGGCTGCACAGCATGTCGTCAGAGAGGTCGGACGACATCCAGAGAGTAACACGGTAGGCAGCACCCTTCTCCATGCGTTTTAGAACAAGGATGTCCGTCGGGGTGCACAGATACTCCCTACCTTCATCACAACTCACACACAAGGGGCAAGCGTGGGATTTGCAGCAGGGCTATCAAACAAGTAGAATAGCAGTGGCTATATAGGAAGCTCATAAATACGGCAGACTCATTATGGCGCGAACTGGCACAGTTGACTCAAGTCCAGCTAATCAGCATACCAGTCGGGAAATGTTCGGACCGTGACTCCAGGATAACAGAAAAGTACTGCACTATAAAAACACTTTGCCAATGTCTCTGACGCATGTAGTACAGCGGCATTGGTTGTTTAGGTAGAGAAACGGGGTGACCGGTTCCCTTTAACAAACACAGCTAGCGAGAATCCTGTTTGATGTGACTCACTTGACAGAATAAATTATTAAACATCTGTTCCAGACATTGCACAGGCAAAGTTCTCTGCGGTGCCAAGTCTGCGTCACATGTAATGTAAGTCTGGAGTAGCGCTGCAACCCAACAGTAGTGAAGCCTACACACCTGCTGGATCTCTTGCAACTGTTGGCTCACGGCTGCAGCAACTTGCATCTGACCGCTAGGTAAAAGACATTTCCAAATACTTTTGACTATTGGACTCTGTAAGCCGTGACTATCCGGCCTGCAGCTGTTGGCTCATGCTGGAAATTGTACTTGCACCACAGGTAAAGCGCCACTGGTTGGAGACCACGGCTTGCTATGGCATGCACAATGCAACCTCGCCATGTTCAGTATAATATAATGCAATAACTGATGCGACGGCCACCAGCAGCAGCTCAGCTCAGGGCTATATTACCGCTTCAAACAACCTCCGAGTTGTAGATACCCATAATACAGCAACCACTGACTACTATGGGGTCCAAGCGTTCCTCTGTATGCTGAGGTGGTTCTGTCAGATGGTGCTCCATTGGATCCTATACGATATGCCTATTCTACCCTAAAAGCATTGTATTAGCGAAGTATAACCCTGTAATATGGCGGTACATAAGGTGCTTAGTGTTGTGTAGTACAGTGCCGCAGCCACTCCTGCGTGCCTCTGTCCAAGCATCCTGTCTAATTATCAGCTGTCATTTAACACTGCTAACAATGTGTCAGAGGTAAATCTTAACCGGATATCTGGTGGTAATTGGTTGGTTGCACAAAATAATTTAGCCAATTGTTGTTCAATTATCTGCAGATACAGGCGAATATCCGTGTGCTGTCCGAAGTGCTGAACACCACGCATCAAATTGGACATGCAGCAATATTTTTTTTACTTAGACCATGAGTCTGAATTAAAAAAAAAAAAGAAGGCCATTGGGCATACACCCACTCAAATAAATGGGTCCTATTTTAGTCTGATTTTCAAATCGATTTTTTTGGTCTGAAATTAGGAAGAAAAACCATCTTTGTGCCAGTAGCCTTATACAATTTCTATCTCATGTCTATGACTACGTACAATTGATGCTTTACACCTCGTAGCAGCATTTTCCCCTTGTATATGAATCCAATCATAGAAGGGACAAGGCCTTAATTATGGATCCGTACGGCAACTGCACTACAGGTCCGCGGTACAGGGGGCGCTAATGTGGTGCCCCCATGAGCCTTCACCACACAAGCTATTCTCCTCTGGAAGTACTGCTTTAGGGCAAAAAGCTCCTCCAGCTCTTGTTGTTGTTTGGAGCAATGCATGTAACAGAATCTGTGAGAGAAAACTCCATACACCTCTTTGGCTAATGGGAGGGGCAACGAGGTTCCTGGTGGGCCCATAGATGTCTATGGGTACCATATTTGAGATCTCTGATATACAGAATAGGTTGAATATGACAAGACAATGGTCGACATTAACTGATGTTGTCTAAGGGCTCTTCCACATGGGCTGTGCGTTTTTACGTTCGCCTGCCGGCGACACAAAAACGCATTAACACATTTCACGGCAGGCCGATATACGCTCGTGTGAGTAAGCCCTAAGGCTGCATTAACATGTGGCATATTTTCTTACCGTTTTACAGCATTTACAAACTGCATCAAAAAATCGTGAGTGTGTTTTAAAATAACTACATGTATTCTGGAAAAAAAGGCATGCGTTTTCTAAAAAGTGTATGCAGTTTTTAACAATCCACAAATTTTATTTTTAAAAAATGCATGCGATTTAAGAAATACCTGCCTTTCTTAATACGTTTTTTAATTGCAGTTGAAAATCGCAACAAAAATGCAAAGTGTGAACGCAGGTGGAATTAGCCCAAAATACACTCCACAAGATGTGCAGAATCTGATGTAGAATTAAAAGTGGCTTATTTCTGCTATCAATTCCAAATCGAAATCCACAGGTGGACCTGCAGGTTTTGTAGAGCAATTCACAGCAACGGATTAAGCCGCGGCTTTTGGTGCGAGTTGTGGAATAATTTTGTTTTCAAGAGCCCTAATAGACAGGCAATGCAGACAAAGATTGTGTGAAAGGTTTGGGGCATCTCGCATGAAGTTAGACACTTCTTGGGCCTCTTTCACACGGGGACATACGCGCGCTAAAAACTTGGAACTATTAGAAACAATGGTTACATATGGGAACGTTCAGATGTTTTTTGTGTGTCTAAAATTCCTTCATCCACTTACTCCCCTGTGGAAAAATCCCCATCTGGTGGTGTTGTTGTTCCCTTTTTTTCCGCTTGCACTTGGCCTTTGGACTTGGAGTCCTTGTTTGTGTTTTCTTTTCACTAGAAACATTTGACAGAGTAAAATAAAATAGTGTAGCCAATATTATGTGTTATGTACACACATACATAGGTTCTGATGGCTCCCCTGTTTGTGTATTCATGCATTGTGATGTACCACCAGAATAGACACCTGCGGTGCTGGCTGCCCCTGCTTATTTGTTGTTTATTCTGGCTAAATAAAAGTTCCTTTAAAAAAAATGCATTACTACTTTTTTTTGTATTGTAAGACATACAAATCTGTCCATTTAATATATCTGGTTCTAAATTAAGTTTTGTTAGGCCTTGTCTTTGAAAGTTTTCAGTTTCCTGCACCCATCCCTATCTGCTGTAGCCCCCTTCTGAGCGCTCGGGGTACAGGACACATCATGTATCCCTGTGATGATGACCCTATGGTGGAGGCAGCCCATCCCTATCTGCTGTAGCCCCCTTCTGAGCGCTCGGGGTACAGGACACATCATGTATCCCTGTGATGATGACCCTATGGTGGAGGCAGCCCATCCCTATCTGCTGTAGCCCCCCTCTAAATGCTCGGGGTACAGGATACATCATGTATCCCTGTGACGATGACCCTATGGTGGAGGCAGCCCATCCCTATCTGCTGTAGCCCCCCTCTGAGCGCTGGGGGTACAGGACACATTATGTATCCCTGTGATGATGACCCTATGGTGGAGGCAGCCCATCCCTATCTGCTGTAGCCCCCCTCTGAGCGCTGGGGTACAGGACACATCATGTATCTCTGTAATGATGACCCTATGGTGGAGGTAGCACATCCCTATCTGCTGTAGCCCCCCTCTGAGCGCTGGGGATACAGGACACATTATGTATCTCTGTGATGATGACCCTATGGTGGAGGCAGCCCATCCCTATCTGCTGTAGCCCCCCTCTGAGCGCTGGGGTACAGAACACACCATGTATCTCTGTGATGATGACCCTATGGTGGAGGCAGCCCATTCCTATTTGCTGTAGCCCCCCTCTGAGCGCTGGGGATACAGGACACATTATGTATCCCTGTGATGATGGCCCTATGGTGGAGGCAGGCCATCCCTATCTGCTGTAGCCCCCCTCTGAGCACTGGGGTACAGGACACATCATGTATCTCTGTGATGATGACCCTATGGTGGAGGTAGCACATCCCTATCTGCTGTAGCCCCCCTCTGAGCACTCTGAGTACAGGACACATCATGTATCCCTGTGATGATGAGCCTATGGTGGAGGCAGCCCATCCCCATCTGCTGTAGCCCCCCTCTGAGCGCTGGGGATACAGGACACATTATGTATCCCTGTGATGATGACCCTATAGTGGAGGCAGCCCATCCCTATCTGCTGTAGCCCCCCTCTAAATGCTCGGGGTACAGGACACATCATGTATCCCTGTGATGATGACCCTATGGTGGAGGCAGCCCATCCCTATCTGCTGTAGCCCCCCTCTGAGTGCTGGGGTACAGGACACATCATGTATCTCTATGATGATGACCCTATGGTGGAGGCAGCCCATCCCTATCTGCTGTAGCCCCCCTCTGAGCGCTCGGGCTACAGGACACTTTATGTATCCCTGTGATGATGACCCTATGGTGGAGGTAGCACATCCCTATCTGCTGTAGCCCCCCTCTAAATGCTCGGGGTACAGGACACATTATGTATCTCTGTGATGATGACCCTATGGTGGAGGTAGCACATCCCTATCTGCTGTAGCCCCCTTCTGAGCGCTGGGGATACAGGACACATTATGTATCCCTGTCATGATGACCCTATGGTGGAGGCAGCCTATCCCTATCTGCTGTAGCCCCCCTCTGAGCACTGGGGTACAGAACACACCATGTATCTCTGTGATGATGACCCTATGGTGGAGGCAGCCCATCCCTATCTGCTGTAGCCCCCCTCTGAGAGCTGGGGATACAGGACACATCATGTATCCCTGTGATGATGACCCTATGGTGGAGGCAGCCCATCCCTATCTGCTGTAGCCCCCTCTGAGCGCTGGGGTACAGGAGACATCATGTATCTCTGTGATGATGACCCTATGGGGGAGGTAGCACATCCCTATCTGCTGTAGCCCCCCTCTGAGCACTCTGAGTACAGGACACATCATGTATCCCTGTGATGATGACCCTATGGTGGAGGCAGCCCATCCCTATCTGCTGTAGCCCCCCCTCTGAGCGCTGGGGTACAGGACACATCATGTATCTCTATGATGATGACCCTATGGTAGAGGCAGCCCATCCCTATCTGCTGTAGCCCCCCTCTGAGCGCTCAGGCTACAGGACACTTTATGTATCCCTGTGATGATGACCCTATGGTGGAGGTAGCACATCCCTATCTGCTGTAGCCTCCCTCTGAGAGCTGGGGATACAGGACACATTATGTATCCCTGTGATGATGACCCTATGGTGGAGGCAGCCCATCCCTATCTGCTGTAGCCCCCCTCTGAGCGCTGGGGTATAGAACACATCATGTATCTCTGTGATGATGACCCTATGGTGGAGGCAGCCCATCCCTATCTGCTGTAGCCCCCCTCTGAGCGCTCAGGCTACAGGACACTTTATGTATCCCTGTGATGATGACCCTATGGTGGAGGTAGCACATCCCTATCTGCTGTAGCCTCCCTCTGAGAGCTGGGGATACAGGACACATTATGTATCCCTGTGATGATGACCCTATGGTGGAGGCAGCCCATCCCTATCTGCTGTAGCCCCCCTCTGAGCGCTGGGGTACAGAACACATCATGTATCTCTGTGATGATGACCCTATGGTGGAGGCAGCCCATCCCTATCTGCTGTAGCCCCCCTCTGAGAGCTGGGGATACAGGACACATTATGTATCCCTGTGATGATGACCCTATGGTGGAGGCAGCCCATCCCTATCTGCTGTAGCCCCCCTCTGAGCGCTGGGGTGCAGGACACATCATGTATCTCTGTGATGATGACCCTATGGTGGAGGTAGCACATCCCTATCTGCTGTAGCCCCCTCTGAGCACTCTGAGTACAGGACACATCATGTATCCCTGTGATGATGACCCTATGGTGGAGGCAGCCCATCCCTATCTGCTCTAGCCCCCCTCTGAGCGCTGGGGTACAGAACACATTATGTATCCCTGTGATGATGACCCTATGGTGGAGGCAGCTGCTTTGATTCCCACTAAGTTATACAGCTGCGCTTGTTAATTAGTAATGAAGCAGGCGGAAGAGAAGGGAAAAAGAAGGTAGACAGACAAGGATACCGAAAACTTTGAGTCAAGAAAAGGGTTAAAGGATAGTACCTTCATTCATTATTTAACCATTTCTTTGCAGGAAACAAATAATCACAGTTCATTATAGCCTGTGACAAAAGGAAAGAAGAGCGGCATTATTTTTCGGTGTTATGCTAATAATGGCACGCTGCGGGATCTCGTGTTTGTGTGGTCGTCGCTCGCACTCGCTGTCATGCTCTCAATGAAACACTATTTTTACATCCTCTGTTTGATGCTTGTTGCACCCCGAAGGTTATTTCTGTCACTCGATGTGTGCAGTCTTCTGTTCCTCCAGATCTAGCTCTTAGGACAGGAAACAAGATTGTAAAGGCGCAACACTGTGGCTGAAAATAGCTTTCCTCCAGCTGATTAAGAGTTAATTTATTACTGCGCTGCAGTAGGGAAGGGGTTGCACTGACTGCCACACACAGACACTGCCAGTCTCTTGGTGGCTTACGAGAGTCATTAAAGGGGTTTTCCAGGCAGTGCCAGCTGTCAGTGTCGGGATACACCGGGGTCGAAGCCTCTGCTCTGACTCTTGTGTAGTGGCCAGTGCTTGTAATTGCAGGCTGCGGTCCCCTTGATTGGAACCACTTTTAGGGCTCCCAGTCCCCAGATTGTTCATCTAATTATGCCACAACTCGAAGCATTTGCCTATCTGCCTGAGATGTAACTGCATGCCGAGTTTTACAACAAATTAACAACATCTAGGTGCCGGATTGTTTTTGACAGAGTATATATTTTCTGGGGTCTAAGGACATCACACGTACGAGCAATGTTAAGGGACCACAATATCACTAATTTTGTAAATAGTACACCATAAGAAGCTATATAAATGTGCCATCACTGTCGTGTTACTTACCCGCACAATAAAGATAACATGTCATCTTTACCACATTATGAATGTTGTAAAAACAAACTTCCAAAAATGAAAAACTTGTGTTTTTTTCCATTTCATTCCACTTAGAAATTTTTTACAGTTTTCCATTGCATTATAAGGCATGTTACATGGTACCATTGAAAAATACAACACGTCCTGCAAAACACGAACCATCGTGTAGCTATATCTCTGGAAAACTATAAAAAGTTATGACTTTTTGAAAAATGGAAATGAAAAAGGGCTGCGGGGCTTTGGTTATCTCTGCATTCAAATTTGCTGTATTAAGTTAGGTCTAGTTTGCTTTTTGCAATATGAAAATTGACAGTTCCACTCCAAGCGATTGTATCGCTGCTGTTTTTATGTATGTATTATTTTTAGTTAAAAAGTTGCATTAAGTTTCAGGTTGAATGCTTCATTCCTTCATTCATTTCCAGACACCTTAACATGCAGTTTGCAACCTATTCCTAGTAGAATTGCAACGCTCGTGTGAATGAGGCCTTAATTTAAAGGGGTGGTCTCGCGAAACCAAGTGGGGTTATACACTTCCGTATGGCCATATTAATGCACTTTGTAATGTACATTGTGCATTAAATATGAGCCATACAGAAGTTATTCCACTTACCTGCTCCGTTGCTAGCGTCCTCGTCTCCATGGTTCCGTCTAAATTCGCCGGCAGCTTGCTTTTTTAGACGCGCTTGCGCAGTCCGGTCTTCTCCATTCAGCACGAGTCGCTTCAGTGTGCTCCCCGCTACAGCTCTTCTGCGCATGCGCAGACGAGCTGTCACTGCTCGGGAGCGCGCTGAAGCGGCCATTCTGCACCATCCTCTGTTAGAGGAAGGTGCAGAAACTGGAGCTGCCCAGCGGAGAAGACCAGCCCAGCCCAGCAGCCCCGAGAAGCCTCCCAGGTAAGTGATGGGTCGGGGGGGGCTGCCGCTGCGCCGGGGGGGCTAGCGCTAGGCCGGGGGGGCTGTCGCTGCGCCGGGGGAGCTAGCGCTAGGCCGGGGGGGGCTGTCGCTAGGCCGGGGGGGCTGTCGCTGCGCCGGGGGAGCTAGCGCTAGGCCGGGGGGGCTGTCGCTGCGATGGGGGGGGCTGTCGCTGCGCCGGGGGAGCTAGCGCTGGGGAGCCGGGGGCTAGCGCCGGTTACCTGCTGTCTGGTCGGCGGCTGCGGGGCGTCTGGTCGGCGGCTGCGATGCGTCCGGTTGCCATGGAGACACAGCTGGCGGCGTCTCGGGAGCGCGCACGTCGGGCTGCAGCGAGCGACGGGGAAAGAGCCGGCGGCCATCTTGAGGAAACTTTTATAACTTGCTGAAACGCTGGAACGGTAAGTACGAACCAGCTAGAAATGTCATTTACAGGGGGGCTTAGTAATGTGTGCTTAATGGGGGGGACTGGGCAAAAAAAAAAATTAACTGCTTCCTCGAGACATCTCCTTTAAAGAAATTCCAGCCGTATTAATGAGGCCTATAGGCGCGTTCAGACACAGCAGCATATTTCACTGCAGATACATGGACACTAAAATTCGTAGGTCCAATATGTGGAATTTTGAAGCAAATCTACAGCGGAACTCTTGCGGATTCTGTTGTTTGCAAATCTCTGTCAAAATCCATGTTAGAAATACAGATTTTAGTGCATATTTTCCGTGGTGGAGTATTCCGCCATGTGTGAAAGCATCTTAATGGTATGAGCAGACATAGTGGAGGTTTTCTGCCCCATGTGAAAGCACCCTACAGTACACCTTGATATGACTGCGACATGTAAACCCTTCTTGTATGCGGCCCAACTTGAGAATCGCAGGGCATTTTTGCAGTACGCTGTTTGCACTGAACTGATCTGACTCAGGCCGCTCTCACACAGGCGGTTTTTACAGCGTTCAGTGCGGTGTTTGAAACGCTGAGCTAAACCGCTGTAAAAACCTCCATTGATTTCAATGGGGCTTCTCAGACATGTGTTTGAGCGCGACTTTCTAACACTACGATTTTTGAAAGAGGCCTGCTTTATTCTGGTGCGCTTCAGTGATTTTTAACACTCCTCATCACCCATTGCAATGACGGGGTGCATTTAAAAACGCTGTTGAACGCGCTTGAAAAAGTAAAACACCGTGTTTAAAAACGCTGTGCTTTACAGACGTCTGCGTGAGAGCGGACTTATGAGTTCAGTGAGTCTTACAAAACCATACAAGTAAATCAGCAAAGCCCCCATGTTACTAGGGGGACTGATAGATTTCCAGTGTGACAGAATTCGGCACCAGCTCGCACCTCGTTGAAATGAATGGAATCAATCACTGGATTTGGTTTTTTGTTTTTATTCCTTGCAATTTGTGGTTTTCCAAAGTACAGAAAGGAGTCATTCTAATCCTGCGCTAGTAAGATGTATCACCTCAGACTGAGGAGGTTAATTACTGAGAATCCCAATTAATTCAGGGATGTCATTTCAGCCTCTTAATGGATGACAAATCCTGCAAAGTTATTACGTGCCCCTCACACTCCTGGACCGGATATTCTAAGAAGCAGACGTTGTTTAGTTTCCTCTCCAGCAAACATAGACTTTTTGTAGTAAATCTTCGGTCTCCTTGAAGAAATCTACTACTCCTTTGCCTAATGGCGGGTAGATTTCCTAACTACCAGGGACCCGCAGTGCATAACTATTGTTTATACACCTTAAATAGATACTTTGTCAAAAACACAATCCGCCCCCAGAAGAAGTTGTCATTTTGCAGTAAAACTCGTCCTGCAGTTCCATCTCAGGCAGATATATAAATGAGTTGTGGTGTGATTAGATGAACGGTCTTGTCACCTGAGACCCTAAAAGTGGTTTCCCCCATGGCCTATAAAAGGCTCTCAGAGGCTCCTTGTGTGTAGTGACCTCTCCTTCCGCTTGTGTAGAGCTTATTGACCCCTAGACGCCTGTACGACGCAGAGAAGAGATGTCACCCCGTTACCAGAGTCTGAGAGGGGCGCATTATTGGGATGTGAGAAGAACTATACATACAATGGACAAGAGGGGACCCACTGATTTTCTTGGGAGGGTGTTATAGACATGCTCTGTGACAGAGGTCATTGTGCAGTGAGGGGGAGGAGGTGAGCTGTGACCATCACTTATTGAAAAAGGTGGATGCTGTGGTGTTTATATATTGCTGTCACCTTTCATCACAATTCTGCCTATAATGATAATGAGATGGCTTTTAAAAAGTTTTCACTATGGAACAGAAGTTGTCAGTCTATCACTTGCTTGGTGTTCATAGTGAAAACTTTAGGGTCTTAGAATTTTTTTTAAATGTAGATTATGGCATCGAAAATAAAGGGGAAAACAAATCACTAAAAATTCTTCAAAAATATATTTAACATATAAAAATTTGATTTAAACAATAGGTTATTTTCTGGTGGCACATTCCCTTTAAAGAGTAAGAAAAGACATTTAGAAGACTTTGTATTGGGCTCAGTCGCAGTGTGTGGGGTATGCACCATTTTCTTGCAAAAGGAAACCTTTATGACCCTGTTGGACTAAATTTCAAAAATGTAAATCAATCAATCAATACAAATAAAAGTTAAAAGGGCACCAAAGATTTATGAAGCTGGCATTAAACACATTAGCAAATTATGAGCCCCCCATTAGCAATTACAGAAGTGTCCTGCTTCTCCCAGTAGCTTCAGCAGAGCCGGGCTTCCAAGAAGTCACACCATACTTTTCACTACCATCCAGAAGATACAGCAATGCTGCCTCTTTTCCCAAGAGGTCCCAGCAGTACTTTCTACCCCTAGCAGTCCCGTCAATACCCCCAATCCCAGCAGGGTCTATATATTCATCAATTAGTCATAGCTGTATCCCTCTCTAGCAGTAGTCACACCACGGCCCCCAATCATCCACTGGTCGACAGAGGTGCCTGACCCTCTCCTCTGAAGTCACAACAGTGCCGCTCTCCTTAATCTACCTTAGAAAATATAATTGTTTGATACTCATCCTACACAGCGCCCCCTGTCGGCCTTTTTTAGGCTGCTGTATGAAGCTTCCTGCTCTTGCATTGATTTCTGATAAGGCCTCACTCACACAAGAAGCATAGAATTCTATGGGGGTCTAGAAAAATAAATACTTTACACGCCTCATAAAACATGACCAATTTTGGGTGTTTTACGCACGTAAGCCACCTATTAAAGTCTATGAGGTGCATAAAATACCCATATCTATACAAACTGCATATTTTGTGCAGTGTTTAATACGCTGTTGTGAGTGAGGCCTGTTAGAGGATCAAGCAGAAGCACCGAGTGTCTCATCTGACAGCAGCTTTGTGCTATCTCTCTGCCCGGAAGGACTAGTTGGCGACCACGTCTGGTGTCCAATGGGTTCTTTCAGGCTACAAAACATCTCATGTGAAGGAACCCATCGGACACCATGGGCTTCACATACATGTGTTTTGTAGCGATGATTTTGTAGCCCGTGTGAGCCAGCCTAAGGCCGCCTGCAGACGGGCGGGTCAGGTCCCGCTGTGACCAGACTCGCGCTCCTGCAGGGACCAGTGCAGGTCTCACCTTCTCCCGTGGCTCCAGCTCTCTGATGTGCCGGCTCCTAGCCAGGAGGTGCATGCACGGGGCCGGCGGCCAGGGAGTGACATTTCTGTGCGGCCTCTGCAAAACCCACACAGAAATAGAACATGCTTTGTTTTCCGCGTGAGATTTCACACAGACAAATCGCGGCCGTCTGCCTAGGATTGCGTTTTGTAATGCAATCCTATGGCAGCTTCCACGGGCAGAAATGTCCACGTGCGGATTTTATTCATAAGAGATCCATGCATCTTGCTGCCCATAGGGATGCATTAGAATCCATAGGGCAGCTAAAAGCATGCAGATGTGATTTCTTCCCGGCATGCGAGTCGCAGGCACAGGAAGAAATCGCAGCATGCTCCATTTTCCTACAGGTCTCCCGCGGAAAGGGCTCCAGCGGCTTCCATTGAAGCCGATGGAAGCCGTCCGTATCCGCAGCACAGCCGCAGCTGTTTTTGTGCTGTGCCGCTGATACGCGGGAGAGCAGGAGATTTAAAATAAAAAAGATAGCACTGCGCATGTGTCGGGAGCGTCGGCTGGCGCTCCTAGAAGTAACCGCCGTGCTGAAGAAAGAAGATCCGGCCAGCACAGAGGAGACCCGCGCTGGACCCAGAGAGGTAAGAAATAGTTTTTTCCTCTCCATGACCGCGGACACGCACGGATACCACTGCGCGATTCAGCAGTGGTATCCATGCACGCAAGTGGACAATGGGCCTTATTCTCCACTTCGTTATGTCACATCTTTTCCAGACAAGCTAGCTAATACTAACACACTCAAACTAAATATCTCTCTAAGGGCTCCTACCCACTTGCATTTTTTTTAACGCAAATGTCAATAGGACTTTCTAATTTATACGTACACACTGTATATAACACTGTATCAACCATATATTCCATGCAGCGTACATGTAAACACAGTATATAACACTGTATCAACCATATATTCCATGCAGCGTACATTAAACACAGTATATAACACTGTATCAACCATATACTCAATGCAGCATACATGTACACACTGTATATAACACTGTATATGCCATGCACTTCATGCAGTGCACATGTACATTAGCCTGTAGTGCCGGAGACCTTTTTTGTCTGAATAGAAGGAATATTTCAGGTTTTATGTGATCAAGTATGCTGATTCCAAAAATCAAGACGAAAAAATTCTCCGAAAACGGGAACACCTCCCTATAATGACCGGAAAAACGGAATAATTCACCGCCAAGTTTCGATACAAAAAAAGACTTTAACTATCCTTCTCCTAAATAGTATATGAGTAAACTGAGTGGGCTAATGAGTATATGACTGCTGTAAAGAGTGTAATGTTAATAATAACAGATAATACGGTTATGAGGCTTCATGGATTTTGGTTTTAATTAATAAATAAATGTGTTTTCTTTTATTTTGGGCATAAAATAAATAATAAACAACATAAATAATATAAAATGTGAAAATTATTGATACAAATATAATTTTTCGGTTTTACAAGTGTAAATAGGGAGGTGTTCCGGTTTTCGGAGAATTTTTTCGTCTTGATTTTTTAAATTCGCATACTTCATTACATAAAACCTGAAATGTGCCTTCCATCCAGACAAAAAAGGTCTCTGACACGACAGGCTAATGTACATACACTAGGTAAAAGATAAACTCCATACAGCATACATGTACACACTGTATATACTATATACTCCACGCAGCATACATGTACACACTGTATATACCATATACTCCATGCAGCATACATGTACACACTGTATATACCATATACTCCATGCAGCATACATGTATACACAGTATATACCATATACTCCATAGAGCATACATGTACACACTGTATATACTATATACTCCATGCAGCATACATGTACACACTGTATATACCATATACTCCATGCAGCATACATGTATACACAGTATATACCATAAACTCCATGCAGCATACATGTACACACTGTATATACCATATACTCCATGCAGCATACATGTATACACAGTATATACCATATACTCCATAGAGCATACATGTACACACTGTATATACTATATACTCCATGCAGCATACATGTACACACTGTATATACCATATACTCCATGCAGCATACATGTATACACAGTATATACCATAAACTCCATGCAGCATACATGTACACACTGTATATACCATATACTCCATGCAGCATACATGTATACACAGTATATACCATATACTCCATAGAGCATACATGTACACACTGTATATACTATATACTCCATGCAGGATACATGTGCACACTGTATATACCATATACTCCATGCAGCATACATGTACACGCTGTATATACCATATACTCCATGCAGCATACATGTATACACAGTATATACCATATACTCCATGCAGCATACATGTACACACTGTATATACCATATCCTCCATACAGCATGCATGTACACACTGTTTATTAGCATGTACTTCATGCAGCGTAGACGTACACACTGCATATATCCCTATGTATACCATATCCTCCATGCAGCATACATGTACACACTTTTTATAACACTATATATCACATACTCCATGCAGCTTACACGTACACACTGTAACTACAATGTACTTCATGCAACATACATGTACACAGAGTATATAACACTGTATATACCATATACTCCATGCAGCATACATGTACACACTGTATATACCATATACTTCATGCAGCATACACGTACACGCTGCATATACCATATACTTCATGCAGTGTATATGTACACACTGTTTATTAGCATGTACTTCATGCAGCATAGAAGTACACACTGCATAACACTGTATTTACCATATATTCGATGCCGTGTACATGTATACACTGTATATAACATATACTCCATTCAGTATACACGTATACACTGTATATAATATATCCCATGCACACACTGTATATAACATTCTCCATGCAGCGAACATATATACTTTGTATATAACACTGTATATACCATATCCTCCATGCAGCATACATGTACACACTGTTTATAACATTACATCTACTTGCAGGATATATATATACACTGTATATACCATATTCTCCATGCAGCATTGTTTATACCATATCCTCCAAGCACCGTACATGTATACACTGAATAAAACATATACTCCATGCAGCATACATGTATACACTGTATAAAATATATCCCATGCACACACTGTATATTACATATTCTTCATGCAACGTACATGTATACACTGAATATAACACTGTATATACCATATCCTCAATGTAGCATACATGTATCCACTGTATATGCCATATCTTGCATGCATTGTAAAAATAAATCATGGTATTTGTATAGCGCCAAGTTATTCCGCATCACTTTCAGGTAATTATTACTAATTACCCCCCACCAAGCTGGGTTCTCATTTTACCAACCTTGGAAGGATGGAAGGCTGAGTCAACCTTGAGCCAGCTACCTGAATCACACGGGGAGTGAACTTGCAACCTTCAGGTCGTAAGCGAGAGCTTACACTCTGCACCACACAAGGCTCATTGTACACATTGTATATACCATATTCTCCATGCAGCATACATGAACACACTGCATATACCATATTCTCCTTGCAGCGTATATATACACTTTATATACCATATTCTCCATGCAGTGTACGTGTACACACTGTATATACCATATTATCCATGCAGCATACATGTATACACAATATATACCATATCCTCAATGCAGCGTACATGTATACACTGTATATACCATATTCTCCATGCAGCATACATGTACACACTGTATAAATCATATCCTCCATGCAGCATAAATGCATAGACTGTATGTAGCATACCCCCCATGCAGTATACATGTATACACTGAATGTAACACACTGTATATACCATATCCTCCATGCAGCACACATATACACACTGTATATACCACATCCTCCATGCAGCATACATGTATACACTGTGTATATGCCATATGCTCCATGCAGTGTACATGTACACACTGAATATAACACACTTTATATACCATATCCTCCATGCAGCATACATGTATACACTTTATATACCATATAATCCATGCAGCATACATGTACACACTGTATATAGCATATACTCCATGCAACATAAATGCATACACTGTATGTAGCATATCCTCCATACAGCATGCATGTACACACTGCATATACCATATACTTCATGCAGTGCATATCTACACACTGTTTATTAGCATGTACTTCATGCAGCGTAGAAGTACACACTGCATATATCACTGTATATACTATATCCTCCATGCAGCATACATGTACACACTGTTCATAACATTATATATCCCACATACTCCATGCAGCTTACACGTACGCACTGTAACTGCCATGTACTTTATGCAGCATATATGTACACAGAGTATATAACACTGTATATACCATATACTCCATGCAGCATACAAGTACACACTATATATACTATATACTTCATGCAGCGTACATGTATACACTGTATATAATATATCCCATGCACACACTGTATATAACATATTCTCCATGCAAAGTACATGTACACACTGTATATAACATATACTCTATGTATACACTGTATATAATATATCCCATGCACACACTGTATATAACATATCCTCCATGCCACACACATGTATACACCATATATGATATATCTCATGCACACATATTCTCCATGCAGCATACATGTGCACACTGTATATACCATGTCCTCCATGCAGCACACATGTACACACTGTATATACCATATGCTCCATGTAACATACATGTATATACCATATCCTCCATGCAACGTACATGTATACTCTGTATACACGATATCCTCCATGCACTATACATGTACACACTGTTTATAACATTACATATACCACATACTCCATGCAGCTTACATGTACACACTGTAACTACTACCGGTATGTACTTTATGCCGCATACATGTACACACAGTTTATACCATAATCTCCTTGCAGGATATATGTATACGCTGTATATGCCATATTCTCCATGCAGCATACATGTACACACTGTATATACCATATCCTTCATGCAGTGAACATATACACACAGTATATACCATATCCTCCATGCAGCATATATGTACACTCTGTTTATACCATATCCTCAGAGCAATGTACATGTATACACTGAATGAAACATATACTCCATACACTGTACATGTATACACTGTATATAACATATCCTCCATGCAGCGCACATGTACACACTGTATATAACATATTCTCCATGCAGCATACATGTATACACTGCATATAATATATCCTATGCACACACTATATATAACATATCCTTCATGCAGCGTACATGTATATACTGTGTATAACACTGTATATACCATATCCTCCATGCAGCATACATGTATACACAGTATATACCATATCCTCCATGCAGTGTACATGTATACATTGTATATACCATATTCTCCATGCAGCATACATGAACACGCTGTATATACCATTTTGTCCTTGCAGTGTATATGTATACACTGTATATAGCATATTCTCCATGCAGTGTACATTTACACACTGTATATACCATATCCTCCATGCAGTTCACAAATACATGCTGTATATAACATATCCTCTATGCAGTGCACATATACACACTGTATATAACATATCCTCCATGCAGCATATATGTATACACCGTATATGATATATCCCATGCACACACTGTATATAACATATCCTTCATGCAGCGTACATGTATACACTGAACATAACACACTGTATATACCATATCCTCCATGCAGCACACATATACACTGTGTATATACCATATCCTCCATGCAGTGTACATGTATACACTGTATATATGATATTCTCCAAGTAGCATACATGAATAAACTGTATATACCATATCCTCCATGCAACATACATGTATACACTGTATATGTGATATTCTCCATGTAGCATACATGTATACACTGTGTATGCCATATCCTCCATGCAGCATATATGTATATACTGTATATACCATATCCTCCATGCACAATACATGTACACACTGTATATACCATAGACTCCATGCAATGCACATATACACATTGTATGTACCATATCCTCCATGCAGTGCACATATACACACTAGATATACTATATCCTTCATGGAGCATACATGAACATACTGTATATACCAAATTCATTATGCAGCATACATGTATATACCATATCCTCCATGCAGCGTACATGTATACACTGTATATACCACATGCTCCATGCATAGTACATGTATACACTGTATTTACCATATTTTCCATGCAGTGTACATGTATACACTGTGTATACCATATTCTCCATGCAGCATACATGTATACACTGTATATACCATATCCTCCTTGCAGTGCACATATACATACTTTATATACCATATCCTCCATGCAGCATACATGTATGTATACAATGTGTATACCATATCCTCCATGCAGTGCACATATACACACTGTATATGCCATATCCTCCATGCACTATACATGTATACCCTGTATATACCATATCCTCCATGCAGAGTACATGTATACACTGTGTATACCATATTCTCCATGCAGCATACATGTATACACTGTATATACACCATATCCTCCATTTAGTGCACATATATACACTGTATATACCATATCCTCCATGCAGCATACATGTATACACTGTATATAATATATCCCATGTACACACTGTATATACCATATCCTCCATGCACTATACATGTATACCCTGTATATACCATATCCTCCATGCAGAGTACATGTATACACTGTGTATACCATATTCTCCATGCAGCATACATGTATACACTGTAAATACACCATATCCTCCATTTAGTGCACATATACACACTGTATATACCATAGACTCCATGCAATGCACATATACGCACTGTATATACCATATCCTTCATGCAGCATACATGTACACACTGTATGTACCATACCCTCCATGCAGTGCACATATACACACTAGATATACTATATCCTTCATGGAGCATACATGAACACACTGTATATACCAAATTAATTATGCAGCATACATGTATATACCATATCCTCCATGCAGCGTACATGTATACACTGTATATACCACATGCTCCATGCATAGTACATGTATACACTGTATTTACCATATTCTCCATGCAGTGTACATGTATACACTGTATATACCATATCCTCCTTGCAGTGCACATATACATACTTTATATACCATATCCTCCATGCAGCATACATTTATACACTGTGTATACCATATCCTCCATGCAGTGCACATATACACACTGTATATGCCATATCCTCCATGCACTATACATGTATACCCTGTATATACCATATCCTCCATGCAGAGTACATGTATACACTGTGTATACCATATTCTCCATGCAGCATACATGTATACACTGTATATACACCATATCCTCCATTTAGTGCACATGTACACACTGTATATACCATATCCTCCATGCACTATACATGTATACCCTGTATATACCATATCCTCCATGCAGAGCACATGTATACACTGTGTATACCATATTCGCCATGCAGCATACATGTATACACTGTAAATACACCATATCCTCCATTTAGTGCACATATACACACTGTATATACCATATCCTCTATGCAGCATACATGTATACACTGTATATAATATATCCCATGTACACACTGTATATACCATATCCTCCATGCAGCATACATGCATACACTGTATATACCATATCCTTCATACAGTGCACATATACACACTGTATATACCATATCCTCCATGCAGTGTACATGTATACACTGTGTATATCATATCCTCCATGCAGTGCACATATACACACTGTATATACCATATCCCCCATGCAGTGTACATGTATACACTGTATATACCATATCCTCCATACAGTGCACATATACACACTGTATATACCATATCCTCCATGCAGTGTACATGTATACACTGTGTATACCATATCCTCCATGCAGCATACATGTACACACTGTATATACACCATATCCTCCATTTAGTGCACATATACACACTGTATATACCATATCCTCCATGCAGTGTACATGTATACACTGTGTATACCATATCCTCCATGCAGCATACATGTACACACTGTATATACACCATATCCTCCATTTAGTGCACATATACACACTGTATATACCATATCCTCCATGCAGTGTACATGTATACACTGTGTATACCATATCCTCCATGCAGTGCACATATACACACTGTCAGCTGTTATGGTGTGCGGTCATCATACCAGCATCCATCTCACCCTGGAGTACAGTGCTGTATACACGTCTTGTACCCCCAGCTATATACCCATGTGGCCTGTAACCAAATGCAACAGCAACTCATTCTAGTGATTGCAAGCAGCCAAACTTCCAGAAGTGGGAGTCCAGCAGCGCCGCCGCCCGCTTACCTCCGCTGTGGCCCCGCTCGGTGACAGGACTACTGTGGCCGCCGCTGGGGATGTCCTCCCGGCCACCTCTGCCCAGCACCTCACAGCAGCTGTAATGTCAGCCAGCCGCCTCCTCCTCACAAGCCTCGGTGTGTCACGCTGGCTCCGCCCTGCTCTCATGCCGGGCTGCGGTGGGAATGTGCCGGGGTCAGAGGAGAAGGCATGGCCGAGTGAATGTGCCAGGGTCAGAGGAGAGGGCATGGCCGGAGGAATGTGCCGGGGTCAGAGGAGAGGGCATGGCTGGAGTAATGTGCCGGGGTCAGAGGAGAGGGCATGGCCGGGGGAATGTGCCAGGGTCAGAGAAGAGGGGATGGCCGCAGGAATGTGCCGGGGTCAGAGGAGAGGGCATGGCCGGGGGAATGTGCCAGGGTCAAAGGAGAGGGCATAGGGCATGGCTTGGGAAATGTGACGGGGTCAGAGGAGAGGGCATGGCTGGGGGAATGTGCCAGGGTCAGAGGAGAGGGCATGGCCGGGGGAATGTGCCAGGGTCAGAAGAGCGGGCATGGCCGGGGTAATGTGCCGGGACTACAGACGGACCCTGTGAGGCATTCCTCATGAGGAGAAGCTTCTCTTAGGGACTGTTTACACGGGGCGGAATATTCCGGAGCAGCGCTGTGTGTTATTCCCTCCTGCAGAGCATTCAGACCCGAAATACACGCTGCTAATGAGACGATTTTGGGGCGGAATTTAAAGTGGCCGAATCCTGCAGGCAATACCGCATCAAAACGTGCATTTAGTTGTGTGGTCCCGTACCCTTCAGAGACGACATAGTCCGCCACACGGTCCTGTACACTTCAGGGATAACATATTCCGACCCGCGGTCCCGAACACTTTAGGGACGGTATATTCCGACCCACGGTCCCCTACAATTTAAGGACTACATATTCCAACTTGCAGTCCCGTACCCTTTAGAGACGACATATTCTGACCCGCGGTCCCGTACCCTTCAGAGACGACATAGTCCGCCACGTGGTCCTGTACACTTCAGAGACAACATATTCTGCCTCATGGTCCCGTACACTTCAGAGACGACATATTACGCCCTGCAGTCCTGTACATTTTTGGGATAACATATTCCGGCCCGCGGACCCGTACACTTCAGAGACAACATATTCCACCCCGTGGTCCCGTACACTTCACGCCTCACGACTCTGTACACTTTAGAGACGACATATTCCGTCCCGCGGCCCTGTACATTTCTGGGATGACATATTCCGCCCCGCGGTCCTGTACATTTCTGGGATGACATATTCCACCCCGCGGTCCTGTACATTTCTGGGATGACATATTCCGCCCCGCGGTCCTGTACATTTCTGGGATGACATATTCCACCCCGCGGTCCTGTACATTTCAAAAACAACATATTCTACCCTACGGCCCCCTACACTTCTGGGGAGACTTATAAAACTGTCTAAAAAGAAAACTGTTTCAGTCGCCCCTAGTAACCAATCACAGTGCAGCTTTCACTTTGCATTCTGCTGTGGTAAAATGGAAGCTGTGCTGTGATTGGTTGCTAGAGGCTACTAAGACTGATTTACCTATTAGACAGTTCTGTCTAATAAAATGTCTAATCTGATTCATAAATGTCACTTTATGTCTTGCAGGGTGACGGTTGGCACATGTGAGGACCTGCCATGTTCAGTGTCCCCTCCAGCTTTATCTCCTGAATGAGCTTCTCTATGTGCGCTGTGGTACATGACGTCTCCACGCTGTCTGTGGAGGGCCTCCGGGGGCACCGCCGGCATCGGGGCTTTCCCTCTTCTACAGAATTGCTTGTTTCCATAGCTTTCTTCTTTCTAGGCTGTGGTTAGAGTTAGTTACATACACATATCTCTATATTTATACTGTATATACACTATGTCAGCAAAAGTATTGGCTCCCACAGATCCTGTGCGGTCAATTGATGTGTAAGCATTAGGTATAAAGGAGAGGCTCACACAGGAGATCCCAGTACAGAAACCATCACATGCCCCCAGGTGTAGAACTGACAACAGGGTTTGATGGGGGGGTGTCACCAGTTGTAGAGCTGACAACAGGGTCTGGTGGGGGGATGTCACCAGGTGTAGAGCTGACAACGGGGTGTGGTGTTGGGTTGTCACCAGGTGTAGAGCTGACAATGGGGTGTGGTGGTAGGATGTTACCAGGTGTAGAGCTGACAACGGGATCTGGAAGTGGGATGTCACTAGGTGCTTGTTTTCATAGCTTTCTTCTCTATAGACTGTGGTTAGAGTTAGTTACATACACATATCTCAATATGTATACTCTATGTACACTATGTCAGCAAAAGTATTGACCCCCACCGATCCTGTACGGTCAGGTGATCTGTGAGCATTAGGTATAAAGGAGAGGATCACAGAGGAGATCCCAGTATAGAAACCATCACATGCCCCCTGGTGTACAGCTGACAACAGGGTTTGGTGGGGGGGTGTCACCAGTTGTAGAGCTGACAACGGGGTCTGGTGGGGGGATGTCACCAGGTGTAGAGCTGACAACGGCTTCTGGTGGGGGGATGTCACCAGGTGTAGAGCTGACAACGGGGTCTGGTGGGGGGATGTTACCAGTTGTAGAACCGACAACGGGGTCTTGTGGGGGGATGTCAACAGGTGTAGAGCTGACAATAGGGCGTGGTGGTGGGATGTCACCAGGTGTAGAGTTGACAACGGGGTCTGGTGGGGGGATGTCACCAGGTGCAGAGCTGACAACAGGGTCTGGTGGTGGGATATCACCAGGTGTAGAGCTGACAATGGCTCTGGCGGTGGGATGTCACTAGGTGTAGAGCTGACAATAGGGTCTGGTGGGGGGATGTCACTAGGTGTAGAGCTGACAACGGGGTCTGGTGGGGGGATGTCAACAGGTGTAGAACTGACAAAGGGGTCTGGTGGTGGGATGTCAACAGGTGTAGAACTGACAAAGGGGTCTGGTGGTGGGATGTCTCCAGGTGTAGAGCTGACAACGGGGTCTGGCAGTGGGATGTCACTAGGTGTAGAGCTGACAATAGGGTCTGGTGGGGGGATGTCACTAGGTGTAGAGCTGACAACGGGGTCTGGTGGGGGGATGTCACCAGGTGCAGAGCTGACAACAGGGTCTGGTGGTGGGATATCACCAGGTGTAGAGCTGACAATGGGGTCTGGCGGTGGGATGTCACTAGGTGTAGAGCTGACAATAGGGTCTGGTGGGGGGATGTCACTAGGTGTAGAGCTGACAACGGGGTCTGGTGGGGGGATGTCAACAGGTGTAGAACTGACAAAGGGGTCTGGTGGTGGGATGTCAACAGGTGTAGAACTGACAAAGGGGTCTGGTGGTGGGATGTCTCCAGGTGTAGAGCTGACAACGGGGTCTGGCAGTGGGATGTCACTAGGTGTAGAGCTGACAATGGAGTCTTGTGGGGGGATGTCCCCAGGTGTAGAGCTGACAACGGGGTCTGGTGGAGGGATGTCACCAGGTGTAGAGCTGACCACGGGTTGGGTGGGGGGATGTCACGAGGTGTAGAGCTGACAATGGGGGGTGGTGGTGGGATGTCACCAACCAATCAGTACAGGACATTGCAGCTTTTGGACCTTCTAAAGACCAGTGTTGACCATGTTATTGGGAGTCGGAGGCCACCGGTGTGTGCAGTGCAACCATGTTCAGGGAGACCTTATAAACTGATAAAACGTGGACAACAAAGACTTGTATAAGCTGTGAAGACATCACACACATCGTCTGCCCTCATTCAGGAGATCTCACAGGCCATTGGAACGTCTATTAGCACCAGAACTATCCGTAGGGAACGGCATGTGAAGGGTTACCATGGACGAGCGACTGCACACAACATCCCAGCAGTGAATGCACAGCGGCGACTGTGATGGGGCTTGGAGCGTCAGATGGTAAGTGAGTGGAAGCAAGTGTCATGGACGGCTGAATCACAGTATACCATCTTCTGATCTGATGGCTGCACTTGGGTGTTGCGGTTGCCTGGAGAGCGGTTTCTTACAACTCCATGATCACTACAGCGACGTTTGGAGGAGGTTCTGTTATGATGTGGGGCATGTTTCTGCTGGGAAGGACGAGGACCATTGGTTATAGTGAAATCCACCCTGAATGCCAATGGGTACAGAAACATTCCAGACAACGTGGCATTACCTGCCCTGTGGCAATACTTTGGTACAGCTCTATGTCTATACCAACATGACCGAGCACCATGTCTTACACCACGCAGTGTTGAGCTCGGTTTAAGGAGCAGAAGGTCTACAAACTTCATTGGCCAGCCCAAAGTCCGAGTCTTAAAGGAGATGTCCCGCGCCGAAACGGGTTTTTTTTTTTTTTAAACCCCCCCCCCCGTTCGGCGCGAGACAACCCCGATGCAGGGGTTAAAAAAACCACCCGCACAGCGCTTACCTGAATCCCGGCGGTCCGGCGTCTTCATACTCACCTGCTGAAGATGGCCGCCGGGATCCTCTGTCTTCATGGACCGCAGGGCTTCTGTGCGGTCCATTGCCGATTCCAGCCTCCTGATTGGCTGGAATCGGCACGTGACGGGGCGGAGCTACACGGAGCTACACGGAGCCCCATAGAGAAGAGGAGAAGACCCGGACTGCGCAAGCGCGGCTAATTTGGCCATCGGAGGGCGAAAATTAGTCGGCACCATGGAGACGAGGACGCCAGCAACGGAGCAGGTAAGTATAAAACTTTTTATAACTTCTGTATGGCTCATAATTAATGCACAATGTACATTACAAAGTGCATTATTATGGCCATGCAGAAGTGTATAGACCCACTTGCTGCCTCGGGACAACCCCTTTAATCTCATCCAGCATCTTTGGTACGAACTAGAATGTTGTATCCATGCACGCCCAACATGGCCATCGTCCATCGCATCACTATCTAAAACTTTCCTCCAGGAATGGAGACAAATCCCTTCACAGATCTATGGGAATTTGGTGGAAAGCGTCCGGAAGGGTTACTGCAGTCATTGAAGCCAAAGTCAGCCCAGCACCAGACTGAAAAATTAGAATAAAATCAAATTTCATCCCCTTCTATGTGCGTTACCAATACTTCTGTCAGCACAGTGTACAGCCAAGAAGTATATCTCCCATTCACATTCACATGCAGCAGCTCTGGCTCTGCAGATCATCACCCCATGACAACACTTACAAAAACTGTCTGATTGAAAACCTGCTCTTGCTGCTCTTAGCAACAAAGGACAGCAGCAGCTTTCAATTTTTATTAATATTAGAAAATAGATTAGCTGTATTTGTCCTGGACTTTTGCTGATATTACATGACTGTGACATTTACAGTGGAGTTGCGTCTGGCCCCCATTTCTTCATTTTTGTTACAAAAGTTAGGATTAGTACTTTCTTGCATTGAACGTGCACGTGGCACCCCTGGGGATTTGGAGATGGGTAAACATCTCCCAAGTCACTGCCAACAAGACAATCAGCTATGTGTGTCCAGTTATTAACTGTGTCAATATGGACAACAGCTAGTATGGACAGATTTATTCACGATCACCAAGTTATGCAGGCTGTACTTTTGTGTTCACAGTGACATTTATATATACACACACTCATCGTAAAATCCAATCCCTCCCCAATAAATTGTCGGAATCGAATGCAACTTTTTCTGTGTGATTATAATGTTGATATAAGTGAGTGATTACAATATAGGAGCAAAAGGACTATTTATTGTGAAGAAATGACCCCTTGTAGGGAGGCTCTAGTACCCTGTTGTACCGCTTTTAGCTTGGATACAAGATGTGATACAGGCAGGCACGGAGGCTCTAGTACCCTGTTGAACTGCCTTTAGCTTGGATGCAAGATGTGAAACCGGAGGGCATGGAGGCTCTGGTACCCAGTTGTATCACCTCTAGCTTGGAACAAGATGTGATATGGGGGGCATGTAGGCTCTAGTACCCTGTTTTACCACCTCTAGCTTGGATACAAGATGTGATACAGGGAGTATGGAGACTCTAGTACCCTGTGGGCCACCTCTAGCTTGGATACAAGATATGATACGGACGGGAATGGAAGCTCTAGTATCTTGTTGGGCCACCGCTAGCTTGGATACAAGATGTAATACAGGCAGGCATGGAGGCATACAGATTCTGTATGGTATTCTGCGGCATATAGCTCCACATTTGTTGTAACTGAGCCTCTGGATAGTGCAAACTCATAGGCTGTGGAAGTTGATATCCCAGATGGTCCCATACATGTTCTATTGGTGATAAATCTGGCAACCGTGCAGCCACGGAAGTGTGACAATATTTTGGCGGTTTCCGGTGAGCCCCTTGGGTGTGCGGTTGAGCATTATCCTGCTGCCTCTTGGAAGATGTCAAGAGATACAACACATGTGGTTGCAGGATGTTCTGAACATTCTGCTGTGCTATCATTGTCCGTCTTACCCTTAAGAGCATACAATAGTCGGTCACTAGGGGTGACAAACTGTTGTATGCGATGGCCCCCTGGATCATCACACCGGCGTGAGGGCAGTGTGCCAAAATTAAACCTGAATTTGTCACTGAAGACAACCCCATTTTACTCTGTAACAGTCCTGTTTAGTTGTTCATGACATCACAGCAAACGGAGGCAATGGTGGATGCCAAAGGCCGTACACATAATGTGTGCCGTGAGACCAAGCACCTGGCATTAGTTCCGACAGACATAGGGGCCTGTAATGATGGCGTCACCTGGTTCTGTATGGTGGACAACACAAAACAGTTGGAGCTGCAGGTGCTTGTCGGATGATCAGACAAGTCTCTCCACTGGTGGTCTGTCAAGAGTGTCTTGAGCCTGGTCCCAACATTTTCTAACAGTCTGGTCAGAATGGCCCAGTCATCGATGCGACCGTCCAGCTTCTCACTTTATCCAGTGCTTGTTACAAAGATTAAAATCCATAACGCGGAATAACGTGGAGTACGCGTTCAATCTTATATGCAAAGCCTTGTTCACATGAATGAATAGCTAAGCACTAGCTGTAATTGGCTGAGCGCTCAGCCAATAGCTAAGCACTAGCTGTTATTGGCTGAGCGCTCAGCCAATCAGCACAGCCCTTTCAGGAGGCGGTTTATTTTTAAGTCCCCGCCTGCTGAAAGTGCTGGATAGTAGTGTCGGGGAGCCAGCCGGAGGACACGTCTGAGCGGCGGAGAGGTAAGTAATTTTTGTTTCTACCACTTAATGATGATTTTCAGGGAAGGGCTTATATTTCAAGCCCTTCCCCGAAAATCATACTGCATTGTTTGCCACAAACCACTGCTTTCAATGGGACCGGCAGCAGCGCTGATCCCATTGAAAGCAATTGGATAGCATGCTGCACTTCTGCCACAGCTGTCCCCGCGGGGATGAAGGAAACTCCTGCCACAGCTGTCTTTTCAATGGGGCTAGCGCTGCTGCCGCTGGCCCCATTGAAAAGACTGGCGATATTCGGCGTCATCCAAACTTTTTTCTGCATGATCTCGCATCACACCGCCCATTGTTTTCAATGGGGCCAGCAGCACCAGCGCCAGCCTCATTAAAAGCATTGGGAGACACCCTGCAATGGGAGAAACTCTGCTCCTCTGACACAGGAGGACCTTTAAGAGTGCATTGACACGTTGGCTAAACACTGCAGAAAAAATACAGAGCAAACAGAGAAGAAAAACGCTGCGGTTTTGCTGTGGATCCACTGAGGGCATTCCACAATAAAGCCACAGTATTTCTGTAATGTGTGAAAACGCACCCAAAGGGGGTTTTCCATCCGTAAGGTTTGATGACCCTTGGATAGAATAAGCCATAAAACTTTGCTTGAGCGGATCCACCTGATGGGACTCCACCACTTTGTCCCCCTTTCTGGGGAACACATACGTTACATGACTGTCCTCTCTTCTTGGGAATCAGTGGTGGTGACAGACATTGCTCGGCAGAAGCACTTGGCATTGTGCAGCACCACTTCACCATTAATAGGTCATAAACATTATGGTGGGAAGCGGATCTGACACGTTACATCTGGATGTTCTTACTGTAGGCTTAGCGTCTCCCTTTGTCCACTCGGGGGGAATAAAAGTGACAGCTCCATGTGTGCGAGTACAGAGTAGAGTCTGTCTGCTAGAATATACAGCTATTGTGGCGGCGCACACTGTGTAGGCCGGCCGGGGAGAATTGATTACATCAGACAGCTAATGTGCACAGAAATAGATTGCTGGAAGACAAAGTCACAAAGTGCAGCCAGCAAAATAAACAGAGGGAACGGAGCCAGGTGAGAGGACAAGCTTGTGGCACGGCGCCCACTTTTTCTGGCTATGGTTTGGATCAAATCCAATGTAAAGATGGAAACCCACCTGCAGCAGTGGAGCGTAAACATGGCATAAACCTGGGCAGAAGGATTACACCTTCAGGCCTCCCTCACACGTGCGTTGCGGTAAATGACGCGGTTTTACTTTCGTTTTCAGGCGCAGGAAGCTGCGGCCGACTGGAGTTTAGCATACCTCATCATTGATGAGGTGCGCTACACAGGCAAAAATAAAACAGACACTGCTCGAAAAGCGCGGCGCTGCGATTGCGCGGCTGTTTGAGCAGACCCATTGAAAACAATGGGAGCGTTATACCGCGATTAGCGTGGTGCTGAAAGGGCTGTGCTAATCGCGGTTAAAAACTTCTATGTGAGGGGGGCCTTAAGAGTTCTCCCTTGAGGGAGGCTTCACACAAGTGTATGCAAAAATATGCTCACAGCTGTGCAGCGTATTTATGCATGAACAAGGTTTAGAGAGGACCATAATCAGCGTGTTGCGTGTGTGTCGGCGCATGCGCCTAAAAGGGCCTTTAGTCTAGCTGAAAGGAATGGTAGATATGGGTAATGCAGTGTACATGCACTGTAACACTCTGATCAGTGTTTGATGGCATTTTCTACTACCCTGTCACCCTGAAAATAAGACATACCCCAAAAATAAGCCCTAACAGGATTTTTGAGGATGCTTGAAATATAAGCCCTACTCCAAAATAAGCCATAATTACAGTTAATAAAAAAGTCAATTTAAATTGTGTCCATGCAGCTATACATGTAAAAAAGTTAAATCGTTTGAAAAATTAATATCAGACCCTGTCTTATTTTTGGGTATGTCATGTAATACTTTTTGTGGGAACACCTAACAGATTTGTGATAGGTTTGTGGTAAAAATCACAATTTTTGACTAAATTAGGCTCCTTTACCCTTGCATGCTTGTGTGTGCTTGGATTGCTCCTATCACATACATTAAATGTGCCTGTAGGCTCCAGTATTACCAATAGAGGCTAAATTAGTCTTCCTTTGCCTCCATCGGCTGATATGTCGGAGACACTGCTGTTTTGAACTATTTGGCATCCCTTTAACATATACGTCATGAGCATTTTAGAAGCGTTAAACAGAAGCCAATAACAGTGATAAAAGGAGCCTAACAGGTGCAAAGTTCTCCAATGCTCATATATATCATTGTAAAAAAGTAAAATCCATGAAACTTTATACCAAACTTTACACCCTATTTAGCAGCAACTACTGCAACTGAACAATAGAATCATTTATACCAGTCTTTCATGCCACAGAGGAGATATATTATCCCACTCCAATGGATGATACATGTATTGGGTAACTTTGTGAAGTTAGTTTCTGTAGGGACTTCCTGTTTGTTGAGTTTTGTTTCGAAGAATGTCAAGTGGCAATTAGCCAGGAAGTGGGAGAACTGGCAGACAGGACAGCTAGAAAGACGGATACTAATGTATGTATAGTATATAAGCTAGAGCTTTTTTCATTTGTTCTCATAGAAACCAGTAATAATAATACTAAGTAATAAGCTGTGTAATATGGTTACTAAGGTTCTTCTCCCTTTTTTTAACCCCATAACACCACGGGCGTACTTTACGTCCTGGCTGCAGGGTACTTTACACAGTAGGTCATAAGAAGTGAACCCGCGCTATCTGGCAGTGGGAGCCATTTGTTACTGATAGCCCACCACCTGCTGCAACAGTGGGGGTACATGCAGTGGTGTAGGAAGGGGGGTGCAGCAGGTGCGGGCTGCCCCGGGTGCAATCCCTGAGGTGGGTGAGACACCCATTGTGCGCCCTCTTGTTTCACCCTCACGCCACCCCGCAGCGGGCACAAAGTAAAGATTCCTTGGGAGTCTTGGTTGCCGTTCCCTGGTCTAGCACGTAGTGGGTGTGGTTATATCTAGATCACGTAGGGGAGTGGTTAGGAGACGCCACCTGCTGTACGCTCCGCTGGTGACAGGTCGTGAGCGTGAGGGAACGCGGTGAGGACAGCACCGCCCTGGGACAGGGTGAGTAGACCTAGGAACACTACAGGCTCAGCTGGGCAGAGACATGCACAGTAGGTGTGAGGGGAATGGGTGGGGGCGGCCAGCAGGCGAAGCCTATGCTGATGTGGAAAATGAAGGGAGGAGAGGCTGTCACCAGAGAGACCACGGGGGCTGTCAGAGGGCTGCTGTGTGACAACAAGGGGCGAGGACAGATCTCAGCCTGACCCTCCAGTGCCTTCAGCTATGGGAGCTTCAGTGTAGTCTCTCATATACTGGCAGACTAGTGTGCTGGTAATTAGTCATTGGCTGCTATATACTGCTGTGTGGTGACATGGCGCCCATATGGGGGGCAAATCTGTGCATGTTGACTAGCTTTGGCTATCCGGTCACAGTCTACCTTTCATCCTGTTGCCATTTGTCCCAGCGGAGAGCCTGGTACTTCTTCATGTTGTTCCATCATGGCAGATCATACGTCATCCAGGTGACCGGAAGGCTTCATCTTGTTTTTGTCTGGTCTGTTTTTGGAACAATCGAAATTAAGGGTGGTTTTACATTTTGTGTTGGGGGTTCCGCTTTCTTACTCAGTTCAGGGAGCAGAGAAGGGGAAGCCACGCTGCTGAATGGTTCCGTCTTTGGAATGAGCCTAACAGCGCAGGATGAACTCCATTCACTATAATGGGGTCCACCCAGCTGCCCGGTTTTTGGATGGAAGAAAAAGGGCCACATATAGCATTTTTATATCCAGTATTTTGAGCGGGATCTGCAGCAGAATCTCCGACCGGTGGTTCCAACGCAGATGTGAAAGCAGCCTTAATGTTTCTGATTTTCCACATTGATTTAAATGGTTTAAGAAAAAGAAAAGCTTTTGCAGTGACCGAGACACAAGGCCCACACTGAGGAGCTGGCGGGGGTAGAGATGGCACTTGTCATGGTGGCTCTACCAAACTCCTCCCTGGAGGGACACATGCAACCTTGGCCAAGGCACTGCTAGACCTCTTCCAACGCTGGGACAGCGGTTACCTGTATATGTGTAATGGGCTAAAGAAGTGGTCATTTGTGACGCCACCATTCCTTCACACCGTTGATTCTCCGACGGTAGAAATAATAGAGTCCACACACGGTTAACTTTGGAAACTCAATCACTGGGAGCGCGCAGTGACTGGCAAAGTTTACTTTTCGCTTGTAGAGTACAGCTTTACACGCCAGTGCAGGAAAGACAGTTTTAGCAGACAGTCAGGAGGACACAGGATGCAACCGGGCCTAAAGTTGATTGAAATCCCCGCCTCCAGCAAGCAATTGCTGTGATTAGTTCAGGAGCGCTGACTAAGACAGTCAAAACTGGCGCTCGATGCCCCAATCACAGTTATAAATAAATAAATCTTGGTATTTGTATAGCACCAACTTATTCCACAGCACTCTCAGGTAATTATTACTTAATTACCCCCCACCAAGCTGGGTTCTCATTTTACCAACCTCAGACGGATGGAAGGCTGAGTCAACCTTGAGCCGGCTACCTGACGCATGCAGGGATCAAACTTGCAACCTTCAGGTTGTAGGCGAGAGCTTACACTCTGCACCACACAAGGCTCTATAGTTATTGATTTGAATGACATCATTGAATGGCTGTGATTAGGAGGCTTAGGCCAGTTTCACTTCTGCGTTGAAACCTCTGATTAGAGGTTCTGTCACGATCTGGCATAAAATACCAGAAGAAAAAACGCTGCATGCGTCACTGATGACATCTGCAGTCCCAGGACTGCCCAGGTCATCGGTCACAGCCCACAAGATCAGTTATGGGCCCGGCCCTGCCGCGAATGCAAACGCAGGCATCTCCACTGAATTTTGCAGAGGTACCTGCATGTTTGAGCTAAGTTATACACAAACAGACAGCATATGGCCGTGTACAACCGCCCTTTGGGCTGTTTCACACAAGCGTTGTTTTACTGGGTTTAACGCACATTTTTAGCACACATATTAATCAATGTACGAGGGGCTGCTGATAAGTCTTTGGCTTTGTGTTGTTTTTTTTGTTTCTATGGTAACAAATGTTACATCACATGAAAGTCTTATGTGTCTAATATATGTTTTCAAAATTTTGTGTTTGTAGCTTATGGAAACAGTGATCTAGGCACGCGGGAAAACAAAATGGCAGAGTCTAAGGCGATAGTCACAGCAAATGAGAGCAGAGGAGTGATAAAATTCTTGTTTCTGCAAGGGAAGTCCGTGAGGAATAATCATGGTGATATGTCGCAGACATTGGGGGATCAATGCCCTTCATATTCTACAGTTAAGAACTGGGTTGCCAAATTTAAAGCGGGCCACTTCAGCACCAATGATGAGGAACGTCCTGGACGACCGAGAGAGGTTGTTGCTCCGGAGATCGTCGATGCTGTGCACAACCTCATACTAGAGAATCGGCCAATTTCAGCTAAAGGAATAGCAGACATCATGGGGATTTCTCGTGAACGTGTTTGTGTCATTATCCATGAACATTTGAACATGAAGAAGCTATCTGCAAAGTGGGTCCCCAAATGTTTGACAACAGATCAGAAAAGCATGCGAGTGAAAACTTCCCGGTCCGTTTGTCAGCGTTTCCGGACTGATAAGAACTTCCTGGATCGACTGGACACTATGGATGAGATCTGGATTTATTTGTATGACCCTGAAACCAAGGAGCAGTCAAAAGAGTGGAGACGCAGTGGTTCTCCTCGCCCAAAGAAGTTCAGGGTGCAAAAATCAGCCACTAAGGTGATGGCGTCTGTGTTGTGGGATTAGAAAGGGCATGCTGCTAGTGGACTACCTTCAAAATGGTTCTACCATCAATGCAAGGTATTACATTGAACTTTTGGACCAATTAAAGGTAGCTCTGAAGGCCAAAAGGCACAGCAAGCTGTCCAAAGGAATCTTGTTCCTGCAAGACAACGCCTCTGCTCACAGTGCACAAGCGACCACGGCAAAACTGGTGGAGCTAGGCTTCCAGCTGGTTGACCACCCACCTTATTCACCAGTTCTATCTCCCTCCGACTATCATCTGTTTCCAAACCTGAAGAAACACCTCAAGGGTACCAAGTCTCACACCATTTCTGATGCCATGGCTGCTACGGATGACTGGTTTGAGGCACAACCGAAATCCTTTTTGCAAGACTTACAGAACTTGGAATACCGATGTAAGAAGTGTTGACATCAGTGGAGAGTATGTGGAAGAAATGTAAAGTTTAATCTTCCTATCTCGTTTCTTTCTGGGTAAAGCCAAAGACTTATCAGCACAGCCTCATATTTCAATGAGGCCTCTGACACTTACATCTTTTCAGCGTGTTTCTTATGCGCAAATATAAACTCTGCACGTCCAAATTTCTGCATTTTATGCCCGTTTTTTATGCGAAAATCGCCCATAGGAATGAATGTAGTGCATAAAAAACGCAGTAGAATGTAATTCTGTACCAAATCTGACATTAGCTTCAAGAATCTTGTTAACATTATGTGTATCAGTAGCATCGTGTGAGAGGAGCTTTTCAAAACTAAAATTAATCAAGAGCTCTCAGGTCCACTATGCATCAGGCTCGGCTCTCTGGCTCAGCCATTTTGTCAATTGAAAACAAAGTAGCGAAAGGAATTGATTTTGAAGATGCGATTTCAAAATCGAAGTGATTATGCTCACGATGTTAAGTAAATAAACCACAAAATTACACTTGCAATTGTCAGTATCTTGTTTTTCCTTCTTTTAATAATTTCAAAATTGGGGGTGGTGGGTGCCAGAAAAATTTCCGCATGGGGTAACACTTTACCTTGCTACACCACTGGGTACATGAGGACAATGACCCCCCCCACTGTTAACCCCTTACATGCCTCAATCTATGTAGATCGTAGCATGTAAAGGATTCACAGACAGAGGGCGCTCCCTCTGTGACATCATCGGACCCCCACGTTGTAATTGTGGAGAGCCGACGGGTTGCTATGGCAATAGGAAGTCAGATACAGACATCCCGGCTTGCCATTGCATGTGATCGCTATTACAAGCGATAGGGCATTGCAGTCCTGCAATGCCTTATCATAGCTGTTATGGTTCAGGTCCCATTCAGGGACATAAAGAGTGTAAGAAAACAAAAAATATTGTCTGAAAAAAATTAGAAAAAAAAACAAAATCCTTTTTTGCTCATTTTCCCCTATTTGTATAAAAAAATTTAAAATCTAAGAAAAAAAACATATTTGGTATCATCGTGTCTGTAATGATCTGTGCTATAATTTGAGAACGCTATTTATCCTGCACAGCAAAAACCATAGAAAAAACTGAGGCAAAATGCTTGTTTTGTTCAGTTTACCTCTCAAAAAGCTCAATAAAAGTGATCACAAAAGCAATATGTACCCCAAGATGGTACAATAAAAAAAAGTTATGGGACTTTGAATGCAACGATGTTAAATAATTATAATTTTATAAAAAGGGTGTTTTACTGTGTAAGGGCGAGCACCCACTGGCGTTTGCGTTTTCCGCGTTTTCGCCGCGTTTCCCACGTTTTTTCCGCGCGTTTTTCGCGGCGTTTTCGCGGCTTTTCCATTAATTTCCATGGAGAAAAATAAGGACACATATGCAACTGACAGTTCCTATGTTAAAAACGCAAACGCAACGCAAAAAAAACGCCAGTGGACAGGAACACATGTTATCTCTATGCCTGTGCAGGAAAAACGCAAAACGCAAAACGCAGGTAAAAAAAACGCCAGTGGGTGCTCGCCCTAAAAGTGGAAAAACCTAAAAAAATTATAATATTTTTGGTATTGTTGCAATCGTACTGACCTGCAGAAAAAATGTATTCTGTCATTTATTCTATAAAAACAAACATTAAAAAACAATGGCAGAATTGATGTTTTCTCTCCCTGCTCTCAAATAAAAATAATAAATGTTTTACTATACAGTATATGCACTCAAACATGGTGCCAATAAAAACTATAGTTTGCCATGCAAAGAGCAAGCCCTTATACCGCTGTGCCGATAGAAAAATACAATAGTTATGGCATTTGAAAAGCGAAGATGAAGATCCCCCAATAATCGTTGCGTCCTCATGGCCAAAATAGGCCATGTCCTTAAGGGGGCACAGAAAACAAGAATTCGGGCAGGCACACAGGGGTCACCGGCTAGGCACCGTGTTGGATTACGGTACAGGATCCAACCCGGCCCTGTGTACTTGGACTTGGGTCTCATACCCACGGCCGTGGCGGACTCCGCTAGCGGAATGTCACAGAGGAGTCCGCAAAGGCGCCCACCAAAATCCTCATACTCACCTTCTGGATCCGCCACGTTATTCCTGTCCATTGATCCGGTGCACATGCACAGTACAGTGCATGACGTGCTAGCATTGTGGGATGACGCGGCCGGCTGGGACGCGTATTCATGCAAAACTTCCGCTGTACTTCAGCAGAAGTATAGCGTGACGGTCGGCTTCAATTGACTGCAATGGAAGTCGGCTGTGCGTATTCCCACGGCAATTAGAGCATGCCGCAGTTTCTTTAACGAATTCCACCATGGAATTCCGCAGCGTGAACTTTGAGCTATTAGGAACCTATTAGCTGCAGCATAACGCCGTGGATATCCGCCACGTAAAACGTGGCAGAAATCCGGCCATGGGCATTAGCCCTTAGTGATATCTATTATTGCAACAGTGTCCAGTCATTAATCATATTGCAGGGCGATCATATGCATTCATTAAAGATATTAACTAAAGGGAACCTGTCACCAGATAGAAGTCGCTGACAGCTACTGATTGCACAATAAAGTAATAATACTTATTAGTGCCTGTCAGCAGCTTCTACCAATCGATCTGTGCAATCCAGAGCTCTGTTATTAGCAGGAACATAATGATATCTGTTATTAGATGGAGGAGCTCAACGGTGTTCACAGCAAGATCTGACAGCTACAGGTGCACTTTGCAATTACTACCGGGCCAATCTGTTGCTCTCCTCTATATCTGGATTTTTGTTCTTTCCACTGTGTTAAAGAGAGCCAGGGTCTCAGATCAGGCCAGAACTCCCATTGGTCATTGTAGAATGCATCTAATGGCAAGTGTTATGAATGTATACAATATCAATATTATATGGGCTATGAAAATGTTGGAATTTCGTCTATCTTAGGGTGAACACCCACTGGCGATACAATATCCTTGCGATGTGAGAGTGAGTGAAAACGCATGGTAATAAAACCAATGATTTTCAATGGTTTCAGTCTCATTAGCAATGATTTTACTGTAATCTCGCATCGCAAAGAAGAATCTGCAATATCGCCCATTGTTTTCAATGGGGCCAGCACTGCTGCCGCCGGCCCCATTGAAATCAATGGAATAGCATCGTGGACCTCTGACACAGCTGTGACAGCTATGGCAGGGGATTCCTTCCCACGAGAATGAAGGAATGCCCTGTCACAGCTGTGACAGAGGTCCACAATGCTATCCCATTGCTTTCAATGGGGCTAGTGTTGCTGCAGCCCAATTGAAAGCAATGGGATGAAGGCCACCACCATGGTGATCATTTTCGAGGAAGAGCTTGAAATATGAGTCGTCTTCTGTGTTCGGCAGTCGTCTTCTGTGTTCTGGAGGCCGGGGATGGAAAAATCCCTGTCTCTAGAAAGCGCTTCCTCTGATTGGCTGAGCGCTGTGAACAATCAGAGGCAGCACCTAGGCGTCATTGAATGATAGCTGAGTGCTGCCTCTGATTGGTGCTCAGCACAGAAGACAACTACCGGGGCTATTAGTCTTTTTTTTTCCACTTTTTTTACAGCTAGCCATTATTTTCAGGTAAGGGCTTATATTTCAAGTCCTTCCCCGAAAATCATTGCCGCGGTGGTAGCCTTCACTCCATTGCTGTCAATGGGGCTGCAGCAGCGCCAGCCCATTGAAAGCAATGGGATAGCATTGCTTCATCCCGCGGGGGTGAAGGAATCCCCTGCCATAGCTGTCACAGCTGTTGCATTGCAAGGATATCATATCGCCAGTGGGTGTTCACCCTCAGATTTCAAATATAACACGTTATGCAAAACCTATGTGAGCTGCTACATCTAAGACAATGTGACCTTTCTTCAAGATGAGTTTTATGGTTATGTGTAAGCGGTAGGCCAACTCAGTATCAATGTCCTCATTCCTATGTTCTGAATGACAAAATAAGAGGACACTGTTAACACCCAAAACTAAGTATGTGCTATAAAAGATAAAAGCCCTCTGTCCATCCTATAACCCCTCAATGTTGGTCCACAGGAAGGCAAAAAAAAACCAATGATGTAGAAGCCAATTTTCCCAATTTAAGGGAAAAAATTCCTTATTGACTCCAATTTGGCAATCGGAATAATCTAGTGAAGTAACCAGTATTTATAATATATAATATTGTATTGTATGATATGTCTGCATCAGCAGTAGGTCCGTACAGATAAGTCCTATGGGACATTGTGTTAGTAGGAGAGGTTGCCATCTCTACCCTCTGGACTTGTGCACTTGTCTTTGCAAGCTACTGTGATTGAGGCTAGTTGTGTAAGGCACAGTGGTTCTATTTAAAGGTGAAAAATTGGTTACTCCCTCCTGTTTGGCATTCATGCATTGGTGTCAGGCCCATAGGATCCTGTATGACGCATGTCTGTTGGAGGAGGGGCAATTTTTTTTTTTTTTATGCCCAAAGGGTCCAGAGGCCCTTATTTTAAGGGCGAGGTACTGTTAGGTTGTGCGGCTGGGACCTGTGGTTCTACAGGTTTCCATGAGCTGGCTGGGTGTGGTATTCACTAGCCAGCCAATCCCCCCTGCTGCACATAAATACCAGCTTCTCTTGCCAGAGAATGCTTGTCATTTTATCATAATTATGCACCCTATGCACTCTATGTTAATCCCACTCTGAGTTATGTTATGCATGTCTAGTCTATAGTGTATGTCTCATCTTCCCTGAGGACAGTCTGGACACCTGTAGTCCCGGTTTGCATCTTATGCAGACCCCCTCTCCCCTTTCCTTTGACAGGTGTGGCCTCTAGATGTCTGATGTCTTATGTGTGTGTCAGGTGGGTGATGCCTGACACTGTTCCCTGTATGTCAGTATGGTGTCTGACTCTTTCCCCTTGGTGTGAGAACACTTGCGCTAGCTATGGTTTATCTGTATGCATGTGAGCTCTGAGTGGGGTTTCTCTGCTGGGTTTCTCAGTCACCCTAGGGTTTTGCGTTTATGCATGATAAATGGTGCATGTCTGTGCAGATGGCCAGACGTGTGTGAACAGTGTTGTATTCATTGAATTTGTGCAGGTGCCAGACAAGGTGTATGAACAGTCCTATTCTATCTTATGTGCAAGTTCCTGGGGTGTTGGTGTGAACACAGACGTGTTCAATGTCTGTGTAGGTTTCCAGACACCAAGTGTGAGCAGTCCTGTTCTGTCAGTTGGTGTGAGCTGCACCCTTTCCTGCTGTGGATTGTTTGCCATCCAGGGATAGGTAGCTCCCTGGGTTGCAACGCGGGGCCATCCTTATCTGGATGATTGCACGTGGTGGATGTCTCCTTTAGAGTAGGGATATGTTATGTCTGCCCGTGAGTTCAGTACGTAGTCCTACCTTGGTGTTCAGTGTGCATTGTATGTGTGCTTCTGGTGTTTGTGTGAATGCCGACCTGCATCCATGCTCAGGCTTGGTGCCGTGGTGTTGCGCGGACATAACACACACATTCTCGTCCAAACCAAGCATTCTCATTTTATATACCAACCATTTATGTGGCACAGTATCAAACACTTTGGTAAAATTCAGATACACAAGATCCAGTCACTCCCCTAGTCAAAGTAAGATATTACCTCCTGTGGTTAATGTAAAAGAATTGCCAAAAATGTTTACAGAAACACGACAGTCATAATTTCTCTCGAGGAGCTTTTTATGCAGAAACATGGCTAAAATAAAAGTTATGCTTGCAAAGTGTGTAATTCTGCAGGTACTAAGCCCGCCCCTATCACATGATCAGGAGAAAGCTGTCTGGAACATGCTAATAGTTAAGTCCATGCCAAAGGATTCTGTCAGACTCTAGGATCTTATATATACCTACAGACTACCCATACCCAGTCTGTAGTGCCCAGATTTAGCCTATCCTATCAGTGATGCTCGGGTATTCTACTTTTATTCCCTTTTATTTCTCCAACTGTCTTTGTATGTGAAATATGTCCTTTTTATATTATCTTCTTGTAAATTTTTATAAGCATTGCAATTTTTTGTATTAAAGCCTGAAAAGTTAATAAGTTCAGTCCTTGTTGTTCTACGAGAATCTGTAGCCCCTGATAAGAGCGTTAACTTTGACTGCCGGAGTCCAGTGAGTGCCCATACCCTGGTATGTTACCGAATTTAGGCATCTGACGTGGCTTACAGTAAAAAGGGCGGAGTGTATTTTTTGGTCATGTAGGGCTGTGTTGGGGTGTGATTTATGTTCCATTTTGCAACAAGGGCAGGATTGAAGGAGTGGAAGTAGGTCAGCCTGTCTCGGTTCACATCTGAGAAGGCCCAGTTTGTGACAGGAAGGGAGCGCCAGCATGTACAGTACTGGTAGAGGTCTCTGGCATGGTTACTGCCCACTGAAAATAAGTGAATGGATTATAAGAGTGCAGCAGCTCTGCAACATTTTTCAAGAAAATAACAAAGGTGTATGCCCCAAATCATGTCAATGCACAATCCGAGGCATAAGGGCTATAAACAAATGTTTTTGTTTCAATTACTGATGAAATGTCAAGTTTGCTTTGACTTTCAGAAGTGCACCTACATTAAAGAAAACTTACTGACCCCCAGCAAACTCAATATAATCATATTCAACAATACGAGACATTAAGACAGAGGTTATACAGGTGAATAGAAAATATGCCTGTGCTGCAGAACTATTAAACACAACCAGATATATTTCAAATCTGCTGGAGAAAAGTACAATATGAAACATCATCTTACATGTCAATCCAATTGTGCAATATATTTGATTGACTGTGAATACAGTAAACAGTAAGTCAGCAGAACAATTCATTCCCTCCATAATCGACCAAACAAGCAGAGATAGAACATCAATAAAAGCTTTCTGAAACATAGCCTTTAACACCATTGCATATTCATCCATAAAGAAACTTACACTCACGATCCATTATTTCGATCAGCTGGTTTTTCCCTTGGCCTCTAACCGCTTCAATATCCTGAAGAGAAGAGAGATGATCTAGATCTACAAGCTTAATATGCAGACATGTTCTTGAAAGTCTGAAATGATTCTGTATATCATATATATATATATATATATATATATATATATATATATATATATATATATATATATATATATATATATATATATATATATATATGAGAGGGTGTACAGTATATATGTATGGTACGGTGCCCACAGAAAAACTAATCCAGGGGCAAAAAAGGTCTTCACAGCACTGTAGAAGGATATGTGCGTCAAGCATGCATATACCAGCACTAAACAAACCAAAGGGAATCAATTTAAGACTAATTAGCATGACAATACATTTATTCATTGGCAATTAAAAATTGCCACAAATGAATTAATGCAATGAGTGAAATAAAACAAATCCAGCAACTAAAGGATCCTGTGACAATTACATGGTAAATCAACAGCAATAGGTAAATTTTTCTAACATCTAACCAAGATGCAAAACACGAAAGAAATCCAGGCGAATCACATTGCAACACACAAAGTCAATGTCACTACACTAAAGGCCCATTTAGGCACAACGATTACCGCTCAAAATTCGCTCAAAAGTAATCTTTTGAGCGATAATTGCTGCATCTAAGCACGCGGCTATTGTGCACTATTATTGCACTATTCATTCATCAGTGATTTCTAGCAAGCTAGAATCACAGATGACTGTTTTCAGCGCTGCATGCTGATTTTCTCAGTGGGTGGCACTGATAGTATTCTTTCAGCTGCTATTCCGCTGGCAGTTCTCAGCGGGCCAGCACCTTAAAGCTCCGAGAACAATGCAGCTATTTGCATATACAAAACAGCTGCTTTGTTCTCTGAGCTATCACGGCTGTATCCCGCTCTGCCTGCATTAACTAATTAGCTACTTAGAGTTATGTAAAGATGATCACTCAAAACTGTCACTCAAATTATCGTTTGAGCGATTTTTGAGCAATTATCTTTCAGTGTAAATGGGCCTTAAGAAGCAACATAATGCAAGCTGCTAGGTGCTGCTGTACACAGAATACAGCAATAATGCCGTACACAAATGAACAATGCTATGAAATGGTAATTCTATATGGGAAACACACAGGTTGCAGATTTCACAAGCTGTTAACCGATGCACATAGATAGGTCTACGGGTATGATGATTGCGAGTGTTGATCGCTGCTTGGGGCAGACCAGTACAGAAGAGGTCACATTCCAGGTTGTCCTTGTCTTGACAATGTGGACATATTGGCGTACGTCCATTCCACCACGTTCAGCTGTATACATTTTTAGACAAGCGGCTGACAGAGGTTGTTTTCAGCATTTTCTGTAAGATAATATAATGCTCACTTTTTTGTTTCAAATCTTGCGATTTTCTTGATCAGATCCTTTTAGTCACAAATTGTTATGCTAATTTGTCTTAAGTTCATTCCCTTTGGTTATTTTAGCGCTGAAACAAGTCGCTGCACACACATCCCCTCCTGCAATGCTGGAAGGATCTCTTTTGCCACTTTTGATAAGTATTTCTGTGGACACCCGATATATATTTTTCTTCAGATATTTTTTATACTATGCCTGATGACAAGACCTAAGTAGTTATGGGGAGTCCAGACGGGGCAAATTTGCCACGGAATTTCCGTATGGACCCTTCACAAGGAAATTCTGCTGCATTTACAGTAGCAGCAAAGTGGATGAGATTTTGAAAGTCTCGTCTGCAAGCTATGAAAATAATAAGCCCCAAACCTGTGCAGAGATTGACATGCAGTGCGGAATTCGATCCCCGTTTCCGCTGTGGAATTCACCTCTTCTTAATGCGAGGGGGGGAATTCCGTACAGAAATATGCACTGAAACCCACTTCAAAATGCGCACCAAATGGTTGGGTTTGGAGGGAAGCTTTCCGTTGCTGATCTGCTGCAGAATGCTTGCTGCGGATATTACGCTGCAGATCAGCCCCCGCGTGGACCTGGCCTTAGCATAGTTTATTTTTGTTATATCTTTAATATTATTTCAGTTTCTCTTGTAGAGCGATAACATTTGGAACATTCAGTTACAAAAGATTTGAAATTGATATGACATGGAATTCAGCCATTTAGTTGTGGCCTCTATGCCTTAGGGCGCCTGCACACGAGCGGAAATTCCGCCGCTGGAAGCCTGCATAGGATTGCGTTAACAAACGCAATCCTATGCAGACGGCCGCGGCAAACAAACGCGAAACGTCACTCACCCGCCGCCGGCTCCGGTTGCGCATGCGCCGGCTGCCCGGCAAGCCGGCACATCAAACAGCCGGAGCTGCGGGTGCGGGTGAGTACGCGCTGGTCCCTGCAGGAGCTCAGGTCGGGTCCCACAGCAAGAATCCTTGCCGCTGGATCTGACCCGCCCGTCTGCAGGCGGCCTTAGTGACTCATTTTTATCAGCACCTAAAGGCTCCTGCACACTGGCGATTGTGATATCACTGCGTTTTTTTAACGCGAATGTCAATAGGACTTTCTAATGTTCAAAACGCATCACACTAAAATTGCAAAGCACAAACTTGCGATTTTTGTGCTATGCGCTTTTAACATTAGAAAGTCCTACTGATATTTGCGTTGAAAAACCGCAGTGATATCACAATCGCCAGTGTGCAGGAGCCCTAAGCTGTATAATCTTGAGGAAGAGATCGGTACAGTTTCATAGCGCATTGATAAACTGATATTTTTCACCAAGCAGCCACACCGAACGACAAACTTTATTTTGCAAGATTGTATAAAAGTCATCATTAGGCAGTTCTCTCGCTGCTGCTTCCCATGGACTACTGCTAGGCTAAAACTACTTTCCTCTGTTACAAGAGAAAGCCTTCAGTGCTGCCTTTAATTATGTGCATGGGTATAGAAAAGTTTAGAAATTCTGGGACTGAGAGCTTTGACAGATGAACGTATGCCCAAATATGCTCGCCACAACGGAACGTATTTGCACATGAACCCAGGGTTTTACACCAAGTCACACCCTTCCTCTCCTTTTTTTAACCCGTCATAGACTTCTTTGGACTTCCTGCACGTGAGAAACACACTCATGAGAAAAAACCCATAGAAATCAATAGGTTTGCTTCGTCACATTAGGCAGGCAAGAGTGACACGTGTGCATAAACATGCGCTAACACGTTCATCTATCTAAGCCCTGGGGAGCCAAATTGTATGCGATAAATATAGTATAGTTGGGGTACCTAACTATCGAATTATTAGGAAGGGAAAATTCACCATTCGGTATCTAAAACATCTTGAATGAGTTGTCCAAGTTCTAGTTTTAGTGTAAAACCAATTTCTCAAGCGCTAACATAACGAATAATAATATTAGACCTCTCCTCACTCCCACTGCAGGCCACCTCGCCTCGTTAGATCTCCCCTCTGATGTCACATTTAGGGCTCAGTCACACGGGCGTTTATTGCCGCGATTTGCGCATGCGCATGCGTCCGGCGATTTTTTAAAACCATTGCTTTGCAATGGTATCGGACACATGAGCGCTTTTTATGCGCTCGTCCGATAAATTAGAGAACAGAAATCGCAGATCGCACCTATCTGCGATCTGCGATTCCTGTTCTCTTCTCTATATGCGCTCAATGGGGCCGGCGGCAGCAGCGCCGACCCCAATGAGAACATATAGAAGACAAATCATTCTCCTCTGCCACAGCTGTAACAGCTGTGGCAGAGAAGAATGATGTTTGCCCATTGAATTCAATGGAGCGGCAATACAGCCGCTCCATTGAAAGCAATGGGCTGCCGGCGTGCGCGGGGTTAATTGTCGGGAAGGGGTTAAATATATAACCCCTTTCCTGCAATGCATCCTGAAAAGTGAAAAAATTAAAAAAAAGGATGTACTCACCTGCTCCCGGCAGCCTGAGATCCCCGCGCGGTCCTGCAGTGGGTGTGAAGGGGGTGTGACTCAGGCTTGCCCCTGATTGGCTCAGCCTGAGCCAATCAGAGGCTGATCTCAGTCACACCCATTCATGAATTCATGAATGGGTGTGACTGAGACTTGCTTCTGATTGGCTCAGCGCTGAGCCAATCAGGGGCAAGCCTGAGTCACACCCCCTTCACACCCACTGCAGGCCGGCCGCCGGGATCTCCAGCTGCCGGGAGCAGGTAAGTACATACATTTTTTTTATTTTTTCACTTTTCAGGATGCATTGCAGGAAAGGGGTTATATATTTAACCCCTTCCCGACAATTCATCCCACACTCGCCCGCAGCGCTTGCATTCAATGGAGCCGCTGTATTGCCGTCTCCATTGAATGCAATGCGCTGGACAGCTCCGGCCCGTTTCTAATGAAACGCGGCTAGGAGCAGATTTTCGGGCGATTTTTGGGCCGATTTTTCGGCGCCGGTCACGCGATTTGCGCATGCGCATCCGTCATGCGATGCGCAAATCGCGTGAAAAAACGCCCGTGTGACTAAGGCCTCACTGAGATGGCTCAGCTCTGTAATTGGCTGCAGCACCTGTGACGTCCCATAAACTGGGTGGGACTTGAGCCAGTGAACAAACGAGGAGCGCAGGAGCGAGCAGTGCTGTGGGACACAGCAGGAGTGAGGAGAGGTCAATATAAGCCTGTTTCTTATGTTACTGCTTGAGGAACTGGTTTTACACTTAACCTAGAACTTGGACAACCCCTTTAAGGCTGGTGGAGGATACTATTTGAATCGGATAGAAAATACCATGGGTCCTCCACAAGGAGACGTTGGGTAAATCTGAACTAAATACAATTGTGATACTCGTTGACCTTCTGACAGATATCATTGGAGTCATACACACCATTGCAGCCTATTTATCGTCACTAATATGGCTGAACATTTTTTCCCATTATTGGGATTGCTGTAAATAGTAAGAAAGCACCTGTCTCTATAAATAACAGCCATCATAACTCCAGAACACCCAAGAAATTTCACCAGAGGATGTTGAACCGTAAGTGCAGATACTGACCGACCTGAGCAGCAAACATGTCGAAATTGGAAAAAATAACTATAGGGAACATCATAAAGCCCTCTAAATTGTTCAAAGCAATAAAAAGGCCCTCAGAATGTACCTGTTCCAAAAATATTACCCATCTCTTCTCCTATGGTAAAAATCCCTCCCACTTAACCCCTTCATGACGCGGCCCTTTTTTTTTCCATTTTCGTTTTTTCCTCCCCCCTTTAAAAAAATCATAACTCCTTTATTTATCCATCGATGTCGCTGTATGAGGGCTTGTTTTTTGCGGGACGAGTTGTAGTTTTTAATAGTGCTATTTAATGTACCATATAATGTACTGAAAAACTTTTAAAAAATTATAAGTGGAGTAAAATGAAAAAAAAAAGACATTCCGCCATCTTTCAGTGCATCTTGTTTTTACGGAGCACAAACTAAAACAAAAGCGACATGATAACTTTATTCTATGGGTCAGTATGATTACTGCTATACTAAACTTGTATAATTTTATTTTTACTATACTACACTTTTTTTTTTCAAAGACATTTAATTTTTTTCAATTATTTTCTGCCGTCATCTTGTCCGCGCAATAACTTTTTTATTTTTCCGTCGATGTAGTTGAGCAAGGGCTCATTTTTTGCGGGATGTCCTGTAGTTTCCGATAGTACCAATCTGGAATATATATAACTTTTTAATCGCTTTTTATTGCATTTTTTCTGGGAGACAGGGTGACTGAAAAAGTGCATTTCTGGCGTTATTTTTTTTTCTTCGGACGATGTTCATTGCGCGGCGATACCAAACATACATTTTTATTTTATGATTTAGATTTTTTAATAATGGATATGGCAAAAGGGGGATGATTCAAACTTTTATAACTTTTTTTTTTTTACAATTAAAAAAACTTTATAGATTTTTTTTAAACTTTACTTTAAAGTCCGCCTGGGGGACTACAACCAGCGATGCTTTGATCACTCCTGCAGTATGACGTAATGCTATAGCATTACGTCATACTGCCATTTGACAGGCAGTCTATCAAGCCACCCCACGGGGAGTGGGCCGAACGGCCGATCGCGGCTATTGCCCGCGGGTGTCAGCTGTAGTAAACAGCTGACGCCAGCGCTGTATGCAGAGAGGTCGCCCCACGACCTCTCTGCATACATACCCTGACGCTCCAGGACGTAAATGTACATCCTGGAATGGGAAGGGGTTAATAAACTCTGGCAATTTAGGGTTCCTTTACAAGGGGTGTAAATATAGTAAATCCATCATAAAATTATCCCATATTTCAGTTATTGAAATAACAGTTAGATATAATCCTTTTTTTCCTACTTTTATCCCACAACTCCCAAATATTTGAATTTTTTCACTATTTGTAATTGCGTATGTTCTAATGAAAAATTTGCCGGCAATGGTTCTAATGGAAAAATGACAGATTTTGCCCAGTTAATAATGTGAAAACTGGACACTTAAAAAGGATAACAGGAGGAATTTAGACACTTTTGAATTATGATGCTGGAAAAGAATGCTTCGGATTCCCATGGACAGCGAGAATCACTAACAAGGAAGTACTAGATTGTGTCAAGCAAAGCCATCCATAGAGGTGAAGATTTCAAAACAAAAGCTATTTTATTTTTGACACATCATGCGAGCAAATGGACTGGAGAAGGATATTATGCTGGGATTTGTCAGTGGTTCACGAAGAAAAGGTTGTCAAAGAGCTAGCTGGTTGAGCAGAGGGTTGGACCCAATGACCCTGGAGGTTCCTTTCAACACTACCATTCTATGATTCCATGAAATCCTACAGATTTTGATACTGTTTTTGGTACGGATGTATTTCAAAACCCACACACAAAATATGCTTAGGGTTTTATTTTTTTATTTTTTTTGGGGGGGGGGGGGGGGCAAAACTATTATTACGTCTTTTGAGGGGGCAGATGAGAAAAACATCCAGGAATATAGAGAGATGACCCCTGGAAAAGAACAGACTATCTGAAAAAAATGTTCTGGCGCTTGAAGGTGAACATTATATGCCACATAAGGAGATAACATGTGACTTTGTAATACAATGCTTTGACTTGTCTTAGAGAGCTGCGCAGATATTGCTCTACCTGCCCACGCCACTTAGTTTTCCATCGGTGTCTAATGGCTACAACCTGTACGCTCCACTCTTTTACTAGTTGGGTATGCTCAGTGCCTTTAAGTTCTGTAATGATGACGCAGTAAAGTCGTGAATGTGCACTTGTCCGTAACTGGCAATGGAGTATTGTGGGAGATGCAGTTTTTGCACTCCTCGGTGGCCATTTTAAATAACAATGTGGAATTCTGAAGCTGGCTGGAAAGCAGCAGGGTAATAGAGTTCATTTTGATGATTTAGAGGGACTTTTTGAATAATGGCAATAAGTGGAACGTTAAGGAAATTTTGCCCAATCTCCAGGACATCCCTTTAACAAGTTGATAACAATGAAAAAGAAACTGATACTAAAGACTTCTGTCTACATGCCTGCTCCTGGATTGATATTTCAGCCCCTTCCCATTGTAGCCATTTTTTGTTTTTCATTTTCACATCTCCATCCCCACTTTAAAAAAAAAATCATAATTTTTTTAAATTTCCTGGCGGGATAGTTACTTGAGGGCTTGTTTTTTGCAGGACTAGTTGTATATTTCATTGGACCATTTAATGTACCATCTCATTTATTGGAAAATTTTCAAAAATTTCAAAGTGGGCAAAATGAAAAAACCCATGTAATTGTGCCATTTTTGGGGAGTTTCATTTTTACAACATTCATGGTGAAGTAAAAATGATGTGTTATCTTTATTGTGTGGGTCAGCATGATTACAGCGATACCAAATTTATATAGTTCTTTCATGTAGTACTGCTTGAAAAAAATAAAACACCTTTAAGAAACTGTCGCCACATATTGATCCCCGTGAAACACTACCAACATGCAATTTCGCCCGATATCACGCTCGCCAACATGCAATTTCGGTGCTGAAGTAAGGTGTTTTTGTGTCAAGCCGTCTAGCATTGCTTCGGGGAAGTAGCGATCCTCCGCACGGCTGACAGTAGACTGTCTCCCATGGGAAACCTCATATCTTATCGTATGTTAATGAAAACAATGGGTAATGCGAGAGCATGTCCAAAAATGTCCATTTTTTCCTGCATCGTATCGTGTAACAGGACAAAACAAAACCATTGATTTCAACGGGTTCGTTTTCAGTAGCGGGATTCTCGTTTATTAATAGTACAGGCGAGAAAAGATAGGGCAATACCTATCTCCCAATATTTTTTTCAAACACCTGCGCTATGGTAGAGCTTCAAGGCTGGAGAAAAAAAACTAAAAACTTGTTCCTGCACAACTAGGCTCTGCAGCGGCGAGCATAGATGTGCATGTGGCTATGTGAAACCACCCTTAGGCTGGATTCAGATGAGTGTGGTTTTCTCCCCTTCTATGACATGATAATCACGTCAGTATAACAAGACAAAACAAAACCAATGATTTCTATTGGATTTAAATGGTTTCGTTTTACCACCTCTGTTCTTGCCAGTTAATTGTACGGCCGGGAAAAGATAGGACTTGCCCTATCTTAGTCAAACCACGTGCGGGAAAGATCGAGCAGCACCTATCTTCCCACGGTTATTTTCAAAGTCCTGCGTTTTGGTGCAAAGTTTGAAAAGCCGGCAAAAGGGAAGGAATTCCCCTCATTCAGGCGCAACTATGCTCAGTGCCGCTGAGTGTATTTGGGCCCACGCTCGTAGTAATAATTTCTCAATGTCTGTTCTTCACTATTTTCGTGACCCGGAGGGTCCTACAGCGTAGTCAAACAGTTAACAAGTCCTAGATACTTTGCTATGAGCTCCTCGGGAAACATAGGAGCATCTTGCAGGGGAAAGACACTGTCTTTCCCTGAACCTTGGGCTGAAGCTAGTCTGCCCAGCAACCACTCGCTTCTGATTGGCTGCTTGCTGTTAAATTTCCTGATTGGTGTAGTGGGAGGAGACGAGTCAGGCCCGGGAAAATGAGCAGAATGGAAGAGGAAATGAGTCTGCAGAGGGAGAGAAAGTGCGAGAAAACAACAGGAAGAGGGGGGAGTTAGTCGTTGGAGATGGAGGAGAGAGGAAGCAGCATGTGGAGCTGCAGCAACCTGGAAGTTACCGGAGTTCTCAACAGTGAGTGTAACTTGCCCCTACATAATTAGGAGACAGAGGGAGTACAATCAACCCTGCACCAGTCCCTCCATACTTCTACAAATAATTGTCTGGAACAACCCCTATATAACTGAGACTGGTGGGCTCATCCTCCCTAACCAAGAGAGAGTAAAAGAAGTACTGTGTGTTATTTTCACCAAACTACTACTGTTGTAGTTAATGCTGCTCTGAAATCCACAAAGTGTGAACTGTTATTCACCCCCTTTTCAAGTGTTCAGTTACCTGTGTACCTTCGGGTTTAACCCTAAAGCAATGTGGACTTGTCTCCTTATTTCTCCACTTCAAACACCGGTCTACCCTCAAAGGTACTGGTGTCACGATCTGACAATCACCCTCACCATACAGAGGTCTATTGCAATCCACTTTCTGCACAAGTAGCCTTTTTGATAGAGTAGCCACCACCGTTGACCATGCTAAAGATAGTACAATCTACTCAAGCTGTCTCTGCGCCCATCTGCTCGATGCAGTGTCTTCTGGGAACATGAGTTAAAATGCACAGAATACACATGTAACATCTGTTTTCACTACGTTTTTTTTACACTCTCAGCATAATTGCGAATGAACGTTTTTTTTCCTCTCTGAGTAATCAAACTGTAAGCTATAGTGTGCATGATTGAATAAAATAGCGGAAACATAGGTCCTGCCCTTGAAGGGGTTGTCCCGCGGCATAATTGTAAATTTTGTTCTCTGCCCAGTCCCCCTCCTAAAGCAAACATGATAATCTACCCGTGGAAAGCGATTTTAAAGAGAGTTTCTACTCACTGTTAGATTGTTTCATGAAGTTATAAAAATTCCTCTTCCAAGATGGCCGCCGTCATTTCCCAAGGTGCACCGCTGGTCTTCTCCCATGGTGCACTGCGGATCTTCTCCCATGGTGCACCTTGGATGTTCTTCTCCATTGGCTGATCGGCACCATGTGATGGGGCGGAGCTACGCGATGACGCTGAGAAGGGGGAGGAGCCAGGACGCAGCTCGTGAGCAAGGATCTTCCAGAAGGGGATTCCTGTCTGCGCAAGCCCGACTGTTCATGCGACCAGAGAAGAAGTTTGATCGTCGCCATGGAGACGGGGACGCCAGCACCGGAGGGGGTAAGTGTATAACTTCTGTATGGCCAATATTTAATGCACGATGTATATTACAAAGTGCATTAATATGGCCATACAGAAGTGCTTAACACCACTTGCTTTCACGGGACAACCCCTTTAAGTATGCGCAGAAAAGATATTGCCTGTACTATTGTCGTAGAATTCCTTTGTGGAACCACGGCTTACTCAATTTGGAATGTTTACACCCCTCCATATTAATTCTGAATTGATAATGCGCATAAGAAGTTTTCACACTGACACGAGGTTCAGCATGTATAGCTTCCTCAATTCTAACTTTAATGATCGGCGTGTAGCCTGTTTTAAGAGTTTAACATATCCGCCCATCTGGGCAGGTCAAAGATTACATAGATACAACATATTGTTTAATTATTGGATAAGCATCTTGCAATTCTTCCATCCTCCGGTCATCTGTGATTGGCCATCAGGTGGTGGATGAAATGAGTGGGTTGTCTTGGAGCCACGTGTGGTTCCTTCGATATGATTGGATGTTACATTATGAACTATAAATTGCACAAATCTCCCATGTTATTTGCATACGTTTCCAGTAAAATTGCTTGGGTAATTTCTGCGGTAGCTGTTTCAGACTGCGGTTGTCCATGTCTGAGTTAACTGTCTTCCAAAATTGCAAAACAGATGGAAAATGTAACGTGTTTATACTATATATTATCTTGTCAGCGTTTTGAGAACAGAAGTTTCATGTTGGCTTCCCCATGTCAGCAGAGTTATAAAACAGATATTTTCATATGAGCGGAAGTACCTATTGCATAACTGTACGAACATTATATTTGTAGCAAGACAGAAAGCAAATATGTATACAGAATGTTAAATTGACAACTGTCTACTGCCAAGGCCCATCGATCCATATAGATATATACTGGGCTTCCACCACAGACCCCCCTTGAAACTATCTGTTTCACTAAACTCGCCCTGCTCCGTCCCACCCCCACTGCTGACCCTAGACTCGCATTGTGTTGTACACTGGAGCTATTGCTGTCATGGGGGTATAGGATGGTTCGACATCATCGTATTCTGGATCCATGATGACGACGTTTGCGCTGATAGTGGGCTTTTTGTTGGACATCGTACTGGGACAGGTGGACCAGGCAGTCATCAGGGTCGGAATACACTGTATGCAACGACAAACAGAAATTAGGATGACTATAAAGGTGACAAATATAATTAGGTTAGGAGAGGTGCGACTTTTACTATTTCAGGTAAACACTGCATAACTTGTATAGAACCCCGCCTTCTTGACGTTACCTCGATTCATCAACAAGAGTGCAAAATCAGAACTATCTAATTACTGATCAATATGACTAAACCCCTGTCTCATTAGTAAGTGCATTATCATATATATCAATCTGGAAAGAACGAGCTACAAGGTGATTATTCCCACTTCCCTTTTCCAGAGGCGGCAAGGTAACAGGACCACGGGCGTTGTAACACCGGTATGTTGCGTGGACATAAGCAGAGTGCACTGCAGATAAAATAAAGCAAAATCTTAGCGAAAACCTATCACAGTGTTCTAAATACACAATGTTTCAAAACTTATTTTATATATTTTTTCCTTCTCCCGTTAGGTACCTTACTGAGGAAAACAGACTAAGGTTAGCTCTTTTTAGTTAGTGCGGTCAGCTTCTTAATGGCAACTGCGTCTTTACCTGCAGGTCACGTTTTGTCTGGAATGTAGGTACAAGTCTCCCCTATCATCTTACAGACACTCCCTTTTTTTGCTAAAATCGTACCTAGTGCCATTCTATTTTGAAAAGTCATAGTCGAGGTAGGTCCTATTGGTCGACTAGTCGCTATAAGGCATCTCTAGTATAATTTATAAACTACTGCTAATTATAATAAACATAATTAATCCAGTCAACATTTTATTTACCATAATAATCAGGAAAATTTTTAATATGGAGATCGAGCATCAGACTTTGCACTCTTCCTCGGTCGTCTCTCCCTTGCGTCAGGGTTTCTCCACTGCCCGTAAGTCCCTCCTCCTAAAAGGGGAGGGATCCCTACCTCACCTCAGAAGGAGGCCATGGATTCCCTGGGCTTATTTCCGGGCATCCATACCCTCTATCTGTACGAGTTAACACCCCACAGGGTGTGCCCTCGCCGGAACCTAAGGTCTTCTGCACTTTCCCTAGGCAAATGGGAAGTCCACTGACAGTCCATCTTATGAGACTGAGGCAGGCGCAGTACTGGTACATTTCTCCATTCTTCTGGTAACGTACCTGGTTGGCATTATCGGAACTGGCTCTTCATCTTTTTCAAACAAGGGAAACATTGGTCACATTAAAGGGAGAATACACGTACAGGAAATTACATACCCCACCTCTTTCTGCGAAAATCATATCCACGGCCACTCTATTTTGGAACGCCATGGATGCAGTGGGCCCTAACCAGCATCTCTGGTGTAGTTTACAAACCTCTGCTGATTGTAAGAGATATAATTCATCCAATCTACATTATTATTAACAGTGACAAAAGCAAATGAGGAATCAAAACCTGCTTTAACCTGATCTCTAGAATTAAATTAATCTCGCTCCCCCCTTGGCACTCCTATTACATCTATGTGTACATGTGGATCAAAGTTACCACCTGGAGCGTCAACGTCTCTCTTAGCACGATGCAGTGTTAGATTCTCACCCTCAGTGTAGGCTTCATATTGCACATTTGATTGTATTAATTTGTTCTGAAACAGGGGGCTAGTGTACAGTAGTCAAAGGTGTGTGTTAGAGGAATTGTACCACATTATAGCATGTAAAGGATATGCAGGATCATTAGTTTTTTCAGTGCGAAGTGTGGATCCAAGTGGGCTTTCCTTTGAGCTTGACTGCAGTTGGGGTGGTGAACAACATCTGGTAGGGACATTCAAACAGGGTTTCTCTCTTAAACTTTTCCACATAGACCCTGTCACCTGGTTTTAGATTGTGACACTCATCTGTAGGACCTGGAGAAAAGCAGAGACTGCAGAATGCATTACTAACAATTCCTTGGAGAGGCCTATGACAAAATTAACAAGAAAATCATTCCCCAAATTCAGCTACTGTGGCATGTACCCTCCTGGGAAAAAGAAAAACTAATGAAAGACACTCAATTCAAAATTTACCCATTTTCTCTATTGCCTTTTGTATCTACTTTCCCACTACTCCGTGGATGGTAGGGTGTGTGAAAAGCCTGAAATATACCCAAAACAGACATGATGTGTTGCATTATTTCACCTGTGAAGTGTGTACCTTTGTTTGACTCAATCACTTCTGGTACCCCATATCTGCAGATTACCTCATTCATGAATTTCTGTGTGGTTATCTGCTCATTTACCTTAGTATCAGGGTGGGCCTCCAACCTGAAAAAGACTCGAGCAACAACAAGCACATGTTCATACTCCCCAACAGGTGTGAGCTGAATTTGGTCAAATTGGCAATCTCTGAAATGGGTAGAGTGGTCAAGGCAAGTGTTATATGGCCACCTTACTTCTGTCCGGACTCGCATATGGCAAAGATCATGCTAACTGGACAAATGATGCAGCAGCTACGGAGAACCTAGGTGTCACCCATTCTTGTTCAGTGTCGCCGTCATCGCTGCTTTTGATTCTGCGTACCAGTTGGGCCATCATGGGGGACAGGGACCTCTGTAGGCGATTTCTGTTGATTGTTCACCATACGCCGTCCTGTTCTGTCGCTCTCGTCTTTTAGCCCATCTGCTTTCTTTCCTCGTTGACTTGTGACTGTAAAGTCCTTGACATATCAAAGTCCAAGGTTTTATCAAAGTCCAAAGTTTTTATCAAAGTGCAAAGTTTTTATCAAAGTCCAAAGTCTTTGTCACTGACTCATGCTGTCAGTATCTATTCTTCTTTCTTCCACGGCTTGAGGGCCGCTGCCTTTGCTGTGTTGTCGGCGAGGGTGTCATCTCTCGCTTCTCCATTGTAGAAATCGGTGTGAATTCTCCATTGCCAGGTAGTAGTAGTAGGGTTTCCATGAGACTCTGCACCGCTGCACCATTCTTAATTGGCTGTTCTACTGAGATAACAAGCTGTCTGGCCTTCCATATTGGGCCATAATCATGAGCTATGCCAAATGCATTCCAGGAGTCAGTGTAAAGAGTTGCCGACTTACCTTCTACCACTCCACACGCCTCAGTGAGGGCCTCCGGTTCCGCTTCTTGCCCTGAGACATGCGGAGGCAGAGCTTCTGCGTTTAGGACATCTTGTTGTGTTACCTCTGCATATCTGGTTCGGAATCATCAATCCTCACCCTGATACCATCTACAAAAGAAAACTCAAAATATGCATCATTAACAGTGTATTCTAATAACAGTTTTTGTCAGAATTTTGTTGCACAGCTGATCTGTCATACTCAGATCACCTATGCCTCCCCTCCCCTGTTTGAACCTGAATACCTGATTAAAAGAAGAGTGGCCGGATTCAAGGTATTACAACATTGGGAAGAAATATTGGGGGAGGCATGGAAAGGGCACATTGTAGCCGGATCTAATAGGCCAGGGATAAGTGCTTGGGTTGCACTTGCATGAGTAAGTTCTGGGTGTCATTTGGGGTGTGGACCACTAGGGGGTAGTCCAATACCAACTTAGAAGATTTGTCAACCATTGCCTGTACTGCTGCCACCGCACAAGCAGATGAGGGAGCTCCTCGAATCACTGGATCTAACCTCATGGCTGTGGTTGTCCTCCGTGCTTTTGTGTCAATACTGTCGTATGGGTGGCAGTATGAAACAAGGCCCAGAAAGGTGCGGAATTTGGCAACAGTGTATGTACAGGTATGGCCTGCAGAACTTGGTTAGTCTTTGGAGGCCTCCAGGCCTTACAGCCTTCTGCAAGAGAAATTAACAGTGAAATTGTGGCCGGTTGGCAGTTTTTCCAAAGCATCAGCACACAGCACCTAACACCCTTCACCCCTTTTTTTTTTTTTTTAAACTAGGGGGATACTGTTTGACCCAGGGGTGTGTATCTGGGTCTCGTATATATCATCATGGTGGATATATTCAATTTCCCTATGCCTGTCTTGTGGGTGTCCCATAATTAGTTAGGAACCGTGGAAAGCTGAGTTTGGGACAGGAGAAAAAACAAAACTTTTTCTTCTGGCTATCTATGATTCTTACCCCCTCCTTGGATAAGAGAAGTGTTCTTGCATCATCTAGCTCCACCCCTCTGAATCAGGCTAATCCCTTACTTCCTTATTCTCTCATTCAAGTTTGGCAGTCCTTGGGTACACATCACAACCCAATAAAGATAAAGTCTTATGCATCACACAATTTTACATTTTACAAATTACGGGTCAATCTGCCCCGTTCCTCCTGTGGATACCTGGCCTTATCGTTACCTGCTTGTTTCCTATTCCTTGGCTTCTCTACCGTTTCTCTACAGTTTCTCTTACTCCCTGTAGTTTATTTATTTTATATTGTCTGTGAATATACGTTACTTGTGCTGGGACTACAGGGCAAGTAACTTCCTCTTTTCAAGTCTCTCGCTCATGTGACAGCCCAGCGACAGGATTATAAGGGAGAACGTGGCTACTTTTTACTTTTACAACAGTTTTTGTCCCAGACTTCCGGCGACTGGGCAGATGCAGTCTTAGATGCCGGGCATCTCCATCTGATTGGTAATGTACTGCAATTCTCTCTATTTACTAAACTGTTATATTGAACGCTGGTGTCTTTGGCGTGTGTTAATACAGACGCCATTTCAACCCACCTTCTCTTCCTCTTTTTAGGTCTCTTAGGGAAATTCTAACGTCTAATGCATAAATCACATATATTATGTTGTAACTTTACGGTCACAGCGGTGACCACCTAACATTGTATGTGGTTACAATTGAATTGGGGGCTGCTAACATGTACGCTGTTGGGGACTTGGCAAACATAGACGTATTTTCTTGTGGGCATGGTGGGCTACGCAGTCTGTTACAGTTACAGTTTGTATTCTTAAGAGCCCCCTCAGGATGTGAGTGGCATATAACTTTTTACATTTGTATGACGGATGTATTTGTCTGAAGGAGTAGATTACATAACAAGCCATCCGCAGTAGTTATTTGTTACAGTACAAGAATTGCTTCACTTTTATTAAGAGTTCCACTTCCTCTTTTTAAATGAAGTTAGCAGCCTTTTTTTTTTTTTTTTTCCAAACACACTTACGGGCACAAGCCTATACTTCTATGCTATTATTAACGTTTAACAATTCAAAGGCAACACAGTTTAGTAGTCTGTCTTTTACTAGAAGGGATCCAATAATGCAACCTATGAAGTCCAAACCCACAGCGCGCCGCTGTGTACGGTGCATTAATCTTGGCTATAACCCAGCAATGCATTCTCATTGCTAACAATCCTTTCTTACAGTTGAGCAGGACTGATACTACTTCTATATGACAGACAAACAAACTATTCCTATATAACAACTCAGCAGGATTAGCTCTACACAACAGACAAGCACACTAACTTTATAAAACTGACAGGTAGGACGTTTTGAGCACACAGAAAGATTGCTTGATTAATCAATGATAACTTGACTTTCCACCCCTTCCACACTTTTCTGGAGGGTGTAAGAATTGACCTCAGTACAATGTTTGTTGCCTTTCAATTTCAATCATGGCTGCCAGATTCATGATTATAAAGTCTCCTCAGACGCCGGACATAATATGCCCCGCCCTAGAGTCTCTAGCATTTCTGTCGCTACACAGTTTATTGATCTACCCTCAGACGGAGGGATCTACTCGTGCACGTTCAAACGATAAACAAATATTTGTGGACACACACAAATAGACAGAGCACCAGTACGGCTGGCTTAGTCTCACTGCCCCTCGGGATACTGTCTGATAGCTCCCTTCTCCCGGACCCTACAAGCAGGCCTAGCAGGAGCGGAAATCCCATATCAGACTTTTCTCTGGCAGTCTCTCCCTCCCTGGGCCCTCCAAACAGGCCTCAGGACTGCTGAGTCTCTGCGACAGGCCACCTGAACGGCTCCCTCCTCCCTCAGGAGTGGAAACACCCCGTACAGGCCCTCCCTAGAGGCAGCTATTGATGTCACCAATTAACTAGTACTCTCAAGACAACAGGCATGCAAACATTCCTTTTATATCTTATGACAGGTTCTTATCGAGTGATCGAGACTTATAAATACCTGTCGTTTGGTTCCAAATCGCTTGGCCTTGACATGGCACATAGGCGAGCCCGGAGTTAGCCACACAGGTATAGATAATTAATTTATCTTACCGTGTTCTGAAGATTTTTATTGGGCCCACCAAGTCCAAGGTCGCATATGTCCGTGTCTCCTGTCCAAGCTCTATGGAACCCATCGATCACTCCCCGTACGGGCCACCACTGTCGTAGAATTCCTTTGTGGAACCACGGCTTACTCAATTTGGAATGTTTACACCCCTCCATATTAATTCTGAATTGATAATGCGCATAAGAAGTTTTCACACTGACACGAGGTTCAGCATGTATAGCTTCCTCAATTCTAACTTTAATGATCGGCGTGTAGCCTGTTTTAAGAGTTTAACATATCCGCCCATCTGGGCAGGTCAAAGATTACATAGATACAACATATTGTTTAATTATTGGATAAGCATCTTGCAATTCTTCCATCCTCCGGTCATCTGTGATTGGCCATCAGGTGGTGGATGAAATGAGTGGGTTGTCTTGGAGCCACGTGTGGTTCCTTCGATATGATTGGATGTTACATTATGAACTATAAATTGCACAAACCTCCCATGTTATTTGCATACGTTTCCAGTAAAATTGCTTGGGTAATTTCTGCGGTAGCTGTTTCAGACTGCGGTTGTCCATGTCTGAGTTAACTGTCTTCCAAAATTGCAAAACAGATGGAAAATGTAACGTGTTTATACTATATATTATCTTGTCAGCGTTTTGAGAACAGAAGTTTCATGTTGGCTTCCCCATGTCAGCAGAGTTATAAAACAGATATTTTCATATGAGCGGAAGTACCTATTGCATAACTGTACGAACATTATATTTGTAGCAAGACAGAAAGCAAATATGTATACAGAATGTTAAATTGACAACTGTCTACTGCCAAGGCCCATCGATCCATATAGATATATACTGGGCTTCCACCACAGACCCCCCTTGAAACTATCTGTTTCACTAAACTCGCCCTGCTCCGTCCCACCCCCACTGCTGACCCTAGACTCGCATTGTGTTGTACACTGGAGCTATTGCTGTCATGGGGGTATAGGATGGTTCGACATCATCGTATTCTGGATCCATGATGACGACGTTTGCGCTGATAGTGGGCTTTTTGTTGGACATCGTACTGGGACAGGTGGACCAGGCAGTCATCAGGGTCGGAATACACTGTATGCAACGACAAACAGAAATTAGGATGACTATAAAGGTGACAAATATAATTAGGTTAGGAGAGGTGCGACTTTTACTATTTCAGGTAAACACTGCATAACTTGTATAGAACCCCGCCTTCTTGACGTTACCTCGATTCATCAACAAGAGTGCAAAATCAGAACTATCTAATTACTGATCAATATGACTAAACCCCTGTCTCATTAGTAAGTGCATTATCATATATATCAATCTGGAAAGAACGAGCTACAAGGTGATTATTCCCTCTTCCCTTTTCCAGAGGCGGCAAGGTAACAGGACCACGGGCGTTGTAACACCGGTATGTTGCGTGGACATAAGCAGAGTGCACTGCAGATAAAATAAAGCAAAATCTTAGCGAAAACCTATCACAGTGTTCTAAATACACAATGTTTCAAAACTTATTTTATATATTTTTTCCTTCTCCCGTTAGGTACCTTACTGAGGAAAACAGACTAAGGTTAGCTCTTTTTAGTTAGTGCGGTCAGCTTCTTAATGGCAACTGCGTCTTTACCTGCAGGTCACGTTTTGTCTGGAATGTAGGTACAAGTCTCCCCTATCATCTTACAGACACTCCCTTTTTTTGCTAAAATCGTACCTAGTGCCATTCTATTTTGAAAAGTCATAGTCGAGGTAGGTCCTATTGGTCGACTAGTCGCTATAAGGCATCTCTAGTATAATTTATAAACTACTGCTAATTATAATAAACATAATTAATCCAGTCAACATTTTATTTACCATAATAATCAGGAAAATTTTTAATATGGAGATCGAGCATCAGACTTTGCACTCTTCCTCGGTCGTCTCTCCCTTGCGTCAGGGTTTCTCCACTGCCCGTAAGTCCCTCCTCCTAAAAGGGGAGGGATCCCTACCTCACCTCAGAAGGAGGCCATGGATTCCCTGGGCTTATTTCCGGGCATCCATACCCTCTATCTGTACGAGTTAACACCCCACAGGGTGTGCCCTCGCCGGAACCTAAGGTCTTCTGCACTTTCCCTAGGCAAATGGGAAGTCCACTGACAGTCCATCTTATGAGACTGAGGCAGGCGCAGTACTGGTACATTTCTCCATTCTTCTGGTAACGTACCTGGTTGGCATTATCGGAACTGGCTCTTCATCTTTTTCAAACAAGGGAAACATTGGTCACATTAAAGGGAGAATACACGTACAGGAAATTACATACCCCACCTCTTTCTGCGAAAATCATATCCACGGCCACTCTATTTTGGAACGCCATGGATGCAGTGGGCCCTAACCAGCATCTCTGGTGTAGTTTACAAACCTCTGCTGATTGTAAGAGATATAATTCATCCAATCTACATTATTATTAACAGTGACAAAAGCAAATGAGGAATCAAAACCTGCTTTAACCTGATCTCTAGAATTAAATTAATCTCGCTCCCCCCTTGGCACTCCTATTACATCTATGTGTACATGTGGATCAAAGTTACCACCTGGAGCGTCAACGTCTCTCTTAGCACGATGCAGTGTTAGATTCTCACCCTCAGTGTAGGCTTCATATTGCACATTTGATTGTATTAATTTGTTCTGAAACAGGGGGCTAGTGTACAGTAGTCAAAGGTGTGTGTTAGAGGAATTGTACCACATTATAGCATGTAAAGGATATGCAGGATCATTAGTTTTTTCAGTGCGAAGTGTGGATCCAAGTGGGCTTTCCTTTGAGCTTGACTGCAGTTGGGGTGGTGAACAACATCTGGTAGGGACATTCAAACAGGGTTTCTCTCTTAAACTTTTCCACATAGACCCTGTCACCTGGTTTTAGATTGTGACACTCATCTGTAGGACCTGGAGAAAAGCAGAGACTGCAGAATGCATTACTAACAATTCCTTGGAGAGGCCTATGACAAAATTAACAAGAAAATCATTCCCCAAATTCAGCTACTGTGGCATGTACCCTCCTGGGAAAAAGAAAAACTAATGAAAGACACTCAATTCAAAATTTACCCATTTTCTCTATTGCCTTTTGTATCTACTTTCCCACTACTCCGTGGATGGTAGGGTGTGTGAAAAGCCTGAAATATACCCAAAACAGACATGATGTGTTGCATTATTTCACCTGTGAAGTGTGTACCTTTGTTTGACTCAATCACTTCTGGTACCCCATATCTGCAGATTACCTCATTCATGAATTTCTGTGTGGTTATCTGCTCATTTACCTTAGTATCAGGGTGGGCCTCCAACCTGAAAAAGACTCGAGCAACAACAAGCACATGTTCATACTCCCCAACAGGTGTGAGCTGAATTTGGTCAAATTGGCAATCTCTGAAATGGGTAGAGTGGTCAAGGCAAGTGTTATATGGCCACCTTACTTCTGTCCGGACTCGCATATGGCAAAGATCATGCTAACTGGACAAATGATGCAGCAGCTACGGAGAACCTAGGTGTCACCCATTCTTGTTCAGTGTCGCCGTCATCGCTGCTTTTGATTCTGCGTACCAGTTGGGCCATCATGGGGGACAGGGACCTCTGTAGGCGATTTCTGTTGATTGTTCACCATACGCCGTCCTGTTCTGTCGCTCTCGTCTTTTAGCCCATCTGCTTTCTTTCCTCGTTGACTTGTGACTGTAAAGTCCTTGACATATCAAAGTCCAAGGTTTTATCAAAGTCCAAAGTTTTTATCAAAGTCCAAAGTTTTTATCAAAGTCCAAAGTCTTTGTCACTGACTCATGCTGTCAGTATCTATTCTTCTTTCTTCCACGGCTTGAGGGCCGCTGCCTTTGCTGTGTTGTCGGCGAGGGTGTCATCTCTCGCTTCTCCATTGTAGAAATCGGTGTGAATTCTCCATTGCCAGGTAGTAGTAGTAGGGTTTCCATGAGACTCTGCACCGCTGCACCATTCTTAATTGGCTGTTCTACTGAGATAACAAGCTGTCTGGCCTTCCATATTGGGCCATAATCATGAGCTATGCCAAATGCATTCCAGGAGTCAGTGTAAAGAGTTGCCGACTTACCTTCTACCACTCCACACGCCTCAGTGAGGGCCTCCGGTTCCGCTTCTTGCCCTGAGACATGCGGAGGCAGAGCTTCTGCGTTTAGGACATCTTGTTGTGTTACCTCTGCATATCTGGTTCGGAATCATCAATCCTCACCCTGATACCATCTACAAAAGAAAACTCAAAATATGCATCATTAACAGTGTATTCTAATAACAGTTTTTGTCAGAATTTTGTTGCACAGCTGATCTGTCATACTCAGATCACCTATGCCTCCCCTCCCCTGTTTGAACCTGAATACCTGATTAAAAGAAGAGTGGCCGGATTCAAGGTATTACAACATTGGGAAGAAATATTGGGGGAGGCATGGAAAGGGCACATTGTAGCCGGATCTAATAGGCCAGGGATAAGTGCTTGGGTTGCACTTGCATGAGTAAGTTCTGGGTGTCATTTGGGGTGTGGACCACTAGGGGGTAGTCCAATACCAACTTAGAAGATTTGTCAACCATTGCCTGTACTGCTGCCACCGCACAAGCAGATGAGGGAGCTCCTCGAATCACTGGATCTAACCTCATGGCTGTGGTTGTCCTCCGTGCTTTTGTGTCAATACTGTCGTATGGGTGGCAGTATGAAACAAGGCCCAGAAAGGTGCGGAATTTGGCAACAGTGTATGTACAGGTATGGCCTGCAGAACTTGGTTAGTCTTTGGAGGCCTCCAGGCCTTACAGCCTTCTGCAAGAGAAATTAACAGTGAAATTGTGGCCGGTTGGCAGTTTTTCCAAAGCATCAGCACACAGCACCTAACACCCTTCACCCCTTTTTTTTTTTTTTTTTTAAACTAGGGGGATACTGTTTGACCCAGGGGTGTGTATCTGGGTCTCGTATATATCATCATGGTGGATATATTCAATTTCCCTATGCCTGTCTTGTGGGTGTCCCATAATTTGTCAGGAACCGTGGAAAGCTGAGTTTGGGACAGGAGAAAAAACAAAACTTTTTCTTCTGGCTATCTATGATTCTTACCCCCTCCTTGGATAAGAGAAGTGTTCTTGCATCATCTAGCTCCACCCCTCTGAATCAGGCTAATCCCTTACTTCCTTATTCTCTCATTCAAGTTTGGCAGTCCTTGGGTACACATCACAACCCAATAAAGATAAAGTCTTATGCATCACACAATTTTACATTTTACAAATTACGGGTCAATCTGCCCCGTTCCTCCTGTGGATACCTGGCCTTATCGTTACCTGCTTGTTTCCTATTCCTTGGCTTCTCTACCGTTTCTCTACAGTTTCTCTTACTCCCTGTAGTTTATTTATTTTATATTGTCTGTGAATATACGTTACTTGTGCTGGGACTACAGGGCAAGTAACTTCCTCTTTTCAAGTCTCTCGCTCATGTGACAGCCCAGCGACAGGATTATAAGGGAGAACGTGGCTACTTTTTACTTTTACAACAGTTTTTGTCCCAGACTTCCGGCGACTGGGCAGATGCAGTCTTAGATGCCGGGCATCTCCATCTGATTGGTAATGTACTGCAATTCTCTCTATTTACTAAACTGTTATATTGAACGCTGGTGTCTTTGGCGTGTGTTAATACAGACGCCATTTCAACCCACCTTCTCTTCCTCTTTTTAGGTCTCTTAGGGAAATTCTAACGTCTAATGCATAAATCACATATATTATGTTGTAACTTTACGGTCACAGCGGTGACCACCTAACATTGTATGTGGTTACAATTGAATTGGGGGCTGCTAACATGTACGCTGTTGGGGACTTGGCAAACATAGACGTATTTTCTTGTGGGCATGGTGGGCTACGCAGTCTGTTACAGTTACAGTTTGTATTCTTAAGAGCCCCCTCAGGATGTGAGTGGCATATAACTTTTTACATTTGTATGACGGATGTATTTGTCTGAAGGAGTAGATTACATAACAAGCCATCCGCAGTAGTTATTTGTTACAGTACAAGAATTGCTTCACTTTTATTAAGAGTTCCACTTCCTCTTTTTAAATGAAGTTAGCAGCCTTTTTTTTTTTTTTTTTCCAAACACACTTACGGGCACAAGCCTATACTTCTATGCTATTATTAACGTTTAACAATTCAAAGGCAACACAGTTTAGTAGTCTGTCTTTTACTAGAAGGGATCCAATAATGCAACCTATGAAGTCCAAACCCACAGCGCGCCGCTGTGTACGGTGCATTAATCTTGGCTATAACCCAGCAATGCATTCTCATTGCTAACAATCCTTTCTTACAGTTGAGCAGGACTGATACTACTTCTATATGACAGACAAACAAACTATTCCTATATAACAACTCAGCAGGATTAGCTCTACACAACAGACAAGCACACTAACTTTATAAAACTGACAGGTAGGACGTTTTGAGCACACAGAAAGATTGCTTGATTAATCAATGATAACTTGACTTTCCACCCCTTCCACACTTTTCTGGAGGGTGTAAGAATTGACCTCAGTACAATGTTTGTTGCCTTTCAATTTCAATCATGGCTGCCAGATTCATGATTATAAAGTCTCCTCAGACGCCGGACATAATATGCCCCGCCCTAGAGTCTCTAGCATTTCTGTCGCTACACAGTTTATTGATCTACCCTCAGACGGAGGGATCTACTCGTGCACGTTCAAACGATAAACAAATATTTGTGGACACACACAAATAGACAGAGCACCAGTACGGCTGGCTTAGTCTCACTGCCCCTCGGGATACTGTCTGATAGCTCCCTTCTCCCGGACCCTACAAGCAGGCCTAGCAGGAGCGGAAATCCCATATCAGACTTTTCTCTGGCAGTCTCTCCCTCCCTGGGCCCTCCAAACAGGCCTCAGGACTGCTGAGTCTCTGCGACAGGCCACCTGAACGGCTCCCTCCTCCCTCAGGAGTGGAAACACCCCGTACAGGCCCTCCCTAGAGGCAGCTATTGATGTCACCAATTAACTAGTACTCTCAAGACAACAGGCATGCAAACATTCCTTTTATATCTTATGACAGGTTCTTATCGAGTGATCGAGACTTATAAATACCTGTCGTTTGGTTCCAAATCGCTTGGCCTTGACATGGCACATAGGCGAGCCCGGAGTTAGCCACACAGGTATAGATAATTAATTTATCTTACCGTGTTCTGAAGATTTTTATTGGGCCCACCAAGTCCAAGGTCGCATATGTCCGTGTCTCCTGTCCAAGCTCTATGGAACCCATCGATCACTCCCCGTACGGGCCACCACTGTCGTAGAATTCCTTTGTGGAACCACGGCTTACTCAATTTGGAATGTTTACACCCCTCCATATTAATTCTGAATTGATAATGCGCATAAGAAGTTTTCACACTGACACGAGGTTCAGCATGTATAGCTTCCTCAATTCTAACTTTAATGATCGGCGTGTAGCCTGTTTTAAGAGTTTAACATATCCGCCCATCTGGGCAGGTCAAAGATTACATAGATACAACATATTGTTTAATTATTGGATAAGCATCTTGCAATTCTTCCATCCTCCGGTCATCTGTGATTGGCCATCAGGTGGTGGATGAAATGAGTGGGTTGTCTTGGAGCCACGTGTGGTTCCTTCGATATGATTGGATGTTACATTATGAACTATAAATTGCACAAACCTCCCATGTTATTTGCATACGTTTCCAGTAAAATTGCTTGGGTAATTTCTGCGGTAGCTGTTTCAGACTGCGGTTGTCCATGTCTGAGTTAACTGTCTTCCAAAATTGCAAAACAGATGGAAAATGTAACGTGTTTATACTATATATTATCTTGTCAGCGTTTTGAGAACAGAAGTTTCATGTTGGCTTCCCCATGTCAGCAGAGTTATAAAACAGATATTTTCATATGAGCGGAAGTACCTATTGCATAACTGTACGAACATTATATTTGTAGCAAGACAGAAAGCAAATATGTATACAGAATGTTAAATTGACAACTGTCTACTGCCAAGGCCCATCGATCCATATAGATATATACTGGGCTTCCACCACAGACCCCCCTTGAAACTATCTGTTTCACTAAACTCGCCCTGCTCCGTCCCACCCCCACTGCTGACCCTAGACTCGCATTGTGTTGTACACTGGAGCTATTGCTGTCATGGGGGTATAGGATGGTTCGACATCATCGTATTCTGGATCCATGATGACGACGTTTGCGCTGATAGTGGGCTTTTTGTTGGACATCGTACTGGGACAGGTGGACCAGGCAGTCATCAGGGTCGGAATACACTGTATGCAACGACAAACAGAAATTAGGATGACTATAAAGGTGACAAATATAATTAGGTTAGGAGAGGTGCGACTTTTACTATTTCAGGTAAACACTGCATAACTTGTATAGAACCCCGCCTTCTTGACGTTACCTCGATTCATCAACAAGAGTGCAAAATCAGAACTATCTAATTACTGATCAATATGACTAAACCCCTGTCTCATTAGTAAGTGCATTATCATATATATCAATCTGGAAAGAACGAGCTACAAGGTGATTATTCCCACTTCCCTTTTCCAGAGGCGGCAAGGTAACAGGACCACGGGCGTTGTAACACCGGTATGTTGCGTGGACATAAGCAGAGTGCACTGCAGATAAAATAAAGCAAAATCTTAGCGAAAACCTATCACAGTGTTCTAAATACACAATGTTTCAAAACTTATTTTATATATTTTTTCCTTCTCCCGTTAGGTACCTTACTGAGGAAAACAGACTAAGGTTAGCTCTTTTTAGTTAGTGCGGTCAGCTTCTTAATGGCAACTGCGTCTTTACCTGCAGGTCACGTTTTGTCTGGAATGTAGGTACAAGTCTCCCCTATCATCTTACAGACACTCCCTTTTTTTGCTAAAATCGTACCTAGTGCCATTCTATTTTGAAAAGTCATAGTCGAGGTAGGTCCTATTGGTCGACTAGTCGCTATAAGGCATCTCTAGTATAATTTATAAACTACTGCTAATTATAATAAACATAATTAATCCAGTCAACATTTTATTTACCATAATAATCAGGAAAATTTTTAATATGGAGATCGAGCATCAGACTTTGCACTCTTCCTCGGTCGTCTCTCCCTTGCGTCAGGGTTTCTCCACTGCCCGTAAGTCCCTCCTCCTAAAAGGGGAGGGATCCCTACCTCACCTCAGAAGGAGGCCATGGATTCCCTGGGCTTATTTCCGGGCATCCATACCCTCTATCTGTACGAGTTAACACCCCACAGGGTGTGCCCTCGCCGGAACCTAAGGTCTTCTGCACTTTCCCTAGGCAAATGGGAAGTCCACTGACAGTCCATCTTATGAGACTGAGGCAGGCGCAGTACTGGTACATTTCTCCATTCTTCTGGTAACGTACCTGGTTGGCATTATCGGAACTGGCTCTTCATCTTTTTCAAACAAGGGAAACATTGGTCACATTAAAGGGAGAATACACGTACAGGAAATTACATACCCCACCTCTTTCTGCGAAAATCATATCCACGGCCACTCTATTTTGGAACGCCATGGATGCAGTGGGCCCTAACCAGCATCTCTGGTGTAGTTTACAAACCTCTGCTGATTGTAAGAGATATAATTCATCCAATCTACATTATTATTAACAGTGACAAAAGCAAATGAGGAATCAAAACCTGCTTTAACCTGATCTCTAGAATTAAATTAATCTCGCTCCCCCCTTGGCACTCCTATTACATCTATGTGTACATGTGGATCAAAGTTACCACCTGGAGCGTCAACGTCTCTCTTAGCACGATGCAGTGTTAGATTCTCACCCTCAGTGTAGGCTTCATATTGCACATTTGATTGTATTAATTTGTTCTGAAACAGGGGGCTAGTGTACAGTAGTCAAAGGTGTGTGTTAGAGGAATTGTACCACATTATAGCATGTAAAGGATATGCAGGATCATTAGTTTTTTCAGTGCGAAGTGTGGATCCAAGTGGGCTTTCCTTTGAGCTTGACTGCAGTTGGGGTGGTGAACAACATCTGGTAGGGACATTCAAACAGGGTTTCTCTCTTAAACTTTTCCACATAGACCCTGTCACCTGGTTTTAGATTGTGACACTCATCTGTAGGACCTGGAGAAAAGCAGAGACTGCAGAATGCATTACTAACAATTCCTTGGAGAGGCCTATGACAAAATTAACAAGAAAATCATTCCCCAAATTCAGCTACTGTGGCATGTACCCTCCTGGGAAAAAGAAAAACTAATGAAAGACACTCAATTCAAAATTTACCCATTTTCTCTATTGCCTTTTGTATCTACTTTCCCACTACTCCGTGGATGGTAGGGTGTGTGAAAAGCCTGAAATATACCCAAAACAGACATGATGTGTTGCATTATTTCACCTGTGAAGTGTGTACCTTTGTTTGACTCAATCACTTCTGGTACCCCATATCTGCAGATTACCTCATTCATGAATTTCTGTGTGGTTATCTGCTCATTTACCTTAGTATCAGGGTGGGCCTCCAACCTGAAAAAGACTCGAGCAACAACAAGCACATGTTCATACTCCCCAACAGGTGTGAGCTGAATTTGGTCAAATTGGCAATCTCTGAAATGGGTAGAGTGGTCAAGGCAAGTGTTATATGGCCACCTTACTTCTGTCCGGACTCGCATATGGCAAAGATCATGCTAACTGGACAAATGATGCAGCAGCTACGGAGAACCTAGGTGTCACCCATTCTTGTTCAGTGTCGCCGTCATCGCTGCTTTTGATTCTGCGTACCAGTTGGGCCATCATGGGGGACAGGGACCTCTGTAGGCGATTTCTGTTGATTGTTCACCATACGCCGTCCTGTTCTGTCGCTCTCGTCTTTTAGCCCATCTGCTTTCTTTCCTCGTTGACTTGTGACTGTAAAGTCCTTGACATATCAAAGTCCAAGGTTTTATCAAAGTCCAAAGTTTTTATCAAAGTCCAAAGTTTTTATCAAAGTCCAAAGTCTTTGTCACTGACTCATGCTGTCAGTATCTATTCTTCTTTCTTCCACGGCTTGAGGGCCGCTGCCTTTGCTGTGTTGTCGGCGAGGGTGTCATCTCTCGCTTCTCCATTGTAGAAATCGGTGTGAATTCTCCATTGCCAGGTAGTAGTAGTAGGGTTTCCATGAGACTCTGCACCGCTGCACCATTCTTAATTGGCTGTTCTACTGAGATAACAAGCTGTCTGGCCTTCCATATTGGGCCATAATCATGAGCTATGCCAAATGCATTCCAGGAGTCAGTGTAAAGAGTTGCCGACTTACCTTCTACCACTCCACACGCCTCAGTGAGGGCCTCCGGTTCCGCTTCTTGCCCTGAGACATGCGGAGGCAGAGCTTCTGCGTTTAGGACATCTTGTTGTGTTACCTCTGCATATCTGGTTCGGAATCATCAATCCTCACCCTGATACCATCTACAAAAGAAAACTCAAAATATGCATCATTAACAGTGTATTCTAATAACAGTTTTTGTCAGAATTTTGTTGCACAGCTGATCTGTCATACTCAGATCACCTATGCCTCCCCTCCCCTGTTTGAACCTGAATACCTGATTAAAAGAAGAGTGGCCGGATTCAAGGTATTACAACATTGGGAAGAAATATTGGGGGAGGCATGGAAAGGGCACATTGTAGCCGGATCTAATAGGCCAGGGATAAGTGCTTGGGTTGCACTTGCATGAGTAAGTTCTGGGTGTCATTTGGGGTGTGGACCACTAGGGGGTAGTCCAATACCAACTTAGAAGATTTGTCAACCATTGCCTGTACTGCTGCCACCGCACAAGCAGATGAGGGAGCTCCTCGAATCACTGGATCTAACCTCATGGCTGTGGTTGTCCTCCGTGCTTTTGTGTCAATACTGTCGTATGGGTGGCAGTATGAAACAAGGCCCAGAAAGGTGCGGAATTTGGCAACAGTGTATGTACAGGTATGGCCTGCAGAACTTGGTTAGTCTTTGGAGGCCTCCAGGCCTTACAGCCTTCTGCAAGAGAAATTAACAGTGAAATTGTGGCCGGTTGGCAGTTTTTCCAAAGCATCAGCACACAGCACCTAACACCCTTCACCCCTTTTTTTTTTTTTTTTTTAAACTAGGGGGATACTGTTTGACCCAGGGGTGTGTATCTGGGTCTCGTATATATCATCATGGTGGATATATTCAATTTCCCTATGCCTGTCTTGTGGGTGTCCCATAATTTGTCAGGAACCGTGGAAAGCTGAGTTTGGGACAGGAGAAAAAACAAAACTTTTTCTTCTGGCTATCTATGATTCTTACCCCCTCCTTGGATAAGAGAAGTGTTCTTGCATCATCTAGCTCCACCCCTCTGAATCAGGCTAATCCCTTACTTCCTTATTCTCTCATTCAAGTTTGGCAGTCCTTGGGTACACATCACAACCCAATAAAGATAAAGTCTTATGCATCACACAATTTTACATTTTACAAATTACGGGTCAATCTGCCCCGTTCCTCCTGTGGATACCTGGCCTTATCGTTACCTGCTTGTTTCCTATTCCTTGGCTTCTCTACCGTTTCTCTACAGTTTCTCTTACTCCCTGTAGTTTATTTATTTTATATTGTCTGTGAATATACGTTACTTGTGCTGGGACTACAGGGCAAGTAACTTCCTCTTTTCAAGTCTCTCGCTCATGTGACAGCCCAGCGACAGGATTATAAGGGAGAACGTGGCTACTTTTTACTTTTACAACAGTTTTTGTCCCAGACTTCCGGCGACTGGGCAGATGCAGTCTTAGATGCCGGGCATCTCCATCTGATTGGTAATGTACTGCAATTCTCTCTATTTACTAAACTGTTATATTGAACGCTGGTGTCTTTGGCGTGTGTTAATACAGACGCCATTTCAACCCACCTTCTCTTCCTCTTTTTAGGTCTCTTAGGGAAATTCTAACGTCTAATGCATAAATCACATATATTATGTTGTAACTTTACGGTCACAGCGGTGACCACCTAACATTGTATGTGGTTACAATTGAATTGGGGGCTGCTAACATGTACGCTGTTGGGGACTTGGCAAACATAGACGTATTTTCTTGTGGGCATGGTGGGCTACGCAGTCTGTTACAGTTACAGTTTGTATTCTTAAGAGCCCCCTCAGGATGTGAGTGGCATATAACTTTTTACATTTGTATGACGGATGTATTTGTCTGAAGGAGTAGATTACATAACAAGCCATCCGCAGTAGTTATTTGTTACAGTACAAGAATTGCTTCACTTTTATTAAGAGTTCCACTTCCTCTTTTTAAATGAAGTTAGCAGCCTTTTTTTTTTTTTTTTTCCAAACACACTTACGGGCACAAGCCTATACTTCTATGCTATTATTAACGTTTAACAATTCAAAGGCAACACAGTTTAGTAGTCTGTCTTTTACTAGAAGGGATCCAATAATGCAACCTATGAAGTCCAAACCCACAGCGCGCCGCTGTGTACGGTGCATTAATCTTGGCTATAACCCAGCAATGCATTCTCATTGCTAACAATCCTTTCTTACAGTTGAGCAGGACTGATACTACTTCTATATGACAGACAAACAAACTATTCCTATATAACAACTCAGCAGGATTAGCTCTACACAACAGACAAGCACACTAACTTTATAAAACTGACAGGTAGGACGTTTTGAGCACACAGAAAGATTGCTTGATTAATCAATGATAACTTGACTTTCCACCCCTTCCACACTTTTCTGGAGGGTGTAAGAATTGACCTCAGTACAATGTTTGTTGCCTTTCAATTTCAATCATGGCTGCCAGATTCATGATTATAAAGTCTCCTCAGACGCCGGACATAATATGCCCCGCCCTAGAGTCTCTAGCATTTCTGTCGCTACACAGTTTATTGATCTACCCTCAGACGGAGGGATCTACTCGTGCACGTTCAAACGATAAACAAATATTTGTGGACACACACAAATAGACAGAGCACCAGTACGGCTGGCTTAGTCTCACTGCCCCTCGGGATACTGTCTGATAGCTCCCTTCTCCCGGACCCTACAAGCAGGCCTAGCAGGAGCGGAAATCCCATATCAGACTTTTCTCTGGCAGTCTCTCCCTCCCTGGGCCCTCCAAACAGGCCTCAGGACTGCTGAGTCTCTGCGACAGGCCACCTGAACGGCTCCCTCCTCCCTCAGGAGTGGAAACACCCCGTACAGGCCCTCCCTAGAGGCAGCTATTGATGTCACCAATTAACTAGTACTCTCAAGACAACAGGCATGCAAACATTCCTTTTATATCTTATGACAGGTTCTTATCGAGTGATCGAGACTTATAAATACCTGTCGTTTGGTTCCAAATCGCTTGGCCTTGACATGGCACATAGGCGAGCCCGGAGTTAGCCACACAGGTATAGATAATTAATTTATCTTACCGTGTTCTGAAGATTTTTATTGGGCCCACCAAGTCCAAGGTCGCATATGTCCGTGTCTCCTGTCCAAGCTCTATGGAACCCATCGATCACTCCCCGTACGGGCCACCACTGTCGTAGAATTCCTTTGTGGAACCACGGCTTACTCAATTTGGAATGTTTACACCCCTCCATATTAATTCTGAATTGATAATGCGCATAAGAAGTTTTCACACTGACACGAGGTTCAGCATGTATAGCTTCCTCAATTCTAACTTTAATGATCGGCGTGTAGCCTGTTTTAAGAGTTTAACATATCCGCCCATCTGGGCAGGTCAAAGATTACATAGATACAACGTATTGTTTAATTATTGGATAAGCATCTTGCAATTCTTCCATCCTCCGGTCATCTGTGATTGGCCATCAGGTGGTGGATGAAATGAGTGGGTTGTCTTGGAGCCACGTGTGGTTCCTTCGATATGATTGGATGTTACATCATGAACTATAAATTGCACAAACCTCCCATGTTATTTGCATACGTTTCCAGTAAAATTGCTTGGGTAATTTCTGCGGTAGCTGTTTCAGACTGCGGTTGTCCATGTCTGAGTTAACTGTCTTCCAAAATTGCAAAACAGATGGAAAATGTAACGTGTTTATACTATATATTATCTTGTCAGCGTTTTGAGAACAGAAGTTTCATGTTGGCTTCCCCATGTCAGCAGAGTTATAAAACAGATATTTTCATATGAGCGGAAGTACCTATTGCATAACTGTACGAACATTATATTTGTAGCAAGACAGAAAGCAAATATGTATACAGAATGTTAAATTGACAACTGTCTACTGCCAAGGCCCATCGATCCATATAGATATATACTGGGCTTCCACCACACTATTAATGCCTGAGAACGTGTATTTTGGTGTTGATTTGCCTCTGATTTTTTCCAACTACTTAAAGAATACCTGCACTCTTTTTTTATGTTAAATCATTTTTATTAAAGATTTCTTGAGTAATTAACAGCAACATTACATTATGTCAGTCTGTGGCTCATTTTCAGTCCAATCTTAGAAACATCGCATCTCTGAAGGGTACTAATATGACTAATCATACACATGTTGCCAAAAACCTAAAACAAAACTAAGATTGGGAGGGGGAGGAGAAATAAGAAAATAAGGGCAAGGGAGGAAGGGAAGGGAAGAAAATGACCTTGTTCTTTTGGTTCTGTGGACCCCTTAGGAGCCCAGTCAACCAGTCTCCAACCAGCCTTTAAAGGGATTAGAAGGTCTCATAAAAATCCATGATCTCCATAGCTCGTAGGAACCAATCCGCTGCGGCTCATCTATAGACGCCTCCTCATCGTACCTCATAAGCATATCAAGTTTCTCTGTCCAGATGATTCTTGAAGGGGGAGGTGGAACGCCACAAGCCAGGGACAGACATCTTCACTGCCAATATAACCAACCACAGTAACTCCAAATTAATTTTAGCGATAGAACTAGGGAGCATTAGAAGGAGGGCTATCTTCGCTGCTATGGACACTGCCAATCTGGTCATAAAATTGTAGAGTTGTTCCACACTACTCCATAGATCTCTGACAGCGGGGCACTCCCACCATATATGCAACATTGTTCCAGGACTACCCTGGCACCTCCAGCACAAAGGGGAGATCTGAGCATTCATTTTATGCAGCCTCAATGGTGTCCCATACCAGCGAGATAGAATTTTAAAATTCTGCTTCTGGACTCTGCCAAATTTGTTACTCTTATGACACATAAGGAAGGCCCTCCGCCAATCAAGTCCAGAGCAACTAACCCCCAACTCTCGTTCCCACTGCCCCATGTAACTGGGGAGAGTGTCCCCTGTCTCGCAGGTCAGCAACAATTTGTATATCAGTGAAATCCCATGTTCAACGGGGAATGATGACATGCACAGGGACTCAAATGGCGTCAGCGGTAGGGCACCACAACCCCCTGGCGTCAGGGACTCCACAAAACCCCTCACTTGAAAATAGGTCAGCCAAGCAATAGATTCCTTGTAGAAGTCTCTCAAGGGTTTCACCCCTGCTTGGGTTACCACATCCCTGATTTGAGGAATCGCGGAGCTATGAAGGGACAAGATATTGCTGCTAAATCTCGCGGCCGGAAACTGAGGGTTGGCCACCAGTGGGGCAAGTGGACCAGGTAGAGATATTAGGCCGAACGTCGGGACACATACACCCCAAATCTTAAAGACTCCTGCCAGTAGCGGCAAGAGGTTGCGAAGATTTCCCAGGAGCTGACTGTGGACCATCCCAGAATTAAATACGTTGACCCTACCTGTCCATGAAACATAAAGTGGGATTATCTCCGCGGGCAATGCAGTGAAAATTCGCTCGTGGACAGGAGCCCATAGTGTTCTGAAACTTGTCCTGGATCTCCTCCATGTCCACCACCCTTTGCCCTACATGTCTTATATCTCTTTGAAGAACAGCTTTATCCTGCTTATGCGCTGCATCCAATTTTTGAATAAGGGAATTCATCTCCATTTTTGTGGGGATGGCTTTTAGGTGGGCTCTCCAATCCCATTCATCATCATTGGGATGGGGGCCCCATGCCCCTGGAGGGCTATAGCGTGGCATGGGTTTTGGGCTCTGGGCACATGCCAGCTCTGTAACTGCTGCCCTCTGCAATCTCCCCTTTGGCAGGGAGCTCCCCTCTCCCAGTCAGCGGGCAAAGTGGATGGTGGTGGTCTGTGTGGGCTTCTGGGGCACCTTTGTGGGAGGGGGCATGTGTTTAAGGGCTCTCGGTCTCCCTGCTCACCCTTCTCTCTATTGCCCAGGCTCTTCTCAACCCTTCTTCTTCTCACCTGGGCCGATTGTGAGTCTGTGTGAGTGCCTAAAGGCTTCTGACTGGGGGCCCTGAGTGCAGAATCAGGGAATTTTTGTAGGCCTATGGGAAACCCGTTTGGGGAAGACTGGACCTGTCAGAATATAAGGAGCCTCTTCTGGGGAGGGGGGTGGTGCGGCTGTCCCACCGCCACAAGCACGGCTGCCACCCCTGTCCCCCTCGTCCATTCTGTCACCAGCTCCCTCTCCTGCAGAAAGTACCTTCAGGGAACCAAAGCCCCCACTTACCCCTCCTGCTGATCTGCTCCTATCACTGCTGTGGGTGACGGGCTCGGGGATGACCAGTCGCGGGTTAGCTGCACCGCGGTCTCCTTCTCCCCGGCAGCTCAACGTGCTGCAAGTCGCGGTGCCATCTTGGCCTTCCCACTTGGCATCGGAGAGCGGAGAAAGCTCTGCAGACCAGGCGTGGAGGGTCTCATCTCCTACTTCTGGATGTCCGGGATCCTGTTCTTCCCCATATCAGGTACTGCAACGGTCTGTGGCGGTAAGATTGTTCCTGCTAGCGGCGGGTCAGAGGGGAGCTCCGACACACACGTCCTACTCCATCAGCAGTTAGCCACGCTGAACTCTGCACTCTTTTTTTAAATGTACATAACAAGCGATTCTAAGCATTTTTACAATAGGTTTATTTAGCCAATTCAGTACATTTTTCTAATAAAACCCCCTCTTCTGCTAGGCAGCTTGGTGCAGATGAGGCTGAGAAATCCATCTTCACCCAGCTGAATAACAGGCATAAAAGTTAAGGCACTGCAAGCAGATGTGTTCTGTAAAGCACAGCTGCAGAAACAATTGTTCCCATATCACAGTTTATTAATAAGTATTAAGTATCTGTTATATATAGCATTTATTTTTAATAGCCCTGTGTCTCACCACCCCCGGTGTTTTATTGCTCTCCCCACTCATATGCTGCCTTCCTCCAGTGGTGTGCTGTGAAGGAGAGAAGCCGTTCTATTCTGCAGATGGCTTCTCTCCTTACAGTGCTCACTCCCTGCCAGACCCGGTGTACTGACAGGGGCTTAGTGGATCAGGTGTATCCTACTATATGTCACAACTCAATGCACTGAGCCCCTGTAAAACCTATTGCAAAAATGCTTAGAATCGCCTGTTTTGTACATTTAAAAAGATAATACATTCGGGTACTCTTTAAATTTTCTCAGTGTTCCTTAGCAACACAACTTTGGGCATTCAGCAAATCCCTTATCACTGATTTATATTGTAATAACATTTATTATATCAAATATAAAAATCTTTGGCTTATGTGCATAGAAGAAATGTATTCCATGTCATTTGATGGTTCGCTATTGCTATTTTTAACCTAATGGAGTATTCTGTACTTACAAGTTCTTTTTTACTTTCTACAGAAAATACACTCTTGGAAAACACAAAACCCAGGAAGGAATAATGGATTTGTATGGCAATCTGCATGGTGGAACACAGAGCACAGATGGAGCTCAAAGATGATAGTCAGGGTGCATTTACATGGACCTTTTTATCGTTCGAGTTTTGTACCTTGCAAGACACAAAAAATAGAGCCCATTATTTTAAATGGGTCTATTTATGAGTGATTATTGTCTCACAGCAAAGTTGCAGCATGCATAGTCTTTTTTTGGGGGGGAGGCGAGTTTTTGTGGCATTCACGGTGCAGTGACAATGACATATGCTTTATTCTGTGGGTCAGTATGGTTTATATACTGCCGTTTTTTTCATGTTTTGCTACTTTTGTAAAGAAGAGAATTTGTTTTTTAAAATAAAAATTGCTTTTCGTTATTGTATTGCAAGACACAAAACTAGACATGAGCGAGCATGCTCGGATAAGTCAGTTAGTCGAGCGAGCCTAGCTTTTCTCGAGTAACTGCATTCTTGGCCGAGCGTGCTCGGAGGGGCGGCGGGGGATAGCGGGGAAGGGAGTAAGAGACATCTTTCTCTCTTTCCCCCCTGCTACCCCGCACATCGATTAGGCTGTGGGAGGGCTTGTTTTTTTACAGGCAAGCTGAAGTTCTTATTTGCACTGTATTATGATATGTATATTCTTTTGGATCACCTTTTATTCCATATTTTGGTGACACAGGGTAAACAAATCTGCAGTTCTGGCATTTTGTACTTTTTTTTAACAGCATACGCTGTTATAATTAGTGTAATATTTTAATAGTTTGGACTTTTATGGATGTGATTATACTAATTATGTTATTTTTATGTTTTTATTTTAAAAAATGTTATTTTTTAACTTCTAATTTTTTTCATCCCTACAGGGGACTTGAACTAACGATCCTAAGATTGCTTGTACTGTTATTTGATGTTGCCACAGGCTGAACTTAATAGGCATTCATGCATGGCAGCCCTGGGAGCTTTCACTAAGCCCTGGGCTGCCATGCTAACTCATCAGCACCCTGTAATCACATCATGGGGGATGAGGGGGGATTGGGGAGTGCAACCGAGCGCCGCAGTGAGACCCCTTCCGGCTGCCTGCTGAGATGCAAAGTCAGCTTTGACTGCAGCATCTAAAAAGTTAACAGCCACAATTGTAGCTACAGTAACTCCAACTGCAGAAGTTGTCAGTGGCTTTCAGAAACAGGCGATAGCCACCAGGTCTCCTGAACCCACTCTATATACCCTACACAACCACATGATGCATGTTTACGTGTTGGAAAGAGGTTAACATTTTAATGCAAAATAGCGAGCAAACCTGCATTGTGTGAAAGAGGTCTTTCTCGTGATGCAACAATGCTACAAATCACATGTATGTGAAGCCCATGGTTTGCTATGGGTTCCTTCACATTAGCGATGTTTTCTCTGATTGCGGCCTCTACACAGTCACGATTTGCAATTTTTTGTAGCCCATGTTTCCCTATGGAGCTTTTGTTTGTGCTGAATCGCATAGCACGAAATCACAGCTTTCATGCGATTCGATGCGACTTTAACATTAGCAAGCCCTGCCCTCATTTTTTTTTTTTTTTTGGAGGAGCTTGAAATATAAGCCCTTCCCCCGAAAATAACTCGTAACTGAATTACATAAAAAAAAAAAAACAATACATTTCCTGACAGGCACGGTCCGGGTCCTCCCACGGGTCTCCTTCGCTCCTGCACAGTTGCTCGCAGCCCTCAGCACATCGCTTCCTGGTTAGGGGGTTCATAAACCCCGCCTCCAGGAAGCGATGGCTCTGAGTTGACTCTTGAGCGCCGCAGGCTCAGCAGCGCTCAATGAACCAATCCGATGGCTGTGATATTGCACAAAAAAACATGAAAACACAGCTGCGATATCACAGCGATTTTCACGCTGCAAAATCGCTGTTGCCCGTGTGACTGATCCATGATAAATCAATTTTTGAAAGGTTGAACTGGAATCATAATGGTTCATATTGAGTTTAGAGTTGGGGCCATATTGACATGTATGATATTTCCACTTGAGTTCCAACCGATTGCGATATGGATTGAACGTGGTTAGGAAAAGGTCCCATTGATTATAATAGGTTAATACATATAAGCGATTACATTTGTCACTGTTTCTCTGTACAGAAGAACACGGAGAACTCCAACGTGAATGAATGGAGTTAGAAATGTGTTACGCATGCAGCCCACTACCAGCCCCAGTTTTTCAGCTATATCAAATGTGGCCTAACATAAAAATCCAATGATGTCTGAATATTGATTTATGATTCTAAACTGTTAGGGCTCATGTCCACGGGCAAAATAAGAATTAAAATCCGCAGCGGATTTGAACTCTTCTCCTGCCCGCGGATCCGCACCCCATAGGGATGCATTGACCACCCGCGGGGTAGATAAATACCCGCGGATGGTCAATAAAAGGGATTTTTTTAAAAATGGAGCAGGAAAAAATCTGGATTTTCATGCGGGTCTCCCGCGGGGACGGCTCCCGCGGGCTTCTATTGAAGCCTATGGAAGCCGTCCGGATCCGCGGGAGACCTAAAATAGGAATTTAAAAGAATTTACAGGACAGGACAGGGAAGGTCTTCTCTTCCTCACGGCCGCATCTTTCTTGATTTGGCTCAGCGGATGTGCCCGGCGCATGCGCGCGGCACATCGGCGACGTGCCGCAGCCGTGACGAGTTCATCCGCCGGCCGAAAAAGAAGATCCGGCCGTGAGGAAGAGAAGACTTTCTGAACCGCTCCGGATGGGTAAATTCTTTTAAATTCCTATTTTCAGCGCTCATGTCCGCGGGGCAGGAGGGACCCGCTGCAGATTCTCCATGTAGAATCCGTAGTGGGCCTGATTTTCCCCGTGGACATGAGGCCTTAATGTTCCGTCACAAGGGCGTAAGCGCAAATACACTCACTCCTGTGAACGAGTCTTTTTTGTGTGCGTAACGGAGTATATTTCTTTTTTCCATTCACAATAGCTGCGCATTTGCACACGCATAAAAACACGCTAGCTTTATGTTATGCCGTCATCACTGACCCCCTGTAATCACCCATAAATATTCAACATGTGCGGCGTGACGCTATCCTGCGGTGCTTCTGCTACTTTATGACTTTGGGAGGGTGTAGTTGAGGTTGGAGATGTCTTCTGGTGACGAGGATGTTCTTTTTCCTTGGCTACTGTCACACAGATTCTAGTCATGTGAGATGGCGGAGGTTGTTCCAAAAAAGAGAAGTCGGCGGTTCATCTTCTGGTTTCCCAGAGTGCCGGCCTCTGCTCAACTGAATTCATCAACTCGATTGAGCTTCTAAAATAAGATGATCCTAAACAATCTCTAAACTGTCTGCCGTGCCTCCAATGGAGCGCACAAAACTAGCGCATGTCGCATATTTTTTGCCCTACGGAAATTTGTGTGCAAAAATAAGTAATTTCCTCATGTGAGCGAGCCCTAAACCGGTGTGAATGAGCCCTTACTCTACACAAAATACTCTTGTGGAGGCATCAGTTAGTGTTTCTATGGGCTTATGCAGATGGCTGTAGGCGCAACTATGCTTGGCGGTACGGAGCATAGTTGCGCCTGAATGACAGGAATCCTTCTGCCGGCTTTTCAAACTCCGCCCCAGAGTGCAGGAGTTTAAAATAAAATACGGGAAGATAGGTGCTGCCCGATCTTCCCCGCACGATGTGTTCACTACAGGGCAGGTACTGTCTTTTCCCACCCGTACAATTAACAAGCGAGAATCCCGATAGTGAAAACAAAACCACTGAAATCCATTGATATCAGTGGTTTATTTTTGTTCCGTTACACTGCCGTGATTATATCGCCTATCCTGTTGAAATGTGATAACTGTCTATTGTGGTAAGATCTCTTTAAGATGACATACCCATTAGATAAAAGTTGGCTGAACAGATGAGATTGACTGAATTTAATATGTATGGGGACTCCCCGGCGTAATAAACTGTTGGAGGAGGAAGGATGTGCGGGCTGGCAGGGGCTTATTCCCTTCTCCCAGTTGAGCCCGGTAAGTATGTTTATGGTCGGATGAACACGAACTCCCTCGATAAATAATCTGTAGGGCAGCAAACAGTTAGATTATGCGGCATTGATTCTAGGCGAGACATGATTTGTGTGAGTGGGTAGAGTCAGGCGAGTTGCCGTTTTGCTATTTATTACTGCTATACATTTTCAGTTTATCGTTTTTATTGCAATTTACAGACTTCCAACTCTGAATAGTTCTTGTGATGATTACATAAAAAGAGCGGTACTAATAGAAATCCACCTGGCAAGAGATATGAGAGCGCTGCAGTGGAGGCTGACAGGCTTATAACCCATCTCTTCTGCAAGTCTTATCTGCAGAACCTTGTTAATTCCAGTTTGATAAGTATGTATAATATTCAGAAAATGAGGAAATGCACTTGTTGCTATCAGTGCACTAGACAATCAAGGTTCCGCGGTGTGATTGGAGTCTAGTGTGTTTCTCACCGTGTAATCAGATCGGCCCTGGGGTCGTGTTACCATGACTTTTACTGGACTGTTTCGGAGGGTTTGCATGCACTAAAAAGCATTTATTATTAGAGATGAGCGAGCACCAAAATGCTCGGGTGCTCGTTACCCGAGTCGAACTTTCAGTGATGCTCGAGAGTTCGTTTCGAGTAACGAACCCCATTGAAGTCAATGGGCGACTCGAGCATTTTTGTATATCGCCAATGCTCGCTAAGGTTTTCATTTGTGAAAACCTGGGAAATTCAAGAAAGTGATGGGAACGACACAGAAACGGATAGGGCAGGCGAGGGGCTACATGTTTGGCTGCATCTCAAGTTCCCAGGTCCCACTATTAAGCCACAATAGTGGCAAGAGTGAGACCCCCCCCCCCCCCGCACTGTCAGCATAAAGATCGTTCTCCTCTGCCACAGCTGTAACAGCTGTGGCAGAGAAGAACGATGTTAGCCCATTGAATTCAATGGAGCCGGCAATACAGTTGGCTCCATTGAAAGCAATGGGCTGCCGGCGATCGCGGGATGAATTGTCGGGAAGGGGTTAAATATATAAGCCCTTCCCTGCAATTCATCCAGAAATGTGTAAAAATAAAAAATATATATATACTCACCTGGTCCCGGCAGCCGGAGTTCAGCGCGGCCAGCGGCAGTCCTCCTGAACTGCTCTGAACAGCTGTGAGTAGTATTCAGCAGCTGGGGATCTAAAATCACAGCCTGACCAATCAGAGGCAGATTCCACTCACACACCCATTCATGAATTTATGAATGGGTGTGTGACTGCTGCCTCCGGCTGCCGGGACCAGGTGAGTATATATATATATATATTTATTTTTTTTTACACATTCCTGGATGAATTGCAGGGAAGGGCTTATATATTTAACCCCTTCCCGACAATTCATCCCACGATCGCCGGCAGCCCATTGCTTTTAATGGAGCCGGCTGTATTGCCGGCTCCATTGAATTCAATGGGCTAACATCGTTCTGCCGGGACAAGGTGAGTATATATATTTCTTTTATTACACATTTCTGGATGAATTGCAGGGAAGGGCTTATATATTTAAGCCCTTCCCGACAACTCATCCCACGCGCCGGCAGGCCATTGCTTTCAATGGAGCCGGCTGTATTGCCGGCTCCATTGAATTCAATGGTCAGTGCTCGTTTAATCGAGACGAGTACCGCGTGGTGCTCGTCTCGAGTAACGAGCATCTCGAGCACCCTAATACTCGAATGAGCATCAAGCTCGGACGAGTATGCTCGCTCATCTCTATTTATTATTAGAGATGAGCGAGCACCAAAATGCTCGGGTGCTCGTTACTCGAGTCGAACTTTCAGTGATGCTCGAGAGTTCGTTTCGAGTAACGAACCCCATTGAAGTCAATGGGCGACTCGAGCATTTTTGTATATCGCCGATGCTCGCTAAGGTTTTCATTTGTGAAAACCTGGGAAATTCAAGAAAGTGATGGGAACGACACATAAACGGATAGGGCAGGCGAGGGGCTACATGTTGGGCTGCATCTCAAGTTCCCAGGTCCCACTATTAAGCCACAATAGTGGCAAGAGTGAGACCCCCCCCCCCCGCACTGTCAGCATAAAGATCGTTCTCCTCTGCCACAGCTGTAACAGCTGTGGCAGAGAAGAATGATGTTAGCCCATTGAATTCAATGGAGCCGGCAATACAGTTGGCTCTATTGAAAGCAATGGGCTGCCGGCGATCGCGGGATGAATTGTCGGGAAGGGCTTAAATATATAAGCCCTTCCCTGCAATTCATCCAGAAATGTGTAAAAATAAAAAATATATATATACTCACCTTGTCCCGACAGAACGATGTTAGCCCATTGAATTCAATGGAGGCGGCAATACAGCCGGCTCCATTAAAAGCAATGGGCTGCCGGCGATCGCGGGATGAATTGTCGGGAAGGGGTTAAATATATAAGCCCTTCCCTGCAATTCATCCAGAAATGTGTAAAAATAAAAAATATATATATACTCACCTGGTCCCGGCAGCCGGAGTTCAGCGCGGCCAGTGGCAGTCCTCCTGAACTGCTCTGAACAGCTGTGAGTAGTATTCAGCAGCCGGGGATTTAAAATCCCCACCTGCTGAATGAGCTGCCTCTAATTGGTCACAGCCTGACCAATCAGAGGCAGATTCCACTCACACACCCATTCATGAATTTATGAATGGGTGTGTGACTGCTGCCTCCGGCTGCCGGGACCAGGTGAGTATATATATATATATATATTTTTTTTTTTTACACATTCCTGGATGAATTGCAGGGAAGGGCTTATATATTTAACCCCTTCCCGACAATTCATCCCGCGATCGCCGGCAGCCCATTGCTTTTAATGGAGCCGGCTGTATTGCCGGCTCCATTGAATTCAATGGGCTAACATCGTTCTGCTGGGACAAGGTGAGTATATATATATTTTTTTTACACATTTCTGGATGAATTGCAGGGAAGTGCTTATATATTTAAGCCCTTCCCGACAATTCATCACACGCGCCGGCAGGCCATTGCTTTCAATGGAGCCGGCTGTATTGCCGGCTCCATTGAATTCAATGGTCAGTGCTCGTTTAATCAAGACGAGTACCGCGTGGTGCTCGTCTCGAGTAACGAGCATCTCGAGCACCCTAATACTTGAACGAGCATTAAGCTCGGACGAGTATGCTCGCTCATCTCTATTTATTATACATTTGTGCACAATGCAGTACTGTTGGATATTTGTTCCTCAGCTGTCGCTGTGATTTCATCTCAAATTAATTTTCCTGTCGCCTTTGTTTTAAATATGAAATGCTACAAGATATTGTAATAGTGTAAAAAGAAAAGTGACAATTTCACTTTACATGCACAATTTATAGTTAAAGGGGTTTCCCACTACCTAAAATTGTCTTACAACCCCTTAGTCCTTCCTGGTTGCTGCTGACCAGATCATATGACTGCTGCAGCCAATTACTGGCTATAGAAAGCCACTACTGTGGTCAGTGATTGGCTGCAGCAGTCACATGTCCTGGTCAGCAACAACCAGACAGGGCAGAGTGGTTGTGAGGCAATTTTAGATAGTGGGAAAACCCCTTTAAGATCCGTGGCGCCCTCATTTTTAATATTACTGCCATGATTCATCCAATTCTCAGCCAACTAATTTATGTATGAAGAATGGCTGCAAATCTTTCAGACTCCCCTATGCCCAGTGTGCTTTGGTAGACTGGTCTTACACAACCTGATTTGATCACCATCCACGCAAACGATCCACGCTAATATGCAGGAATTGAAAGGCATGTAGTTTTGTAGTCTCCTTCACACCTGCGGGTACGAATTGCATATACTGTGAGTGGAAAAAAAATTGCAGCAGGCTCTATTTTAAGCGCAGATTCCATGCAGACAAGCTCCATTGATGTCTATGGATGCACGCAACTCGCAGGAGAAGTCTCTACACGTCTCTCCTCTGCCCAGCTAATAACCTGTATTCTTGATCTCATTCCCTCACCCATCACCTGTCATTCCATAGTTGACCAAGAAAATATTCTGTAACTTTTCCTTTGTATTTTTACCCCTTGAGGACGCGGACCTTTTTTTTTTTCATTTTTGTTTTTCTCTCCCCACTTTCAAAAATTCTTAACTCTTTTATTTATCCATCGATGTAAATTTCTGATGGCTTGTTTTTTGTGGGACATGTTTTAATTTTCAATGGTGCTATTTAGGCTGCATGTCCACGGGCTTAAATCGCCGGCAAATCACGCTGTGTAAAGCTTTCCATAGTGTTGCTAAGGAAAACGCAGCCGCAGCATCCACGAGCGGAGAATCATAGCGATTCTCCGCTCGCGGGATCTCAATCATGATATTCTGAGATCCTCCGCGGTTAGCCTATCGGTCAGATAGGCTCAACGCTAAGACTTGTCAGCGCTCCCCCCTCGTCCACCGCAGTGGAATATCGCAGGCGATATTCCACAATGGCTGTGGACAGGGGGCCTTAATGTACCATACAATGTACTTAATGTACATTCGAAGTGGAGTGAAATGGAAAAAAAAGCATTTCCGACATCTTTGAGAGGGTCTTGTTCTATGATGTAAACACTGCAGCAAAAATGACCTGATTACTACGATACCAAATTTATATAGTTTAAAAAATTAAATATCTTTGGGAAAAAGAACAATTATTTTCTGTTGCTATCTTCTGATAACCACAACTTTTTTGTCTTTCCATCGACATATGGGATTGTTCTGTAGTTTCTATTCTGGACTGGATTAAAATTTTTGATTGTTTTTGATTACATTTTTTCTTGGAGATGGGGGTAACAAAAAAAATGCATTTCGTATGTTGTGTATTTTTTTTTTCTGACAACATTCACTGTGCAGGATAAATAATACTGTACTTTGATAGATTGGACTTTATTATAAATATGGCTAAAGGTTTTTTTTTTTAACTTTTATTATTTTTTACTTTTTTGAATAATTAATAAAACTGTTAAATACTCAATTTTATATTTTCTTTTAGTCTCCATAGGGGACTTGAACTTGCGATCATTTGATCGCTCCGACAGTATAATGCAATCATCATACCGCGATCTGACAGGCAGTTTATCAAGCCAAACCACAGGCCATTCGGGACACCAGAACTGCAATTGGGGTAATGAAATGCCGGTGGCAGAATTGGCGGTAGTATTTAAAGGGGTAACAGCTGCTATCAGCATGAGCCCTGATCGCCTCTGTTGCAGCAGGTGGCAACCGTCAGAAACAGCCGGGACCACATTCTATGAAGCGGAATCGACCCACAATCCTGCTCCATACAAATCCTGAACCGCCGTGACGTAAGCAAGCTGTAGTCGCCAAAATTTTCAAAAAGCCCATTCTTGACGCTTCTTCCTTACAATTGCCTTGTCAAAACATCTGCTATATACCTGTGAGGTCAATTATCTCTGCACTACAGTCTCTCTCTAATGCATCTGTCAGATTCTGGCTTTTATGCTTTGCATTCTACTGAAACTGCAGCAGCGAAAACATCTATTGATCTCTTTTTGGCAAAAATTAAAGGTCAGTCACTGACTTCTAATCTTAGCTCTATCATTTGCATTTTGCACATCAGACCACCCAATCCTGCTTTGCACTCATTTGGCTTACGCTGTTCTATCCTGGTTTTCCTCCCTATCTACAAAAACAAACTTGCTGCTCCAACTCACATGAGAAAATTGAAATCCATATCTGAAATAAATTACACAATATGCATGCTGTTTGCCACAAAAGACTTCCAATGTGTTTCAGATGCAATGATCGTCACTCATTAGTCATGGCCATAGCATTCATTTGATACTTATGCCCCAGTAATTGCAATGATGTAATTATTACTAGGAAAAAGGTTCTAATACATATATATTTTCAGTAACGTGTGGATTGTCTTCCTCTATTTTGTAGTTTGTTTGCAATTAAATTCCAAAATCTGCTGATTCTTTTTGAATACCCCTGTATATAAATATCCACACCCAGGAAAGTTATTCAAGGGCATCAGCTATTCAGAATACACTACTCAGGGCCAACCAATGCGAAGGCCTCTTTGAGTGTTACCCCACTCGCCTACTTTAGTGGACACTGGTGGAATTTTTTAAAGCCTCCACAGGATTTTTGTTTATTCTTAAACACATGTATTTAACCCCTTAGTGACGAAGCCTGTTTGAGCCTTAATGACCAAGCCAATTTTTGGAAATCTGACAATGTGCCACTTTAACATAGAATGATTCCGTGAAGGTTTTGCATATTCATGTAAGGGCTCAGTCAGACGGGCGTTTTAACGTGCGAATTTATGTGCACAAAAACGCACGCAAGAAAAAAATTGCGTGACCAAACCAGGTGTCACGCAGAAAAAAACGCACTTGGCCACCTTTTTACGAACATAAAGTGTGCTGCCCACTCAGTAAATGTAGGACTCTGCTGTGTTCTGTGTGTGTGATGTCTGGGGGTCAGGATGGATGTAGTGGAGCTGTGTGTGTGATGTCTAGGGGTCAGGATGGATGTAGCGGCGCTGTGTGTGTGATGTCTGCGGGTCAGGATGGATGTAGCGAAACTGTCTGTGTGATGTGAGGGGATCAGGATGGATGTGATGGAGCTATGGGTGTGATGTGTGGGGGTTAGGATGGATGTAGTGAAGCTATGTGTGTGATGTTTGGGGATCAGGATGGATGTAGCAGAGCTGTGTGTGTGATGTGTGGGGATCAGGATGGATGTAGTGGAGCTGTGTGTGTGATGTCTGGGGATCAGGATGGATGTAGTAGAGCTGTGTGTGTGATGTTTGGGGATCAGGATGGATGTAGTGGAGTTGTGTGTGTGATGTGTGGGAATCAGGACAGTGAACTGCGGTACAACGAGGTATGTACTAGGTACTGCATGTAATCTTGTATGTTTAGGTGATATATGTTATACCAGCTGTAAATATAATTACGTAAGGACATATCAAGGTTACACCAGCATCACCATATACAGGAGATGTATATCTGCTATATAGAGTTATATGTAGCATGCTGGGGTAACATGGGTATCTCCTGTATATAATTATATATGTACTACTGGTATAAGGTATGCATCTCCTGTATATAGTGATATGGAGCATGCTTGTATAACCCAGTATATCACTATATACGGCAGCTGTACATACATAATAATATACAGGAGATACCCAGGTTAGGGCTCCTTCACAAGGGCGAGGATGATATGTGAATCACGGCCCGGTACCGCGCTCCCCACCATGTGAAAGCCCCGTGGATGTGAGAAGCTTTCATGTGAAAACAGCCTTGCATCACTGCAGGGATGGAGGGAATCCCTGGCGGCTGTCACAGCCGCAGCAGAGAATCGCGAGCTTAGCTGCAGGTCATCAGGGAAACAGTAAACATGATACAAATAGCGCATTTTTCACTTGCGTTTTCTGGGTCAGTGTCTATTTTTTGGCTTTTTTTGGATGTTTTTGCTTAGACTTCTCCATGAATAAAGGCAGAAAAAAATGCATGCTAAACATAAGTAAACTTATAGTCACCACCCAAAAACACCTGTGAAAAACTCTTGTGTCTGTTAAAAAGATGTTGACATTCTTTAAATCTATTTTGAAGGAGGAGGGGGGGGGGGGGTTCCAATAGAAGTCACCCTATCGGAAGCTAGGGGTGTGACAGGGACTTTCCTGCATGCAAGCCCTGTCAAACTCCAAGCTTCCTGGTGGTGTCAAGATACAATAATACCAAGGATGGGTAGACGTGAGGTCACTTAGTGATCTGTACCTGTGTGTAGATTGTATGCGATTTGAGCGTCTACAGACGGCAGCGTGTTTTCGCGAGTAGATGACGTTAAGTGTGAATCACATTTTGAGGAACATTTTGTTTTCCTACACCAAGCCAAGATCGCAAAGGCTCATAAGTATCAGAATGATAGATACCCCCACAAATGACCCCATTTTAAAAATTACACATCCTAATGTGTTCACTGAGGGGTGTCATGAGTATTTTGACCCCACGGCTTCTTCAGGAGTTAATGCAATTTAGAGGAGAAAAAATAAAATTTCATATTTCTGCAAATATGTCATTCTCAAGGCTTGTACCCACTAGCGCTTCTTTTTTTTTTTTTGCTGCTATTTTGCAGCGGTTTTTTTCCCCAAATGTCAATGGGACTTTCTAATGTTTAAATTGCATCGCACTAAAATCGCAGCAATGAAAGCTTGTGATTTTTGTGCGATGCGATTTTAACATTAGAAAGTCCCATTTACATTTGGAAAAAAACACGCAGCAAAATCGCAGCGAAAAAAAATGCTAGTGGGTAAAAGTCCTAAAGAAAGTTTTTTCTCAGTGCATATGAAAATGAGGATTTTCAGCACAAAATGGATACCCCTGTTTGTCCTGTGTTCAGAAACATACCCATTGTGAGCCTAATTTTATGCCCGTATGCACAACGGGGCTCAAACTGAAAGGAGCAACCGGTGGGTTTCAGAACAGAAATTTAGCTTGAAGGTGTTTTAGGTCCCATTGCCCACTTGTAGAGCCCTTGAGCAGCAAAAATGATGGAAAACCCCACAAATGACCCAATTTTGAAAACTAGACCCCTTAATAAATTAATCTAGGGGTGTACTGTGCATTTTGACACCACAGTTTTTGAATGAATCTAAGCAAGGCAGAAGGAAAAAATTATGATTTTCATTTATTTGGCAATTGTGTCATTTTAAAAACAGCTTTTTTTGTGCAGCACACATATGTATGAAGACTTTCACCCCAAAATGGATACCCCTGCTTGTCTCGTGTTCAGAAACATGCCCATTGTAGCCCCAATTTGCTTACTAGACACAGGGCTAGGCCTATAATAGAGGGAATACCCATTGGATTTCTGGGTCCAATTGAGTAAATTCCAGGCCCAATTGCTCACTTGTGCAGAAAAAAAAATTGACTCCCTAAAAATAATCACCCCCCCCCCTCCCTTTTTTGGCATTCCCTAAATCTTAGATAAAAGTAATAATGTACACTGCGTGGAATGTCCAGAGACAGGTGTAATTACAGGGGCCTGGCTGGGATGGGCACATGGGGCAATAAAACCGGGTATCCTTCCTCCACCATGTCTCCTGCAAACCCAAGAATTTGGGGGGGGGGGGTATTTCTTGACCTCAGTAGCAGGGATGGGGTGTAAAAAGTGACACTCTGTGAGGCTTCATAAGCTTGCTGAGGTCTCCAACAGAAGGTGTTCAACAAGCTGCTCCTGGAACTGCAGGAAGGGGACTTCCCGGGGACTCCTTGTAAATTACATAGGCATTACAGATAGCGATCTGCATAGTGCTGGGCTCACGCGGCCGTATGTAGAATCCGTTTGCAGAGGTCTGCAACAGATTCCAGCTGTGAGCCCGACCATGGCCCTGCGTACAGCCGCATAACGTACTGTGCATAACTGCAGTACTCATGCAGGCGGTCATGTGCAGCTGACTTTTTTTTGTTTATATTTCCTGCATTGTCGCTTAACGATGACGCGAGGACCGGCAGCCCGTACACGATGTAGTTGCGCATGGGCTGCGGGTATATCCGCGACCATAGAGCACAATGGGCTAGAACATGTTTCTATTTTCTGCGCGTAGATTGCGTAATTTCGACCCACTAATGTGAACAGAATTGTGTAATCCAATTCATTTGATTGAACCACATATCACCGCAGATCAAACGCATGCAGAATTTGCAATTCCTATCTGGTCGTGTGAAACCGGCCCAAGGTAGAACGCTACATTTTTATCACGTAAACAAGGCCTCCGGTCACTGCTCCAAGCTTTCCGCTACATTTAATAGCAAGGAGCAAGGAGATTTTTAATTCCCGGGCCCTCCCCAGATTCTGCGCTTGCGTCCGCCATTTTGACGACGAGTACATGCGCCAAAGCTGGGGAAAGGTCCGTGCATAAAGATCTCGTCGAGGGACATCGCCAGAGGCGTTAGGTAAGTAATTTAGTCTCCCCTCACGGATCAGATCTGTGACGGGAGATGAAACTTTAACTTGTTTTTTACTTTTACTTGATCACCATTATCCATTAGATAACAGTGATCACGTGACCGGGGACCGCATACCGTGGCCCCCATGAGATCTCTATGCTCTCAGCTATATTGGGTAGCCAGGTGCAGGAAGAATTTAAATTACCCCGGCAATCTGCCTGCTTTTGCGCATGTGCCTGCCGTTTTAACAGCGATCGCATAAAAGTTAAAAAAGTTAAGGTTTCAGCTCCCCTCATGGATCTAATCTGTGAGGGGAGCTGAGAGTACCCACCCCCGTCCTTCACGATGTCCCGTGGCATTCTGGTCTTTCCCGGTCCTGACGCTGGCTTACTACACACGTGCGCCAGATGTAATATGTCAGGCGCATACACAGAAGGTCGGGAGGCCCAGGAAAGTTAAAATCAACCTGCTCCTGGCTAGTATGAGTTGCCAAGAACAGGGGAATGTCACCAGGAAATGCTGTATGCGGTGGATAACGGCGATTGTGTGACAGGGGTTGCATTACAGAAGGGGAAATAAAAAATTAAAACCAATCACAGAAAATGGCCGTTACTTACTGACTGAGGAGTGCATATAGATGCATCCTCCTCTCACCATGCAGGTAGCTGACTACCAAATGGAGGAGCAAATAACACCTGTGCAGGACACCGATAAGACAACCACTCACATTTATTATGAGTGCCTTGCATTTATTATCTATCATTCACATGCAGCGTGGCATTAAGACTCCAGGGGGAGCCCAGGGTGTCAGTACCAATGTGGTTCACTGATGGATATGCAGGGCAACCCGCCGAATTATCATGGCGTCATTAATAGGTTGCTGGTCTGCATGGTGAACTACATATATCAGAATGGTCTGGCACCCTGTATCCACTATGTGTGAGAGTGTACACCAAGCATCCACCCCCCTCATTATCAAGAGGCAGTGTGAGTGGGTGTTTTATCGGTGTCCTGCACAGGTGTAATTTGCTCCTCCATTTGGTAGTCAGCTACCTGCATGGTGAGAGGAGGATGCATCTATATGCACTCCTCACTCAGTAAGTAACGGACATTTTCTGTGACGGGGGTTGCATATCGTAGCCCCCCATGACTGCTCCAGGCTGTCGGCTACCTAGCTGACAACAGGGAGCTGTCACCCTCACAGACCCCGTGGCCTTAGTCCACAGTGAGGCCGTCTTTTATCGGCCGTGTGGAATAAGGCCCAGCTGATGAGGCTGTCTAAAGGCGAATTGGCGGTTGTTAAGGGGTTAAAATATTTTCCTGTAAACATAATTTCGGAGAAGTTTGTTCTACAGGGTAGGCCACGGAAAACTAGCCAAGCACCAAACTCTCAGGGCTCCCACACATGCGATTTTTGTATATATTCTTTATTTTTCAATTTTAATAGGGTGGAGTGAGGGGTTACAACAGAAATAGAAATAAATCAGTGGTAAATCAGGCACACTTGCGTTTTTTTAACGCTGGGTTAATGCTGCATTTTTAACATATATTCATCACTGCATTCCGAGCATGCTTGGAGCGAGGAAAACATAGAAGCCAGGACTGTAGTATTAAGCAGTGACTGCTGTCAGCTCTATCTCTCCATAGCCCTGGTTTCTATGTTTTCCATACTTCAAAAATGCTCGGAATGCAGTGTTGAATATGCCGACAAAAGCTGCCTAAAAGAGAAACTTTGTTGCCCATAGCAACCAATCACAGCACAGCTTTCATTTTACCTCAGCAGTATAAGAAATTATAATTGCACTGTGATTGGTTGCTATGGGCAACAAAGACAGAAGAGTGTGAGGCATAGTATGCAGTTAGATAATGCATACACATGTGGACAGTGTTTGGATAAATCAGCAAAAATTACATATACATTCATTGCCAAAAACAATCGCACCCCCAGAAGAAGTTGTTGTTTTGCTGCAAAACTCGTCCTGCAGTTCCATCTCAGGCAGATATGTAGATGTTGAGAGTTGTGGTATGATTAGATGAACAGTCTTGTCACCCGAGACCCTAAAAGTGGTTCCCCCCGGCCTATAAAAGGCTCTCGGAGGCTCCTTGTGTGCAGTGACCTCTTCTTCCACTTGTGTAGAGCTTGTTGACCACTAGACGCCTCTACGACACAGAGAAGAGATTTCACCCCGTTACCAGAGTCTGAGAGGGGCGCATTATTGAGCCTCCATGCCACCATGTATCACATCTTGCATCCAAGCTAGAGACAGTACAACAGGGTACTAGAGCCTCCATGTCCGCCTGTATCACATCTTGTATCCAAGCTAGAGGCAGTACAACAGGGTACTAAAGCCTCCATGCCCCCCGTATCACATCTTGTATCCAAACTAGAGGTGGCACAACAGGGTCCTAGAGCCTCCATACCTGCCTGTATCACATCTTGTATCCAAGCTAGAGGCAGTACAACAGGGTACTAGAGCCTCCATGCCCACCCGTATCACATCTTGTATCCAAACTAGAGGTGGCACAACAGGGTACTAGAGCCTCCATGCCTGCATGTATCACATCTTGTATCCAAGCTAGAGGCGGTACAACAGGGTACTAGAGCCTCCATATCCGCCTGTATCACATCCTGTATCCAAGCTAGAGGTGGTACAACAGGGTACTAGAGCCTCCATGCTTGCCTGTATCACATCTTGTATTCAAGCTAGAGGCGGTATAACAGGGTACTAGAGCCCCCATGCCCACCCGTATCTCATCCAAGCTAGAGACGGCACAACAGAGTACTAGAGCCTCCATGCCACCCGTATCACATCTTCTATCCAAGCTAGAGGTGATAAAACAGGGTCCTAGAGTCTCCATACCTGCCTGTATCACATCTTGTATCCAAGCTAGGGGCAGTACAACAGGGTACTAGAGCCTCTATGCCCACCTGTATCACATCTTGTATCCAATCTAGAGGTAGTACAACAGGATACTAGAGCCTCCATTCTTGCCCGTATCACGTTGTATCTATCTGTCTTCACACGTCAGCCATTTATTCAGTTGATGAGTGGATGGGTTCAGTGAAATAATAATTTTAATCTTAGTGCTGATTAGTCTGCATAAAAGGATGGGTGGGACTAAAATCTTCTAATTCATCATAATCTGAATATGTATTGACCTTCTTTATGGTATAATTCATAGCGACTTTCTTGTTAATGTGTCACCTGAAATTCTTTAGAACGAAGATTCCCTGACATCAAACACGATTTCTCCTCAGATATTATTCCTCCTACTCCCTTATTCCCTCCACTCATTACATTGTTATCACAATCAAAATTCATTGTCCTTAGCAACCAGATCAGAAAGAGGAAATCCACTAATCAATGGGCTCTATGGCAACATTACCCTAGCAACCAAGTAACTGGCCCATTCTGGTGCGGAGCAAGCAATGCAGGCGACATCATCTACGCTCAGGCATTGTGATCTGTCGCCTGCAGCTTCATTCTTACATACTGTAGACAGACACAAGCCTTCGCAGGGTTAATTCTTTACATAAATTGGGTGATACCATTTGTTCTCGGCTTACCTTGTAACATGTAGGTACAGGACACTAAAACATGTAAATGCACTTTATATTTGCCTATCAAGGTGCATACAGAAACCACAGGGCCCCATAGCAAAACTCACAATTGGCTCCACTGAAAGGGCCCCAAATGTACTATGTCTTTAGCAACCCTTTAGTGATCACCAATACACTTTTTAATGGGCCTCTAATGGACTTTCTTCCGATGCGTGTGCTATTTTACGGTGCTATATTGGCAGCTTTGCACAGGTGTCCCATGCCATGTGCTATCAGAAGTCAACTGGGCTCCTTCACTAACTGCTGGGATTGGAGCTAGTTTGATCCTAGTGGTTTAACCCTTCAGATGCCATGGTCAGTTCAACCACAGCATCTATAGAGGCCTACAGAGGGAGGGAGCTGCATTTGTCCCCCATTGGACAACTGTGATGGAGTTGTTCTGTGGCACTGAGGTGCCCAACAATGACCTGTGAGTCAGCCATCTAAGCCAGGCTATGAGGCTCAACTAAAGACAGGATCTAATAGCCTTGTAGAATATATGGCAGTACTAAGGTATTGCAATTTATTCTATCAGTGATCAAAGCTGATTAATTTAAGTAAAAGGCTGGGTTCACAACATCCTTTTATTTTTCATTTTTCTATTCCATCCAAAGTGCAGGGTTTTCCAGGGTGAATAGTATTGATGACCCATCATCAGGATAGGTCATCAATAGTCGATAGGCTGGGGTCCATCACTCGGGACCCCGACCGATCAGCTGAGCGGGCGCAAGCTGTCAGCCTGCAAATACACAGAGGTCGTCTAATACATATGCCCATCTGCTACTGAGTTTACTTTAGCTAATGAGAGAAAAGATAGATTATTAAGTGCGAGTAATTGTATTAAAAAATGTTGGCAGCTCGTTCAGTCATGCTGTTGTTAAGCGATAAAAGTAGCGTGTAAAAGGCCCATTAGTACCGAAGCCTGTTTGCGCCTTAATGACAAACCAATTTTTAAGTTTCTTTTCATCGTCGCATTCCAGGAGCCACAACTTTTTAATTTTTCCATCGACATAGCCACATGAGGGCTTCTTTTTTGCAGGACAAGTTGTATTCTTTAATGGTATCAGTTTGGGGTACATGTAATGTATTGTATAGCTTTTATTAATTTTTGGGGGGAATTGGGAGAAAAAAAAGAAATTTTGACATTTGTTTTTTTGAATTTCATTATTTCAGCAGTCAGTGTGCAAAATAAATAATGTGATAACATGCTTCTCTGGGTCAGCACGATTTTGGTGATACCAAGTTTATACAGGTTTGTTTGGTTGTCTTACTGTTTTTGTACACTTTTTTTTCTAAAGGTTTGTTTGTGTGTTGCTGCATTCCAAAAGCCATAGCATTGTTATTTTTCCATCAATGGAGCTGTATGAGGACTTTTTACAGGCTGAACCCTAGTGTTCATTTATTCAATTTTTGGGAACAAGTAACATTTTGATTAGAGATGAGCGAACACCAAAATGTTCGGGTGTTCGTTATTCGGAACGAACTTCCCGCGATGTTCGAGGGTTTGTTTCGAACAACGAACCCCATTGAAGTCAATGGGCGACCAGAGCATTTTTGTATTTCGCCGATGCTCGCTAAGGTTTTCATGTGTGAAAATCTGGGCAATTCAAGAAAGTGATGGGAATGACACAGAAACGGATAGGGCAGGCCAGGGGCTACATGTTGGGCTGCATCTCAAGTTCACAGGTCCCACTATTAAGCCACAATACCGGCAAGAGTGGCCCCCCCCCCAACAACTTTTACTTCTGAAAAGCCCTCATTAGCATGGCATACCTTTGCTAAGCACCACACTAGCTACAACAAAGCACAATCACTGCCTGGATGACACTCCGCTGCCACTTCTCCTGGGTTACATGCTGACCAACCGCCCCCCCTCCCCCCCACAGCGCACACCAAAGTGTCCCTGCGCAGCCTTCAGCTGCCCTCATGCCACGCCACACTCATGTCTATTTAGAAGTGCGTCTGCCATGAGGAGGAACCGCAGGCACACACTGCAGAGGGTTGGCATGGCTAGGCAGCGGCCCTCTTTAAAAGGGGCGGGGCGATAGCCCACAATGCTGTACAGAAGCAATGAGAAATAGAATCCTGTGCCACCGCCATCAGGAGCTGCACACGTAGGCATAGCAATGGGGAACCTATGTGCCACACACTATTCATTCTGTCAAGGTGTCTGCATGCCCCAGTTAGACCGGGCTTTTTAATTCATAGACACAGGCAGGTACAACTCCCTATTGTGAAGTCCCTGTCGACCCACAGCATGGGTGGGTGCCAGGAAGCCACCGGCGGTACATAGAAATATCCCATTGCATTGCCCAACACAGCTGAGGTAGTAATGTCGTGCGTAATACAGGTGGGCTTCGGCCCACACTGCATGCCCCAGTCTGACCGGGGTTCTTTACAAGTGGACACATGTAGGTTACACTCCGTGTGCACCTACAGCATGGGTGGCTCCCTGGAACCCACCGGCGGTACATAAAAATATCCCATTGCATTGCCCAACACAGCTGAGGTAGTAATGTCGTGCTTAATGCAGGTGGGCTTCGGCCCACACTGCATGCCCCAGTCAGACTGGGGTTCTTTAGAAGTGGACACATGTAGGTTAAACTCCCTGTGGACCCACTGCCTGGGTGGGTGCCAGGAAGCCACCGGCGGTACATAGAAATATCCCATTGCATTGCCCAACACAGCTGAGGTAGTAATGTCGTGCGTAATGCAGGTGGGCTTCGGCCCACACTGCATGCCCCAGTCAGACTGGGGTTCTTTAGAAGTGTACAGATGTATTAAAAACTCCGTGTGCACCTACAGCATGGGTGGCTCCCTGGAACCCACCGGCGGTACATAAAAATATCCCATTGCATTGCCCAACACAGCTGAGGTAACGTCAGCTGTAATGCAGGTGGGCTAAAAATTAATTTGATTACACTGTAGGCGAGGGCCCACAAAAATTGCTGTATCAACAGTACTAATGTACATCCCAAAAATTGGCCATGGCCAGCCAAGAGGGCAGGTGAAACCCATTAATCGCTTTGGTTAATGTGGCTTAAGTGGTAACTAGGCCTGGAGGCAGCCCAGTGTAACGAAAAATTGGTTCAAGTTAAAGTTCCAACGCTTTTAAGCGCATTGAAACTTATAAAAATTGTTCAGAAAAATTATTTGAGTGAGCCTTGTGGCCCTAAGAAAAATTGCCCGTTCAGCGTGATTACGTGAGGTTTCAGGAGGAGGAGCAGGAGGAGGAGGAGGAATATTAGACACAGATTGATGAAGCAGAAATGTCCCCGTTTTGGATGGTGAGAGAGAACGTAGCTTCCATCCGCGGGTGCAGCCTACGTATTGCTTACGTATCGCTGCTGTCCGCTGGTGGAGAACAGAAGTCTGGCGAAATCCAGCCTTTGTTCATCTTGATGAGTGTTAGCCTGTCGGCACTGTCGGTTGACAAGCGGCTACGCTTATCTGTGATGATTCCCCCAGCCGCACTAAACACCCTCTCCGACAAGACGCTAGCCGCAGGACAAGCAAGCACCTCCAGGGCATACAGCGCTAGTTCAGGCCACGTGTCCAGCTTCGACACCCAGTAGTTGTAGGGGGCAGAGGCGTCACCAAGGATGGTCGTGCGATCCGCTACGTACTCCCTCACCATCCTTTTACAGTGCTCCCGCCGACTCAGCCGTGACTGGGGAGCGGTGACACAGTCTTGGTGGGGAGCCATAAAGCTGGCCAGGCCCTTAAAGACTGTTGCACTGCCTGGGATGTACATGCTGCTCGATCTACGCACATCCCCTGCTACCTTGCCCTCGGTACTGCGCCTTCTGCCACTAGCGCTGTCGGCTGGGAATTTTACCATCAGCTTGTCCGCAAGGGTCCTGTGGTATAGCAACACTCTCGAACCCCTTTCCTCTTCGGGAATCAGAGTGGGCAGGTTATCCTTATACCGTGGATCGAGCAGTGTGTACACCCAGTAATCCGTCGTGGCCAGAATGCGTGCAACGCGAGGGTCACGAGAAAGGCATCCTAACATGAAGTCAGCCATGTGTGCCAGGGTACCTGTACGCAACACATGGCTGTCTTCACTAGGAAGATCACTTTCAGGATCCTCCTCCTCCTCCTCCTCCTCCTCCTCAGGCCATACACGCTGAAAGGATGACAGGCAATCAGCCGGTGTACCGTCAGCAGCGGCCCAAGCTGTCTCTTCCCCCTCCTCCTCCTCATGCTCCTCCTCCTCCTCCTGTACGCGCTGAGAAATAGACAGGAGGGTGCCCTGACTATCCAGCGGCATACTGTCTTTCCCCGCCCCCGTTTCCGAGCGCAAAGCAGCTGCCTTTATGGTTTGCAGGGAATTTCTCAAGATGCATAGCAGAGGAATGGTGACGCTAATGATTGTAGCATCGCCGCTCACCACCTGGGTAGACTCCTCAAAATTACCAAGGACATGGCAGATGTCTGCCAACCAGGCCCACTCTTCTGAAAGGAATTGAGGAGGCTGACTCCCACTGCGCCGCCCATGTTGGAGTTGGTATTCGACTATAGCTCTACGTTGTTCATAGAGCCTGGCCAACATGTGGAGCGTAGAGTTCCACCGTGTGGGCACGTCGCACAGCAGTCGGTGCACTGGCAGCTTAAAGTGATGTTGCAGGGTGCGCAGGGTGGCAGCGTCCGTGTGGGACTTGCGAAAATGTGCGCAGAGCCGGCGCACCTTTACGAGCAGGTCTGACAAGCGTGGGTAGCTTTTCAGAAAGCGCTGAACCACCAAATTAAAGACGTGGGCCAGGCATGGCACGTGCGTGAGGCTGCCGAGCTGCAGAGCCGCCACCAGGTTACGGCCGTTGTCACACACGAATATGCACGGTTGGAGGCTCAGCGGCGCAAGCCAGCGGTCGGTCTGCTGTGTCAGACCCTGCAGCAGTTCGTGGGCCGTGTGCCTCTTATCGCCTAAGCTGAGTAGTTTCAGCACGGCCTGCTGACGCTTGCCCACCGCTGTGCTGCCACACCGCGCGACACCGACTGCTGGCGACATGCTGCTGCTAACACATCTTGATTGCGAGACAGAGGAGGAGGAGGAGGGTGCTTTAGTGGAGGAAGCATACACCTCCGCAGATACCACCACCGAGCTGGGGCCCGCAATTCTGGGGGTGGGTAGGACATGAGCGGTCCCAGGCTCTGACTCTGTCCCAGCCTCCACTAAATTCACCCAATGTGCCGTCAGGGAGATGTAGTGGCCCTGCCCGCCTGTGCTTGTCCACGTGTCCGTAGTTAAGTGGACCGTGGCAGTAACCGCGTTGGTGAGGGCGCGTACAATGTTGCGGGAGACGTGGTCGTGCAGGGCTGGGACGGCACATCGGGAAAAGTAGTGGCGACTGGGAACTGAGTAGCGCGGGGCCGCCGCCTCCATGATACTTTTGAAGGACTCCGTTTCCACAACCCTATACGGCAGCATCTCAAGGCTGATGAATTTTGCTATGCGGACGGTTAACGTTTGAGCGTGCGGGTGCGTGGCAGCGTACTTGCGCTTGCGCTCCAACAGTTGCGCAAGCGACGGCTGGATGGTGCGCTGAACTACACTGCTGGATGGGGCCGAGGACAGCGGAGGTGAGGGTGTGGGTGCAGGCCAGGAGACGGTAGTGCCTGTGTCCTGAGAGGGGGGTTGCATCTCAGTGGCAGGTTGGGGCACAGGGGGAGAGGCAGGGGTGCAAACCGGAGGCGCTGAACGGCCTTCGTCCCACCTTGCGGGGTGCTTGGCCATCATATGTCTGCGCATGGTGGTGGTGGTGAGGCTGTTGGTGTTGGCTCCCCGGCTGAGCTTTGCGCGACAAAGGTTGCACACCACTGTTCGTCGGTCGTCAGGCGTCTCTGTGAAAAACTGCCAGACCTTAGAGCACCTCGGCCTCTGCAGGGTGGCATGGCGCGAGGGGGCGCTTTGGGAAACACTTGGTGGATTATTCGGTCTGGCCCTGCCTCTACCCCTGGCCACCGCACTGCCTCTTGCAACCTGCCCTGCTGATGCCCTTGACTCCCCCTCTGAAGACCTGTCCTCCTGAGTAAGCGTTGCACACCAGGTGGGGTCAGTCACCTCATCGTCCTGCTGCTCTTCCTCCGAATCCTCTGTGCGCTGCTCCCTCGGACTTACTGCCCTTACTACTACCTCACTGCAAGACAACTGTGTCTGATCGTCATCGTCCTCCTCACCCACAGAAAGTTGTTGAGACAGTTGGCGGAAGTCCCCAGCCTCTTCCCCCGGACCCCGGGAACTTTCGAATGGTTGGGCATCAGTGACGATAAACTCCTCTGGTGGGAGAGGAACCGCTGCTGCCCAATCTAAGCAGGGGCCCGAGAACAGTTCCTGGGAGTGTTCCCGCTCCTGAGCAGGTGTCATTGTAGTGGAGTGAGGAGGCTGGGAGGAAGGAGGAGCAGCAGACAGAGGATTCGGATTTGCAGCAGTGGACGGCGCAGAACTGCGGGTAGACGATAGGTTGCTCGAAGCACTTTCTGCCATCCAGGACAGGACCTGCTCACACTGCTCATTTTCTAATAACCGTCTCCCGCGTGGACCCATTAATTGGGCGATGAATGTGGGGACACCAGAAACGTGCCTCTCTCCTAATCGCGCAGCAGTCGGCTGCGACACACCTGGATCAGGAGCTCGGCCTGTGCCCACACCCTGACTTGGCCCTCCGCGTCCTCGGCCGCGTCCACGTCCTCTAGGCCTACCCCTACCCCTCAGCATGCTGTATTACCAGTGATTTGATTTCACAGGCAGCTAATAAATTGGCGCAAGACTGCAGGCCAAATATAATTTTTTCCCTTTTTTGAAAACGAAAGGCCCCACTGCCTCTAGTGAATGTATAATCTAAGTTTAATAACTGTGCTGTTTTCCTGCTAATGTGTCACAGAACGTGAGGGTAGCAGAGTTATTAACTGTGGCAGAGCAGGTATTTTTTTTCCCAATTAAGGAAAGCAAATGGCGAAGCCAGGAGTAAAACGTAGCTGGGTGCGTCTGATTTTTACAGGTTGCACACGCAGCCGACACGTGTCCACCGCCCTTAGGACGGACAGAGGCAGGACAAACAGAATTATTTTCCGTTTTTTTGCACCAAAAGGCAGCACTGCGTATATTCTATGAACATGAGAAGTTTAATAACTGTGCTGTTTTCCTGCTAATGTGTCACAGAACGTGAGGGTAGCAGAGTTATTAACTGTGGCAGAGCAGGTATTTTTTTTCCCAATTAAGGAAAGCAAATGGCGAAGCCAGGAGTAAAACGTAGCTGGGTGCGTCTGATTTTTACAGGTTGCACACGCAGCCGACACGTGTCCACCGCCCTTAGGACGGACAGAGGCAGGACAAATAGAATTATTTTCACTTGTTTTACAAGCAAAAGGCAGCACTGCGTATATTCAATGAATAATAACTGTGTTGTGGCCCTGCCTATACAATTCTTTCCCTGCAGTATCAATGGAGGGTGCAATGCTCTGCAGAGGCGATTTTGAGAAGCAAAAAAAAAATGCAGCACAGCTAACAGCAGCCTGGACAGTACTGCACACGGTTAAATATGGCCCTAGAATGGACCGTTGAGGTTCTTGAAGGCTACACTCACTCCTAACACTCTCCCTGCCTATGCAGCACTTCTGTCCCTAATGCCAGGTGCAACGCTCTGCAGAGCCGATTTTGAGGAAAAAAAAAATTGCCACTGCTAACAGCAGCCAACACACAGCTATCAGTGGCCCTAATAAGGACCTTTGGGGGGTCTTGAAGCCTACACTAACTACCAATTCTTTCCCTACAGCAGCTCCGGTACAAACAGCACTGTCCCTCATCTAACTCACACGGCATCTGAGGCGAACCGCGGGAGGGGCCGACTTTTATGTTCGGGTGACACCTGATCTTCCCAGCCACTCACAGCAGGGGGGTGGTATAGGGCTTGAATGTCACAGGGGGAAGTTGTAATGCCTTCCCTGTCTTTCAATTGGCCAGAAAAGCGCGCTAACGTCTCAGGGAAGGAAGTGAAAGTAACCAGAACACCGCATGGTGTTCGTTACGAATAACGAACATCCTGAACACCCTAATATTCGCACGAATATCAAGCTCGGAAGAACACGTTCGCTCATCTCTAATTTTGATTGACTTTATTCCATTTTTTTCTGGAGGTAAGATTAATAAAATCTGCAATTCTGGCATGTTTTTTATTTTTAACAGCGTTCACTGTGCAGTATAAATAAAATGTATAAATAATATTGCCCTGACTAAAGTGTCAAATGACCTCTTGATGGAGGTCTGACTAAAGTGTTAAATCACACCTAAGTTGAGGGCTGACTACTCCCTACTGATCCTCCTTGACCTCTCCTCTTCAGCGATTGACACTGTTGACCACGAACTTCTCCTCAGCATGCTTCGCTCCATTGGCCTAAAGGACACTGCTCTTTCCTGGTTCTTCTCCTACCTATCTGACCGCTCCTTCAGTGTCTCCTTTGCTGGCTCTACCTCCCCTCCTCTTCTTGCTGTTGGGATCCCCCAGGGCTCGGTCCTCGGCCCCCTCCTCTTCTCCATCTACACAGCCACAATTGGACAAACTATCAGGAGATTTGACTTTCAGTACCATCTCGATGCTGATGACACCCAGTTATACACTTCTTCCTGTGACATCATAGCAATATTCTTCCAGAACGCCATCGACTGTCTGTCCCTTGTCTCTAACATTATGTCCTCTCTACCAAAAACTGAAGCTGTCAAAAACTGACCTACTGGTGTTTCCACCCTCTACTAACCGACCTCATCCTGACATCTTCATCTCAGTGTGCGGTGCCACCATAACTCCTAGCATGCCCACTGTCTTGGGGTTATATTCGACTCTGATCTCTCCTTTACCCCCTACATCCAATCTCTGGCCCGAACGTGTCAGCTTCACCTAAAGAACTTCGCAAGAATCCACCCTTTTCTCACCGTGGACACGCTAAAAGCACTCATTGCTGCCCTCCTCCACTCTCAGCTCAAACATTGAAATTCGCTGTTGATCGGCCTACCCTGTGCCAAACTCTACGCCCTCCAATTCATCCTGAATGCAACAGCAGGATTCATATTCCTATCCAGCTGCTACTCGGACACCTCTGCCCTTTGCCAGTCACTGCTCTGGCTGCCTGTCAAATACACAATTCAATTTAACTCATTAATTTCATCCACAAAGCTCTCCATAGCACTGCACCGCCCTACATTGCCTCCCTCATCTCAATCCACCACCCAGCCCGCGCCCTCCGCTCCGCCAACGAAATCAGATTAAGCGCCCCTTTAACTTGAACCTCCCATTTCTCCCTCCGAGACTTCTCCAGAGCAGCACCAGTCCTCTGGAATGCGCTACCCCAAACTATTCGGGCAATCACTGACACACTAAACTTCAGGTGTGCTTTAAAAACACACCTCTTCAAAGAGGCATACCACATTTCCTGAACCAAACCCCTTTGCACTCCCCCTGATAACATGCTCCCTGTCCTACTGATTGCAATCCCTGCTAACTGTAATCAACCGTCCCCTGCCGTAAAAATTTGACCATTGTCTATGTGTATAGCATCCCACGCTCTCCATCCGTGTTGGGCTATTAGTGTAGTGCCATCTTTTGATGGCTCTGCAGATTAAAGCCCCTTGACGGCTGCTGTCAAGATATATGGCCAGTTATTAAGGGGTTAAACATAAATGGCATGATAACTTTTTCTGTGGGACATTACAAATATAGTGATTTTTCCATTTTTGCACTACAAAAACTTTATTTTTGAAAATATAAATTTTTGAATTGCTGCATTCAAGACCCATAACTTTTTTAAAATACTTTTTAATCTTTCAATTGAGTCAGCTCTTTGCGGGCTTGTTTTCTGCGTGAGGAGTTGTAGTTTTTATTGGCACTATTTTGGGGTACATATTATTTTTTGGATAAATTTTATTGCTTTTTTTATATCATTTGCTATGCAGGATAAAATGTATGTTTAATTTATTGTCTTCGTCTTACAGATGCGATAATACCAAACATGTGGGTTTTAAAAAATTTCCATTTACTTCTTTAAATAAAAAAGGTGAAAATGTGCCAAAAAAGGTTTATATATTTGAGTCTTGAACCTGTGATCTCAAGATATTCTGTAATGCAGCGTATAATCAAAATTTCTACCTATAAGAAGCCATTGAAGACCCAGTCCTATTGACTGGCATCCATTTGCCATGGCAACCCATTCGCCCTTCGCAATTTCATGGTGGACAGCTGATGATGTCACAGAGAGAGCACCCTCCCTCTGTTAACTCCATACATGCCCTATCTCATGCGATTGCGAAACCTGCATTAGCTAATTGTCATTTTGTCTGTAATCTTTTCTGAAAGCTAATCCAAGAATAGTCACCACAACTACTAACTGCTAGGTGGCTGCCTCCTACTGAACGAAGATGAATCAGGTGGATCATGAGCCACTGGATCATATTGTATTCCCCAACAAAAGGAGCCCTAGAGGTATATGGCAGGAGGAGGAGGAGGGACACAGATGCATAGGACAGCGTGGAGCAGGGATGATGATTTAAGCACCCTGCTGCTCCCCTGTTGCTGACATAGTGTACAGCGGCTGAGTCTGCCTGCCCTGCTACTCTCCTTACATGGAGAAGTGGTCCGGCCGGGGTATGTATCTATCTATCTCATATCTCTCTCTCATATCTATCTATCTATCTATCTATCTATCTATCTATCTATCTATCTATCATCTCTCTCTCTCATATTATCTACGGCTGGTATACGTTATACATCTCCCTCTATATAATGTACATAATTGCACACTTTACACACAACTAAAAAACGCATCAAAAACACGTGGTTTTTAATAGTGTATGCAGTTTCTTAAAAACGCATGTGGTCTTTGAATACCGCATGCAGTTTTTCAATGTGCTTTTCTTTATTGTGGTTCAAAAGTAAAACAAAAAACATGAACACACCCCAGGACCACTCTCAAGCATACGTTCAGAAAAGGCAGCTTGAAATCATGGCATTTTTACTGCAATTTCGAGTGGCGGGTTTTGAACGCATGGTACTGCACTTTTTAATGCACCCCATCATTGTAATTTGTTCAGAAACACAAAAATAGAACAGACAGGTCTCAAAAATCGCAGCGTTAAAAACCCTGTGTTCCAACTCTGGTCTGAGTAACCCCATTAATATCAATGGGAGCATTGTACTGTGGTTAGCACGACACTCGGGACACCGTGCTAATAGCATTAAAAAGTGGTGTCTGTGAGAGTGGCCCAAGAGGCTACAAACAAATTTTCATGTAGTGCAGGAAATGAGTCATCTTTGGAAAGATTATACCATGGGACTAGATCATGTATGGAAATTCGTTTTGCAGCTGTATGTAGCATGATTTAGGTATAAATACGGGGGAAAGGGGTGGGAGGCCCGAGCTGAACTTTGGCACCTGGGCCCCTGAGTCTTTAGTTACGCCCCTGGTGCCAACAGTTGGGAAGGCACAAATAGGAGTTCACCATATAGTCTAGACATGTCCAAACATGAGGTTCCAAAGACTGGATGGCAGTAGATTAGTGTGGACACAAGAGGGTAGTAGCCATCAGCAGGACACAGGGGTGATTAACAGTGCGATACTTGGCAGGTCCTATACGTTTTTGTGTGGGTATTGATGGCATCAGACCTTGGTAGGGCAGAGATTGAAGTTAAAAACAAGTCACTGTATTTATTTTCCTAAAATAGAAAATAGCAGCAGTAATGTATTTGGTTACCTGAAGGGATAATTAATTACAAAGCGGCGTTCTCTAGTCCTGTATACAGTATCAGTGCTGATGGTTAGGACAAAGGTGAATTTACGGTTGACAGAAATGTTTGACTATTCATGGCCATTTGAACAACATCATTATTTCTATGGTCATCAGACTAGGTCACCTGCTGGATAAATGCAGGAAAGGTTTTGATAGGATTGTGCATAAATTCTCTTAGATTATTGTACAAAGACCACAGTAAAACTGAAATTGTAAATCTACTTAAAATACCCATTGTCACAAAATATAAAGACGTTAAATCCCATCATGAAGTCTGTAAGTTTGTACTTCTGCAAAGCTATAGAGCACATGGACCAGTGATGTAATAACATGGACCAATAATCTGAAATGTGCCAAATAGGATAGAAGGCTCTAAAGAACACTGCATGCCCCAGCCTCAGGGGATGCACCATTACACTGCTTAGCTGCATGTACATATAAGACTTTGATAGAACAAAATGCAGCCAATCAGTAGTTTATTTGATTGGTTGTATGGACGATCCCACCAGCAACATGCCAGGCTAAGGCTGTTTTCACATCTGCGGTGGGGGTTCAGGTTTTCATCTCTGTTCTAGGATCAGATAAGAGGGAATCCCCTGGCCAAACAGCTCCGTCTTATGATGAAACCAACAAGCGCCAAATGGACCCCATTGACTATAATAGGGTCCGTTCGGTTTCTGCTCAGCTGCCCGACGTTTTACTGGAAGAATTATTTGTAATATTTTCAATTTGAGATTTTAACCCTACTTTTCATTGGAATCCAGATATTCTAGATCTAACAAATTCGTCTGTTCACAACAGCTTCATTTTCACGACTTTACAAATGAAAGTTGCCCAAAAAGCTTTATCTCAGCCAATAATTTCCACTTGCCATTTTTATTATAATGTGTAGCATAAGGCAAAAAATACATGTACAGTAATTTCATGGAATTTCTTGTAATGTGATTTTGATGTATCAAACTAGTTGATCGGTATTTTAGCACAAACTAGGTAGAAGACTGAAGAATCTCATTCATCAAGAGTGCAAATGTGGAATTCTCCAGCACTGACCTATGAGGCATCACGAAGTTCCTGTGCATGCAGAACAAAACTCCAATGAAAACTCGAGTGCATGATGGAAACATTGGGTGCCCAGCGCCCATCACACCCAACTGTGAAGAAATGGTGTACCAATGTTCAGCGGGGTGATTTTTACAAGCAAGATAATGAAAGATCTGGGAGATCCTTCACAGTGTTGAATGCGTTTATGACACGGTTTTGGAAGACAGGCATGTAAATTTTTGATTGATTCGCAGGTGATAGCAGCAACTGAGCAGTTTTTCAGTGACCAAACATCTCAGATCTTTTTGGAAGCATTAACCCATTAGTGACGGCCCTATAGTGTTTTTACGTCCTGCCTAAGTGGGCTTTGATCCTAGACGACATAAAAACATGCATCCTTTTAGGATTAAAACCACGTGGGCTGTGGACGTGACAGCTCCATGCTGTTGGTTCCCGGAGGTAGCTGAAAACATGGACCTGTCATCCCGGGCTGCGGAGAGACCCCCCTGCCAATCGCAATAAAGTAAATAAAAGGTTAAAAAAAGTTAAAGATTCAGCTGCCCTGATGGATCAGATCCATCAGGGCAGCTGAGATTACTCACCCCGGTCCTCCCTGATGTTCCACGGTGATCTGGGACCCAATGCCGCTCTTTTGCGCATGTGCGCCAGACTATGACGTCACGTGCAGAAGGCTGGGAGCCCCGTCAAATTTGAAATCTCCTGGCTCCCGACTCCTGAAGGTAGCCCGTGATCGCCGCTATCCATTGGAAAAGTAAAAAAAAACTTTTAAAAAAGTGAAAGTTTCAGATGCCCTCATGGATCGGATCCATGGAGGCACCTGAAAATACTCACCCCAGTCCTCCATGATTTCCCACAGCGATCAGGACCTGCCGCGGGCTTCTGCGCATGCACCGATGTGGCAGAAAGCCGGAGAGCCAAGGAAATTTAAAATCTGCCTGCACCCGGCTGTCAAAGATAACCGAGTGCAGGGAGATGCAGCCGAGGACAGCTGTATGCGGTTCCCGGTCACATGGTTACTGTTATCCATCGGATAACAGCGATCATGAAGAATGTTCAAAAAAGTAAAAATTAAAAGTTTAAAAAGTTAAAGTTTCATCTCCCCTTACGGATCTTATCCATGAGGGGAGATTAAATTACATAATTAAGGTCCCAGGATTTGTCCCACAATGGGATCTTTATCTGCGGACCTTACCCCAGCTTCGGTGCATGTGCCCATCATCAAAATGGCAGACGCATGCGCAGAAGTCGAGGATTGCCGAGGAAATTTAAAAACTTCCTGTTCCTGGCTACCAAAGGTAGCCGAGAGCTCGGAGATGTGACGGTGGGTAAGGTGGGGGGGCTGCGGTGAATGGTCTCTGGTCATGTGATCGCCGTTATCCAATGGATAATGGCGATAACGTAAAAGTAAAAAAAAAATTGAAGTTTCATCTCCCCTCACAGATGCGATCGATGAGAGGAGATGAAACTTTTTACCAGAGGGCTCCGCATTTGAACCCCGACATGATCCTCCCCTGCAGATCTTCCCAACTTCTGTGCATTCGACCGCAAAATGCCAGACACATTCACAGGAGCCAGGGAGCCTGGGAAATTTAAAATCTCCTTGCTCTTGATGCTGTGACTGGTGGCCTTGTTGAGCGGTTCCCAGTCACATAATAAAAAGGTAGCCATCTACAATTAGGCCGGTCTCACATGATCGAAAAGGAATTATGGATTCAGCATGCGTTTGATCTGCAATAATACGAGGCTCAATCAAATACATTGGATTACACAATTCTGCTCACATTAGCGGGTTGGAATTACGTAATCCACTTGCAGAAAACACAACGTAGCATGATCTATTTTACCACGGGTATCCGCAACATAGAGCCCACTGTTTCATGGTCGGGGATATACCCGCAGCCCATATGCAACTACATTGTTACATTGTATACAGGCTGCGGGTACCCGCATCATCGCTAAGCGACAGTGCAGGAAATATAAACAAAAAATGGAACGCTCGCCTTCCTGCATTTCCAGGAGCAGCTTATTGAGCGTCTTCTGTTTGAGACCGCTGCACATCAGCGAGCTTACAAAACCTCACAGATCGCCACTTTTTACATCCCATCCCTGCTACTGAGATCAAGAAATACCCCCCAAAAAGGCATGGGTGGAGGAGGAATACCTGTTTTTTTTATTGCCCCAAGTGCCTATCCAAACCAGGCCTCGTAATTACCCCTGTCTTCGGACATACCACGCGGTTTACATTATTACTTTTATCTGAGATTTAGGGAATGCTAAAAAGGGTGCAGAGGGGGGATTATTTTTAGTAAGTCAATTTTTTTTATTACTGCACAAGTGAGCAATGGGGCCTGGAGTTTATTCAGTTGTGCCCTGAAATCCAACAGGTGTTCCCTCCATTATAGGCCTAGCCATGTGTCCTGTAAGTAGATTAGGGTCACAATGTGTATGTTTATGAACACAGGACAAACAAGGATATCCTTTTTGGGGTGAAAGTCTTCATTCCTATGTATGCTCTACAAAAAAAACTGTTTTTAAAATGACACAATTGCCAAAAAAATGAAAATCATAATTTTTTCCTTCTGCCTTGCTTTGATTCATTGAAAAACCGTGGGGTAAAAATATGCAGTACACCCCTAGATGAATTTGTTAAGGGGTTTAGTTTTCAAAATGGGGTCATTTGTAGGGGTTCTCTGTAGTTTTGGCCACTCAAGGGCTCTACAAGGGGGCAATGGGGCCTAAAAGGCCTTCAGGCAAAATTTCTGTTCTGAAAGCCACCGGTTGCCCCTTTTGGTTTGGGCCCCATAGTGCATAGAGACATAATATTAGGGCCACAATGGGTATGTTTCTGAACACAGGACAAAAAGGAGTATCCATTTTGGGGTGTAAATCCTCATTTTCATGTGCACTTTAGAAAAAAACCTGCCTTTAAAATGACGTATTTGCAAAAATATGAAATTTTATTTTTTCTCCTCTAAATTGCATTAATTCCTGATAACAAACGGTGGGGTAAAAATACTCATGACACCCCTCAGTGAATATATTAAGGGGTGTAGTTTTTAAAATGGGGTAATTTGTGGGGGTATCTATCATTCTGACACCTATGAGCCTTTGCAATCTTGGCTTTAACCTAAATGGTTAAAAAAGCAAGAACGTTTTTCAAATGTGCGTTCAGAATAAAGTAAACAGATGGAAATATATATCCTATCAAAAATTTGTACAGTACGTTTGCACATATTTTAGATATTGCAATTGAAAATGTGAAAAAATGATACATTTTTTCCCAAATTTTTGCCAATTTTGGAGCTTTTAATAAATATACATAAATTCCATCAGTCTGTTTTTACCACCTAAATGAAGAACAATATGTGGCGAAAAAACAATGTCAGAATCACTTGGATATGCAAAACCTTTACGGAGTTATTCAAAGTGACACATGTCAGATTTCCAAAATTTGGCTCTATTACTAAGGCTTTATTCCCATGAGTGCATATACGGCGCGTTTTCACGCCTGGGCACATATATGGTACCTATGTAAAGCATTGATTTCCAATGCAGGTGTTCACACAGGCAGCGCAAAAACAAGAACATATATGCGGCCAGCGCATATACGCTCAGCCAAAACATAGTTCTGGAACTATGTTTTGGCAAATATACGCCGGCGGGTCCTATAGACTCCTATGGGAGCAGGGAAAGAGAAGGAAGGGGGAGGCATTTTTGCAGCGTCCAACGTTCTGAAAAGCTTACAGGTGCCTCCACTGGACGTCATCCTTAGAATTTGGCAGAGCGAGGGTTTTCCAAGGCGCGGGATGTTTTTTTCGATAAAAACGATGCTCTCGGTTGTGTGAATGGACGAGAAAACGCTGGCCATGATTGTGTAAAAACACCCATTCATGTGCTTATAAGGAGCACACGTGAAAATGTAAAAACGCTGTCACCGTATATGCGCTCGTGAGAAAGAGCCCTCAGGCGCAAACAGGCTTCACCACTTAGGGGTTAAAGAGACTTCAGAAACAATGTAACAAATGTGTTGAACATAAAAATTTCATGTCTGCAGCTAGGCCACTACATTAGGTCTTTGGGCTGTCCACAGCAGCTGGGGAGATCAATTACGACTTTTGAGAAGATTTATATATCTAAATCAGACACTCCTCACTAGATAAATTATTACTAGAGAGGGACACATTAGGAGGAAATAGGACTTTAGAGCTGGCCTGGGACGGAGAACTGGGTTTGGGTCTTCCGGCGGAGTCATGGGAGAAGGCCTATGTCATGACCCACAAGTTGAACGTCTCCAGCAGCCTTCAGGAGCCTAATTATAAGATCCTGACCCGATGGTACAAGACCCCGCTGGGACTTGCTAGAATATACCCCCAGTACCCGGATCTTTGCTGGAGGTGTCTTAGCAAACAAGGGACCTTTGTCCACCTGTGGTGGTCCTGCACACTAATTCAACCACTGTGGTGGGAGGTAGAAGCTCTGTACACAGCTATTTGTAAAGGCTCGCTTAATTTAACCCCTGAAGTGGTTCTTTTGTCCATGATCCCGGGGTCAGAGTCGCGAGCAAAGAGCTCCTTGCTGCGCTTCTTCCTATTGGCAGTTAGGCAGATTATTCCTAGAAGATGGAAATCCGTGATACCCCTGTCACGATTGATGTGGCTGGAAACCATGGATAATCTAAAACAAATGGAGGAACTCTGCACCAAAGATAAGATATTCATAAATTTTACAATACTTGGGCGGCGTGGCTACAGTTTCAGGCTTCGCCTGTGTTGGACGCTTGGTTGCGTGGTGGCTCTGCTCCCCTCTAAATATCTTGTACACACCCTCTTCTGTAGTTGACGTGTTCTAAATCACTGGTGAGCTTGCCTGCGGGGTGTTTTCAGACTGCACGGACTCCTTTTCTCTTTCCCCTCTTCCTCTTTTCTTCTTTCTTACTTTTCTATTTGTCCACCCTCCTAACTATCCAACCCCCTTACTGTTTTCCTTTTCTTTTTCTCTCCTCTTTCTTCCTTAAGGGTTTTTCCCATTCTGTCTTAAAACCCTGGATATTATTACTTGCTATTTTTAGGATCCCCAGATAAGGGGATGTGTAGGAACCTGCAACAGGGGATTTTGGTTTATTTTGTTTTGTTATGATCTGTTTCTCATAAATAAAACTGTGTTAGACTTTGGGTGGTAGTGAAATTAGCAAGGAGTGGGAATTTTGGCTAGGTTTTGACTATAACCTGATTACTCCTGCAATGGCATTTTATTGTACAGCTAATAAAATATTTTTGAACCATACAAATTTCATGTCCCTAGCTCATTCCCTTCACGGTTGTCGTGAGTAATATTCAGTAAAGTGTACCCCTCTGGGAGAAACAGATTACATTTATATTTCTGACTTAGTTGTAATTTTTTGATAATTATATGATAATTATAATTATATACTAATGGAGGAGGGATTTATTATTTTATTCTATTTCTGGAGAAGTGGATAATTGAGTGCCAGAAACTAGTTCCATTATATAGTCTATGAAATACCGTATGTTGCATTCATAAACTGGCATATAGCACTGTGCCCACAAGAGGGCAGTGTCTGACAAATTCATTTTAACAGTAAACTCACTACTTTTTTCAGGAGTAGAGCAGTAGATTTACATAAAGTTTAATGGGTTCCTTCATAGCCAGCAGCCAATATAACACCTAATGAGTTCCTTAGTAGGCAGTATAATATACACTAATTATTTCCCAGGGGCCAGTGTAATGCATAGTGCACCTATCCTAGAAAAAAGTGTAAAATACAGTATAGAATTAAGTACTCTAGTGGCATTTTACCATGTTATGTTCACTTTTTGGTTGCAAATGTTGCATCCCTCAAAACAACCCAGGTAAAGATGAGTGAGCACGCTCGGTAAGGTCAGTTACTCGAGCGAGCCTCGCTCATCTCAAGTAACTGCCTTCTCCTCCGAACGTGCTAGGGGGGGCGGCGGGGAGAGAGAGAGAGAGATCTCTCTCACTCTCCCCCGGCTCCCCTCCGCTCTCCCCCGCTGCCCCCCGAGCACGCTTGGAGGAGAAGGCAGTTACTCGAGATGAGTGAGGCTCGCTCGAGTAACTGACCTAAACAAGCGTGCTCGCTCATCTCTAAATATGAGGCAAGGATGGCAAAGGGCATAATGCAGCTTTGTATTAGATAACTAGGGTTTCTTACTGATCGTCAGGAATTAACACATTTGCCCTGAGGCACCTTGATGACCCCTCATAGTTACCCTCATGCTGTGACTTGGGTTAGCATTTGGTGATTTGCTATTCAGGAAGGCTTTTGAGGGTGCCCTGCAGGTTTGGTGGAGTTTGAAAACTTTGAAGGGGTACTCCCATTTAGAACTTTTATAGCAAATGCAATAAAAGTCTTATAGGTGCAAGCCCCACTTTTGGGACCTTGAGTTGAGGCTCCCCCAGCCCCAGTCCAGCTGTATACCGTGGTCGGGATGATGAAAACTTTTTCTATGATTCCCATAGAAGTCAATGGGTGTTACACAAACAATGTAGCACAGCAATATATACTGTTTCTAAAACTCAGACGTAGCTTGCTGTGCTCCACTGTTTGTGTAACTCCTATTCATTTCTACAGAAGTTTCGGAAATATTATAGCCCAGCTGTGCCTAGCTTTTTGTCCTCCTAACCACTTTGTTTCTAGCGGTGTTCCCATTGCGGCCATGTTTGGCCCAGATCGTTTTCTGGAGATGAGCATTAATTTAGTGTTGTAAGTCATTAATTTGTGATAGGGTAGATACTGTTATGATCGTGTGGGCAAACTATGCAGGGGCCCACACGATTGTACCCAAAGAGGGACTGGATGCAAGGGATGCACGCACACAGGTTGCACCAGGGTCACATGGGTTTCTACACGGGGGAGGATGGCATGGCCCTACCTAAGCGAAGGATTCACCCTAATAAAGGATGGCCCAGCAGTCTTCGGATCTGGATCCTAGCTGATCCTAGGAGCCATGCACCAGAACAGGACGCATTTACATGCCACATGACAGGGACTGAACCACAGGACAAAGTGAGCTGACACACAGAGCTGGAATCACAGCATACAGCAGCCACAATGCAAACACTAGTAACAGATGATAAGCTGAATATAATTGCGAGGTATTAGTTGACATTTTATACAAAACGTGGAAGCTAGCGGGCCAACTTCACGGCTCCTGGTTATACCGCTAGTCCCTACAGTAACCAGGAGTCCTGGAGAACCGGACACCATTCACAAAGAATTCTGCAACAGGACAGGACCCAGATCACAGGTCATACAGCAAGCTAACACAAAACTGACAGAAAATAAACGTACAAACGGACATGAACCAGCAAGACACAGATCACACAGCAAGCTTGCATCAGGAACAGGTCAGAGCACAGGGCACACAGCCAACTGAAATAGTACCAGGACAGAGCACAAGGCACACGGCCAACTGCAACAGGAACAGGACAGAGCACAGGCACACAGCCAACTGCAACAGGAACAGGACAGAGCACACAGATGAAACTCACAGCAAGTCTATGTGTCCTCATACCAGGGGGAATAGACAGTCAGCTATACAAGCTGACATAGGGAACTGTGTCAATTTCCACCAACTGACACACAGAGCAAGACAAAGGACGTTTGAAGGCCGCACCTGTAAAGGGGGCTGCATGTGGGCAGACTAGGACTACAGGTGTCCAAACCGTCTTGGGGTAGCAGAGAGACATAGACCTACTTATATACACAGATCTGAGTGGGAACAAGGCAGATACATCCAAACAGTACAAGAGCAGCTTCAGACAAGGATACATGACTGCTCACTCTGAAACACAGACAGAAACTGACAGGAGCAGGGTTTATATGTGAGCACAGCCCCAGGAGATTGGCTAGCAGGAAGTACCACACCCAGCCAGCTCAATCAATTAACCCTGTGAGGACTGTGCTGTTAGGAAGTTTAAAACTACAGATCCCAGCAGCACACGTAACAGATACAGGTTAGTGAGATGGTTTTGGACATCCTCTGCTTCACTAAATTTTGTATACAGTTATCTGCATAAAGACCCCTTAAGTCTGGGGCGCCATTCACTTTCCCTTTTTCTTTCCATCTGGCCCAGCTCGCCATGACAGTTTCTCCCAGTCACAACTTGTCTCTGCAGAATTACACACAGACATCTTTAGCACTTCAATTTTCCACTAACCTGACTTTATTTTCCACAACTCTACACAATTTCACCATCTATAGTGCCACGGGTAGTAATAATGCCACTGGTGGTGCCCTACACAGTAATGGAATTTTCCTTTTTATGCTCTAATACCGTAAGTGCCAATTTTAGTTCCCCCCATGCAGTAAAAATGACCATACTACTCAGTAATAATACCTCTTTAGGCACTAAAATATAAAAAACAGCTACACTCACCTCTGTTGCTTCTTCTGCCCTCTGCAGTCTGCGCCACGCTTGTCTTCTAATTACTTCTTGGTAGTGTGATCACATGATTGCTGCAGCCAGCCCCCAAGTGTTACCATGCGGCGGCTGCCGGGGGCACGGATGGCTGGTCGGCGCAGTGCGCGCGCTCGTGGGTCCGGGTGGTGATGCGCACGCGCCTGTGAGTGCAGCTCTATGCATGAGCCCATGGTTATGCGATTCTGCTGTGAGGTAGTAGCGTTCCACTCTCCGCCCCTAGGCGGAGGCTTCTGTTTAGAAGGCTGGCAGTGAAGTCCATTCACTGCCAGTTATTGGTTTCTGTTCAGTGTACAAGCATCCTGCTTCTGTCAGTCTCCTGCCTGTCAGCTTTTGCTTTTTCTGCCAGGTTATCCCATCTGCCTCGGTCTGCGTGTATTTCCTGTTGGTTTTCTTCATCTGCCCTTCCTGTCGGTATTCTACCCTGTTCCATCATAGTACGCCAGTTTCCCCTCTTGGTAATCTCAATGCGAATTATGCATGCAAAGTAAGCGCGTGTAATACGCTGTCAATGGAATCAATGAAAACACATTGATTTTCATTGACCCACTCACACTAGTGTTTTTTTATTGTGTATAATACACGCATAAAAAAGAACGCAGCATGTTCTATTTTACCATGTACTAAGCCAGATAGAGCCCGTTGCTCCCTATGGGCATGTAATAAATGCTGCACATACACAATTATATTGTGCATGTGCTGCGTTTATATGCGATGTTGTGAAGCAACAGAACGATGCAAGCGCAATACCTACACTCCGAGCACGCTCGGTTAAGGCAAATACTCGGGGGGAAAGCATCTGGGAGAGTGAGAGAGATCTCTCTCTCTCCCCCCCGCCGCCCCCTCCGCATTTTCTCGCTCTAGTATCTGCCTTAACCGAGCGTGCTCACTCATCTCTACTCCAGGTATATTTTGGTGTTTCAAATTATAAAATAAATGAGATGAAGTACTTCAGAGCACTAAGACACGTCACACTCCGCTTGGTGTAATTGAGATAGTTCCTCTTTCAATTAGTACTGCGTCTCAATTTGTACTATTAGGTAAACAAATATATTTCTACCATTCGCAATAAGGTTCTTTATCATACATTTAAAAACATGTTGTTGGAAAACTGGTGCTGATAACGTCAAGGCTACCGGGCTGAATTTCTTGTCACAAATTGCTTGATAACCAAGGTACTTTTCACCACTTCGGGAAAGCTAAGCTACTATTTCTGCAATGCTCCAGTTATGGAAATTACACAATGTTATGTCAGAATGAAGCACACAGTATGGATACAAGATACAAAATAGATACGAATTTGCTGCTCTAATGGCGGGAAATTTAAACAAAAAAAGAAACCAGGAAGATATGACAATGTGCATGAGATATGCTGTCATACGCAGCAATAGGCTGGCTCACAGCTGACTCCACAGCAGTAAGATACACACAGCGTTTAATGCTTACGGTCGAGGGAGCCTGGCCTTACAGGTGTGAGAGATAATGGGACACATGTATTAAACTGGGCAAGATATAGCACCTGCTAGTATAAGCAGTAGCTAAATAGTTACTGTGTATAATAGTATATGCTTGTATTTGCAAGGTTCTTCTTTTTACCCCATGCTTCATTCTCATGGGAAAGTTCTCTTGTCTGCCTCATAAGAGCAGCTTCGCCCCTCCTGTTGATAAGAAGGTGAGCTGCAACTCCCCCTTGCATTCTTAGTGTTTCATTCTCTATGTCTTAGAAATCACATGTCTAAAAAGTTGCACTTCAGTAACCAATCCCTTAAGGCATAAACATATGTTAATCATTAGTTAGAACCTATCCTGAATACTTATGACTTTTAAGGGCATGCGTCTTTGCTGTTATGTCACTTTGTGTATATAAGCAACCTGATACTATGAATATATTAGAGAATCATTTTGATACCAACAAGATGCTGGTGTCTCTCTTTGTTTCTCTCCGAGCTTGTTAAAACTTATTATACTACTGATTTAAAATCAGACACGAGAGGGTTAAGGACTTATTGGTCCAGCGATGATACAACGATTGTGTCAAACTAGAACAAATTGGTAGTAATGCTAGAAAAGCATTGTGTCTCACTATCTCCTGTTGACTCCACTCATCATTTCAGGTGGCAACTTGGATGGCCATTGATGATGGCCATTGATACATGGTTGCATTGCACTCTGTATGGTAAAAGAGAGGTAAACTGAATTGTGTTACTATGTAGAAAGAAAAACATCTGGATGTAAGGAAAATTCTACGACCTCCTGCCCAACTTTGTCTCAACCACCTATGTATTGTGACATGAAACGACAGTAGCTAGCACAGTGGGGAGGTCCTTTCAGCATCAGAGAACTGATTAAACTGGGGCTAGGCACTTAAATGACATAGAAGGGATCACAATTTAGAAATTACACTGGTTCCAGATAACGAGACGCATCAGATGGTAGCTGATGGCTATTTTGTATTAGCCCATGCCCCTGGCAGCAGTACTAAGTATATAACTCTGATGGTGGCCATGAATGAGGCTCCAGAATGGCAGCTTGCCATCACTGTAACCTCCAATAGGCCAGACGTATATATATATATATATATATATATATATATATATATATATATATATACACATATTGCCATTAATCGTTCAATGTTTTAATAGAGTTCATAATATAAAAAGCGTTTTCTTGTTGTTTTTTTTTACGGACAGACAGTATTTGCTTTTCCTGCCAGGTTATCCCATCTGCCTCGGTCTGCGTGCATTTCCTGTTGGTTTTCTTCATCTGCCCTTCCTGTCGGTATTCTACCCTGTTCCATCATAGTACCCCAGTTTCCCCTCTTGGTCCCTAGTGAGAGCAGGGACTGCCACCCAGTTGCCCGCTTGGGGTTAGCCAGGAGTGGAGGCAAGTAGGTAGGGACAGGGGTTGCGGGTAAGTTCTAGGGCAACCCAGGCTGGCGTATCATCGGGTAGGATACCGTAACACCAAGGATGACCGCAGAAATCACGTATGCTTGTCACGTGATGGCACTACCCATTAATCAGTGGGAAAACTCAACGGCATTTACTGCAGAGGCTGGGAGGATCTAGCCCCAAACTCCCAGAATTCGCCTGGATTGCAGCTGTTGCTGAAACATTAAAAATGGAAGGTCCCTTCACAAAAAGTCTTCATGTAGCCCAGCCTAAGGCCGGGCACATACAAAGGTAATCTCAATGCGAATTACGCATGCAAAGTAAGCGCGTGTAATACGCTGTCAATGGAATCAATGAAAACACATTGATTTTCATTGACCCACTCACACTAGTGTTTTTTTATTGTGTACAATACACGCATAAAAAAGAATGCAGCATGTTCTATTTTACCATGTACTAAGCCAGATAGAGCCCGTTGCTCCCTATGGGCATGTAATAAATGCTGCACATACACAATTATATTGTGCATGTGCTGCTTTTATATGCGATGTTGTGAAGCAACAGAACGATGCAAGCGCAATACCTACACTCCCGGTTAGGGATGAGCGAGCACGCTCGGTTAAGCCAGATACTCGAGCGAGCATCGCTCTTCTTGAGTATCTGCATACTCGTCCGAGAGCGGGGGGAAAGCATCCGGGAGAGTGAGAGAGATCTAATGTTTTAATAGAGTTCATAATATAAAAAGCGTTTTCTTGTTTTCTTTTACGGACAGACAGTATTACATGTAATATCGACCCTGTAGGTGGCAAACAATTTGTAGTTTACTGTAATGGAACATGTTCCAGCAACAATGCATCATGAATGCAGATATAGGTTTCATCTCATATACTGTAATTTGCTTATTTTTGTCTGTTAGGTGATTAATGTCCCTATACATTTCTGAGCATGGAAAGGCCATTTGACAGCATTTAACACACTCAGAGTTAAAAGAAATGTCAGCCAGTCATTATAATCAGAGGGGTGCCTTTTCATTCTTTCAGAGTAGTAATTACTGGAGAGTGCATTAAATGGTGAAATATAACAGACATGAAAACAGGTTTTATTTTGGCATGCTGTAATCAGAAAGGGAAATATCATATGTGGATTTGAAGTACAAATACTTACATTGCACTGACCATTGTTGTATCCCCATTGTTTATAATGCAGGTTTCACAAGAGTGTATTATGGCCACATTTTTGCATCTCTAATATGGATGTATGTCCCTGACTACAGGGTTTACGGACCTGAATTTGGAGTATCATAGGCCCCTGGTCTGTAAATCTCACTGTAATACCTGCCCTAAGGCTACGTAGCTCACAGCAGGTGAGGTTGTAGTACAAATGAGGGACTTTTCACACAAAACGGAATTGTTGCGGCGGTTCTGGGACTGCTGCCATGCTGATAATCTGGTGCAGGTTTTGCATGTGGTTCTCCATCTTCTGGCCCTGGGGGGTGTGGTATTAGGTGAGACATGCTTAGCTGCACCTGAGGCTAATTGTCAGGCTATTTAGTCTGGCTGAGGCGGGACAGAATTGCTGTTGAATCTTCAGTCTAGCTCTGACTGTAGTCTCAATCAGGCCTCTCTGGATCATTTATTTGCCTGCTGCATCTAAGCTAAGTTCGAGTTTATTTTCTATTTGTGTTGTTTATTTCCCCTGTCCCACGTCGGGTTAACTTAGGTATGATGTCAGGTATGCCCTTGTCAGGGTAAATTGCCTGCATTTAGGCAGGTCCCCGTCCCTGAGGTTATTGTGATAGGGAAAGAGTTCCCATATTTTGGTTTGTTTTTGCTGTTACAAAGCTTGTGCACATTTGTGGGAGATCTGCAGATTACAAATCCAGCACATCCTGGGTGGACAAAACAGGAATATTCTGCATCAGCGTTGCAGAATATTCAGTCCCAAAATCCGCAGTGCTAACATTTGGATTTTTTGTGCAGAATCGAAAAAAGCAGAATCCTGCCAGCAGTTAGATGTGTGGATTTTGGTGCATAATTCTGGTATGGCATATTCTGAAACGCGGTTGCGGAATATTCTGTCCTGTGTGCTGCGTTTTTTGTTGTTTTTTTTTGTTTTTTTTTTGCTTTGTTTTTAAATCAATCCCATACTGCATCAGCACAGCATTAGCTAGAGGCTATAACATTCTGCCTGCTCCTGCTGGGGCAGTCTAATTATCATTGGCTTCTATATTCACCTAAATAGGCTACAGCTTATAAATATACAGAGAGGAGGATGAGCTGTGATCTCCTCTATTGTAACTGTGTGACAGGAGTTATGTGATCGCCATAAACCAAGGTCACACGCAGCACATCCCACTTCCAAATATGGGCAGGAATGAAATACTTAATGCAACAACCACATGGATCTGGACTGCATCTACTGGTATATCAAGCAAAATAAAGGAAAGTGGCAGCATCCAATGGTGCAGAAAATCTCAGCCTTTATTCTACCATAACCACAGGAGACACGACGTTTTGACCTATGGTTAGGTCTTTGACAAAGACCTCATGTCCACGGGTGAATCTGCAGCAGAATCCGACCCTGCCTGTGGCCGAGGACCCTGCTTTACCTGTCTAGCAGATGGCTTTTTCACAGACACGCCGGAGCCGAAATTCAGATTAGGGAAAAATCTTTTAATAAGGGTTATTCGTTGTATGAAGGCCCCAGCTCAATATGAATTATATTTTCAGAATTGGGAGGGCCAGCTGAACAAAACACATCTAAACACAATGTGGTGCATGGCCCAGAAGACCTCTAAATGGTGTATCCAAGTACCTGGGCATAATTTACCTGTCATGCTTGGTATCACTGAATAGATAAAATCATGTCTGGAAATATGCCATGCACAAATTCCCAATCGGAGAATAGCTTGAAGAGATGTGGGAAAAATGGGGAATTATGATTTTTCCACAAGGTATGCATGTCTACCCCAACCCTCCTGAGTGACATCAGAGTGGGCCAGGGAAGGTGTGTCCTGACGGAAACTTTTAAAAAATGGCATAAGAAAGAATTTTGTCAGACTTCAGAGATACACCTCGGCGTACGGCTGCTCCCATTGCTTCAGTGACTCTGCACGGATCAGAACCTGGGGACGGATATCCCAAATCTGGTATTTTTCGTTTATTTTTCTCCTTGATTTATTTTAAAAATACTGTCTTCTTGTGTATACCTGTATACACTTATACTTCCGTGTAACAACCTATTTGTATATCCTTTGTGTATATATATTTGTGTATATATATATATATTATTGCTAGTCTTTTTTAGAATAAATCTGCAATTTATTAGTCAAGCCTTGTCTGTTTTAAAATGAACCATAACTCCAAAGTTTTTGCGCATAACTCATAAGTCTGGGTTTCAGCTTACCTTTAAAAGTTGGTTGTTGTAGGTTGTGTACGAGCAGCATTGTGGAATGCTGGAGTGTGTCAGACTGGATCAGGGGGTGATTTGTGCTTTCAGTTTGCATGTGGCAGGACCCCATGAAGCTGGTTACAAAACACCTGTAGTAGGGTGCAATTTCGCTAGAGTGTTCAATCAAAGCTCTGCTGTGACAAGCATTTTACTGTACTGTTTTGCACGCGCAGGGCATGTTCATATTGCCCATCCCCCCACCCCACTGTGACTTAAAAGGCTGTCTGTCACATCCACCCGGGACAGGCTGAAACTGTAACCCGCAGATCTTGACATAAACACACAAGCTGCGCCAAACAATAAAAAAACAAAAAACATGGGAACTCTTTCTCTATCTAAATAACCTCAGGGATGGGTACCTGCCTAAACACAAGCAATTCTCCCTGATAAGGATGTACCTGACATCGTACCTCGGCCCTTAGTTAACCCTATGGGAGACAGGGGAAACATAAGAAACACAATAGAAAAGAAACTTTGCTTAGATGCAGTAGGCAAATGATAGGTCCAGAAGTGAGCTCTGACTGAGACCACAATTCTGTCCTGCATCAGCAAGACTAAATAGCCATGACAATTACCCACAGGTGCGGCTTAAGCATGTCTCACCTAATATCACACCCACCGGGGCAGAAAATGGAGAACCACCTGCAAAACCTGCACCAGACTATCAGCCTGGCAGCGATCCCAAAACCGCCGCAACACTGTTTAACCTAATGAGGTCCAGAAGTGTTCTTTTTTTCACTGAATTGCACAAGGTATTGCACATTTGTTTGTGCACTTAGCATGCATTTGGGTCCCCCCCCCCTTATAGACTTCTATTGGGACCCTTAGTGCGCAAATGCGCACAAAAATAGAACATGTCCTATTTTATCATGCCTGCAAAATGCGCGTGCAAAAAAAAAGAATGTAACAATGGACCCATTTAAAGCTGTTCTTGACATAAATACATCCATGTAAAGGAGACCTAACTTTTAATCAATTATATTTTTTTAGATTTTTGTAGTATTTTTTTTAGTCCACTAGGGAGCCTTATCATGCAATTGCTTGTATTATACACTGCAATACTTCTGATAATGCTGTAAATGTTGTCCTGTCAGCCACATTCGGCACCCAAAGGGCTAAACGATTATGATAGTAGTTAACTCCTAACCCGGCCATTACAGGTTTGTGTCAGCTGTATTACATAGACAGCAACCACTGTGTATTGAGAGTGCAGCACTTTTCTGCAACTTCCACCATGTACTAATATATACACTATTTGGACAAAAGTATTTGGACACTGCATATTTTTCGGAAAAGTGCTTTATTCTTCTATTTAGTAACGTGTCAGCCCTCCTTTGCTTGTATTATAGAGGCAACACATTGAGGCCTACTTTCCACAACTTCTCTGTAAGTCTACACAGGAATAGCTTGCCATTCCTCGTACAAGGCTGAGAAGAGATTGTTGTGAGGATGGGCGTGGGTGGCGGTGTTGTACCAGTCGCTCCAGTTCGTCCCACAAGTGCTCGATCGGATGAATGAATAGTTATTACAAAATAACTATTGAGCAGCTGTTTACTTTACCCATGCCCTTCCCAGCATACCATTTGGCAAACTCAGTATTTGCATATTTGCTGATTTTCTGCAGTGTCCAAATACTTTTGTCCATATAGTGTATTTCTGGCAGGAAGGAGTAAGTGGGAAACATATCTGACCTGCATACACATTATGATTCTCAAGTAGCATAAAGAGATATTTGCCATTTTAAACATCACTGATTCCTTAATTATTTTTTTCCTTCTCTCAGACACCTTTGCTCGTGGCTTATCTTCCATGTGGGATGTGAAGAAAGGATTGGGCATGTCGATATCCATCATGCCCTTCTGTCTCCAACATTTGCCGTTGGGGAAGAATCGGGACAATCCCATTTCCATTATATGGTCAATCAGCCCAGCCGTAATTGGCAGGTTATCTAATATGTACGGCCATTGTAAGAGCGCTTTAATAGACATCTTTATTTATTTTAACGCCTGCTGCATATTTCTCTGCCAAAGGCCGATTTCACATGGCTTAGAAAATCACACAAGATTTGTGTGTTGAGAGGCATTTTTTGAATAGGGTCATACACATGAACCATTTTTTCCCGGATCGCATCATGCAACCCCTATTCACTTCTAGGGGGACCTTTGCAACCAAATGTACAGAAATGTAGAGCATGTATGCGTTTTTTTGCGATATAGAAAAACGCATGCAAAATACGGAAATATGAATGAACCCGTGGAAATCAATGGGTTCTATTCTTTGCATATTGGGCGTGCAAGTACACCCGTGTGAAAGCACCCTAAATATGGAAAAAATACCTACGGTAGTTGGGAAAATTTAGATTTAGTTGATTCTAAGTGATTCCCGATGTCTCCAGTATTTACAAAAAGAAGAAACCATAAATGAAGCTAATGAAAGGATCAATCATTCCGAGTTCCCGGCTGCATTTAGGTCTTATCCCAGGGATTACTAATAATTACAGAATAATACAACGGTCTTATGTGATTCCCCGTCGGTGTTTTGGTATTCTACTGCATGTGCCGCAGACCCAGGAAGGAGAGAGTTAATTGCTGCAAGATTCCGTCCGTATTGGTTTTTTTATGATATGTGGATTAAATATAAATCCCCAATTATCTTCTGCCTGGCAGAAAATCATTTCCGGAGGGGGCGAGGTAATAAATTGCTAAGGAAGGAGATGTTTGCTTGGGGTAAGACGAGGGGGAGAGACACAACGACAGAGATTTCAAACATTTTACTGTCACCAAGGACAAAATACTCCAATGCTTTTGACATCCGTAATCATTCATTTGTCAGTGATAACTTGTCCCTATTTCTTCAGTGGCATTTTGAATACAAACTAGTTTTTGTCCTCTTGTCCCCTTGGAGTTGATGCGGCTTGTATCGTGTCATTTCATGTGCTGAAAATTATACTAGCAGCCAACTCTTTGCCATTAATGTTGCTGGGAAGAAGACATGGCGGTACATATGAAACAGGTGGTATATATTATGTCAGGCTATCCGTAGAGCCAATTATCTACTACGCATCTTCCTTTAATGAAACCGGATCTGCCTGGTGCTGATAACATTTACCTGTGATGAAAGATGGACCTGCCAATCTTGACAGTCAGCAAAAGTGCTTGCTCAGCATATTGTTGGCTGCAGATAAATATTACATGGGACTCGAGACTTGGTGGACATGTTCTAACATAAGACATCTGTCACTTTGTTGTGTTATTCTTCTTAACAACGCTGCAGATCTTCCCAGGGCTACCTGCCAGATCAGGTGTGTTTTTCACGAAACAAAGGCAAAGGGCGCAGTCAGTGATAAGGAATGGTTAACTTCGCTGCTGTTAATTTGAAGGCAAGGCCGCGGCTTAGGGTGCCCGTGTTTTTAGGGACTAAGGCCCCCTTCATAAAATTGACATGCTCTATTTTCATTTGCACACCAAAAGTCCCCGTGCAAAAAAAGCATTGTTGATTCCAAGAACATGCAAGATTCAAGCGTGCGCAAATAAGACTACTCTTGTGCGAAGGGGACCTGAGAGTGGTGGGGCATGTTCTCAACCTTTGGCCCTGACCTTCAGGCTTGTCCCATTGAGGTGAATAGAACAAGGCTGTAATACTTAGAACGGCTGCTAAAAAATCTGGTATTCAGAGTACTCACGGGATCGGACTTAAATGTAAATACTGAAGAGGGCTACAGCCCCTTCAATCAGCTGATCAGCAAGTGTCCCAGCAGCAGCCCCCCACGAACAGATATGGATGGCTTATCCTGAGAATACGCCCTCCATTTTTATAGTCTGAGTTGCTTCCTTAAAGGGGTTGTCCCGCGCCGAAACGGGTTTTTTTTTTTTTTCAACCCCCCCCCCCCGTTCGGCGCGAGACAACCCCGATGCAGGGGTTAAAAAAGAACACCGGACAGCGCTTACCTGAATCCCCGCGCTCCGGTGACTTCTTACTTACCTGCTGAAGATGGCCGCCGGCATCTTCTCCCTCGGTGGACCGCAGGGCTTCTGTGCGGTCCATTGCCGATTCCAGCTTCCTGATTGGCTGGAATCGGCACGTGACGGGGCGGAGCTACACGGAGCTACACGGAGCCCCATTGAGAAGAGGAGAAGACCCGGACTGCGCAAGCGCGTCTAATTTGGCCATTAGACGGCGAAAATTAGACGGCAACCATGGAGACGAGGACGCTAGCAACGGAGCAGGTAAGTGAAAAACTTTTTATAACTTCTGTATGGCTCATAATTAATGCACAATGTACATTACAAAGTGCATTAATATGGCCATACAGAAGTGTATAGACCCACTTGCTGCCGCAGGACAACCCCTTTAATGCACATGATACATCCCTACATATCACAGTGGATTTCCTACCTTCCCTTTCACTACGTTGCGGATGAAATGACACATAGATTGTCTTTCAGACCCGTTGACCAGGCCTGGTTATAGAAGTATTGCTGCATGACTAATATTTGCTGGGCCTTTTTTCAATTAGCTTTTAGTCATTACTGCTCTATTCAAACTTAAAATTGACTTACAGGCAAAAGGAAAAAGTGTTCTTAACACCAAGTACTAAAAGCATACATAACAGGCCTGAAGTTCCAGACTGAATGTTAAGCAAACTATTGCTTACGAAATAATAATTAAAGCCATAAAGTAGACCCGCGTGTACAATACACTATTATCTGAAATTGCTGATGTAAGTGAAATCTATTTTAACGACTCACATTACAAATCTGCAGCACAAATACAAGTGTAATGGACAATCCATGCTTAAAAACACAATAATTATCTATGAATAGGTTCTCGACCACAAACTAGTTCTACTCTGGCTCTGTTCACATGACATTTGGGTTAGAGGGTTATCCCACCTTGGACATTCATGGCACATTCACAAGATATACCATTAAAGGGGTTGTCTCGCGAAATCAAGTGGGGTTATACACTTCTGTATGGCCATATTAATGCACTTTGTAATATACATCGTGCATTAAATATGAGCCATACAGAAGTTATTCACTTACCTGCTCCGTTGCTAGCGTCCCCGTCGCCATGGTGCCGTCTAATTTCGGTGTCTTCTTGCTTTTTTAGACGCGCTTGCGCTGTGCGGTCTTCTCCCTTCGGCTCCGCTCGGCAGCATCTGCGTTTTGGCTCCGCCCCCTTGTACGCGTCATCGCGTAGCTCCGCCCCCGTTACGTGCCGATTCCAGCCAATCAGGATGCAACCGGTACACGTCATGGGGCGGAGCTACGCGATGACGCGTACAAAGGGCAGAGCCAAAACGCAGATGCTGCCGAGCGGAGCCGAAGGGAGAAGACCGCACAGCGCAAGCGCGTCTAAAAAAGCAAGAAGACACCGAAATTAGACGGCACCATGGCGACGGGGACGCTAGCAACGGAGCAGGTAAGTGTATAACTTCTGTATGGCTCATATTTAATGCACGATGTATATTACAAAGTGCATTAATATGGCCATACAGAAGTGTATAACCCCACTTGATTTCGCGAGACAACCCCTTTAATGTCTGACCCGCACCTATACACAGAACCCCACCCACCCCTCCCAGTCCTGTCCCACCTCACTTACTCCTGCCGGAGGTAGCTGGGATTAAGGGCCTTTTTAAACGGGACGACCTGTCGGGCGTAGATGCCCAACAGGTTGTCCCAGCGCTGGTTGTTCCTATGCCTACGGTTCCATTCACAGTAAACGGGCCGTCGTTCATCCATTGTTCAGTTTTCTGCATGCAGAAACTGAACGGCAAATGAGAAGCAAACAAATTCTCGTTCGTCATTCAGTCGGAGCAGCATTTACCCTTACCGAAATTATTCCGATTCCCGCATCCAGATTTATCAGCCAGTGTAAGGCCAGCTGCACTAGATTTGGATTGTAGAATCTGCGATCGTCACCTGCCCAATCTGCAGCATTCCGCATTCATTAGCAAGAATAGCTCACATGAGCGGATAGCAATTGCGATTTCCACTTGTGGAAAAAGATCGCAGCATGTTTTATTTTTGCGTGGATTCGCTGCAGACGGCTTACATTGAAGTCAGTGAAAGCCATCTGATATGCAGCCCTTCTGCAGTTGACATTGCAGAAAGGTGGCGGATTCTGCGGCATCACCGAGTGACAGCGCAGGAAAAGCAGTGTTTAAGAAAAAAAATCTGTACTGTGCATGTCCGACGCCAAACCATCTAGACCAGGGGTACCCAACCATCGGTCTGCGGACTGGGACCGGGTCGTGGGGAGTTTCTTGCCGGTCTGCGGCGCCGCTGTTGGCCATTCACCCTGCTAGTGATGAATACCGGCAGAGGCCGCATCTCCCCTGCCGGTATTCACTAAACAGCGCTACTAGCAGCGCTGATCCCGGCCACACTATGACATCAGTGTGCACCCGGGATCCTCCTCCCTCGCCCCTGATGTCTCCTACTTGGTTCTGCGAGAGCAGGGGCAGGAGGCATCCGGCAGCACACTGACGTTACAATGTGCACCGGGATCATTGCTGCTAGTGGCGCACTGGGCAGAGGAGCAGTGGCGCTGCCACGAGGTGGAGAGGGTAAGTATATGGGTCTCAGGGGGGGCACTGTCACTGCTGGGGGCTGCTGTGGGATGTCACTAATACTACTGGGGGCCGCTGTGCGGTGTCACTAATACTAGTGGGGCCACTGTCGGTTGTCACTATTACTACTGGGGCCGCTGTGGGGTGTCACTATTACTACTGGGGGCCACTGTGGGATGTCACTATTACTAAAGGGGGCCACTGTGGGATGTCACTATTACTACTGGGGGCCGCTGTGGGGTGTCAGTATAACCACTGGGGACCGCTGTGGGGTGTCACTATTACTATTGGGGGCTGCTGTGGGGTATCACTATTACTACTGGGGACCGCTGTGGGGTGTCAATATTAGTAATAGTGTCGCCTATATCGGCCCCAGTCGTAATAGCCTTACTACTGAAGCCACTGAAACCCTGCCTCCATATGACCAAAGCCCCACCCCACCCTGCCAGACCATGGAAAATGGTCATGCTTGAAGCTGGTCCCTGGTGCAAAAAAGGTTGGGGACCACTGGTCTAGACCATCCGCAATATAGATAAATACAGCTACGTGTGGACGTCGGCTGGGCACAGCGTCAGATTCCACTGTGGACTCTGGAATGCTGATTATGACCCGTCCCTGTGCAGCTGGCCTACAAGGGCCTTAAGGGAACAGCTGCACTGGCAGTTGTATACGGTTTTTGTAATTCCCATTAGATGTATATCAGCTGAGTTCGGTGATTTTGGCTAAGGCCAGATGATCTGCTAATATGCATGGGGGTTTACTATGTTACGAATAATGATCTCCAGTTGGATTTTAACTGCCTGATACTTTTGTTCTTGGGGAGCTAAGTCATTAGCATCTCCTCTCTTTTCATTAAGAAAACAAATTCAAGCTCAGAGGATGGTTTTCTTCTATATATGGCCAAGCTTAGTTACTAGCTGCCACAGTATTAGATGCTTATCTTTGACACTAACAGGATACCACTAGAGTACTATAATAATTGACAGACGTTGCTGCCACCACCAGGCTTCACTGTAGGGATGGTATTGAGCATGATGTACGGCGCCTGGTTTCCTCCAGACATTACACTTAGAATTGAGGCCAAAAAGCTCAATCTTGGTTTCATCAGATCGGAGAATCTTGTTTCTCACAGAGGTTTCTTTAGGTGCTTTTACTGAGGAGAGGCTTCTTTCCTGTCTCTGTCTTAAAGCCCAGATTGGTGGAGTGCTGCAGTGATGGTGGACCTTCTGGAAGTTTTTCTCATCTACATGCGAAACCTTTGGAGCTCAGCCAGAGTGACTATTGGGTTCTTGATCACCTGTCAAGGCTCTAACCCAGGAGCTCCTGTACTCCAGGCGACAGCTCTACCTGTTGAGCCATCCAGCTCTTTTGACAGCTCCCCTGTATGACCTTAGCATTGTCCCATCTCATGCAATCCAGTCCCTTGCTTGTCTCCACGCTGTTCTTGATTGGACATACTACAAAAGCCCGGCCTTTCCACTGCATCATTGCGTGTCTCTGATATGTATTGTGAGCTATGAGACCTTACATACACAGGGTGTCTTTTAAAATGATGTCAAAATCACAGAAAGAGAATTATCAAACAGACAAAATCACAGAAAGCGGACATACTTACTGATACATTGATACAAGAGGGCAGGAATATATCCCTCAAACATGCGGAGGCCAGACTATTATATGGAGGAACAAAAAACAGACAAATGTGAGGACACTGATGAGATAACCACTCACAGTCCTCTTTATAATGAGGGGGTGGTTGCTTAGTGTTAATTCCCGCACAGGAAAGTCAATACAGGGTGTCAGACCACATGGTACATGTAGTGCACCATACAGAATTGCAACCTACTAATGTTGCCATATTTTAAACCAGCGGGCTGCCCTGCACCCCAAAAGGTACCACTCTGGCACTGATGCCCTGGGAACCCCCAACAATCAAAGCCGCACTGCATGTATTGATAAAAGTACTGATAAATGCGAGGTATTAGGTTTTTGTTTTTTTTTAATCATGTCTAATCAACTGAATTAACCACAGGCAACTCCAATCAAGATGTAGAAACATCTCAAAGATCGAAAGAAACAGGAAGCCTCCAGAGCTAAACTTCAAGTGTCATACCAAAGGGTGTGCATATTATGTCAATGTAAAATGTTAGTTTCTCATGTTTTAGAAAAATTATAGATTTCCAACATTCTGTTTCAGTTTGTCGTTATGGGTTATTGAATACAAAATGATGGGGAAAAACCTGAATTTTGTTTTTTTTTTAACTTGCAAAAGGCCACAGCATAACAAAATGTAAAAGAAGTGAAAGGGTCTGAAGACTTTCTGGACCCGCTGTATCTTTATTGGTCCAATAAATAACATATCTGTATTGACATGTCAGCTCACAACACAGACATGTAATCTATTGACCATATCAATTTGTGGGAGTGGGATGTTGCAGAAATGCATGCACACCTGTCAGACATGTCCAGTGGATTTGCCACTAATGTGAAAGATGAGGAGACCCTTTAAGGTATTCTTATAATATTAGAATCATTTGTATCACCATATTGTTACGTATTAGTTGCTTAAACCAAAACTTCAGTATCAATGAAATATTGCCCTCTCGGATAACCCCATAATAATGCTACCCCTGTCCATCCAAAGATACATCCAACCGGTTTGAATTCTATAACCCAGATTCTGGCTGCCATGCTATAGCATTATCTCTGGACAAAGGAAAGGCCTGGAAGATCTTCCAGTGACAATGAGATCCGCTCTGTTCACTTGATGCATGTAATTTTATGTGCACCTGAAGCAAGTTGTGTTTGTATGTTGTGCCTATAGTGCCAAGGTATTGCAGAAACAGCCATGTTATGGCCTTAATTTGGCAAAATCACAGCATGCAGAATCCGGCTCTGCCAGCAGCGCTGCCCGCACGTACATGATCACTTTAAATTTCATCTGTACTGCGGATGGTGCACACGGCGAGTCGTCGGACATGCGCAGTACAGATTTTTTTTTCTTGAAAACCCTACTTTTCCTGCGTCATTGCCAAGCGATGACACGGAATCCGCGACTATTCCGCAATGTGATTGCGAAAGGGTTGCGGGACGGACGGCTTCCATTGACTTCAATGGAAGCCGACAGTGCAGAGTCCGCACAAAAATGGAGCATGCTGTGATTTTTCCTCTGCTTGTGGAAACCGCAATTGGTTTCCGCAAGCGTGTAATAATAATTGATTTCCCATAGCATGCTATGGGCGCTATTTGCTGCGGAACTGTGGTGCGGACCCTCAACACAGCAAATATCCATCCGTGGGCAGGGTCCCTAACCCTAATGGTTTGGGCTTACAAATACTGATACAATATACAGGTGGATCGCTGCTGGGAAGCCTACGGAGCTGGTCTGCACATTGTACTTAAGATCTGTATCACAAATGTGCTTTCACTGTATTTCATATGAAAAAGAGATTGCAGTCAATTATCCCACATGTTCTGTCATAGAAGAGCCGAACCTACAGTACAGGAAACCCTGACCTGTGGAACAGAACCTCCCTCAGATCTAAGGCCTCCTGCACACAACCGGGTCAGATTCCAAATGCGGGATCTTGCAATTGAAATCGACCCGATGCCCGGCCGGTGACCCCTGCATACCTGTCCACATTCTTCTTTTCTGCACTGCGGATGTGCCGGCCAGCGCAAATGCACAGTACATATAATGCTGTGGCGTCGCTAGGAGATGACATGGATCCCGCAAACTTTCTGCAATGATGATTGCGGAAGGGCCGCGGGTCGGATGGCTTCCCTTGACTTCAGTGGAAGCCATCCATGCGAAATCTGCCTAAAAAGAGAGTATGCTGTGATTTTCACCCCCCCCCCCTCCCCCGCGCGCAAGCGGAAAATTGCAATTGATTTCTGCTTGTAGGAAGAAAACAGCAGTTTTCCATAGCATGCTATGGAGGGTATTTGCTGCAGAATCCGGGGGCGGACGTCTGCTCCGGATTCCGCAAAGCAAATCCATCCGTGTGCAGACGGCCTTAGTGTTGTAGGACAATGCACACACAACTGATTCCCCTATTACTTAAACATGCTTACCTTAATACCTTAAGGACCATCCCCTTTTTTTCCATTTTCAGGTTTTCCTCTACCCTTTTAAAAAATACCAACTCTTTTATTTATCCATCGACATAGCTGTCTGAGGGCTTGTTTTTTGTGGGACGAGTTGTATTTTTCAATGTTACAATATAATGTACATTATAATGTATTGAAAAACTTTTAAAAGTTATTAGTGGAGTGAAATGGAAAAAAAAAATTTCACCATATTTGGGTGCATCTCGTTTCTATGGCATACACACTGCAGAAAAATGACTTGATAACTTTATTCTATGGGTAGGTACGATTACTACAGTAGCAAATTTAGGGCTTATTCTGACGTGTGTATATCGGCCGGGTTTTCACGCCCGGCCGATATATGCAGTCCCTCCCTGCAGGGTGAGGAGGCGGGCCGGGCCAGAAGCAGTGCAATGAGCTCCCGCCCCCTCTCCGCCCCTTGCCACTGTTTGCTCCGCCCACCCCCTCCCATTGCAAATAGTGGTGAAGGGCGGAGAGGGGGCGGGAGCTCAGTGCACTGCTCCCCACCAGGCCCCCCTTTTTTCCCTGCAGAGAGAGACAGTGTATATCGGACGGGTGTAAATAAGTTTTTTTTGCTGTACTACTTTTTTTTTTTCAAAGATATTTAATTTTTTAAAATATTTTCTGTGGCCAGCTTCTGGGCTTATTTACATGAACGTATATTGGCCAGTGTTATCACAGCTAGCCGATATAGGCTTCCATCTAAACAGTTCCTCCGTTCCTTCCCACCCATCGACTCTCTGTCTCTCTCCTCCCCTCCAAGTGGTTTGCAATAGTAGGGGGCGCGACGGGGCTTGTGTAAATAAGCCCTCTGACAGATATAAGTTTTTTCTTTTTTCATCGACAGTTGTATGAGGGCTCATTTTGTGCACAATGTCCTGTACTTTCTATTAGTACTATTTTCAAAAGTGCATACAACTTTTTGATCGCTTTTTATTACATTTTTTTCTTGGAGACGGGGTGACCAAAAAAAGCGCAATTCTGTTCTTTTTTTTTTCTGACATCGTTTACCATGCGGGGTAAATAATGTGCTGCTTGATAAATTGGACTGTTACGGACGCAGCGATACTAAATATGTATTTTGGTTTTATGATTTGTATTCTTTTATTATAAATATGGCAAAAGGTTTTTTTTTAACTGAAGACCATAAAAATAATTTTAAAAAATATACGCCAGAATTACTATTTTTCTTTTGTTCGCCTCCCAAAAAACAGAATAAAAAGCAATTAAAAAGTCACATACCCCAAAGTGGTACCAAAAAAACTACAACTCTTCCTGCAAAAAACAAGACCTTAGGGTTCAGTCACACGGGCGCATCGGCACCCGTACACAGGCGCCGATGCGCCCGTGTGACTGAGCCCTCACTGCAGGAGGAAGACGGCCGTACCTGAAGCCGGTCACATGTTCTTTCGCTCTGCAGAGAGACACCCGTGCACCCGTGTGACTGAGCCCTTACAGAGCTCCACTGCCAGAAAAATAGAAGAGTTCTGGGTCTTAGAATGCGGCGATGCAGATTCAATTGCTCTTCTTTAAAAAAGTGTTTTCATTGTGCTTGAGTGGATACTCAAGTTTAGGTGATTGGTCACAGCTTTAATAAAGAGGTTGTCTGGCGTTTTTATTACATTACATAGTAACATAGTATGTAAGGCTGAATGAAGACAATGTCCATCTAGTTCAGCCTGTTTATCCCCCTATGTTGTTGATCTAGAGAAAGGCAAAAAAAAAACAAGAGGTAGAAGCCAATTAGCCCTTTTGGGGAAAAATTCCTTCCCAGCGCCCTAATGGCAATCAGACTAATCCTTGGATCAACCTCTAATGGTTCCTACCTGCCTGTATACCCAGATAAACAATTGACCTAAGATTTATATCCTGTAATATCCTTCCACTCTAGAAAGACATCAAGTCCTCTTTTAAACTCCTCTATCGATTTTGCCATCACCACATCCTCAGGCAGAGAGTTCCACAGTCTCACTGCTCTTACAGTAAAGAACCCTTTTCTATGTTGGCGATGAAACCTGCATTCTTCTATACGTAGTGGATGCCCTCTTGTTGCCGTCGTAGTCCTGGGTATAAACAGATCATAGGAGAAGTCCTTGTATTGTCCCCTCATGTATTTATACATAGTTATTTGATCGCCCCTTAGCTGTCTTTTTTGCAGGGTAAATAATCCCAATTTTGATAGCCTCTCTGGGTATTCCAGTCCTTTCATTCCATGTATTAGTTTAATTGCCCTTCTTTGAACCCCCTCAAGCACTGTAACATTTTTCCTGAGCACGGGTGTCCAGAACTGTACGCAGTATTCCATGTGGGGCCTGACAAGTGCCTTATATAGTGGGAGGATAATGTTCTCGTTCCCTCGCCCCTATACCTCTTTTAATGCACCCCAAGACTCCATTAGCTTTTGCAGCAGCTGACTGGCATTGGTTGCTCAAGTTAAGTGTACAATCCACTAGTACCCCCAGGTCTTTTTCCATATCACTTTTCCCTAGCAGTACCCCATTTAGTGTATATTGGTGACATCCGTTTCTCATAACCTTACATTTTTCAACATTGAACCTCATTTGCCATTTTTCTGCCCAAGCCCCCAGCTTATCTAGGTCCGTTTGTAGCTGTACATTGTCCTCCGTTGCATTGATTATATTGTATAATTTTTTGTCATCTGCAAATATTGATATTTTACTGTGCAGTCCCTCTATCAGGTCGTTGATAAATATATTGAACAGAATGGGGCCTAATACTGAACCCTGTGGCACCCCGCTAGCGACGGTGGCCCAATCAGAGTATGAACCATTTATTACCACCCTCTGCTTTCTATCTCTGAGCCAATTCTTTACACAGATACACACATTTTCACCCAATCCGAGCTGTCTCATTTTATATATCAGCCTATTATGCGGCAGGGTATCAAATGCTTTAGAGAAGTCCAGATATACGAGATCAATAGACTCTCCCAGGTCCAGCCTAGAGCTTACTTCATCGTAGAAGCTGATCAGATTGGTCTGACATGATCGACCCTTCATGAACCCATGCTGGTGAGGAGTTATTCCGTTGTTCTCCTTGAGGTATTCTTCGATGGCGTCTCTCAGAAACCCCTCAAATATTTTTCCAGTTACTCAAGTGAGACATACCGTCCTGTAGTTTCCAGGCTCACTTTTGGACCCCTTTTTGTAAATTGGAACCACGTTGGCACAGCGCCAATCCAATGCTACAACCCCGGTCTTGATAGTATCCACAAATATTAGATATAGCGGCCTAGCTATCACATCACTTAGTTCCCTTAGTACCCTTGGGTGTATTCCATCTGGGCCTGGCGATTTATCGATTTTAATCTTCTTTAACATGTTCCGCACTTCCTCCTGCGTTAGGTATGAGATATTTTGTGAGGGGTGCATTTTATTCCCCTGCATCTCGTGTGGCATTTTCTTTTCGTTTGTGAATACGCTTGAAAAGAAACTATTTAATAGGTTTGCCTTTTCTCCATCATATTCAATGATTTCTCCTGCATTATTTGTTAAAGGGCCAGTGCTCTCAGTGCAAATCCTTTTGCTGTTAATATAGTTGAAAAATAGTTTCGGGTTGTTTTTGCTCTCTTTGGCGATCAGTCTTTCAGCCTCCTCCTTAGCAATTTTGATCTTATCTTTGCATATTTTGTTTTTTTCCTTGTACGATTTTAGCACTTCTTCGCTGCCTTCTTGCTTTAGTAGTTTGAACGCTTTCCTTTTTTCATTTATTGCCTCTCTTACCATCTTGTCGAGCCACATTGGTTTCCTTTTAGTTGAGATTCTTTTATTTTTAAAGGGATTGAACTGCTGAGGTGGTTAGGATCCTTTTAAACTTTTCCCATTTGTCCTCTGTACTGATATTTTTGAGAATGTTGTCCCAATTAATGTTGCCGATAGCAGTTCTAAGCTGATCAAATTTTGCTTTACTAAAGTTTAGTTTATTTGTCGCTCCCTGATAAGGCTTCTTATTGAATGACAGCTGGAAGTTGATTATATTGTGGTCACTGTTCCCCAAGTGCCCCTCAACCTGTACCCCCTCTATTCGGTCCGGTTTGTTAGTTAATACTAAGTCCAGAATTAGATATGGAGATAGACAGGTCAGGGCCGTATTTACCCCTAGGCACTGGAGATCTAGTGCCTAGGACGGCTCCTTTCAGCAGGCGGCCCCAGGGCAGCTAAAAAAATTCTTATTTTGATTTAACACCCTCCCCGCCAGACTTCCTAGAAAAACTGCTGGTGGAGTGGGGTGGGGTACCAGGATGGTGTACTGACAGCCCCACTTCCTTGTACCTTGAACTTCTAAGTGTCGCCTATGTGAACAGCAGATCACTGCTGTAGGATGCACCAATATTAGTGTGTACAGCCAGATTCCTCCTCCCCTGACCTCTCCTCTTTGGTTCCTCTGATACTCAGAGGTGCATGGGAGGAGGAGTTCAGGTGCACACAGTGCCGTTCATGCATCCCGCAGCAGCGCCATGCTGACCACAGGAACAGCCTGTGTCTGGTGATGGAATCCTGGAATACAATATACCGCTTGTGGATTTTATGTGCTGATCATGGCCTTTTTGTGATTTCAGGACATATTGGCAGAAAGATAATGAGTCCTTTTTTATGTTGAGACTAAAGAAGTAAAAAGACATCATAAGTTGTAAAGGGCACTGAGCATGGAGCAGATGTGGATAGAGCTACAAATATAGCCAGAATCAAATGCCTGGACTTTAACATTGCAGAATACTATTAACTCACAATGGTAATGGTGGCTCATGCTTATAGTAAAGGATTGGGCCAGGATAGAGGTTGGGGTAAGTCCTTATCCACCAGGAGGACTATGACCATGGCAGTAGCCGACTCTGGGGTAGCTGTAGTTATGGGCGTGGGTGCTATCCGAGCTGCCATGGTTGTTTTTCTTTAAGTCATTGATGCCTTCTTAACTACAGGTCCTGGCCTTTAATCCTGGCCAATAGTAAAAATACGTTGCTGGATTAAAGCTCCGGTAGAAGCAATTTTTCAACCACTTTTGCCTTCTCCTTTACAGGCTCCATGGTGCTCAATGGGTGCTATGCAGTGAAAAGTGATTGACCTGGGAATCACGTGACTGCAGAGTGCCCCCTGCCATGGGTACATAGATGTTAAAAAAATAGTTATTTAGAAAAAAAATTACAGAATAAAATAAAAAAATATGTTATATATATAAGAAAATGACCCACCACCGAAACCAACCAAAACTGTCACCATATGCACCCTGTAATCCAAGACTAAAGAAATTATATATCAAAACGTCTGAAATAAAAAGAGGAACCCATTCCTGTACTTTATTTTAGTGTAAAAATACTAATTTAAAAAACAAACAACTATACATTTTAAAAAATTAGATTTTTTATCCTTAATAAAACTAAAAAAATGGGAGAAAAAATATATAAAAGAATAGCCCTATATGTCATGGAAAAACAAATGCAGCGAAAATAATGGTAGCTTAAGAAAAAAATAGGGCAGTAAAACCACATGGGTAAAATCCCTAAAAAGTGTCTTGTCCTTTAGGACCAAAACACCCTGGTCCTTAATGGGTTAAAACTCCTAGAGGTCATCACATGCTACTAATTAAAGCCACATGATCATGAGACCAAAGCTGTAAGTGCAGAGTTCTAATAACCCAACCAATTTACAAACTCTAGCAAAAAGAAAACACACCCACAAAAACTAAATACTTCACATAAAATGAATAGTTGACTTTAAGACATACTATTGTAGTAGCCCAAAGTTGATAGGGCCCCTCCATAATGTTATATGTCTGTCTCGTGTCACTGTCTTGTCGGTGTCTAATGGAGCTGCTGCCCAATATCTCATCCGTGTCATCTCCTTCTGAAGAAAGGATAGAGGAGCCAAGGAATCCAGCCTCTGACATGCGTCCAACGGAGTGGACTGCGCCAGCCATTACTGCGACTGCTACTTCTGCTACCTCTTCTAGGACTTACACTCCTTTGTTGCCCGCAACCACAGACCCACTTGCAGGACCACTGCTATGGAGGAATAGCTCTGCCAATTTTTCACCATTGTGGAAAGTGGACTTGACCCCAAAGATCTACAAAGGCGCACAATGGTTTTGTGACTTCTCCCTACCCACCGTGGATTCTGGTCCACCAGGACAATCAAGCAGCCAAGGATGCCTTGCTGGCGAATTTACAGCTGTATGTGGTGGAGTATGGGGACACCAAATTTACCTTTGTTTAGAAAGATGACCGGGTAAACCGCCCGAAGGGACATCCATATTACATGGTCACTGCTGACAACCCTAGAGGTAGGCCCTTTGAATTTCCGAGGGTTCCCTCAGTCACAAGGCGGCTGACACCAGATTTTGCTATGTACCGGAGCCAGAAACAAAAGGACCCATGCCCAATGAACTTAACAGCACCCACAATTGTTCTGAGCCATGCATCGCGAAGGAGCACTACACCTGTGAGGAACGTGAAGTGAGTAACTTTTTGCGTGCCAGCTCCTCAATATATTCCCCTACAGGAATCATTCATGGAAGAGCAGCGTGACACCGACTGGCTATACTACCAAGTTAGAACCTGAGAAGCCTACGGTACTGTTGGTACGCAAGGTTACCTGGTGTTAACAGACTTTATGGACTCCCTTATCGTTGTTAAAATATTCAGAGACTTTATTTTTCCCATTGTTGCCCCCAAAGGACTTTAAAGTTATTTTGTCCCCTTTTTACATAACCAATGTTTATGATGCATAATTTAATTGCATCGAGTTTAGAAAGAAAAAAAAAGAAACGTTAATGTTTAAGCTAATGTGCAGGAGGACGTATGTAAAGTAAAGTTAATTGCATCTGAGTGTGCAATGGGTGACAAGCAGGAAGAGGCCTGCACTGTCTGAGCACTTTCTAAGATGTGGCTGAGGAGGCATGTCATGGTGGCAATGAGTGCAGCACACTCTTTGTAATCTCGTGCACCGTTGAAGGTATATAACAGGATCTGGACGACTAATGGAATTAGGTGATCGTGACGCCAGTGCCTGGATTAAAAGCGCTTGGTAGCAAAATAGGACTAACACACATATAAAGGTAAATGACAGGCACCCCATTTAGTTTCAGGACAGTGGTTGTCTGCATTAATCTTAAGCAGCAGAAATTGCATATACAAATTGCGTATACACTGTTTAACACTTTATACATGGATAAACGAACTTTGAGGAGGCAGCATCTGAGCTAAGGAAGAGCTATATAGAGAGACAAGAAAATACCCCTTATCACCCCCACTAACAGTTTTGCCATTCCTGAAACACTGTGCTCAGGTTTTCTTTAGTACTCACAAACTTCTATGAAGATTCTCTACTTTTTGTTTGAAGCTCTGCGGCTGTATTGCTGTCCAGTAGAAAGCAGAGTTGGCATGAACGGACATCAGGTTTGGGAAAACAAACAGTTTGTCAGCCTATGGGTGATTAATGGGCTGCTGCACACAGGATTTCTTGAAAGTTTAAATAAAGTGTCTCTAATTACAGCAGGACAGAGGAGAGGAAAGAAACTTGGTCTTCATTTCTGTCAGCTTCCTCCGTGTCCATCTCGGTTCCTCTCTCTCTCTTCTGATTGAACGGCTCACTGCCTCACTCCATACTGCCTTTTCACTTCTATCTTCTAACACTGTTTATAATAAAAACAACTGCGCAATACAAAATGAACCGGAACCCCCACCTTTTTCCTCACTTAGGGGACCTGTCACAGCTTTGCAGCTAACTAACTGATTTACGACGTTGCTTAAACAACCTTAACTCTTTAGTTTCCTGACTCCCTCTTCTTATTAAATGAAGTGCAGCATAATGTGAGGTACTGAGGGGAGTAGTGGTGGACGGTCACTACATCGCCCCTAGGTTCCGGTACTATACATAAGGGGACTGGAGGTGGGTCACATCCGGCTCTCGGAGACGTAAGTAACCAGGAGCGTAATGTGGTCTCCAGCAAGCAGTTGCTGGAGATCTGTTCTTTAAAAATGTCTAGGCCTGTTTTTTTTGGAATGGATGGCAGGTTGGTAGTGGGGCTGTCCATTCCATCTCCTCCACTCCAGGGTGTGGTCGAGCTCAATCAGCCCAGGTGCTTAGGCTGAGCCAGACCTAGTGTGCACATAAATAGGAGGTGCACGGACACAGGGTAGCTAAGATGGCTGCTGGACCCTGGCAGCCTGTGTGACGGGCTGGAGAGAGAGACCCTGCTGTGCGCTGCACCTGCTAAGTTCGACCGAATCAGGACGGGACGGCCTGATCGCTGTATCTGGACTATTATTTGTTTGCCTGTAGCTAAGGTTGGACTTTTATGTTGCCGTTTTGCCTGAAGCTAAGGTTGGACTGTTTATGTTGCTGTTATATAAATAAAACGCAGGACTGCTTTGGACTGCATCGGCTGGTGTTCCGTCTCTGCCTATTGCGAAACCGAGCTAATCTCCCACAATAACTACCCTTTGTTAAATGAACTGGTAGTTAGAACAGTTGCTCTTAACTTGCAGGTAAAGTACTTTTATCCTGTGGTGCCAGTCCAGGTCACTACACGTTCATGATATGAATGAGTGAGACAGGAGGTCTAGATGCTGCACTCTACTATCTACTAAGTGCTACAATGTCTGTCTGACATCTTAGCTGTCACAGGAGATGCAGCCTCATTATCATTTTTTTTCTTCCTAGTCAGCTAGTTTGGGGGTATTGACTGAAGCTACCACCCTTCACGAGATTCAGAGGAATGATATTCATGCCACTTTCCTCATATTTTTCAAATCCTACCAGTCACTCTTTTCTTTGGGGAGAAAAATTATGCAAGGGCCCCATAGCAATGTTAGTGCATCTGGGATTTCGTCCAGCCTAACAGTGGCCAAACCACTTCTTTACACGCTGTCATGTATTACAGCTTTGCAGAAAAAGTGAGATCCCAGGTAATCTGAGTACACCGGGATGGGTTATCTCTGTGTAGTAACCAAAGGGGTGAATTTGTGTAACGTTTTTGCCTTGCACTATCCTAGACTGTGTAGGTAGTTCTCCAAAGTGATAATGAGTAGAACACTGAGAGTCACTTGGGTCGACTTTTTCTTAAGTAGAGGGGAACTGTAGTGGCCCAGAGTTGGTATAATGTTATATGTTTGTCTTGTGTCACTGTCTTGTCAGTATCTTGTTTGCAGAATGCATCAGATTTCTGTGTATTGCATGGCTACAGTATTGAAAGTGTTAATGTCTGGTATGTGCTGTCCTGTCTGAGCAATGTATTGTTTCGTGTGTGTCAATTTTAATCACGTGATGTTATTTGATATATGTCTTGGCTGAATGCAATTGAGGAGAGACAAGTAGGAGAGACGTGTAGAGGAGACAAGTAGGAGAGACAAGCAGAAGACAGCCTGAAAGAAGCAAATGTAGAGGCCCAAAATGTATATTCCTGGCCCCTCTATAAATGTCATATATGTCATGTCTTTTGTAGATGTGCTGTGCAAAGTTGTCTAGTCATCTTGTTATGTGTATTGCATAGCTGCAGCAAATGAGAGGTTAATGTTTGCATGAGACAGGGAGATGCCTGCAAATGTATCAATTTATGTCCTGTCACATGGTATGTGGGAGATGATAAGTATGAGTGTCTGAGAGTGGAAGGAGAGTTCTTCTTCTGGTCTTCTATTCTTCTGGGTTCCTGAGAAATAGTGCCAGCCACATGGGGATACCTTCAACCCTCATGTGGTGAAGAATGGAAGTAAAAAAGAGGTTTCCTGAGTACCCCAAAGCCAGGAGCCAATAGTGAGTGAGGACAAGTAAGAGAGGGATTGCGAATGAGTGAGAAGAGACGGCCAAGACCACCGTGCAAAGGTACTGTTCTGTGAGTGTCTGTGGAGTGATCATACCGCTATCCTTCTCTGGAGAGTTCTCCTTTCAGAAGCGGTTCCTATCAGATAACCGCAACTGCAGGATCGGTTTCATCCTGAGTTTCCTCCCTGACCTCTAGTCTTCTGTTTATCTGCTCCAGTGTATTCTTGAGTGTATCCTGATAAAGTTCCAAGTAAAGTTTTGCCAGGCCCTGACCATTCCTAGGGACCTGAGGTACGTTACACAGTCTGCGGCTTTTTTATTTACTGGGTCATTCCAGTGGGTAACAGAACTTAATTTATATGTTCCCGTGTGTATAAAACTGCATGAATGGTATGCATGATTCAATGTGTGACTGGAGGTTTTGTGTTCCCCATGTTGCGTGCCTTTGTCAGTCTCCCGTCCTAGTCTGTCACAGTGGGCGGGGCATCCCTTTTACCTCATTTCTTTAGTTACGGTCAGGAGATATTGACTTAATCTATCATCTGTTCTGTAGTCTAGCTCTTTTTCAGGGAGAGTGATGTTCATTCCACTTGTCTCTTTTCTTTCCTGCCAGTTGCTCTTCTCTATTTTTGGAGTTTAGCATCAATGTGTTTCAGCTCTTTGTCAGAGGAAGTGATGTTCATGCCACTCTCATTCCTTTTATCTGTGGAGAGGAGAGTTATTTATGTTCTCCATAGCTATGCTAGTGTATTCTGAATTCTGTTCAGCCTAGTTGAAACTTTCTCAAATGTACTTGCAAGTCATAATTTCCTACATGCTGTCATAACCAAAAGCTATACTCAGAAAGTGTCATTTGTAGGTAGTCGCAGAACACCAAGAATGAGTTAATCCTTTACATAGGTAACTGGGTGGTAGGAGCTGTGGTTATAGGTTTCGCCTTGCACACTTCGTGACTGAGCAGAGGTCCTAAAGGTGAAATGGGAGTAGAACACTGAGATAGTCTGACTCTGGATATTACACTCTGCTTTGGAGGTCAGCTTATTTTAAGTAGGGGGGAACTGTAGTGGCCCAGAATGCATATTCCTGGCCCCTCCATAAATGTCATACATATCATGTCTTTTGTAGATGCACTGTACAAAGTTAAGTTGTCTAGTCATCTTGTTATGTGTATTGCACAGCTGCAGCAAATGGAAGGTTAATGTTTGCATAAGACTGAGGGATGCCTGCAAATGTATCAATTTAAGTCCTGTCATGTGGCATGTGATAGATGATAAGTATGAGTGTCTGAGAGTGGGAGGAGAGTTCTTCTATTCGTCTGGGGTCCTGAGAAAGAGTGCCAGCCACATGGGGGTACCTCCCAATTCCTCAACGTATGCCCTGTGTCAGAGTCACCCTTCGGGACGCTGCACAAGTCACCAATTTGGTCCGGGTGTTGGAGATGGAGGAGGCTGTACGACTTCCCTCTGCTTAGCTCGGGCCTGCCCGATCCAGGAGGCCTGTGAATGATCCGAATATGTCGAGAATCCTCCCTACTAGACAACTACAATTTATTGCTGTGAAAAAAACTGTTTGCTTGGTTCAGAGTTCAGAAGTGTTCAGTAAATGAACAGAATCGACCATTCCTGGTTCTTGTTCAGAAAGCTACTCTGTGTGTGGACTGCTTTATTACATCTGGAGATCCACCGCAGAGGATGGAACGGTGGCATCACAAGTAACAATTGGGCTTAGAGTAACCCCTTGATCTCCCCCAGCAGTAACATGGTCGGGTCCTGAGCTACCCCCAGGGGAGGAGACGGTAGAGACCCGTGAGAAGGCCTTTCTCTACACTGCTGTCTCCTTGGCTGTGGGCCTGCTCCTCGGACGCTACACTTTTATAATAAGATTACTTGAAAAAGCGGTGGAAAACACCTGCCAGAAAAACCTAAGACACCAATTCACATTATCTCATGTCTGAACTACCCCCAACATACACAATAATAATGGGAGTAGCGTGCTAAATTGCGTACGCTTATCAATCCACATTCTCTTGCTAATGACACTTATTAGTACAGGTGAATTTTAAGTAATGTAGCACTTGCCTTGCAGTCACAAAATAATATATACAAGACATATACAAAGGATCCAAAATAGTGCACTAAGCTGCGATTGAAATGCAGAAACGCGTCAGGGGGTTCAGAGCATTTTTTCTTTGTGCGCTATGGTCATTTTTGTTCTACACAACATAAATATTTTTTTAGATGCATGTCAAATTAAAGTTTAGAGTTTTTATAAATTTTTCCCATTAAACGGGCTGGACCTCCTTTTTGCATCACCCACCTCGGCCCCGATCCCCCAGGAAGTAGTCCTCCCAATGCTACTTGTATTATAAATTAGACATGGTGTAATCATAAGGCTGCTATTCCACATCATGTTTAATACGAGCTTTCACTAGCATTACTTCTGCTAGGCACGAGCACCGGTAGTCAATGGGAACGGCAGCGGGAGGTCGGTCTTGTGGATAAAATTAACTAAACTATCCAAGGAAAAAGAAAATGCAAGCTTGTCCTTCATATCCCCCCGGAGACGGCAGCGCAGAGCACTGGGTTCCTTTTATGATGTGTTTTTGAGCAGGAAATGTGATGTGACATTTAAAAGCAGTGACATGTAGAGATGAGTGGGAGTGCGTCTCCCCTGGTAGTTCTTCCTCATCTTCTTCTTTCTGTGTGACACCTCCGCTATTCCTGTCTGTCTCTACACCCACCAGCCTCCTCTCCAGTCTCATTCACTCTTAATGTGTATTTAATACAAATAACGATGGGCTCCAGCGTACTTAATGATAATCCTGGTTAGGAGCCGACGCTACAGTCACTCTGCACTTTCTCAATGAACAGTCGTTTGAGGTTGTGTGATTATAGAGTCTATGGCTTCAATATTCTAGTATTGTCACATCTAAATACAACTGTAGCACTACTAATTGTATCTGGGTGGGAAGAGCCCTCCTCTGCACATGTAGTCACGGCAAGTAGTCCAAATTGGCGGTAATAGAAGTTTATATGTTACCGCTGATAGTCAGCAGTCGGAGCAACTGCTACTGTTTCTTTTAAGGGCTCTTTCACAGTGGTGACTTAAATTAAAAAATGCAATTTTTATTTTGAACTCATTAAAATACACATATAGGGGCACAACACATAAAACAAAAAATAGGTACAGGGCGTGGTATACCCCGTCTAACCACACCGTCACTAAAGGTAAGTGTCCAATTGCACTGTATGTGTGGGTGTTTGTGTAATCTGGTCACCAACGACCACGAAGTTTATTGGTCCTGCTTATTGCCAGTGGGGCATGAGGCAGGAGTATGTTGGTACTTGGGGTATATAGACTTTAGTTATCCCCAGTTGTTTGATCTTTATTGTTGTAAAGCCCACACGCCGTAGATGAATTCAATTTTAGTGACTCATACGTTCGTTTCTTCACAATTATTTTTTTTCCTCCAAGGAGGGTTAAAGGTGCCTGACCAAATCCTAAAATGAAAAGTCGGAATTGGTCTTAACCAAAGGGAGCGTCTCCCGAGGTTGCTAGAGATGTATAGTACCAACTTCCAGAGAGAGTCTCCCAGTTAGTATAGGGCGACCTCCCCTCTACAGGTGAGGGTCGTTGTGTGAATGCTTGACCCAAAAATATTCAAATTTCCCTTTTTAGTATGCTAGTTTTCGTATTCTATTGCTCGACGCGTTTCACCACTTTAGTTCTCGTGGATCATCAGGAGCATTGTGAATTGGGATTGAATAGAGACAATATAGATGATATAATAAGGTCTTCAATGGACCAATTGGTAAAGAAACGAATATCCTAATTTTTGGAGGGCCGGTTCTTGCAGCAGGTTTATCAAAGGGTCGGATCTCGCCTGGGTAGAGGTTTCAATACCCGGATCTCTCTCATTGACAAAGGCATTAATTTAAAGTTTGCCAGAGATAGCGGATCCCAATGACCCAAGTTAACCTTGAATGCAAATGTCCAACGTGGGGTGTTGAGGACTGATAAGGATATGCTCAGACTTCTATCACTCACAGGAACATAATAAGAAGATACACTAGTATACTGTGAGTGAAGTAGAGTGGTGTCAGAGCAATCCGTCTCTGTCCTGAGATTAGATAACCGGTTCGTCCTATGCGATATGCATATTGGGACGCTATGCCGGTATCAAAGGGGTTTTTTTGCCTGTGTCTATTCAGGACACAAATCTCCAAACAGGAAAAAGGAGATAGGCACTAGCCCCCTACTTCTCCGTAGAGAACCCCCGTTCACAAATCTGCTGCTTCTTTAGCTTATCACATAAGTAGACTAGTGATCTACTAGCCTATTATGTGTAAGAGCTTGTCTAACACTACCCGCCCGAGTTTCTTTTCCCAGAGTGTCAAAATTGACAGAAGAGAAGAGTTGATACAAGATAAAAATAACAAAAGCTGATGTCCATAGCCCAGATGGTAGGCTAGGGAATGAGCTCTGGATGCAAGATGCTTGCCTTATATAGTGCAAATCCCTCCTCCAAGAGGGTGTGATCCATTTGTCCACCTATCAGGATGGAATACACCCCCTTGTATACACATCATGTGTTTGGGAGGGACTGACTTGTTGTTATTGGACTTCATGTGAGCCCAACACTAGATCGGGAGTCCTATGTGGTTAATAGAATGTGGATGCTCTGATGTTGTGGGTGCGATCGTCCCTTAGTGTGGCGTTCGGTGCGGACTATGTCTGTGGTGACGTGGTCTATAGGAGGAATCAGAGGGGGCCCGTCCTTTCATCCACGCCTCCCCAACATTTCCTGGCCAATCAGAGTCCGGCTTTACGTCAGGGGGTATGTATTCCCGTGACGTATGTCATGGCACCATGGCAACCTAAGTAACGCCGGGTCCATCTCCCTGCCGTGACATTGTGCACATGCGGTGCGCGATGTAGCGGACACAGTGCCGGCCTGGGTGTATTCATGTCAGCCGCGGCGCTCCTGTGGGTCCGTGCACTCGGGTGGCCGTAGATCGCATCCTACGTGCCGCCCCCCGATGTGTAGCCCTGCAGGGACGTCAGCGGACGTCATGACGCACAGCGTCTCATGGGATGCATATGCGTCTCATAGCGACGAGACCTAGCGTACTCGGAATGTGACGTCACGACGTCACGACGTAACGCGTCGCGACGTCACCGCGCGTGCCGCATCATCTGGGCGAGCTGACCGAGGTAGGGCCGCCTCTCAGGACTCCTATTTGCATCCCGTCATGGCGTTATTGATGAGGGGGTGTGGCCAGGGAGTGCATCTGACCCGGGATGGATATCCCGAAGTGACCAAGGATAGTCGGACTAGTCCGTAAGGGGTAGGGCTTTTACCCACTAGCGTTTTTTTAACGCTGCGATAGCGCTGCGGTTTTTTTCAATGGGACTTTCTAATGTTAAAATCGCATTGCACAAAAATTGCAAAAGCACAAACTTGCGATTTTTGTGTGATGCAATTTTAACATTAGAAAGTCCCATTGAAAAAAACGCAGCGATATTGCGGTGTTAAAACAAACGCTAGTGGGTAAAAGCTTTAGGGGTACTGAGGTGACAGCATAAGGGCCCCTTCACACGGATGTATTTGTGCTGGTACTTTGGCGTGCAAAACGCAGAGAAAAGAAAGATTTCAATGGGTTCATTCTCATTAGTTTTTTGCACACCAAAGGTCCCCATAGAAATCTACGTCAAATGCACAATGAATACGCGTGCAAATGTGTGGGTGGAATAAGCAGCATCATATGTGAAAAAGACTTGAGTATACTAATAAATCACAACTCAACATGAGTCAACAATGTGATGCAGCAGCAAAAAAGGCAAACAGAATTCTGGGATGTATTAGGAGAAGCATTGAGTATAGATCATGTGAGATAATTATCTACTCTTCTTTAGGGCTTAAACAGACGAGCGTATGCGCAAATACACTCTCTGCAATGGAGAGTATTTGTGCATGAACAAGTTATAAGTCTTAGTATTTTTTACTGTTCAAACCCAGCGCTATCAAGTGCAAAAAAAGGCAGAAAGATAGGGCAGGACCTATCTTTTCTTACACATATAAAACATACATGCAAGAAAGACAGGGCAAGATCTATCTTTTGTCACACACAGATTTTGCACACAAGAAACACACTAGTGAGAATGAAACCATTGAAATCAATGGCTTCGCTACATTTTACAGGCATGATGTTCAGGGGCATACAGACCTCTGCAAACATGTCTGTTTAAGCCCTCAGTCAGACCTCATCTGGAATACTGTGTCCAGTTCTGGGCACCCCAATTTAAAAACAAACATAGACAAACTGGAGCAAGTTCAGAGAAGAGATACCAAGATGGTGAGCGGTCTGCAAATCATGTCCTATGAAGAACGGCTGAGGGGAGACTGTTTACAAATATCTGAAGGGCTATCACAGTGCAGAGGGATTAGCCCTATTGTTGCTGTCAGGCTGAAGGGACAGTGTGGGGTTTAACCTCCCCCCAGTTCTCATCAACCTGCCCTAGTTACATTCTACAGGACGGGTCTCTCAGAGGCTGCAGGCCAGAGCCAGTCTGGCAAAAACACATTTTTGCATCCCTGCCCCCCTCATTTGATTGCCTGTCACCATAGGCGTAGCGTCAGGGGGTGCTCCGGCCCCTGCGCTCAGGGGATCCCAAGGCCGCCCTCCGCCATGCCCAGATGCAAATTCAGTGCATCAATGGCTGGCCGTTCTATCTGCAGCAAGATTCCCATCATGCGGCAGCGAGAACGGCCCGCCTGAGAGGAAGAGCAGGGAGGTACTCACATGGGCCGGCAGGGGAGGAGGGAGGAGGTCACATGGGACGGCAGGGCACAATGATCATGTGCTGCCCCCCTGCTTCCTGTTGCACAAAAGCCTCTGAGTTTACCTATCCTGCTCAGTTTACCTCTACTGCTGCTGCTGTCACATGGAGGAGAAGTGGACCGAGCCCTGGGGTAACTGTATATATGTGTGTGTGTATCTGTCTGTCTGTCTGTCTCCCTCATCTATCTATCTCATATCTATCTATCTATCTATCTCATATCTATCTATCTATCTCATATCTATCTATCTCATATCTATCTATCTCATATCTATCTATCTATCTATCTATCTATCTATCTCATATCTATCTATCTCCTATCTATATATCTATCTCATATCTATCTATCCATCTCTCTATCTCATATCTATTTATCTATCTATCTCATATCTATCTATCTTCTATCTATCTATCTTTCTATCTATCTCCTATCTATCTATCTCATATCTATCTATCTATCTGCTATCTATCTATCTCTCATATCTATCTCATATCTATCTATCTATCTTCTATCTATCTATCTATCTATCTATCTATCTATCTATTTCCTATCTATCTATCTCATATCTATCTATCTATCTATCTGCTATCTATCTATCTGCTATCTATCGATCTCCTATCTATCTATCTATCTATCTCATATCTATCTATCTATCCGCTATCTATCTATCTCCTATCTATCTATCTATCTATCTCCTATCTATATTCTATCTACTATCTATCTACTATCTATCTATCTATCCCATATCTTTCTATCACTCTATCTATCTACTATTTATTTATCTATCTATGTACTATCTAGCTATCTATATACTATCTATCTACTATTTATCTATCTATATACTATGTATTTATCTATATACTATCTATCTATATACTATCTATATTCTATCTTCTATCTATCTATCTATCTATCTATCTATCTATCTATCTATCTATATCATATCTATTTATCTATCTCCTATTTATCTATCTATCTATCTGTCTCATATCTATCTATCTGTCTCATATCTATCTCATATCTATCTATCTCATATCCATCTATCTATCTTCTATCTATCTCATATCTATCTATCTATCTATCTATCTATCTCATATCTATCTATCTATCTATCTATCTATCTATCTCATATCTATCTTCTATCTATCTCATATCTATCTATCTTCTATCTATCTCAGTGGTCCCCAACCTTTTTGGCACCAGGGACCGGCTTCAAGCAAGATCATTTTTACAAGGCCCGGCAGGGTTGGGCGGGACATGGGCGGGGCTTTGGTTATAGGGGGCGGGGTTATGAAGGGGGTTGGAGTTTAGTGCATTCTTATCTAGTTATGACATTAGAATGTCCTGACAGTACACACATAGGGCAGTGTATAATCTCCCCCCCCCCAGCACACACATAGGGCAGCATATAATTTATCTCCCCCCCCAGTAATAGACAGCCCCCACCTCTCAGTAATTAGCAGCCCCTCCCCCAGTAATAAGCAGGTCCCCTCCCAGTAATAAGCAGGTCCCCCCCAGTAATAAGCAGGTCCCCCCCCCAGTAATAGGCAGCGCCCCACCCCCAGTAATAGGCAGCCCCCCCCCCTCAAGTACTAGGCGGCAGCCCCCCCCCCCCCAGTAATAGGCAGCCTCCCCAGTAATAGGCAGCCTCCCCAGTAATAGGCAGCCCCTTCCCCTGTAATAAGTAGCCCCCACCCCAGTAATAAGCAGCCCCTTCCCCTGTAATACGTAGCCCTCCCCCCCAGTAATAAGCACACTCCCTCCCCCCTCCCCAGTAAGCAACCCCCCAGTAATAAGCAGGTCCCCCCTGTAATAAGCAGGTCCCCCAGTAGTAAGTAGCCCCCCCAGTAATAGGCAGCCCCTTCCCCTAATAAGTAGCCCCCACCCCCAGTAATAACCAGCCCCCCAGTAATAGGCAGCCCCTTCCCCTGTAATAAGTAGCCCCCAGTAATAACCAGCCCCCCAGTAATAGGCAGCCCCTTCCCCTGTAATAAGTAGCCCCCAGTAATAACCAGCCCTCCCAGTAATTGGCAGCCCCTTCCCCTGTAATAAGTAGCCCCCCCCCCCCCCCCCGTAATAGGCAGCCCCCCAACCCATATACTTACCTCCTCCCTGCTGTCGCTCTCTGTCTGCTTGCCCTGACGTCAGCCCGGAACGCTTCCTCCCCGAGTCCTCTCCTGCGGAACTAATGAGCAGGGGACTCGGGGAAGAGTATCCTGGCAGGTCCCCCCCCCAGTAATAACCAGCCCCCACAGTAATAAGCAACCCCATTCCCCTGTAATAAGAACACCCCCCCCAGTAATAAGCAGCCCCCCCCAGTAATAAGCAGGTTCCCCCCAGTAATAAGCAGGTCCCCCCAGCCAGTAATAGGCAGCCCCCCCAGTAATAGGCAGCCCCTTCCCCTGTAATAAGTACCCCCCCCCCCCAGTAATAAGCAGCCCCCCCAGTAAACAACCCCTCCAGTAATAAGCAGGTCCCCCCCCCAGTAATAGGCAGCCCCTTCCCCTGTAATAAGTAGCCCCCCCCCCAGTAATAAGCAGCCCCCCCCAGTAATAAGCAGGTTCCCCCCAGTAATAAGCAGGTCCCCCCAGCCAGTAATAGGCAGCCCCCCCAGTAATAGGCAGCCCCTTCCCCTGTAATAAGTACCCCCCCCCCCCCAGTAATAAGCAGCCCCCCCAGTAAACAACCCCTCCAGTAATAAGCAGGTCCCCCCCCAGTAATAGGCAGCCCCTTCCCCTGTAATAAGTAGCCCCCCCCCCCAGTAATAAGCAGCCCCCCCCCCCCCCAGTAATAAGCAGCCCCTTCCCCTGTAATAAGTAGCCCTCCCCCCCAGTAATAAGCACACTCCCTCCCCCCTCCCCAGTAAGCAACCCCCCAGTAATAAGCAGGTCCCCCAGTAGTAAGTAGCCCCCCCAGTAATAGGCAGCCCCTTCCCCTAATAAGTAGCCCCCACCCCCCAGTAATAACCAGCCCCCCAGTAATAGGCAGCCCCTTCCCCTAATAAGTAGCCCCCACCCCCAGTAATAACCAGCCCCCCAGAAATAGGCAGCCCCTTCCCCTGTAATAAGTAGCCCCCAGTAATAACCAGCCCCCCAGTAATTGGCAGCCCCTTCCCCTGTAATAAGTAGCCCCCCCCCCCCGTAATAGGCAGCCCCCCAACCCATATACTTACCTCCTCCCTGCTGTCGCTGTCTGTCTGCTTGCCCTGACGTCAGCCCGGAACGCTTCCTCCCCGAGTCCTCTCCTGCGGAACTAATGAGCAGGGGACTCGGGGAAGAGTATCCTGGCTGCACAGACGTCAGTGTGCGCCGGCATCAGCGCGATTACCAGCGGGGAGCTGCGGCGCCCTCGCTGGTAATCGCTTCGGTGGTCAGCGGCGTCGGCACGCCGCGGGCCACATAGCACAAGGCAGCGGGCCAGATTCGGCCCGCGGGCCTTGTGTTTAGAGTAAAAGTTCCCGGCGGTGCCGCGGACCGGCGCTGAACACCCAACGGCCCGGCCCCGGTCCGCGGCCCGGCGGTTGGGGACCCCTGATCTATCTATCTCATATCTATCTATCTTCTATCTATCTCATATCTATCTATCTATCTATCTATCCATCTCTCTATCTCATATCTATCTATGTTCTATCTATCTATCTTTCTATCTATCTCCTATCTATTTATCTCATATCTATCTATCTATCTGCTATCTATCTATCTCTCATATCTATCTCCTATCTATCTATCTGCTATCTATCTATCTGCTATCTATCTATCTCCTATCTATTTATCTATCTCATATCTATCTATCTATCTGCTATCTATCTCTCATATCTATCTCCTATGTATCTATCTGCTATCTATCTATCTATCTATCTATCTATCTATCTATCTATCTATCTCCTATCTATATATCTATCTCATATCTATCTATCCATCTCTCTATCTCATATCTATTTATCTACCTATCTATCTCCTATCTATCTATCTATCTATCTCATATCTATCTATCTATCTTCTATCTATCGATCTCATATCTATCTATTTGTCTCATATCTATCTATCTATCTATCTATCTCATATCTATCTATGTTCTATCTATCTCATATCTATCTATCTATGTTCTATCTATCTATCTCATATCTATCTATCTCATATCTATCTATTTATCTCATATCTCTCTATCTCATATCTATTTCATATCTATCTATCTATCTATCTATCTATCTATCTCATATCTATCTATCCCATATCTATCTATCTATTTCATATCTATCAATCTCATATCTATCTATCTATCTATCTATCTTCTATCTATCTCATATCTATCTATCTTCTATCTATCTATCTTTCTATCTATCTCCTATCTATCTATCTATCTCATATCTATCTATCTATCTATCTATCTATCTATCTATCTATCTGCTATCTATCTATCTCTCATATCTATCTCCTATCTATCTATCTATCTTCTATCTATCTCCTATCTATCTATCTATCTATCTATCTCATATCTATCTATCTGCTATCTATCTATCTATCTGCTATCTATCGATCTCCTATCTATCTATCTATCTTTCTCATATCTATCTATCTCATATCTATCTATCTATCTATCTCATATCTATCTATCTATCTATCTCATATCTATCTATCTATCTATCTCCTATCTATCTATCTATATACTATCTATCTATCTATCTACTATCTATCTATCCCATATATTTCTATCAATCTATCTATCTACTATTTATTTATCTATCTATGTACTATCTAGCTATCTATATACTATCTATCTACTATTTATCTATCTATATACTATGTATTTATCTATATACTATCTATCTATATACTATCTATATTCTATCTTCTATCTATCTATCTATCTCATATCTATTTATCTATCTCCTATTTATCTATTTATCTATCTATCTCATATCTATCTATCTATCTCATATCCATCTATCTATCTTCTATCTATCTCATATCTATCTATCTTCTATCTATCTCATATCTATCTATCTTCTATCTATCTATCTCATATCTATCTTCTATCTATCTCATATCTATCTATCTTCTATCTATCTATCTCATATCTATCTATCTATCTATCCATCTCTCTATCTCATATCTATCTATCTTCTATCTATCTTTCTATCTATCTCCTATCTATCTATTTATCTCATATCTATCTATCTATCTGCTATCTATCTATCTATCTCTCATATCTATCTCCTATCTATCTATCTATCTATCTGCTATCTATCTATCTGCTATCTATCTATCCATCTATCTATCTCCTATCTATTTATCTATCTCATATCTATCTATCTATCTATCTCATATCTATCTATCTATCTATCTCCTATCTATCTATCTATCTATCTCCTATCTATCTATCTATCTATCTATCTATCTATCTATCTATCTATCTACTATCTATCTATCCCATATATTTCTATCAATCTATCTATCTACTATTTATTTATCTATCTATGTACTATCTAGCTATCTATATACTATCTATCTACTATTTATCTATCTATATACTATGTATTTATCTATATACTATCTATCTATATACTATCTATATTCTATCTTCTATCTATCTATCTATCTCATATCTATTTATCTATCTCCTATTTATCTATTTATCTATCTATCTCATATCTATCTATCTATCTCATATCCATCTATCTATCTTCTATCTATCTCATATCTATCTATCTTCTATCTATCTATCTCATATCTATCTATCTATCTCATATCTATCTTCTATTTCATATCTATCTATCTTCTATCTATCTATCTCATATCTATCTATCTATCTCATATCTATCTTCTATTTCATATCTATCTATCTTCTATCTATCTATCTCATATCTATCTATCTATCTATCCATCTCTCTATCTCATATCTATCTATCTTCTATCTATCTATCTTTCTATCTATCTCCTATCTATCTATTTATCTCATATCTATCTATCTATCTGCTATCTATCTATCTCTCATATCTATCTCCTATCTATCTATCTATCTGCTATCTATCTATCTATCTATCTGCTATCTATCTATCTATCTATCTATCTCCTATCTATTTATCTACCTCATATCTATCTATCTATCTGCTATCTATCTCTCATATCTATCTCCTATCTATCTATCTATCCATCTATCTATCTCCTATCTATCTATCTACTATCTATCTATATTCTATCTATCTATCTATATACTATCTATCCCATATCTTTTTATCTATCAATCTATCTATCTACTATTTATTTATCTATCTATGTACTATCTAGCTATCTATATACTATCTATCTACTATTTATCTATCTATATACTATCTATATACTATGTATCTATCTATATACTATCTATCTATATACTATCTATATTCTATCTTATATCTATCTATCTATCTCATGTCCTTCTATCTATCTCCTATCTATATATCTATCTCATATCTATCTATCCATCTCTCTATCTCATATCTATTTATCTATCTATCTATCTCCTATCTATCTATCTATCTATCTATCTATCTATCTATCTCATATCTATCTATCTGTCTCATATCTATCTATCAATCTATCTATCTATCTCATATCTATCTATCTATCTCATATCTATCTATCTATCTATCTATCTATCTATCTATCTGCTATCTATCTCCTATCTATCTATCTGCTATCTATCTATCTATCTATCTATCTATCTATCTATCTATCTATATACTATCTATCTATCCCATATCTTTTTATCTATCAATCTATCTATCTACTATTTATTTATCTATCTATGTACTATCTAGCTATCTATATACTATCTATCTACTATTTATCTATCTGTATACTATCTATATACTATGTATCTATCTATATACTATCTATTTATATACTATCTATATTCTATCTTATATCTATCTATCTATCTCATGTCCTTCTATCTATCTCCTATCTATCGATCTATCTATCTATCTCCTATCTATCTATCTATCTATCTATCTATCTATCTATCTATCTATCTATCTATCATCTATCTATCTGTCTCCTATCTATCTATCTATCTATCTCATATCTATCTATCTATCTTCTATCTATGTCATATCTATCCATCTATCTCATATCTATCTATCTATCTATCTATCTATCTATCTATCTATCTATCTATCTATCTATCTATCTATCTTCTATCTTCTATCTATCTCATATCTATCTATCTTCTATCTATCTATCTCATATCTATCTATCTATCTCTCTATCTCATATCTATCTATCTCATATCTATCTATCCATCTCTCTATCTCATATCTATTTATCTATCTCCTATCTATCTATCTATCTATCTATCTATCTATCTATCTATCTATCTATCTATCTATCTATCTATCTATCTATCTATCTATCTATCTATCTATCTATCTATCTATCTATCTCATATCTTTCTAGCTCTCTCTAGCTCTCTTTGGTATAAGTTATACATCTCCCTGGATTTACTGTATTCATTTGCACACTTTACACACAATAAAAAAACGCATCTAAACCGCATGCGGTTATTAATAGTGTCGGCAGCTCCTTAATAATGTACGTAGTCTTTAAATACTGCATGCAGGTTTTTTATGTGTTTTTCCTTACTGTGGTTCTAAAGTGCAACAAAAACATGACCCCCCCCCCCCCCCCATCCCAAGGCCGCTCTCACACACTTGTTCAGAAAACGCAGCTTGAAATCGTGGCATTTTGACCGGAATTTCAAGCAGCATTTTCGAACACAGGTTACAGCATTTGACTGCGCTTTTTAATGCACCCCATCATTGTGATAGGTGATGAGGTGTGTTAAAAACCAAGAAAATGCAAGAACAGAACAGACAGCTCTCGAAAATCACAACGATAGGGACACCACGTTACAGCGCAGATTTGAGTAAGCTCATTAAAATCTATGGGAGTGTTGTACCGCGGTTAATACGGCACTCGAGGCGCTGTGCTAATAGCGGTAAAAAGCAGTGCGTGTTAGAGTGGCCTGCGGGGCTACAAACAAATTTTCATGTTCAGGAAATGCGTCATGTTTGGAAAGATTACGCCAAGGGGCAGATCATGTATGCAGCACGATATGGGTATGGCTACGAGGGAGTGTGGGGTGGAGGCCCGGGGGGGGGGGGGGCGAGCTGAACTTTTGCACCTGGGCCCCTGAGCCTTTAGGTGCGCCCCTGCTTGTCACTTCTGTATATACTGCAGCCACTTCCATGCGGTGCAGCCTCCTGTCTTGATGGTGAATTTATTTGGTTTTAATTTCACATTTATCCCATGATGCATCAGCACAGCATTACCTAGAGGCTGTACCATTCCTGCTACCAGTTGATTATTAAGGATTCGTCACTCAGGATCCCCGCTGATCAGCTGATTCGCTGGCCCACTGTCAGTGCAGCTGGCCTGATGTCCTCATTGTTGAACAGGTCCAGAAATGTAATAGATGGCTTCACTCCTATTTAAATCAATGGGAGCGATGCCTTCTATTACACGTCTGGCCCTGACCACCAATGCAGACGTCAAGCCCCACTGTACTAGCCGTGGGCTATAGGATCAGCTGATTGGTAGGGATCCTCACCAATCAAAAATTGTTAACCTCACCTAAGGATAGGTCAACCATACTAAATGCTTGGTATAGTGGTACCTCGGGTTATGAGTGCCTTGGCTTGCGAGTTTTTTGACTTGCGAGCAGGCTCTCTCCTGAATTTTTGCTCTGATTTACGAGCAAAAATTCAGGGTATGAGCCTTCTTGCAAGTCAAAAAACTCGCAAGCTGAGGCTCAGGGGGGAAGTGTATACTCACCTGTTGCTGGTGTGTCATCCTTATGATGGTCTGTGGCGTTGCTGTAGGCTGTCGCTCCCTCCTCTACGCCCACAGAGCATTGCTTTTTGGCTTGAATGCCCCGCCTCCAGCAAGCTAATGCTCTGATTGGCTAATTCAGCATGGCATCAGCCAATGAAAACCAGCGCTGGGTTAACCAATCACAGCCATTCAATGACATCGCAGAACGCCGCGAAAGGTGAGTATTCATTTTTTTTCTACAGGTAGTTAGTTTCCAGATTGAATGCATTGGAACTAGAGATGAGCGAACGTACTCGTTACGAGTACTTACGCACCCGAGCACTGCCATTTTCGAGTACAGCGGTACTCGCGCGTAAAGATTCGGGGGGCGCCGTGGCGGCACGGGGGGTAGCAGTGGGGAGTGGGGGGGAGAGGGAGAGAGAGAGGGCTCCCCCCTGTTCCCCGCTGCTACCCCCCGCACCGCCGCGCCTCTCCCCGCCCCCCGGCGCCCCCCGAATCTTTACGCCCGAGTACTGAAGTACTCGAAAATGGCGGTACTCGGGTGCGTAAGTACTCATTACGAGTACGTTCGCTCATCTCTAATTGGAATGCATTAAAGGGGTTGTCCCGTGCCGAAACGTTTTTTTTTTTTTTTCAATAGCCCCCCCGTTCGGCGCGAGACAAACCCGATGCAGGTGTTGAAAAAAAAAACCGGATAGTACTTACCCGAATCCCCGCGCTCCGGTGACTTCTTACTTACCTTGCGAAGATGGCCGCCGGGATCTTCACCCTCGGTGGACCGTAGGTCTTCTGTGCGGTCCATTGCCGATTCCAGCCTCCTGATTGTCTGGAATCGGCACACGTGACGGGGCGGAGCTACGAGGAGTGGCTCTCCAGCACGAGCAGCCCCATTCAACACGGAGGAGACCGGACTGCGCAAGCGCGTCTAATCGGGTGATTAGACGCTGAAAATTAGACGGCACCATGGAGACGAGGACGCTAGCAACGGAACAGGTAAGTGAATAACTTCTGTATGGCTCATAATTAATGCACAATGTACATTACAAAGTGCATTAATATGGCCATACAGAAGTGTATACCCCAACTTTGTTTCGCGGGACAACCCCTTTAATGGCATTTCAATGGGGAAAGGTGCTTTGACATCCAAGTTTTTTGCCTTACGAGCTCAGAACAGATAAAACTTGTATGTCAAGGCAGCACTGTATATTTTTTTAATAGTGTCATTGGGCTAACATAACAATGTCATTTAATCTCAGGTAGGATGTTCTCTAATAAGCAGTGCCAGCCAGTGAACCTTTTACCACTCTAGTCCACCAGGGATTTTACCAATTACCCTATAATATAGACATCAGGAATATTATAGTTAACGCATTAACACTCTACTGTTGATCACAGGAGTACTTGTGCCACGTATTTACAGGAGAATTTGCGCCACATATTATGCATGTAAGTTTTGCATGCGTATGAGCAGCTACACACAAGTGCATGTGCAATTGCACAATGTATTTACACCATAAACAAGTCTTTTTTTGCGCATGTATTGGGATATTTTACTGTACTTTTTGCACTGAACCTTAAGTTTGGAATTTACATGCTACATGGATCATTACATGTACATACATTACATGTCTGGCTGGACACACAACTTATTTACAGCATATACAAATTCTACCACGTGGAATATGGCAGCACGAATGATGGCTGCAGCAATCCACATTAAGGTTTTTAGGTGGTAATTAATACGAGTCACTGATTTAACAAGTTCTCTAGGGGTTAAATAATGTGAGGTTATTTTAACTGCATGTATGCATAAATAGAGCCATATTTATATTCATGGATGTGAAATATTTTACAGTGACAGCAGATGTCTTTAAGGTTAATGATTGAATTATTCCGATTCGGCGCATATGCAGCCGCAGTATAATCACTCCCCCATGTACAGGACTCCTGCGCAAGTGAAAAAATTGGCACGGCACGCATTAGATTCACTGACATTTATATGAACAGGATTCCCCTGATCTGAGCAATGACGGGGGGTGGAAGTTGGCAGGAAGCTGGAGCTGACGGACTCGGCCGTCTGTCTACACTCAGTACTGCAGTATCACTTTGCAGTGTGTTGTAGAACAGTAAAGACACCAGTAATTACCTGCACTACTTCCAGCGGTCTGGCAGCGTGTTATTAAAAAGCTTAAAGGGGACCAGTCATGTCCTTCATACTGCGCTCACTGAGGGCGGAGGGAAGTGGTGATCCAGCAATCTGTCACTTTTTATGGGGTAATGTTTGTTTGTTTTTACCTGATTGTTATTGAAGTTATATTTCAGACTACAATCACCCCTTGATTAATGACATTTGTACATGCATAAGTATAATATATATAGAACATATTGTTACCGCACTCAAACAATACAATCTATCATAACTATAATTAAGCAAGTAATAATTTCCCCCATCCCCAGCACAAAAAAAAAGTGCACCATAGAAACAAAATGCAACGAAAGATGGCAGAATTACATTTTTTTTCCATTTCTCTCCACTTCGAATTTTTTAAAGTTTTTCAGTACATTATATGGTACATTAAATAGTACCATTGAAAAATACAACTCGCCCCCCAAAAAAACAAACCCTCATACGTTGATGGATAAATAAAGTAGTCACGATTTTTCAAAGGGGGGAGGAAAAAATGAAAATGGAAAAACAAACAAAAGCTTGGTCACTAAGGGGTTAATGCACTACAGTAAACTCTCTACACTAAATTTAATTGTGATACTCATTGACCTTCAGCTAGGTATCATTGGAGTCATATACAGCACAGCGGCCCATTTATCTTCACTAATATGGACAAAATATTTTTCCCATTTTTCTTTTACTGTTATTGGGAATTGTTGTAAATAGAAACAAAACATCTGTCTACATAAATAAGATATTACAGCCATCGTAGCTCCAGAACACCCAGGAAATTCACCAAAGGGTGTTGAACTGTAAGTACAGATAGTGACCGACCTGAGCAGCAAAGTGAAGGAACTGGAAAAAATATCAATGAGGAACATCATAAAATTCTCTTTATGGGGTAATGTGAAGAGGCTTTAAAAAACTTACAGCTTGTTTCTTCAGTTCCTGGCAAGAGTCCGACTTATTCATAAGTCACTGCTAGCGCCACCTGCCCTCCGTGAATGGCAGTTGTCTTAGTATGCAGTGTTAGGGCTCAGTCAGAGGGGCGTTTTTTTGGGGGGGGCACAAAAATTTGCATGACCGAAGTGGGCGTCACGCTGAAAGAAATACACTTGGCTGCATTCAAAATTCGCACATAAAGTGTGATGTCTGCTATTCCCTGCTGCGGCTGTGACTGCTGCAGCAGGGGATTCCTTGGATGTGAAACCCCTGGATGCTGTCACATCCAGGGGTTTCACTTTGTGGTCAATGGGCAGCAGCGACGTCCCCATTGAGAACATACAGTGAAGCTCACGATCCTCTGGCACAGCTGTGACAGCATTGTCGCAGTGTCCAGTGACAAGGGGACTCCCCGCGGAGATGAAGAATTTCCCCTGCCACAGCTGTGACACAGGAGCGTGATTGCTTTCAATGATGCTGGCGCAGTAAAAGCAATGGGCTGCCGGCGACCCCCCTGCAGTGATTTTCGGGGAGGGGCTTTAAATATAAGCCCTTCCTTGAAAATCATCCCTAGAATGTGTAAAAAAATATATACTCATCTCTCCGCCGCTGCCGGGGCTCAGGCGTTTGCCCTCCTGAACTGCTCTATAGTGCTTTCAGCAGGCCAGGATTTAAAATCCCCACCTGCTGAAAGGGCTGCCTCTGATTGGCTGAGCACTGTGACCAATCAGAGACAACGCTCAGCCATTTATTGAATTCAATGAATGGCTGATTTCAATGCATGGCTGAGTGCTGCCTCTGATTGGCTGAGCGCAGGGACCAATCACAGGCAGCGCTCAGCTGTCATTCAAAGGCTGAGCGCTGCCTCTGATTGATCACAGTGCTCAGCCAATCAGAGGCAGCCCTTTCAGCAGGCAGGAATTTTAAATCCCCGCCTGCTGAAAGCACTTCAGAGCAGTTCAGGAGGACAAGCAGCTGGACGAGCCTGAGCCCCGGCAGCGGCAAGGAGGGGAGTATATATTCTTTTATTTATTTTTTTACACATTCTAGGGATGATTTTTCACGGAAGGGCTTATATTTAAAGCCCTTCCCCGAAAATCACTGCAGGGGTTGCCAGCATCCCATTGCTTTCAATGGGTGCCAGCCCCATTGAAAGCAATAGGAGAACATCGCGCTCATGTGCTACAGCTGTGACAGCTGTGGCAGGGGAATTCTTCATCCCCGCGGGGAGTCCCCTTGTCACTGGACACTATGACAATTGCTGTCACAGTGTTCAGTGATGAGGGGACTCCCTGCAGAGATGAAGAAATCCTAGGCCACAGCTGTCACAGCTGTGCCAGAGGATTGTGATCTTCTCTGCATGTTGTCAATAGGGCCGCCGCTGCTGCCCCGGCCCCATTGACCACAAGGTGAAACCCTGGATGTGGTAGCATCCAGGATGCACATCCAAATAATCCTGAATCCTGCAGTAACTTGTGTTTTGAAATGCAATTTTAGTGGTGCAAATTTTTGTGCACAGGTAAAAAACAGACATGTGACCGCTACCATTGAAAAGCATTGGTTCTAAAAGATACGAATCACAAACGCAAAAATCATGCACAGCAGAAAATGCCCGTCTGACTGAGCCCTTAGCCTGCTTTTAGACGAGCTATGTGTATCGTGCGAAAAATACGCTGCAGCGCGGAATTCCTTCGGTCAGCAGAAATCCTCAGAATGACTTCTAATGCTTAAATAGAGACAGCTGTCTTCTTTTCTGAGCGCCGGACGCAGGTAAACTCCCTCCCCCTCCCATTTTTTCAGTTCTCATAGGAGTATTTCAGCATTTTTCATCAAAAGATAGGTCAAGACCTATCTTTCACGCAGCATCTAAAATCTGTTCTCATTTTGATGTTCTCTTTTTGACAGCGCGATTTTTTTTTATGTGCCCGAAAATTGCTTATGTGAATGAATACACTGGAATCCAATGCTTTACATGGTCGAAATTTTTCAACACAGCTCCAATAGCTGCATTAATGCGCTCATGTGAATGAGGCCTGTAAGTGACAGACCGCTGGAATCAACATTGAACATGTCTGTCACTATCTTATGCTGCCTACAGCGAGAACTAAAGTACATGACAGATTCCCTTTAATAAATCTATTCTATAAGGCCGGCTTCACAGGGGCATATTTGTACGCACAAAATTTGCACATATTACCTGAGAATAGAACTCATTTATTTTGATAGGCTCATTCACATTTCCTTTTTTTCATACGCACAAAAACCTGCTCTATCCTTCTGCACATTTGTGCACCAAGGATTCCCATAGAAGACAAAGGAAAGTGCACAATTGCGAGTGCAATGCATGCATGGATTCCATGACAAGAACGCCACATCTGGAACTCATTAGGCTAAATATCCATTTAAACTGGGGTGTGTTCATCTGCCACGTGTAAACATACCCTGCGTGTGCAAAAATTACAGTAAAATACACTGATATGCACGCAAAAAAGACTCATTCATAGAGAAAATACATTGGCGTGCATGGAAATGCATACACCTGTGTAAAGTCGGACTATGGATGGATTCATACGGGGCATTTTTTACTGGCATTTTAATGATTCTTTGATGGCCAGATGTTACTATAAAGAAACTATTGGAAAATTATTGGAAAATCTACATATACAGTATTTTTTTGTTGTATTTTAGTAGCATTTTTGGCGGTTTGCTAAGTTTTTTGCCATTTTTACCATAGGCTTCTCTATAGGACTTCAAAACTCCAAGAATAACGCATGATTAGACACTAAATAAAATGCAACCACAAATGCGCATATAAACACCATGGAATATGAACATTTGGGAAAATTTACTGGGCCCGCCATTTCCAATGCCAGGCTTAGTACAGCTTCTCCCAGAATTCTGTGCTCCTAATACAAGAAGAAGTGCATGCCTCTTCATGTATTTAGCGCATCCCTGGCTCCTCCATGCACCTTCAGAGAAATGTACACCTCTTCTAATCTGACATACATTTCTGGAATAATTTATATAAGTTCTTAGCATAAATTATGTATAAATCCGTCAGTTCAGAGTGGCCATGCCCCCTTCTAACAAGCCCAGTCCACTTTTTGAAAAAGTGTTGGGGTAAGCACAGAAAGAAGAAAAGTAGCTAATGTTTGTGCAAATGCTGCTTATGCAAAAATAACTGACTTTCTTATGCCAGGAACTGGCGTAAAACATTTTATGAATATCTCTGATTATATGCATTTTTAATACAGTTTAAAAAGATAGACTAAAGATTTTGTTGATGGATGCCATGGTGAGATTACGGGGAGCCGTTCAGTTGCCATAGCAGTCTGGGGCCTTCTAAATTGCAGACAATCCATCCTCTTTAAGCCTTGGTCAGACGGGCGTTTTTTTACGCGATTTGCGCATGCGCATGTGATCTGCGCATAAATAGAACCATTGCTTCGCAATGGCATCGGACACATGGCCGCTTTTTATGCGGATGTCCGATAAATTATAGGACACGAGGAATCGCAGATCGCGCCTATCTGCGATTCCTTGTGTTCTATTATATGCGCTCAATGGGGTCGGCGGCAGCAGCGCCGACCCCATTGAGAACATATACTACAAAGATCATTCTCCTCTGCCACAGCTGTAACAGCTGTGGCAGAGAAGAATGATGTTCGCCCATTGAATTCAATGGAGCCGGCAATACAGCCGGCTCCATTGAAAGCAATGGGCTGCCGGCGAGCGCGGGATGAATTTTCGGGAAGGGCTTAAAAATATAAGCCCTTCCCTGAAAATCATCCTGAAATGTGTAAAAATTAAAAAAAATATACTCACCTTGTCCCTGCAGCCGGAGTTCAGCCGCGGCCTACCGGCAGTTCTCCTGAACTGCTCTGTGTAGTATTCAGCAGGCGGGGATTTAAAATCCCCGCCTGCTGAATGGGCTGCCTCTGATTGGTCACAGCCCTCACCAATCAGAGGCAGTTCTCACTCACCTATTCATGAATTCATGAAAGGGTGAGTGAGTGCTGCCTCTGATTGGCTTAGCGCAAGGACCAATCAGGGGCAGCTCTCAGCTATTGAATGACAGCTGAGAGCTGCCCCTGATTGGTCCCTGCGCTGAGGAGGGGGTTTGAGCATTTCCTGGAGTCCATATTTAGCCATCGTATCTGTAAGACTTTGTAATGTTTTGCTACTTTTAAGGTGTTGCCTACTGTGATTGGACACTATTACCTTTATTTGTTCTACTTTGTGATATTAATAAAGCTAACACTGGGCTGGTCCCTCAGAAAGAGCACAGTGGTGACTTCACACAGTTAATGTCTCCTGCTTTTTCTCCGATGATCATCGCTAATTAATTTGGACACATGAAAGAACTCAAATCCCATTAGCCTTATTGCTGATTCTAAATTTAAAGGAGTACTCCACCAATATATTAGTAGCATCTCAGCTCCTTTGTGCACTAATACCAAAATCTAGATTGCAAGTAAAAATTACATCAGTTTCAAGTATAAATTATACATAAATCTGTCAGTCTGGGATGGTCATGTCCTGTCCCAATATGCCCCACCCACCATTCACAAAAGTGGCAAAGCCAGGACAGAAAGAAGCAAAGTTGCAAAATTTTTGCGCAACCAACGTTGCTCAAAAATTGGGACTTTTCTATTCCAGAATTCTGGCTTAAAGTAGTTTGTAAAAATTATTTTTCTTAACCAGCGCATAACTTCACACTTAGGCCGCTTTCACACGGCCAAGAAAATTGCATAATCTTTCCATTCTTTCATATATATAAGCGATTTTTCATGGCATGTTCTAGCTTTTTGTGTTCCTCAGAAAGTATGACCCATTGATTTCAATGGGAGCTTTAATGCCTCACATGGCGTGCGATGCGCATACGAGGTTTCCCATTGAAATAAAACTCTCACAAGAGGTTTGAAACTTCACCAATGTGATGTGAGGTGTTTTTGCCTGAAAAAACGCCTCACTTCCGCAGGTACAGGGCACATTTACAAGTGCAATATTGGGCCTGGTTTCATGGCCTTATATCACGCTCACCCTTGTGTAGGTAGCCTTACTGAGGGACTAATTAGGACCCAGGCAATTGTAAATCCACCCCGGTTTGATAGGCTGACATATAAATTCATGTACATGTTTCTAAAAGTATTGGGTATAATTAACTAAAATCCTTTGAATGGTCAGGAATAATGGGCCTCATTTATCAAAACTGTCTAACACTAAAACTGTCTTTATTGCCATAGCAACCAATCAGAGTTTAGCTTTCATTTCTTAAACTGCTGGGGTAAAATAAAAGCCACTCTCTGATTGGTTGTTTTGCAACAAAAACAGTTTTACTGTTAGACAATTTTGATCAATCTGCCACAAAGTGTCAAGTCTTCTTTCAAAACTTCTATTGATCTTTGATTAGACTTGTGATCAAACTTTAGTGATGTGACGAGTTGTAAAAGATGAAGCGTGTGGTCTGTAGACTATACAATATACACAATCACCTGCAGACTTATTATTAATTTATGGCATGCTGTCTATTAAGATCATGTACTGATCAAGGATCCTGATCGTCAACACAGACCTTAAAATAAAGTGTACCAAGCCCAGTGCAGAACAGGTCAGCAGCGTCCTTCCGAGGCTTCTCCACTGGGATTGTGACATAGACTATCCACCCTCCCTCATTCCCTGCTACTCTTCACCTGCCTCCTCACTGCACTCTCTCCTTATCTTCCTCCTACCTTCCACTGGCTCTTCACATTGTTCTGTCTGCCCCTCCCTATTCTTTATCCTATACATATGTGGGTTTTCCTTAGTGAGGGATCCCAGAGCTGTGACATAGAGCTGGGAATCTGCAGAGAGCATCAGAAAGGTAGGGGGATCTCCGCATCCACCGGAGAAGAAGTGTGTGTTTGTCTATGCATGCTAGTGCACTACCAATGAGTGACATCATGGATGTGTGTCTTTGTATGCCTAGTACGTTATACTACCTGAATGTGCATATATATATATATATATATATATATATATATATATATATATATATATATTGTATGTCACAATGCATTGTCATGTAAAGTCGATGTGCACATCTGTGTATACACTATATTGGATTGCATGTATACTTTTTATCTACCTAGCAGGGCCTTCCATATCTATAAATACACATATATGTAGTAGTAACACACTAGTATTCACATGTGCTAGACAAACCGCCCCTTAATAACTCCCTTACACAACATAGTGTGAAGTAGTGTAAATTGGCTTCTTCACTCTGCGCTCTCAAACCTGAGATTCTGTTCTGCACCCAGAAATGGTAACCATTGTTCCCATCCCAAAATGAGAGTAACCCCTGCAGACCCCACTGCAGTCCTATTCTACCTTTAGCAAGTTGTTTTTTTTGTTTTTTTCTGGAAGGTGAGAAGTGGTTACAATGTTTGTTGGAGGGACTTGTGACATGTTTTTGTGATCCTTCTAGGTTCCCACCTTATTCAGCTTGTCCCTCTCAGCCCCTCCTTATAAAACAGGGGGGACCTCTGTTTGTAGGAGCAGATCAGGCGGAAGGGAGCACAACACAAGATATTCTGCAGCCACAGAGGGACAAAGAGAGGGGCACACAGACCTGGCAGAGCTGCAACACACAAACCTGTAAGTATCAGATTTAAGACATTGTTACATTGTGAGGAAAACAAAAAGAGAACATGGAGAGAAGAAGGAAGCGTCTTGTGGGTCATATAGAGATGGAACAATTGCTGGAGTTCCCAGTGTATTGTTGTATCTTATGGCAGCGGATCAGAGAGCGAAATGTGCAGACCATCCTGCCGTCTCATAGCGGAGGGGAAGCACAAATGGAGGGAGACAGAAATGGAGCAGAGACAGGAGATCAAGTGAGCCTAAAAGATGGAGAAGGTGTGTAAGATTACACATGCAAGGACACCGAGAGGAAGTGCTGAAAGTAAACTGCATATTCCTCTGTCCCTTCTGTTTATATAGAGTGCACAGACCACAAAATAGTTAAACTATTCCAGCCTTCTGCTGCTATGGGGGTAAGCTGCTGTATACATGCATGACATCCTGGAGCTTTATGGCAAAATGGTTTGTTTTAGTGGTCAGCACCAAATAAAACTAAATCACAATGGACAAAGCTATAAAGATGTGGTGGAAAGTAATACTACAGACAATAGACTCCACTGCAAGGATCACTAATTGCAGAGGCCTTGGTAAGGGTTAAGGACAACCCGCAAGTGGCAGAAAGACCAATGTATTCATGGTCAGAGAGGGAGGAGAGATAGGAGACCATGGGGCATGAAAGAGGTGGGGGTGCAGCTCAGGATGAAAGCATTCCACTTCCACTACTACCTTAGTGTACTGCTGGTGCTCAGATACTGGGGATATTTCATCAATAATAACAATATGGATGGATCGATATCCCACATGCCATGGGCAGTTTAGATAGATATGGACATTGGTGTGTTTGTGTATTATAGTTCCATTTTTTGGTAGAACCATATCAGGAAGCTTTTGTTTCTATGTCTGCTGTCCAAGTGCTATACAGTATCCAAGTATTTACATGAGGATAGCCAAACTTACAGATGGAACCCATCATGTGCTGCATTCATGCACCTGTCATAGATCTCGCCAATCGTGACACCTATACTTAGGCAAAGGTAACTTTCTCTAATTAGATGGAAATAGAGATTTCATTTCATTTATCTGCAGATTTAAACTTCCTGTACATAAGCTTAGGTCTACACACCTTTGGTATTTAGATAGATAGACAGACTTCAGTTATTATGCATGCTCAAAATATACTTACGTCACGATGGCTACAATGTATACTTAGTGCCGAACAGGTGTTTTTTATGATACAAGAAAATCTGATTCCGAACAGAAACACATGAGTATAAGACAGGGACACATTGATCCCAAAGGGCCACCCTGATCGCATGTCCAATGACTAGAAATGAAAGCAACATAGATCCCCATGATGCTGTTAATTTGGGTCACAAGATCTGTGGCAGGCCAGGACCTGTATTTACAATATGGGCGCAGTGCCAAGCTTTTATGAAACTGGCTTTACACTAATATATATATACATATATATATATATATATATATATATATATATATATATATATATACTCAACTGTAAATTTGCTCTACGGCTCTTCTCTGGTACTTTCTGTATGTATTTATAGTAAGGACTAAAGTGTGGAATATTGAATTCATATTCCCCTCAAAGCTAGAGTAAGACAGGAAATCTATATAATCAAGGGCTATACACTACAGATGAATGGATGTGATATATTATGTTACACAAGAAGTATTTACTGAGAGTCTCAAAAAAATTTCCCCCGCCTCCCAGTAATATTAAATTACCACTGTGCATAAGAGAGAAGATATGAGCCGGCACAAATATTATCACTTCCATTTTGGAGACATAGCATGTCTTCTTCCTTTTATGTGAGTGTCTCATTAATAACACTGAAAATGTTTAGCAATTCTTGGACCATTAAAAAACTGTCAAAATGTAGTCATAGCAGAAAAAACATTGCAAAGAAAACACAATCCAAGTGTCATCGGGCAATTGAATTTTGAGAAATAGAAATGAAAAGAAACAACAGATTGGTTGTCACTGAAAGCACCAGCTTTCTTTGGTCCTAAAGGACAGTAAATGTAATACAACCATCCATTGACTGTCGGAAAGTACTTAGCGTTCTGTTTTATAAGTTTAGTTTAAGTAGAAACAGAACTGCTTTCGCATTGTAAGATAATAGGCAAATTAAGAACGGGCACTTTATGTACCAAAGGTCACAAGGAAACAGGCGATATATGTATTTCTACGGTGGACATTGTGGATATCATTTACCAAAAGGGGAATGTACACGGTCAAAAACAATCCGACCAATCCGGCATGCAGTTCCATCTCAGGCAGATATACAAATGAGGAAGGTTGTGGTGTGATTAGATGAACAGTCTTATCACCCGATACCCAAAAAGTGGTTCCCCCTTGGCCTATAAAAGGCTCTCGGAGGCTCCTTGTGTGCAGTGACCTCTTCTTCCGCTTGTGTAGAGCTTGTTGACCACTAGACGCCTCTATGACGCAGAGAAAAGATTTCACCCCGTTACCAGAGTCTGAGAGGGGGCACATTATTGGGATGTGAGAAGGTGGATGATCGTATAAATGAATTGTTCCTCACTGGGGCAATTCCGACCAGACTGACAGGAGGTGTTGAGAACAGTGGATGTGTGAGGGCATACAAGGTGACCGGGCTCAGGACACCCCCGAGAGACCACTGGTGGAGAGAATCATCTGATCATCACATGCACGAGCAGCTCCAGCTGTTTCGTTGTCCACCAGACAGAGACAGGTGGCACCATCATTACACCCCTGTGTCTGTTGGAAACATTTCCAGACGCTTGGCTGAAGGACATTTGGTCTCACAGCACCCATTGCATGTCTTTGACACCCATAGTCACCTGCAGTTGCAGTGGTGTTATGAGCGAAAAAACTTGACGCTACAGAGTGAAATCAGGTTGCCTTAAGCAACGAATCCAGGTTTAGTTTGGTCACTGATTACTGCCATGTTCATGCCTGGAGACCTCCGGGGGAGCTCCTCAATCCCGCCTTTGCTGTAGAGTAGCACACTGTCCCCTGCTGCAATGATGGTCTGAGGGGCCATCGCATATAACAGTCGGTCACCCCTTGTAGTGGTACAAGGGACAATGACAGCTCAGCAATATGTTCAGGACATCCTGCAGCCACATGTGTTCCTCTCATGGCGGCTACCAAGGGGCATTTTCCAGCAGGATAATGCTCGGCTGCACACACAAGGGTGTAACAGGAATGTCTCCGCAACATTTGCACACTTTCATGGCCTGCCTAATCGCCAGATTTATCCGCAATAAAACATGTATGGGAACATTTGCGATGCCAACTTTGATAGCCTACGAGTGCATGATCTAGAGGCTCAGTTACAGCAAATGTGGAATGATAAGCTGCAGGATACCATATGGAACATGTATGTCTCCATGCCATACATATCACATCTTGTATCCAAGCTAGAGGCAGTACAACAGGGTACTAGAGCCTTCATGTCCACCTGTATCCCATCTTGTATCCAAGCTAGAGGCGGTCTAACAGGGTACTAGAGCCTCCATGCCCATCTTGTATCAAAGCTAGAGGCAGTACAACAGGATACTAGAGCTTCCATGCCTGCCTGTATCACATCTTGTACCAATCTGGAGGTGGCCCAACAGGGTACTAGAGTCTCCATGCCCCCATATCACATCTTGTATGCAAGCTAGAGGTGGCCCAACACGGTACTAGAGCCTCCATGCCCATCTGTATCACATCTTGTATCCAAGCCAGAGGCGGTACAACAGGGTACTAAAGCCTCCATGCCTGCCTGTATCACATCTTCTTTCCAAGCTAGAGGTGTCCCAACGGGGTACTAGAGTCTCCATACTCACCCTTAATCAGATCTTGTATTCAAGCTGGCCCAACAGGGTACTAGAATCTCCATGTCTGCCCATATCACATCTTGTATAAAAGCTAGAAATGGCCAAACAGGGTACTAGAGCCCCCATGTTTGCCCTTATCACATCTTCTAACAAAGCTAGAGGCAGTACAATAGGGTTCTAGAACCTCCATGCCTGCCCATATCACATCTTCAATCCAAGCTAGAGGTGGTATAACAGGGTACCAAAACCTTCCTTCAAGAGATCAGTTTTCCGCAATAAATTATCCTTTCTTCTGATATTCTAATCACTTACTTATATCAACATTACAATCACAATAAAACAGGACTCTATGAATAAGTCCTAGATATGCCATTGGCCATCAGAAATGGACATTATACAATGAGCTGGCAATTCTTTGGTTACCCATTGCAATGCACTACAGAATTGGTATTGTGCATTACAACTGTTGCCATTAAGTATGGCCATTTCCATCAGGTCTGTAATCACACACAGGCCACCATTTCATTGTTGATTCTTCTGTCTATTTAGACTAGGCATTAATAAGCATGTTCACCATAAAACATATCATAACGATTATTACTATGGGAAAAATGGGAATTTTTGGGCCTGAAATAGGGACCACCAGAATTAATCAGGTAGGCGGTAGCTGTTGAAGGATTCAGTGTAATGTATTCATTTATATCTCTTAAAAGCTTCAGTGGGCAATCCTATCAGAGGTTGACAACTATTTCTGTAGGCACAGCCATTCACAGATAATTAACAATCATCGATTGGACCGCCCATTGGACCTCTAGGCTCAGAATGAGCAGTGGTTTTAAATGATTGAAGATCGAAACTTTCCCGATAAAACTAGATACCAGTCTGCTCAGCTCCTCCCACTCTATAACATGATGCCTGCACTCTGGACAACAAGTTCAAGCTCACAGATTCCCTTCTTGGAGCCCATACAACTTCAACAACTGTCGGACAAACAATGATTTGTCCAGCTGCTCAGCCGAACCGTCGTGTGTTTATGGAGGTAAGCTGCAGCTCTGGCGCTGGTTTATCTCCCAGGGAACAAAAGGATTGAGTGTTGAAATTCAATGTTCCCAATCCTTTTCCCCCAATATCATATGTCAGGGTGAAGTTGAGCTGCCCCCATACGCACCAGAGAGTCGCCCGGGTCAGCCATTATCGGAGTGTGTAATGTGTAATGTGTATAGGGGCCTTTGGCTTCCAACAATCCATATGCCAGGGATCCTACACAGACTGGTAGTGTAGCTATCGTGTCATTTAAAATCTGCATATGTCAATTCCACAGTAGATTTCATGTTTTTTTTCTGCACCATATGGATGAGATTTCTTAAACGTCATTGCCATGGCTTGTACTGTAACTCCTGCAGCATTTATACCCACTGAGAACGTACTCTTATACCTTTCCCAACTGTTAGATCTACTTCTGGCTCAAAAAAATGCATGAAAAATTTCCACAAAAACCTGTGTGCTAACCAATCCTTAGGCTTCCCTTGGATTTTGAGAGGTTAAATCATTAAGACAATCATTTAATTCTGGTGTATCTGATCCTTTATCAGACAGGACCTTCTGAAGCTTAGATCTTTGTATTCAGTTCTTGTGTATTTCCAGTGCGGAGGCATTCTTGGCTGTCAAATCAGAACTTTCACCAAATAAGCAGCGATAAAAAACGACTATACCTTCATTTCAGTCATTGCGTCTACTCCGCACACTCCACTTCTGATTCCTACTGACCTATCGACCCAGTTCAAAAAATTAGGGCAAGATGTTTTATCTTGTCTTAAAATTATGAGATACTGAGAATTCTTCCAAGGTCTGGTTGGTCAAGCTAAGTACATGTTAGTTTGATGTTCAGATTTCAAGCCCCATTCACTTACATTGTATTGTACTTAGTTGTGGAACTTTGGCACACATTTGCAGCTGAAATTGCAAAACAAGTCGCTATGTGTGAAATCACTTGGAGCTCCAGTTTACATAGACATTAGGCTGGATTCACATGGGCATATATCAGCAAGGTTTTCACACCCGGCCAATATATGCTGCCCTTCTGATGCATTGGTTTACAATGCATCAGTGCACGAGCGCATTTCTGCGGCATAAATGTGTCCGGAAGATGGTGCATTTTTGCCAGAGCGCTTTTATGGTGGGAGGGAGTTTAGCAGCATGACTGCTAAACTTCTACCCCTTCCCTGCTCCTTTCCTCGACAGGAGAGGAGCGACAAGGGTCGGAAAGGGGGCAGGAGCTTAGCACAGTAGCTCCTCCCCTTGCCGGGAGATGGTGAGGGGGAGGGAAGGGGGAGACAGTTTAGCAAAGCTAAACTGTCTCCTCCCGCCCAACAGCATTGCGGCCTCAGTGTATATGCGCCGGACTTGGGCCATCTGAACAAGCGCACAAACGTTATATTTGTGCGCCCGTTCACGCGTTTTTACGTGGCCTGTGAGTGACTGTTAAAACGCAGATGCCCATGTGAATTCAGCCTTAAAATGTGATTGTTCCCAGCAAGAGAATCCAAGTACTCTTATAGATATGATAGCTTTTAATGGCTAACAAAAATACATGACGTTATAGCAAGCTTTCAAGCCTCTCAGGGTGCTTCCTCAGGCATAATAAAATAGATCTGAAGAGGCATGAATATATATATACACATACTTACAAGGCACAGACATGGGTGAGATTAATTTGCACTTGAAAGGATACTAAATAAAAACATACCTAAAAAGTCCATTGATAAAGATGTTAAGGTTTTATGATCCCTGAATTGTTAGGGGGTCACCAGGCCAAGACGCTTTTCACTGGGGTAGAATCTGCACCATTTTTTTTAAAGCTGCGTCTGCCTCAAAAAGCCATGGCAGAAATCCATGTCTGAGCTAAAGATGGCTATGCACTTATATGTCCGCAGATTAGCACTCGGATTTAGCCCTTTTCAATAGGTAAATCCACATTTTCCTGTGTGGATTTGGCATCAAGCAGTGACATGTCACTTATTTTCCCGCATGCGGATATCAAATCTGCTTGTGGAAAAAAATCCACACGCATTGGCTGTCACAGAGTCACATTAAAACTGATGAACTATTTGGGAGATGTAACTTTTCTGCAGATTTGATCTGGAATCAGCATGGATTCCACACACATTCCGGGTCTGCTGTGTGGCAAAAAATTCTCCATGTGAAAAACATCTTTCTATGGCTGCCATAGATGTCAGTGAGGAATCTACTGTATGATTTCAAAATCACAGCATGTTTCATGGAAATCGGCATATTTAGAAGTATTCTACCCCCAAAGCATTACTTATTCGGGAGAATATCTCCATACATATGGCACCGGGCTTTATCTTGTAGAGCAGCACATGGAGGCTGTGCAGATCCCTACTTAGAGTAAATTGATACATCACAGGGAAAATCTGCATAAAAAGGGGTTGAACTGCAGAATTCACTGATTGTATTAACATGAATTCTGATGTTAAAATTCTGCTACAAATACAGAATGCTGTTGATTTGAAAATCTTGAGCTGAGAGTTCTTCCACTATATCCGTGATGGCGAACCTATGACACGCGTGCCAGCACTGACTCAGCACTGACACGCGTAGCCATAGTCGCTGACACGCTGCCGCTCACCCAGTTAATGAATACCGGCAGGGGGCGTGACTCCCCTGCTGGTATTCATTAACCAGCGCGGATCCCGGCGCCCACTGTGATGTCAGTGCGCAGCCAGGAACCTCCTCCCCCGTCCCCCGACGTCTCCTACCTGTTGGTTCCGCGGGAGCGTCCAGGGGAAGAGGCATCTTGCAACACACCGACGTCACAGTGTGCGCGGGAGACCATTACCGCTGGAGGGCGCAGCGCGGAGGAGCGGAGCGACCACGAGGTAAGTACATGGGTCTCGAGGGGGGTCCGCTGTGAGGGGGCGCTGTGTGGGGGAAAGTCAGCGCTGGGGGGCCTCTGTGTGGGCGGCAGTCAGCGCTGGGGGGCCTCTGTGTGGGCGGCAGTCAGCGCTGGGGGGGCCTCTGTGGGGGGCAGTCAGCACTGGGGGGGCCTCTGTGGGCGGCAGTCAGCGCTGGGGGGCAGTCAGCGCTCGGGGGCCTCTGTGTGGGGGGCAGTCAACGCTGGGGGGCCTCTGTGTGGGGGGCAGTCAACGCTGGGGGGCCTCTGTGTGGGGGGCAGTCAGCGCTGGGGGGCCTCTGTGGGGGGGCAGTCAGCGCTGGGGGGCCTCTGTGGGGGGGGGCAGTCAGCGCCTGGTGTGCCTCTGTGGGGGCCCCAGTCAGCACTGGGGGGCCTCTGTGGGGGGGGGCAGTCAGCGCTGGGGGGCCTCTGTAGGGGGGCAGTCTGCGCTGGGGGGCCTCTGTGGGGGGGGGGCAGTCAGCGCTGGGGGGCCTCTGTGGGGGGGGGGCAGTCAGCGCTGGGGGGGCCTCTGTGGGGGGGGGCAGTCAGCGCTGGGGGGCCTCTGGGGGCGGCAGTCAGCGCTGGGGGGGGCAGTCAGCGCTGGGGGGCCTCTGTGGGGGGGGGCAGTCAGCGCTGGGGGGGCCTCTGTGGGGGGGGGCAGTCAGCGCTGGGGGGGCCTCTGTGGGGGGGGGGCAGTCAGCGCTGGGGGGCCTCTGTGGGGGGGGGCAGTCAGCGCTGGGGGGCCTCTGTGGGGGGGGCAGTCAGCGCTGGGGGGCCTCTGTGGGGGCGGCAGTCAGCGCTGGGGGGGGCCTCTGTGTGGGCGGCAGTCAGCGCTGGGGGGGCCTCTGTGTGGGCGGCAGTCAGCGCTGGGGGGGCCTCTGTGTGGGCGGCAGTCAGCGCTGGGGGGGCCTCTGTGGGCGGCAGTCAGCGCTGGGGGGGCCTCTGTGGGCGGCAGTCAGCGCTGGGGGGGCCTCTGTGGGCGGCAGTCAGCGCTGGGGGGGCCTCTGTGGGCGGCAGTCAGCGCTGGGGGGGCCTCTGTGGGCGGCAGTCAGCTCTGGGGGGCCTCTGTGTGGGGGGCAGTCAACGCTGGGGGGCCTCTGTGTGGGCGGCAGTCAGCGCTGGGGGGCCTCTGTGTGGGCGGCAGTCAGCGCTGGGGGGCCTCTGTGTGGGCGGCAGTCAGCGCTGGGGGGCCTCTGTGTGGGCGGCAGTCAGCGCTGGGGGGCCTCTGTGTGGGGGGGCAGGTAATGCTGGGGGCCGCCGTCGCTGTTGGGGGGGCCCGCTCCGGGTGGCGCCGTCGCTGCTGGGGGGGGGGGGCGCTCCGGGTGGCGCCATCGCTACTGGGGGCTCATCATTACTGAGATAAGTGAGGGGGAGGCAGCGAGAGGCGAGGGCCTGTGCTATGGGTATTTTGGGTTTATTAATAGAGATGAGCGAACACGTTCGGCCCCGCCCCTTTTTCGCCCGAACACCGAACCTTGCGAACACTTCAGTGTTCGGGCGAAAAAGTTCGGGGGCCGCCGTGGCAGCGCGGGGGGGTGCAGCGGGGAGTGGGGGGGAGAGGGAGAGAGAGAGGGCTCCCCCCTGTTCCCCGCTACTGCCGCCCGCGCCGCCGCGCATCTCCCCGCCCCCCGGCGGCACCCGGACACTTACGCGCGAACACTGCAGTGTTCGCTAAAGCCGGTGTCCGGGTGCGGATGTGTCCGTTACGGACACGTTCGCTCATCTCTATTTATTAAATATAGTTCTACCACTATATGGTACTGTACACTGCTTACAGGCTTTGTGCCAGGGCTCTGCAAGTGCGTCATATGGGTGACATGAAGGCTCTAGTACTCTGTTATACAGCTTCTAGCGTGGATACAAGATGTGATATGTGAAGGCATGGAGGCTCTACTACCCTGTTGTGCTGTCTCTAGCTTGGATACAAGATGTGATACGGGCGGGCATGGAGGCTTTAGTACTCTGTTGTATCACCCCTAGCTTGGATACAATGCGGGTAGAAATGGAGGCATACAGGTTCCATGGAGTATCCTGCAGCTTATCGCTCCACATTTGCTGTAACGGAGCCTCTAGATCGTGCAAACTAATAGGCTGTCAAAGTTGGTGTTCAGATGGTCCCATACATGTTCTACTGGCAACTGGGTGGCTACGGAAGTGTGACAGTGTCATGCAGGCATTCCTGTGACCCCCTTGTGTGTCACACAAGCCCAGTCACCTTGTGTGCCCTCATACAGTCACTGGTCCCAACATCTCCTACAGTCTGGTCAGCACGGCCGGTGGGGGACAATTCATGGATACGACCATCCAGCTTCTCACATCCCAATAATGCGCCCCTCTCAGACTCTGGTAACGGGTGAAATCTCTTCTCTGCGTCGTAGAGGCGTCTAGTGGTCAACAAGCTCTACACAAGTGGAAGAAGAGGTCATCACACACTAGGAGCCTCTGAGAGCCTTTTATAGGCCAAGGGGAAAGGGAGGACGACCACTTTTAGGATCTCACGTGACAAGACCATCCATCTAATCACACCACAACTCATCATTTACATATCTGCCTGAGATGGAACTGCATGCTGAGATTAGCAGCAAAACGACAACTTCTAGGTGTGGGAGTGTCTTTTGAGAAAGTGTGTACATTATTTCATGGCCATTCTTTTTGGCCCATAATAGTAGGATAAATGTACAGGTAGTCATTTAATTCAACTTGATGTTTTTATTTACACTGTTCTCTTGCTTATTTGATAAAAGCCTTACTTTCTATCGCCTCTTCTATAAGAAGCCTCCAGTCGGCACCTGCGGAGTGAGTGTGAGTAGAGGATGCAGCAGGTGCACAGATTAGTAGCTGCTTGGTGCTCTGATTGGGAGCTGTAGAGATGGGGCTCACATAATAGCCTGTTGCATTTTCTATTTCACAGAGCAGAAACAGCTGAATGGAGCCTTTGTTAACTTGCTCCTTCAGGAATAGAGAAGGCAAAATACCTGACCCCCCTTCTCTCTAGCTCTGCCTCCAAACCCTCTACTCCCCCCTTTTAATCTCACCCACTTCACCCCTCATATCCCCTCCTTCATACATCTCAAGTGTTCACTGCAGGCCTGATGGGTCCCTTTCTGGGAGACTGGAGGAAAGAAGAAGAAAACACATGTAGCAAAAGGAAAAAACAGACCTGAAAAGTGACAGAAATGAAGGTAAAATGTAAGCACTCTGCAAAAAGAAACATTCTAGTATCAGAGCAGATGAGCGAGGGGAAAGGAGGAGTTTTCTCTTTGGCGAGACAACTAAGGATGTACTGAAGCAGGTAAAGCGGTGGTGGGTGTGGGGTTTCTCAAGACAAAGACATTGGGGTCTAATCACAGATGTCGGGGTTCTTGGAGTCAGCTAGGAGAGTTTTCAGAGGCACCGTAATTCGGCGTGTACTTTATGTATACACCATATCATCACTGTGCAACTTACTAAGGAATGTGATTGCAGGCAGGACACTTCTTACATGTTCTACTTCTGCCTAGTTACGTTGAAGGCTGTGCATCTGTAAATTCTGTACTTTCTACCTGTGATCCAGAATTAGTGAAGCTCTGATTTCACCAGATTGTTCTGTACATGTATATAGGCCTCCTTGCACATTTTGCTGAGACAGCAATAAAAATAGCAACCCAGAAGTATATCTGATGCTCCTGCAGGAGGGTATGTTATACCTGTGTCTAATAGAAAGTACAGACGGATGTTTAATGCTTTACTGTAGCATGATGTTTGTATTCAGAGGTTGCTCATGATGTCTGTATATTAGGATACATTATAAAGAGATTAAAATACATAGTATATGTGCAAAGATCCCACCCTTAGAGATCCCCCTGCTGTGGTTTATGGCTTTTTATTCCTATGTGATTGCATTTCTATCTCACATAGGGCTGAAAGCCATGCACTGCAACGGGAACATTCACCATTGGATTTGATTGGGTGCTTGCTTTAAAATCCACAATCTTCAATCTGATTGTTCTACAAGCTTCATTATGCTGGTAATTACTATCGTACCTGTAATGTGAAAAAAGGTGGTGAAGAGATCAGAAAGAAAGTTCTATGCCAGAGAAGAAACCATGCTGTTCTCAGTCCCTGACCACATATGTCTATAAGACGCATTACTAAGGTGGTGTACCTATAGATGGTGCGATTACGTCCTGACATCTGTATAGTAGCTTATATAGGGTTATTTGCCAAAGAACCAAATGGCACTGCTTGTGACTAGTAAACTGGCAAGCGTAGTTGCGCATACGGCAGTGTGAAGCCGCCTAAAGATGATCTAGAAGAGAACTCTCAAGTAGGTTGGATTTCAATATGCCTAATCCATTATTTCTGTGGGAGAGAATCCATTTCCTGTGCATGGGAAAGGGAAGTGGGGCATTAGCTGTCAAGGATGTGCGCCCAATATCCGTCCCACAGACCATCACTCCTGTGCTTTTACACTGGAGCGATAGCCGTTCAGAGAGTGGTGGTGGTGCGGCCGGAGATCTTCACTTCAGACAGACAATTGTTTATAGATGAATGACTGCCCCTTACCACGGACCCAAAAGTTGCTTAGTTTTTAGCTCAGCTAATAACCAAACGATTCCAAGAAGTGAGCGATTTCTCACTCCGTGCTGTCGACCGCCAGGGCCGTACCTAAAGGCTCAGGGGCCCGGGTGCAAAAGTTCAGCTCGGGCCCCCCTCCCCCCCCGGGCCCTTTTTCCCCCTCACCCCGTACCTATGCTTGAGGGCCAATGTCCACATGTGGATTTTATTTATAAAATCTGCGCGTGGCACCCGCACAAGAGATCCATGCGTCTTGCTGCTCATAGGGATGCATTAGTATCAGTAGGGCAGCTAAAAGCATGCAGATGGAATTTCTTCCCGCCATGCGGGTCACACGCACAGGAAGAAATCGCAGCATGCTTTCCTGCGGATCTGCCGCACGGACGGCTCCCGCGGCATCCATTGAAGCCTATGGAGGCAGTATGTGTCCGCGGCACAGCCACAGCTACTTTTGTGCTATGCCGCGGATACGCGGGAGAACAGGAGATTTTATAAAAATATTGGTGCGCAAGCACGCGGCACACTGCTGGCGTGCTGAGCACGTCCGCCGACCGTAAGAAAGCAAATCCGGCCTGCACAGAGGGGAGCCCCGCAGCATCCGGAGAGGTGAGTATAATGTATTTTCCCTCTCCATGTCTGCGGGCATGTATGGATTTCACTGCGGGATTCAGCAGTGAAATCCGTGCATGCAAGTGGGCATGAGGCCTGAGAGAGAGATAGATAGATACATAGATGGATAGATACATAGATATGAGAGAGATTCATAGATAGATATAGATAGATAAATATATATTTATATAAAGATGGATAGGAGAGATAGATGGATAGATAAATATATATTTATAGATAAATAGAAGAGAAAGAGATAGATGGATATGAGATAGATAGAGATAAAGATATATAGATAAATATATATTTATAGATAGGAGAGAAAGAGATAGCTAGATATTTATATATAGCTAGATATATGTGAGATAGATAGATAGATAGGAGATGGGATAGGATATAAATAGATATAAAGATAGGAGATAGATAGATATGAGATAGGATAGGATATAGATGGATATAAAGATAGGAGATAGATAGATATGATACAGATAGCTAGGGATAGATATATATTTATAGATGGGAGAGAAAGAGATAGATAGATATGAGATGGGATAGGATATAGATAGATATAAAGATAGGAGATAAATAGATAAATGAGATAGGATAGGAGATAGATAGATAGATAGATATCAGAGAGAGAGAGAGAGAGATGAGATAGAAAGATAGATATGAGACATAGAAAGACATACGGACAGGCAGACAAGCAGATAGATAGATAGATACATACCCAGGTGCCCAGACTACTCTGGTGAGGGGAGCAGCTGTGTCAGCAAGAGGGAAGCAGCAGGTAGATGACATCATCATCCCTGGTCCATGCCATGCTATGCTGTGCCTGTGAGTATGTGTGTATCTCTGTCCTCTCGGCTCCTTCCCCCCCCCCCCCCCCCCCTCCTCTTCCCCTGTCACCTCTTCAAGTCCTTTCTCCTACTGTGGTCTCTGGCTCGTGCTGTCGGCAGGACCGCACTAAGCACGTGGCCACCGACAGTGCAGTGCGAAGTGAAAGTGTATGGTGGAGGGCGGCCTCTGGGCCCCCTCAAGCGCAGGGGCTGGGTCGCTGTTGCAACCGCGGCACCCCCTGCCGGTACGCCTATGGCGATGGCCGTGTGCACGACTATCGTCCAAATTCTCTGTTTCCAGCTATTACTTCAGCTATAATCACCATATGTAACGATGCCTTTACAAAAGCATGTGTACGAAAAGAGTGAGAAATGTATGCATTAGAAACCGCAATCCTAGGCAGACGGCCGCGATTTGGCCGTGTGAAATCACACGTGGAACACAAATCGCGCTATGTTGTATTTCTGTGTGGGTCTCGCAGAGGACCGCACAGAAATGTCACTCCCGGGCCGCCGAATCCGCTCTGCGCATGCACCGGCTGGACGGCAGCCGGCACATCAGAGAGCCGGAGCCGCGGGAGCAGGTGAGAGCCATCTGCAGGCGGCCATATGGTGTGCTTTCACCACTGACACCAGAGGCAATGACTGTTACAATTTCTCTGCATGCAATTTAGTAGCTGTTAAAGATGAGCGAGCATACTTGTTAAGGACAAATACTCAAGCGAGTATTGTCCTTTTCGAGTACCTGCACGCTCGTAAGAAAAGATTCGGGGGTGAACGCTGTATTGTGTTCCGGGAGGGAGCGGGGGGGGGGAGAAAGAGAGAGCTCTCCCTCCCATTCTCCCCCGCCGACACCCGAATCTTTTCTCACGAGCGGGCAGGTACTCGAAAAGGACAATACTCCCTCGAGTATTTGTCCTTAACGAGTATGCTCGCTCATCTCTACTGGCTGTCTATGCTACATCAAAAAAGAGGACTATAGAACTGTGTGTGCTGCTGGCAATCAGGTCATTGTACTCTTTGAATTAATAGAGATTAGGCCAGTTTCACATCTGTGTTGGAGCTTCCGGTCGGAGACTTCATAACAGATCACACTGAAAATACCGGAAGAAGGGCTGCATGCAGCCGTTTTTCTTCCGTCTGGAGGAGGCGTTCCGCTCCGGATTCCGCAGCAATAAGCCTCCATAGTATGCTATGGTAAAACGATAGAAAAACCAATTGCGGTTTCCACTCACGGATAAAAAAATCGCAGCATTCTTCATTTAATGTAGCCAGCTACACTACTAAGCACTAGAGATGAGCGAGTATATTTGCTAAGGCACATTACTCGAGCGAGTAGTGCCTTAGCCGAGTATCTCCCCGCTCGTCTCTAAAGATTGGGAGAGCGGGGAGGAACGGAGGGGAGATCTCTCTCTCCCTGTCCCCCCTGCTCCCCGCCGCAACTCACCGGCGCCGGTCCCTGAATCTTTAGAGACGAGCGGGGAGATACTCGGCTAAGGCACTTCTCGCTGGAGTAATGTGCCTTAGCGAGTATACTCGCTCATCTCTACTCAGCACATTAAAACGCTGTTTCGGTTCATTAAAAAAACCTAAGAACTTTTTTGGCATCCATGTACAACATGCCCTACCTGTCTTGTTTTTTTGCAATGTATTCCCCATTTGATGTTATGAGGAATATGAAAACTTCATGGTTTTAACCCTTTCCAATCCACCGTCTGACGTCTAGTCTAAAGACATTCTGATTGAATGCTGTACAGCTCCAATGTCGGAAGATGTCCGGCAGGGTATTCTTACTGTATATTACTGGCTGCTCTGTTGTCTGGTGCCTCTCCAGCATGTCTCATACCGCAGTACTGGCTCTAGCCAGCAGATGGTGCTATTGTATAATGGCAGAAAGAGAAAACCCCCTAGGAAAGCCGGAATCCAAAATTGGATTGCAGAGGGTTAAAGGGTCAGTTCTGAGATTTTCATCTTTAAAATTGATCACAGCAAAAATATTGGTTTTGCCACAGATGTTACTGTGATATACTGCCATGGCTTTGTATTTGTGCCTCCATTCTAAACAGCATTTTATCAGTAGATAAACATGTCTTCCTTAGATTCAAACTTAAAGGGGTTGTCTCGCGGCAGCAAGTGGGGTTATACACTTCTGTATGGCCATATTAATGCACTTTGTAATGTACATCGTGCATTAAATATGAGCCATACAGAAGTTATTCACTTACCTGCTCCGTTGCTAGCGTCCCCGTCTCCATGGGTCCGTCTAATTCTGATGTCTTCTTGCTTTTTTAGATGCGCTTGCGCTGTGCGGTCTTCTCCCCTTCTGCTCGGTCTGGCACGAGCGGCGTTCTGGCTCCGCCCCCTTCTACGCGTCATCGCGTAGCTCCGCCCCGTCACGTGTGCAGATTCCAGCCAATCAGGTGGCTGGAATTGGCAATGGACCGCACAGAGCCCACGGTGCACCATGGGAAAGGGCCCGCGGTGCATCGTGGGTGAAGATCCCGGCGGCCATCTTGGTGAAGGAAGACGTCGCAGAGCGGGGATTCGGGTAAGTAATATGTTTGTTTTTTTTTAACACATCCCTTGGAGTTGTCCTGCGCCGAACGGGGGGCCTATGGAAAAAAAACAAAACGTTTCGGCGCGAGACAACCCCTTTAACAGAGGCTATTAGAGTTCTTCAAAAGGAATTGAACTTTTGTAATTCTAAAATATGGATGTGTACAACCCTAGACTAATTTGGTCAAAACTTTAATTTCTCATGAAATCAATTAAATACAAATCCTTGACATGCTTGCAAAACCTGGAATTTCCCAAACCTGCAATTCACAAGACAACCGCTGTGAGGCCACCATAGGCAAATACACTCATTGTAAATACAAATCAAGCATCTAGAAGAAGTTCTCCGATGGAATGAAACTTTCTCTGTGTGATTGTAATGTTGATGTAAGAAAGTGATTACAATATCGGAGCAAAAGGAGAATGTATTGTGGAAAACTGACCCCTTGATGGGAGGCTCTAGTACCCTGTTGTACCGCCTCTACCTTGAATACAAGGTGTGATACAGGCGGGCATGCAGACTCTAGTACCCTATTGTACCGCCTCTAGCTTGAATACAAGGTGTGATACAGGCGGGCATGCAGGTTCTAGTACCCTATTGTACCGCCTCTAGCTTGAATACAAGATTTGATACGAGCGGGCATGAAGGCTTTAGTACCCTGTTGTACCGCCTCCAGCTTGAATACAAGGTGTGATACGGGAGGACATGGAGGCTATAGTACCCTGTTGTACCACCTCCAGCTCGAATACAAGGTGTGATATGGGCAGGCATTGAGGCTCTAGTACTCTGTTGTACGATCTCTAACTTGGATACAAGATGTGATTCAGGCGGGCATGGAGGCTCTAATACCCTATTGTACTGCCTCTAGCTTGGATACAAGATGTGATACGATTGAGCATGGTGGCTCTAGTACCCTGTTCTACTGCCTCGAGCTTGGATACAAGATGTGATATGGGTGGGCATGAAGGCTCTTGTACCCAGTTGGGCCTACTCTAGCATGGATACAAAATGTGATATGGAGGGCATGGAGGCTCTAGTACCCTGTTGTACCGCCTCCAGCTTGAATACAAGGTGTGATGTGGGCGATCATGAAGGCTCGAGTACCCTGTTGTACCATCTCTTGCTTGGATACAAGATATGATATGGGCAGGCATTGAGGCTCTAGTACTCTGTTGTACCACCTCTAACCTGGATACAAGATGTGATTCAGGCGGGCAGGGAGGCTATAATACCCTATTGTACCGCCTCTAGCTTGGATACAAGATGTGATACAGGCGGGCATGGGGGCTCTAATACCCTATTGTATTGCCTCTAGCTTGGATACAGGATGTGATATGGGCGAGCATGGAGGCTCTAGTACCCTGTTCTACCGCCTCTAGCTTGGATACGAGATGTGATATGGGCAGGCATGGAGGCTCTTGTACCCAGTTGGGTGCCTCTAATTTGCATACAAAGTGTGATATGGGCGGGCATGGAGGCTATAGTACCCTGTTGGGCCTACTTTAGCATGGATACAAAATGTGATATGGGGGGGCATGGAGGCTTTATTACCCTGTTTTGCCGCCTTTAGCTTGGATGCAAGATGTGATATGGGCAAGCATGGAGGTTCTAGCACCCTTTCTGGGGGAGCCACTAACTTGCGTTAAAGATGTGATACGGGGGTCATGGAGACTCAAGTACCCTGTTGGGCTGCCTCCGGCTTGGATACAAGATGTGATATGGGTGGGTATGGAGGCATACAAGTTCTATATGATATTCTGCGGCATATTGTTCCACATTTGTTGTAACTGAGCCTATAGATTGTGTAGGCTTTCAAAGTTGGCATCCCAAATGGTCCCATACATGTTCTATTGGTGATAAATCTGGTGACTTGGCAGCCACAGAAGTCTGACAATGTTGTGGAGTCATTCCTGTGACACCCTTGTGTGTGCAAGCGAGCATTATCCTGCTGGAAAATGCCTCTTGGAAGGCGCCGAGAGAGTAACACATGTGGCTGCAGGATGTCCTGAATAGATCGCTGAGCTGTCATTGTCCTTCGTACCACTACTAGGGGGGACCGACTGTCATATGTGATGGTCCCCAAGCACACCCCACTAGCAGTGAGAGCAGTGTGCCGCTCCACAGCAAAGGCAGGATTGAGACGCTCACCCCTACGTGTTATGACATGAACATGGCTCTCATCAGTGCCCAAACTAAACCTGGATTAGTCAATAATAACAACCCGGTTCCACTCCATAGCAGTCAAGTTTAGTTGTTCACGACACAATTGAAAACGGAGACGACGGTGGGTGGGTGCCAAAAGCAGTACACAAAATGGGCACTGTGAGAAGAAAGGTCCTTTAGCCAAGTATCTGGAAATGGTTCCAACAGACACAGAAGTGTAACGATGGTATCACCTGTCTCTGGATGGCGGAGAATAAACCAGTTGGAGCTACTTGTGCTTGTCTGATGATCAGGCGATTCCCTCTACCGGTGGTCTGTCGAGGGCATCCTGAGCCTGGTCACCTTGTGTGTATGTCCTCACGCATCAAATGATCTCAACACCTCCTAACAGTCTTATTAGAACCATTCAAGGCAATTCATTAATACAACCAGCCAGCTTCTCGCATTCCAGTAATGCACCCCCTCTTAAACTGTTAACTGGGCGAAATCTCTTTGGTTGCGTCATAGTGGTGTCTAGTGGTCAACAAGCTCCACACAAGTGGAAGAAGTAGTCACTACACACAAGGAGCCTCTGAGAGCCTTTCATAGGCCAAGGCTGGTGTCAGGGTGTGCATGCTGGGTCCTGTTATTCCACGGGTTTCCAGGAGCACACCGTGCGCAGGTGTGGAACAATAGTGCTGGCTGGGTATGGATTTCTCCAGCCAGCCGATTTCCACTGGTCTGCTACATATATATGCCATTTCCTTTGCATAAGGAAGCTGGTATCCCTTCACTCAGAACTGGGTGTTATGCATGCTAGTCTGAAGTGTTGCTCTCATCTTCCTTAAAAACGGTCTGGACACCTGTTGTCTCCATCTGCATCTTATGCAGACCCCCTCTCTCCCTTTGAGAGGTGCGGCCTCCAGACGTCTGATGTCTCGTATGGTCAGAAGTGTGATTTCTGACATGATTTCCTGTATGTCAGCATGATGTCTGACTCTCTTTTCCCTTGGTATGAGGACACTTGGACTAGCTATAGTTTGGTATCTGTATGCATGAGGGTTCTCAGAGGAGTACGGTTTTGTGGTGTGAACAGTGACGTGTTCTGTGTCTGTGCAGGTGCCCGGACATATGGTGTGAATAGTCCTGTTTAGTGTGCATTGGTGTGAATAGCAATTTGTACTGTATGTCTGTGCAGGTGGCCGGACATGTGGTGTGAACAGTCCTGTTCAGTGTGCATTGGTGTGAATAGCGATTTGTTCTGTATGTCTGTGCAGGTGACCAGACATGTGGTGTGAACAGTCCTACTCTGTGTTGCATGCAATTCCTGGTGTATAATTGTGAACTGTGTCCTGTCCTGCTTTGGATCGTTTACCATCTCTGGGCTAGTTAGGTCCTTAGGTTACAGCACAGGGCCGTCCTTATTGGGGCAATAGACCTGCTTCCAGGCAGGTTTCTTTGTGTTAGTTGTCTCGTTAGAGTAGGGACCCGCAAGACAACGAGGACCCTTGATGTGGGCTTGCGGGCTTAAATGACTTGGCCAATCCATGAACTAATACCTGATAATTATTATAGCAATTCTATCTGGTTATGCGTCCTGGTATGTTGGTTTCATGTTTTGAGTGGTTGTTAGTTATGATTTATGTATTTTTCTAAGTTATGTCCGCTGGTTTTGAATTCTGCTGGGAGTTTGGCAGTGTGTGAGTGAGAAAGATGTTCAGATGGAACTACTTTTAGGGCCTCAAGTGGCAAGACCATTCATCTAATCACGCCACAACTCTGCACGCCAAGTTTTATAGTAAAATGACAACTACTTCTAGGCATGAGATTGTTTTTTCAACCAATAGTGTATAAGACAGATATTTCGTGACAGGGTATCACAAAATCATGTTGTTTTGAAAACCGGTTATTTCCTGACACACATATCCAGCTCAGAGGAAAAGTAAGGAAGGTCACAAAAATATGTGTGTTAGGCCTTTCTTGGTTCCCCCGCCCTTTTATGCCAGTGTCAACCCTTAAGTGTTTCCAGGTTTATGACAACATAATATACTAGGGATGGCAAGGAATCCAGAACTCCCTGATTAAACATTTTCTACAGTGTTCCCATTTATCCCTATACAGTAGTACCTTGACATACAAGTTTAATCCGTTCCGAGACGGAGCTCGTAAGCCAAAAAACTCGTATGTCAAAGCACTTTTCCCCATTGAAATGCATTGAAACGCCATAAATGTGTTCCAATGCATTTCAATAGGAAAACTAACTGCAAGTAAAAAAAAAAAAAAAAAAAATCAAAACTCACCTACTGCTGATGTTCCTTGATGACCTGCTTTTCTGCTGCAGGCTGTCGCATCCTCCTCCACGTCAACAGAGCATTGCTTTCTGGATGCAGGGCTTAAATGGCCTGCCTCCAGCAAGTTAAGCTCTGATTGGTTAACTTAGCACCGCATCAGCCAATGAAAGCCGGCGCTGGGTTAACCAATCACAGCCATTCAATGCTCTGTGTCGGCGTGGAGGAGGGAGCGACAGCCTGTAGCAGCGCCGCAGACCATCGCGAGGATGAAACGCCAGCAACAGGTGAGTATAGATATCCCCCGGATCCTCAGCTTGAAAGTTTTTTGACTTGCAAGCAGGCTCGTAACCAGAGTTTTTGCTCGTAAATCAGAGCAACAATTCGGGAGAGAGCCTGCTCGCAAATCAAAAAACTCGCAAGCTAAGGCACACTCATCCCGAGGTACCACTGTATGCCTAGTTTCACATGGATTTTCCAGTATACTCAATTATCCAACTTTATTAGGGCTCTTTCACCCATTTCTCTACTTACCAGAGAGCTCACACCATTTGAAGAAATATGCCATCAAACATGCCTTTCCCCATTCACATGATGATGCTACTCTGAGCTGCTCCTCAATAAAAGTGGATCTTTGCTAGCCATGCCTTGATATGATATTTTATTGTAGAGGAACCAGAGTGAATAGAGACCAGAGTAAACAGTTTTTTGTTATTGCAATCATACTTACTTATATGCTCTAATATTTTGTATTTTCTAAGTATTTTCCTTTTAGTTTTATGCAGGATGCAGTGATTGATAGATCCATACTTCTCAATTCTTACATATATATTCAGTCTATTATGGCTGCAGTTATATGAATTTTAATGTATTTCTCAGAACTCCGTGGATCAACAGTACAGTGGGATTTTACTGGTTTAATTACCAGTTCCATTTATTGATGTGAAAGTGACTGAGAATTTTATGAATCCCACGACTATAAAGAGCTGCAATATCATCAGGTTCCTGATTTCTTGACCTTAGCGAATAGATATTTAATTGTCTATTAAATAAAAAGCTAGGCATAGAATTGAGAGCTCATTAGGGCTAAATATAGAGCAGGCCTACCGAACCCTCGTCTACTGGTGTAAATAATGGCTTATATGTGTAACAGAGTCAAGTTTACTGTATTATAGGGGAATAAATGGTAGCACAAGGAATAAAAGTCAACACATACTGTAAATATGACTCAGAATTTTAACCCCTTAGTCCCTTGAGCCCATAAGCCTTTTTTCGGCATTCACTAATGGGCCTTATTCTGATTCGTACTGCTTTTTAACAGCGCTGCATCAGAATACCAACATGGGTCTCCTGTTGTCTGATAACAGCTGGGCTCCAGATCTAACAGCTGAAACTAGAGAAACCACTGATCCCAGCCATTTAACTCTTTACATGATACGGTCAATGCAACTGTGGCATATAAAAGACTGACAGAGGGAGAGGGCTATCTCTGCCACCCACCATCTCAAGATCCAGATAGGCTGCTGTGGCACCTGGAAGCTTAAAGATGGCCTCCAAGTCTGCCATCAGTTTCTGGTTGAGCCTGACGGGCCAATATAATATACTGCAATACTGAAGTATTACAGTGTATTTTAGCAGCAATCAAAAGCTAAAAACTTCAAGAAAAACTGGTAACGGATATTAAAAAAAAAAGTCAGAACTCTACCTCCCCTCCGCTTTATATTTAAAAAAAGAAATCATAAATATTGTAAAACATTGTAATAATAGCCAATTTTGCATATCTAGCCGCACAAAACAGGGACTAGAAAGTGATCCAAAAGTCATATGGATCACCAAATGGTACTGTTAAAAAGTAGAAATTCTCCTACAAAAAGCACTTCTCAAACTCTTCTGTGGCAGCATTGATGGTGTTAGGGGTCTTTGAATGCAATGATGCAAAACAATACATTTTTCTTTTTTTTAGTGTGAAAAAGTAGCAAAATATTTTTAAAACTATATAAATTTGGTATTGACATAATTGTACTGACATGCGGAATAATTTACCATATTTATATTTCATGGTGAACACCGTAAGAAAAAATTAAAAAAACATGTTAGAAGTGCAGATTTTGTTAAAGGGTTTTTTCAGGGAAATAATGTACTATTCATGATCTATCCTCAGGACAGGTCATCAGTAGTTGGCCACCTCTGCCTGGGACCCTAACGGATCGGGCACCCGCTGTTATTGCCGCTACACAGAGGGGTACAGAGTGGAAGCTGCTACTCCAACTCCTGTGTAGTGGCTGGCACTTGTAACTGCAGGTGCAGCTCTCATTAAAATCTATGACAGCTGCACCTGCAGTTACAAGCACCACCCTCTACATCGGGGTACGAGCCGCAGCTTCTGCTTTGTACCCCACTGTGTAGTGGCAATGGTCAACTGATCGGCCGGTATCCTAAATAACGAATACCCAGCAGATCAACTATCCTGAGGATAGGTCATCAATAGTATTTCCCTGGAAAATCCCTTTTAGGCCTTAGTCAGACGGGCGTTTTTTTGCACGATTTGCGCATGCGCATGCGTCCGGCGATTTTTTTTAAAACCATTGCTTTGCAATGGTATCGGACACATGAGCGCTTTTTATGCGCTCGTCCGATAAATTATAGAACAGAAATCGCAGATCGCACCTATCTGCGATCTGCGATTCCTGTTCTCTTCACTATATGCGCTCAATGGGGCCGGCGGCAGCAGCGCCGACCCCATTGAGAACATATAGAAGACAAATCATTCTTCTCTGCCACAGCTGTAACAGCTGTGGCAGAGAAGAACGATGTTTGCCCATTGAATTCAATGGAGCCGGCAATACAGCCGACTCCATTGAAAGCAATGGGCTGCCGGCGTGCGCGGGATGAATTGTCGGGAAGGGCTTAAATATATAAGCCCTTCCCTGCAATTCATCCAGAAAAGTGTTAAAATTAAAAATATATACATACTCCCCTGCTCCCGGTAGCCGGAGTTCCGCGCGGCCGGCCTGCAGTGGGTGTGAGTCAGACCTGCCCCCTGATTGGCTCAGCGCTGAGCGCATTGCTTTTAATGGAGTCGGCTGTATTGCCGGCTCCATTGAATGCAATGCGTTGGACAGCTCCAGCCCGTTTCTAATGAAACGCGGCTAGGAGCAGATTTTCAGGTGATTTTCGGGCATCGGTCACGCGATTTGCGGATGCGCATCCGTCATGCGATCCGCAAATCGCGCGAAAAAACGCCCGTCTGACTAAGGCCTAAAAGTGATTAAAATGTTATATGTTCCCAAAAATGGGAAATGAAGACCAGAGCTCATCCCATAAAAAACAAACCCTCATAGAGCCTCATTGACAGAAAATAAAAACATTCTGGCTCTTGGAATGTGGTGACACTAAAGTAAAAAAAGTGCTTTCAGTGTATAAAAATAGAAAAACAGTAACTGCAGAAACGTCTCGCGGGATCATGCTGACCCAGACAATGTTATTTATTCTGCATGCTGAACACCATAAAAATGAAATCCCCCAAAACATTCTTAGAATTTTTCCTGTTCCCCCACAAAATTACTAAGTTATACAAAATATTATATGTACCCCTAAATGATGCCATTAAAACATAGTTGTCCCACAAAAAACAAGCCCTAGTACAGTTATGTTGATGGAAAAATTAAAAAGTTATGGCTTTGAGGATGAGACTATGAAAAAAGACGAAATATTGGTTTGTTATTAGGGCATAAAATCGGCACGTCATTAGGGCTCAGCCACACGGGCGCTGATCCGCCCATGTTCCTGCACAATAAGGGCGGATCGGCGCCCATGTAACTGAGCCCTAAAACAGCCGCACTGCAGGTGCGGACGACTCTCCGCACCGCAGGAAGAAAAAACACACGACTAGCAATGGATCCGGTCATGTGTTCTTTCTTCCGGCAGTGAGATCCTAAAGAGATATTCTCATCTTAAGGACTCACCCTGTCCCCCCCACTCCTGCCCTGCTGGCCGCCACATCCAGGCTCCCAGAAATACCCGGGTTTTACAGCAAGAGTTGAACAACCTGTGCTTGGGAACTGGGATTGTGTAAAACTACCTACACATAGGCAAACGTGATACTGGGCCGAGAAACACGCCCCAATATCGCGCTCACGAATGTGCGTTTCTATGCACATGCGAGGCGTTTTTCAGGCAAAAAGCCTCCTATCACTTCTGTGAAGTAGCGTCCCCCAGAGTGACTTTCCTGAGCGTCAGAGGGTCAGCAAGTGTTTCCCGTTGTTTTCAATGGGAAACATCGTATCACACTTGCGGGTACATCACATTGCGTGTGATGTGTTTTACTGTCCTATTAGAAAACTATGTCTGATGCGTTCCAAGGAACGCAAGAAGATATTTCCTTACCACATCGCTGTAAGGGAAAACATCGCTCATGTATTTGCCCCATTCTAAAGAATCTCTCAACGCACCAAACTCGTGCGGGATTCTCGGCCGTGAGAAGCCAGCCTACTCTCATTGAGGAGAATGCGACGGAAACAGCCCAGTAAGCTACATTGTTTCCGCTCGTGCTAGCTCTGACACATGTTCCTTCTTACATGTTAGTGACAGTTTTTATTGATATTGATGCTTTGTTTAGTTTTAATCAGAATTTGTGTTAGTTTTGTGAGTTGAAGAGTTCAGTTCAGTTTTAACAAGTAGAAAGACCTTGAGAAGTTGGGAAACCCCTTGTATTAAAATAACCTCAGGGTGGGGAGATTCCTGGTTTAAGTGTCTATATAGTGGGAAGATAGGAACGTGGTGGGGTAAGTATTCCATTAAAAGAAAAATACCATTAGAATACCTTTTTGCAAAATTGAAAACTTGTCTTCATTGGCTGTAAATTATTATATATTTTGCGAATTATAAAGGTTATGTTCTAATATAAGGGACAAGGTCTAACGCTGTGTTTTGTTTTTTTTTTAACTATAGGTAGAGTTGGACATCTTCCTGATTCCCAACACGACTGTCCATGCCTCAGTTTACCTTTGCATGTTTCTGTGGTCTTCATGGGTTCTGCAAAATGAAGCCAAAGAAAGAGGAACCGCAAGCTGAACAGGAGACTTCAGTATGAGGGACACAGGGTCCCTTCTCTGGGACCAATTAGTCTACGTATGCCAATGAGTATGTAGCGGCACATACAATACCGGTACAGTACAAAGGCTGGGATAGCTGGAGTGTAATGCTGGCGTCCAGGAATGAAAGATGTGACCATGTACTGCTTCCCTTGTGGGGCAATTCAGAGTTCAATCAATGCCACTACTATAATGCAGAACTTATAGCCAGAAAAGCTGACAATCTAAAGTAAGGGAGGATGGAAATTAAGTTTATGGCCCTTAATTTATAATAATTACTAGTCCTGTCCAGAACTGTTGCAGAAGATATTCCTAGTCCAGAACTTAACTAAATACTATTACTTGACCTAGATAAGGTTGTCATTATTTTTAACCAGCTAGTACAGATGTTCTTGTGAAGCAAAGTAACCTATTAGTAATAGTGTTTACATTGATTTCAGTAGAAAGGACAAACGTTAAGCATTAGTTTGCTATCTGTGGGTACAACCAGCCCAGGTTACCTTCAGAGCCTACAGGTGAGGACTGAAGCTTGTACCTTGTAGTACTTACATGCCTCATGTCTAATGCAGGTGCAGCAATGGTTATGAGTAAGTAGGTATGACGTGAGTAGCAACGGCTACAATATTACAGCACAATGTCTTCACATTAAGTGACCTTGTATTGGTATATTTTTTATAAATCTACCATTAAAATGCATTCGAAATGTAATTACATTGAGACGCAATATACGGTATAACAGTACTCAGAACATGTTCGGCCTAAATACACTTTGCATTTTAAGTTACATTTCTCTTACAGGCATGAACATTCTTATATTTATTACTAGTCATCCCAAGAAGGTATATAGCATGTCAATGACAATCTGCATTCTAACACGAAGCATGTTCATTAGTACAGTATACCTATACCATTCACTGTCATGCTATACCATAGTGCAACGTAGGGAAAAGGGATAGAGATCTATGCTGCTAAGGTGTATTTTTACTATATATAAGGGCTTATTCAGATGACCGTATGCGCAATTGCTCCATGAACTAGGTAGATTTGCAAGAGTTCATACGCGAGAAACACCCCCGCCATGATTTAAAAAACTATTTAGCCTAATGAGATCCAGATGTGTTCTTTTTCCACTGAATTGCGTATTGCGCACTTGTGTGCGTATTGAGTATGCATCTGTGCACCTCCCATAGACTTCTATGCGATCTTTGCTGTGCAAGTCCTCAGAAAGATAGAGCAGGTCCTATTTTTTTGCACATGCATTAAATACTTGTACAAAAACGTTAATGAGAACAAACTCATTGACATCAATGGGTTCTATTCTCTGCGTATTGCACGTACGCAAAATGCACGAAAATACGTCCATCTGAAGAAGCCCTAAGACTCCTTATTTTTTATATACATATAAGTAGCTGTGTGAAAAGTAAATATCCGATATTTGTACTAAATACTACATGTACTGTATACCGATGGGTGCAAGCACAGTGAATAGAATGTAGAATATTTTTTATATAGTGTAAGGTAAAGCGTACACGTTTCTTATCCTATATGGCTGGATCCTGCAAATATGTATACATATAGATTATATATAATGGACACCAATTGAAATAGCTAAATGAGAATAAACTGCAGTTTGTAGACTATTACCAAATAGTTGCATGTAAGTCATATGATTGTAGGGGATGTAAAACCCTTTAGGATGTATCACTATATTGTTGTGCTAAAAGAGCTGTCTATCCTGCGTATATTCCTGGTAGGGAATATACAAGGATACTAGAGAATGGCCCCCTGCTGAGACCCCACTATTAGGCTGGATTCACAGGAACGTATATCGGCTCGGTTTTCAAGCTGAGCCGATATACGTCGTCTCTCTCTGCAGGGGGGGGAGGCTCTGAGCTCCCGCCCCCCCCTCTCTGCCTCCTCTCCGCCTCTCTGCATTATTTGCAATGGGGAGAGGCGGGACAGGGGCGGGGCTAATTCTCAGACTTTAGTCCCGCCCCATCCCGCCTCCTTTCATTGCAAATAGTGGAGAGGGGGTTCAGAGGAGGCAGAGAGGGGGCGGCAGCTCAGTTCCTGCTCCTGGCTCTTCCATCCTCTTCCTCCTGCAGATGAGGACGACGTATATCGGCTCGGCGTGAAAACCCAGCCGATATACGTTTGTGTGAATCCAGCCTTAAGGGCACTTTTAGACAGAACAATTGTTCAAAAAATTTTTCAATGGAACCAAAATGATTGCTAATCGCTTAATCCAAGTGCGAGCCAACAACCAAATGATGAACGAGAATCGTGCACTTCTCGTTGATCGTTCAGTTTCTGCAAATCATTGGTTCGTTCACTTATCATTCCATTTAAACACTGATCATTCAATATTTCACATAGCAAATGTAAAATGCTGAACGAGAAGTTGAATGAGTCAACGATGAACAGGCGGCACGGGAGCGCACGAGCTGGTAATGACGTCACCAGCCTGTTCGCTCTTCAGCCCATTCGCTCATGCAAATGCCAACCGTGGCGTCTAAAAGGAGCCTAAGCAAAGTAGAAAGCCTCTGCAAGATGCGGCTTTCACTCATAAGGACATATTCACTACCATCATCACTGGGTATCCTATAATGCATTTAGGTGGTTGCCAGATCTAGCATAATGTTTAGACAACTCCAGTCAAAATTGATACTCGAATTGGCAGTTCCAGTAAGCTGTGAAAATGTCAGGGTCATCTTCTTTATTTTGACTTTCCTTTAGGCCTCATTCACACGGGCAATGCATTTTTACACCAGCTGAATTGTGGCTGAAAATCGCATCAGTGAAGAATAGCCGCGATCGAATCTCGAGAATAATTACCGTTTTCTCAACTATTCACATGCGTGTATCGCATAAAAAATTTGCTGCAGTGCGAAGTACTCTGCAGTGCAGTCAGCAGAAATCCTCATGATAACTGCTAATGCTTAAATAGAGCCAGTTATCCTCTTTTTTGAGCGCCGGACGGATATAATTTATATTTATCTAGGTAGTGATTCCAAAGGGGATTAATACATAAATGATGTCCCCAAACCTTAACAAAGACAACTAAAGCATATTCAAGTTACACTTTCTGTCTAGATGTATGGTTTAGGCTACGTTCACACTAGCGGTTTTTCGACTGATCCAGTTTTATTAAAACCGGAAACCAGAAAGCATCTGTAGCTTTTCTGCTTACATGCGTTTTTCAGCATTTAAAAAATGGTGCTAATGCCACATCTTCACAAATGTGGCTCAGTGGTTAGTGCTGTTGCCTTGCACTGCTGGGATCCTAGGCTCAAATTTCATGAAGGGTAACATCAACTTTGAAAAATTCCATACAGTCATCACTCTTGGTCAGATGTGAACCTACAACTCCAGTACTGCAAGGTGACAGTGCTAACAACTGAGCCAAAGAACAAGAAACACAAAGAGAATATACAAACTCCATGCAGATGTTGTCTTTGGTCAAATTTGAAACTAGGACCCCAGTGCAGCAAGTCAACAGTGGTAATGACTAAGCCACCATGCTTTTTTGCTTCTCCTTCTCTAGAGTAGAAGACGAAGAAGAGGATGGAAAAGAATAAGATCTTTTCCACCTTTTTCTTCTACTTCATAGAAGCAATAAGCATGATGGTTCAGTGGCTAGCACTGTTGCCTTATAACATTGGGCTCCTAGGTTCACATCTGACTATGAACATCTGCATGGAGGTTGTATATATTCTTCATTGCAGAGCTGGAGTTGTAGGCTCAAATCTAAACACTGGGTGATAGCTGTATGGAGTATTTAAAAGTTGATGTTGCCCTTGATGAGATTTGAACCTAGGACCCCAGCAGTGCAAGGCAACAGTGCTAAGTGTTAAACACTAAGCCACATTCATTGAAGAGGCATCGCAACCACCAAAAAAATGGATTGTCTTCAAGTTCTATCTGCCTGCAGTTGAGTACAATGCAATAACAATGTAATAATCTGTGTTCCACTTCTGCAACTGGAAGCAAAAGCGCAGCAGTCTGTGTAAAGAACGTAGTAGAGACGGAAAATATAAAAACTGATTGAGACTGAAGATCGCGCGCTTCAATATATTTCTATGGGCTTGAACACACAAACATTTTCTTTCTGTTCTGCTATTCCCACAATGAAACAGCAGAATGTATAATAAAATGCTGGTGTAAAAAGAATCGTAAAGTGATTTTTTTTTTTTTTTTTTTTATACAAACTTGCAATATATTAGTGCAATATTAGTACATACACAGTATGTAGCAAAATACTGCATGTTCTTCCAATCTACTTTTGCCATCACAGATTAAGAAACCTGCAATCCAGTATTATATAAACATAGATTTTTCTGTTTTTTTGTAGTTCGTTATTTAGCAATATGCATGTCAGTGCACTAATCAGTATACAAAATTGTAAGCATCAGCATTTGTACGATTTTCCATGAAAATAAAACTGATCCCGAAAATAACCCCTAACATGATTTTTCAGGATTTTCGGGAAGGCTTGAAAAATAAGCCCTAATAGTCCTTTAAAAAGGTCAATAGGAATGCTTTAGGTGCGTGAAAAGGGCCGTAAAACGCAATTGCTGCATTTTTACAGTGCTTTTCATGCAGGTCAGCCAGGTCACTTACCCAGTAGGCTTGGTCCAGGTCCTTCCTGCTGCTCTCCAGAGCCCCGGCGTGGTTCCTAAAGTCCTTGGTCGCCCTCACAGGATCACTTCCTAGTTACGGGATTCATAAATCCCTCCTCCACAAAGCAATGTCTGTGATTTGTTCTTTGAGTCCTGCTCAGCCAATCAATGCAGCGCTCGATGAACCAATCACGGCCATTGTTTAGTGGAGGTGGGATTTATGAATCAAGTAACCAGGAAGTGGTGTGTGGGTGCCAAGGAATGTGGCAATCACGGCGGGGCTCTGAAGAGCAGCAGGAAGGAGCTGGACCGAGCCAGCTGGGTAATGACTTGGCTTACCTGCGTCAAAATAAGACATCCCCTGAAAATAAGTCCTGGCGCATCTTTTGGGCAAAAATTAATATAAAACCATGTCTTATTTTCAAAGAAAAATGTTAGTTATGGGATAGTTTTTTTTAAAAGCTTACATTTGCATTACTAAAGTGTACAGATATATTTCTATAACTAAAGAGGGCCATTATTTTATGTTTTTTACACTTCCTTTCTACTCCTGTTGAAATATAATCCACCCTATAAAAGTCCAGCCACTCATTGTCTATTATCTGCTGGGATTTTTACAGTATATGAAATGGTTATATTAAAATGAGGAAGAATGGTGTTCCAAGCTTACCTTTACCTATACAGGCATAATCACATTAAGCATGGCAGTATTTCTGAGGAGCTTCATCATCTGACTTGACAGTATAATACGGAGTCAGCTTTTTGCATCCAGTAGACATATTTTCGCTTCCTGTGTAAATCAAGATATATCACACTCAAAGTGGTGCATTTTGTATGGTTACAATGATTTGGAGCAGTCAGATTTTTCTTGCAATAGCACTCCCTTTTTTTCTTGCCTCCAATCTGACAATTAATATTAATAGCTCCAAATCTATGCTATCCTGATAATAAAGCAAGCAATTTGGCCCATTTTGTGCGCTTCTCTATTTAGGGATATTCTATCACACTGGTACATGGGGCCCTTTTACATCCCAACACAATGGAAAAAAATCCCAATTTCCAGTATCCTACTTTAATTCCTGAGTATATTTAGTATCTCTCAGTATTAGTGTTAGTATGCCCTAGAAATATGTTCATCGTACTGAAAGGGAAAACACCTTTATTTGTCACAGCAGGACTGATGAAAGCAAGGTGGCACAGTATCATTTGCAGGGCAAACTAGAATCCTGAGGTATTAAATGTATCCAGTGTCACGTAAAAAGACTGAGCTCAACGATTCTCATGGAGACAAAAAGCAAAGCATATTTGTGTCAATGAGATGTTACTTCTGAGGTCAAATGCACATTCTCTGAGAAATTATATGATAAATGAAGATGCTTATCTGGTAAAATATAGGACTAAAATCTTGGTCAGGACCCTTCTCCATCTTTGAACCTCTTGTGTGCTTTCACCTAAACTAGTACATTCTACTGACCTCAATTACAAGTCTTGTCTTACAAAGGACAAAAGGTTACATTTTCATTTCTATAGACTTTTTTGTAAATACAGAGGCATAACTTGAAGCCCCCATGCCCAATGTGAAGTCTCTAAAGGTGGTTTCACATCTGCGATGGAGCCTCCGGTAGGAAGTTCCATCATGGATTCGGCACAAAATACTGGAAGAAAAAGCACTGCATGTAGCACTTTTTCTTCTGACTAAAAGTTGGGCAGCTGAGCTGAAAGTGAACGGCCCCAATTATAGTCAATGTTTGTCGCTGATCAGTTATATCCTTTGACGGAGCCGTTCAACCGCAGGGATTCGTCTTTCCTGCTCACCGAACAGTGCAGGAAAGTAGAAACCCCACCGCAGGTATGAAACCATTCTAACTTGGCCATCCTAATACATTTAGGGACCCAAAAACCCCTTTAGCACATAAGTAGACAGTACTAATGTCTACTTATGTGCTAGAGGGGCTTTTGGGTCCCTTCCAACACTGGGGCCTGGAAGTGACTGCTACCTCTGCAATCCATTCAGAGCACGCTTTGCATTAGTGGCAGTGGGGGGGGGGGCACATTGTATATTAGAAAACTACTCCCCTCCCGCTGCACGCTGCTCCCCCGCCACTGATCATTGCTGTGGTCTTCTGTTTCCAACACTGCAGCGTTCATGTGCGATGCTCACCCATATCACCGCTGCAGCCAACAGGAGAACGGACAGGGACGTAATCAGTAATGGTCCAAAAAGCCGCCTTCAGGCTTCTACTTTAGAAGCTCTCGTGACAGGTTTACGGGATGCTACCAGGTCTACTGGCCGGGTGACATCACCTGTCAGATGCCGTGCTGGTGGTCCGATGCCATAGTGAATAAATTGATTTAATATAGATTTGGCCACAAGGAGCCCAAAACGATATAAAATCAATAACTCAGAAACCCCCTTTCATGTAAAACATTAGCAAGACAACCAGCTGACTACTAAAGATGTCCATGAACACCTTTTTATCCAACGGCTGTTTCCACTGGCTTCTACGTACACATACATGTTCAGCTTGGCCAAACATTTGTGCATTTAAGGAGTTAAGCCGCAGACAGACGGCTCTGGTGGTGACTTATCTGCCAGTGAACAAAAGAATCGGGCATTGAAATTCAAAGTCCCCAATGTTTCTTTCCCCTGACATCACCTGTCAGGCAAAAGTTAAATCGCCCCCGTACACATCACAGAGTTGTCTGGCTCTGCTGTTATCGGGGAGTTTGGATGACTAAACTCTAAACTGTTTCATGACCATCATCTCAAATGTAACCAAGTGTACTTTTGTTTGGGTTCGTGTGGTAATGTGCTATTTTATTCATACATGAGACACTTCATCTGGTTCAGGCTCATCATTAAGATTGTCTGCACCATTTTGCTTCATTCATACCTAGGCATAATTATTTTAAACAAATAAATGGCTTATATCAGCTGAATCCTTCTTGACCAGTGTGATATGTCTGAACATAATTTGATTGTTCTCAGTAAGAAAAACCAAGTAATCTTGCAGATATGATACCTTTTAATGGCTAACAAAAATACATGATGTTACAGCGAGCTTTCGGACCTTCTATGGACCCCTCATCAGGCTTAATGAAACTGATTTGGACTATATATATATATATATATATATACATACAAATGCAGAGACAACACCTCTCTCGACCTAATCCAAGTCGGTCTCATGAAGCCTGACGAAGGGTTCAAAGAAGATCTGAAAGCTCGCTGTAACATCATGTATTTTTGTTAGCCACTAAAAGGTCTCATAACTACAAGATTACTTGGTTTATCTTACTGAGAACAATCACACTTTGTTCTACTGGCTAACACTGTACCAAGCCATTTTATTTGTTATATCTAAACAGAAAATGTACAGTTCTTGTTTTTCTGCAAGCACTTGATCTCAGGTAGTGACTTACAATGACATCACTAGTTGGTGCTGTTTTCTGTCACCTTATCTCATTTAAAGCCAATAAACCCAAAGCACTTTGTAAATAAATATTTAGTTTCTACCTAAAATACACTCTTTGTCAAAAACAATCCCCTCTTTAGAAGAAGTTTTCTTTTTGCTGTATAACTCGTCCTGCAGTTCCATCTCAGGCAGATATAGAAATGATGAGAGCTGTGGCGTGAGTAGATGAACAGTCTTGTCACCTGAGGCCCTAAAAGTGAGGCTCCTTGTGTGTAGTGACCTCTTCTTCCGCTTGTGTAGAGCTTGTTGACCACTAGACGCTTCTTCGATGCAGAGAAGAGATTTCACCCCGTTACCAGAGTCTGAGAGGGGGCGCATTATTGGGATGTGAGAGGCTGGATGGTCGTATCGATGAATTGTCCCCCACTGGAGGTGTTGGGACCAGTGGATGTGTGAGGGCACACAAGGCGACCGGGCTCAGGACGTCCTTGACAGACCACCAGTAGAGAGGAGCATCTGATCCTCCCAATAAGCACCACCAGCTCCAACTGTTTCGGTGTCTGACGTTTAGAAACAGGTTTCCCTATCATTACACCCTTGTGTCTGTCGTAAGCCATTTCCAGGCGCTTAGCTGAAAGGCATTTGGCTTCACTGTGACCATTACATATACAAGCCTTGACACCCACTGTTGCCTCCATTTGCAGTGGGGTCATGAATCATGAAACTGGAGCCAGGCTGTCTTCAGCGACAAATCCAGGTTTAGTTTGTGCACTATTCGTGTCTGGAGACTGTTGAGGGAATGCCTTAATCCTGCCTTTGCTGTGGAGCAGCACACTGCCTCTGCTGGTGTGATGGGGGGGGGGGCATCACATATGACGGTTGCCCCCAGTGGTGGTACTATAGACAATGTGTTGCCTCCAGCTGGGCTGCACACAGGAGGCGGCCACAGGAATATCCCCATAACATTGTCACACTCTCATGGCTGCCCGGTCACCAAGTTTATCACCAAAAGAACATGTATGATAACATCTAAAGTGCCAATTTCGACAGCCTACAAGTGTATAATCTATAGCAAATGTAGAGTGATATGCCGCCAGATATCATATGGAACCTGTATGCCTCGATACCCACCTGTAACACATCTTGTATCTAATCTAGAGGCGATACAACAGGGTACTAGAGCCTCCATGCCCACTTGTATCACATCTCGTATCCAAGCTAGAGGCAGTAAAACGGTACTAGAGCCTCCATGCTCCCCTGTATCACATCTTGTATCTAAGCTAGAGGTGATACAACAGGGTACTAGAGCCTTCATGCCTACCTGTATCACATTTTATATCGAAGCTCGAGGTGGAACAACAGGGTACTAGAGCCTCCATGCCCGCCTGTATCACATCTTGTATCCAAGCTAGAGGCGGTACAAAAGGGTACGAGAGCCTCCCTACAAGGGGTCGGTTCTCCACAATAAATGATCCTTTTGCTCTGATATGTGATCACTTACTAATATCAACATTACAATCACACAGAGAAAAATTTCATTCCATCCAACCACTTCTTTTTGACAATGAGTGTATATTAATAGCTTTAGAACAAAATAAAGAATCAAGAAGATGACCACATGCTATGCATTAGATCAGCTAGTCTTATGAGCTCTAGGATAATGATGTATGTTCCCTATTCCAAGGGACAATGCTAATAAAGTTGATTCTAAGAATGGAACGCATGTTGTGTTCCACTGTACCAGTCACTGGACACTTTCTACGTCTGAGAGAGATTCCCCCTCCCCTCTCCAATTACGTCATGGTGCTCCAGCGAGGCACACACGACGGACGCCGATTTGTAAGTAACTATGGCAATACTTGTTTAAATGTGTTATTTTGTGTAGATCATGTAACGCTTGAAAAAGGCACATGTGGTGCCAATACACGTGGCAGATCTGAAAATAAAAGATATAAACCTAATTTTGGGTTTAATGGCTACACTATATTGAAAGTACCGTCTAGTCCAGATGAGCACGAAGTTGATTGGTTTTCTCAATTATTTGGTGGACGTTTATGCTAACTCCCGAAACCTACAGGGAGTTTTGCCCTTCTCTAGACGCCTCTCCGGTTACCCGGATTATGGACAAAGACACTTATTCGTGTGAACCTAGATCATAGGTGCAGGTGGGTTTTCCCTTCCCAGGGTTAAACCACCGTGCACCAGGTGAGTTCATATTCACCCGTCTATACAAATAAGTGAATGATACACGTGGAGCAATTCTGATATACTGTCTGTTAGAACAAATAATAATAATACTAATGTTTTTTAACTTGGAAAATAAACCCACTCTGATAACATCTCTGAGAATATAGACCAAATACATTTCTTTACGTTTCAGAATTAATTAGCATTTTAATATTCAACTAAATCATTGGAGACTGAGTCCGTATTCTTAAACACTAAAAATATGTATTGAGTGAACTGATAAAATTCTGTTCCGCAGAAGTGAGAAGACGCCTGCAGTACGGTTCAGTATTACTAAGTGTTATGTGAATCACTTCTCTCATCTTTAGATTTTGATCACTCTTGTTACATATTGACACAGTGCCTTTTGATTCCCAGGAGCTTTAGACATCTTGCTTTGCTGTGTAGCAGCAGTCTGAAGATTGTTTCATATGTTCATAAGACACAGTCAAGAAATGTTAAGTTTTGTCCCGGGGCTGCCTCACTAACATGATATGTAATGTTTATACCATGAAAAGAGATATTCACTTGATATATAATATGGAACAGCATTGCCAATTATGTATTGTATTCAATAAACCCTGTGTGTTCCAATAAATAAGAAGTAGTAGCTTTTCACTGACTTTTAGCACTCAGTAAAAACAAAGTTGGATATATTCAGTGTTTTGGGGAACAGGTTTTAATAAGTGAATCTGATTGTAATAAACACTAATAATCATGATGTTAATGGGGACGTGCCCCGCTCCCCACATGTCTATTTTAGTACTTGCATCATTTATGAAACCTTTCTTCAGCACTATTTTATAGAACTCCATGTTGTCCTGCTTCTCTGTTGTTCCTCCTGGAAATGTATGAATAAATTGACAATTGGGTGTTGGAAGGAGGCCTGCACAGTCATATAATGCTAAACAATTAGTGCTGATAGCATCAGACTATGTAGGGAGAAGCGGCAATGGTAACACCCAGTTGTCAATTTATTCATACCTTTCTAGTACAGCAGGAATAACAGAAGAACAGCATGTAGATGGAAAGTTGCTTCAATGCAAATCCTTACTAAAACGGACAAGTCAGAAGGGGTGACAGGTTCTCGTTAAATGGATTTCAGAATGTACACATTCACAATCTGTATGGATTACACAATGTTATGGTATATAAAAGAACTGATAAACTTTTGTATTGAATGTACTTCAGATATCATATGGAGATGCATTAATAAATGAATCATCAGCACTTTATGACTTCAGGTGTCTAGTCATTTTGCAATTATGTCACTTTTTAATTGAAGATATTATGCAATGTGTCAAACTCAATCAAGATGTACTAAAATGGTGATGGAAAAGCAGATGAAAACAAATGAAGTTCGGCGATATAACAGATTTTTTTGAGTTTTTTTTACTAGCCAAGCCCGCTCCCACACGGGTGTATTGTCTTGCACGTATAATTTTCCCACAAGCGACACACAATGCCACAAGCCCATTGATTTATATTGGGCCACTCACACTAGCATTTTTTTGTATGCATATTACTCGTGCAAAAAAAAATCACAGAATGCTCTACCTTGGCGCATATTAGACGTATACAGGGCATGGGGATCGGCAGCACACAGCAAGTACGCATGCCATTGCTTACTTGCTGTGTGCACATGGTCCTGTAAGCCTGGCCTTAGTCTGTGTTCACATAGGCGATAATGAATACGATCCAAGAAGGTCCAATTTAGCGTGTGATTTTCTTGAGATTTTCATGCGTTTTTACCATTTTCACATGTGATTCCAATTCATTTAGCATCCGTCTTTCTCACATGCAAAAATGTAATAAAAAATAACGCTGAAATGTACAGGCCATGCAGTATCCAGTCCTCAATTCCTTTTAATGGTCGCCATGGGTACATGCGATAAATATAGATTGCCCTCACATCATACAAGTGCAATTCTTTTTTTTAATGCACCCATTGACTTGAATGAGCAAATTTTGTCCGAAAATTGGACAAAAATAGGACGTTCTGTGTGATTTTTTTGTTTGTTTGTTTGTTGTTTTTTTTTTGTTTTTTTTATTTGGATTGTCTAACAAAGAAAAAAAATCGTCCATGTAACTATCCCCATACAAATCAGTGTGTTCTATTTCCGGGCGATCTCAGTCTCATTTATTTGGTACACAAATCACACTGAAAAACCTCCCGTGTGAAAATAGCCCAATTCATGGAGAAAGTCTCCCATTGTTTTCAAAACACAAGAAATCTCCCAGGAATCTAGACCAAAGTATCTCCACTACAAATCACCTGATCCACAGAAGGGAGAGGGGAGGATGTCCGCACAGTTATATACGTCGCAACGTAAGTACTTTGCATCTATTGGCGAAATGTCTTGTGATCCCAAACTAGGAATGTTTTATGAAACGTCCAATGAAATTTAATTGTTAATTTCAGAAGTGATTTTTTTTTTCTTTACCCAGTTTTACAACACATATTTGTAGTGCTAAAAAGTACAGTATTTAGGACTGTTTGTTTACATTTTGGCATATTTGATTCAGCTTGCTTAACCAATAATGCTACTTCTGCTACGGGCTTGTTTACATCAGCATGACGGGGTTCCGTTTTCCTGCTCTCTTTGGGCCAAACGGTTCCATCTTATGGCGGAACTGAACAGCGCCAAACGGGCGCACATAGATTCCATTTGATTTCTGATTAACGGTCTGTCATTTCGCCAAAATTTCCGGAATTAAATGGCAGTGTTTGCTGTGCTATTTCTTTCTGTTTTCTAGCATAAATCAGCAGGTTCTGAATGGTGACTACAAGGCTGATCTGAATAAACCCTAAGGCCTCCTTCACACGGGCGACAAAGTCTTGCCATTTTCACACATTGTGCTAATGCTACAAATCGCATGTATGTGAAGCCCATGCTTTTATATGGGTTCCTTTACATTTGCGATGTTTTGTAGCTTGCGACATTGCAAATCAAAAACCTTGCGGGTTTTGGGATATGCACACGGCTTGCGAAGTTTTGTAGCCCATGTTTCCTATGGAGCCTTCCTCTCTGTTGCATCGCACGAAAACGCGGTGCGATGCAACTTTGACAGTAGGAAATGCTCCTGTCAAAGCCCTAAAGTGAGCCCTAGCTGCAGGAAAAAAAAATACATTACCTAAGAGACACTGTCATCTAAGGCACGGGTCTCCCCTGAAGCTTCCCAGCACTTGCTTGAAGTCTTCTGCCAGCTCTTCCTGGATTGGAGGATCAAAACCCCAGCCTCCAGCAAGGGCTGGCTGTGATTGGTTGACGAGCTCCGTGGCTCAGCCAATCAGAGCCAGTACTCAATGAACCAATCACACCCATTCAATGAATGAATGGCTGAGATTGGTTCATTGAGTGCTGGCAATGATTGGTTGAGCCAGGGCGCTCGTGATCTAATCACAGCCAGCCCATTCTGGAGGCAGAGTTTTTGATGCTCTAATCCAGGAAGGGTTGGCAGAAGACTAAAAACAAGTGCAGAGGAGACCCGTGCTGGAGATGACAGCGCTTCTTAGGTGATGTATTATTATTTTTTTACTGCAGCTAGGGTTTATTTTCGGGGTAGGACGTATATTTTAAGCACCCCCACCCGCCCTTTCCGAAAATCCTCGCAGATGGTGCTATAAAGTCGCGCAACTTTCTAGTGCCACAAAATCACATTATGGCCGCCTGCAGACGAGCGGAAATCCCGCCGCGGGATTTCCCGCGGGATTTCCGCCGCTGAAAGTCTGCATAGGAGTGCATTACAATACGCACTCCTATACAGACGGCCGCGGTTTGGCCGCGCGAAATCTCGCGCGGCAAACAAACCGCGGCATGTTCTAATTTTCTGCGGGGCACGCACTCACCTGGCCGCCGGCTCCGGCCTGCGCATGCGCCGGCTGCGCGGCAGCCGGCACATCAAAGAGCCGGGGCCGCCAGGCGCGGGTGAGTACGCGCTCGTCCCTGCAGGCTCTGGGGTCGGATCGCGCGGCGAGATTTCTCGCTGCCGGATCCGACCCGCTCGTCTGCAGGCGGCCTATCGCTGTGAGAAAATGCAGCGATACTACACGGACCACTGATGCGATTTTGCTGTGATATCGCGTCACCCATGTAAAATAGGCATAAGTGGAGGATGTTACACCTGTGACTTTATAAATGAGGTAATCAACTAAAACCCATAAGTATAATAATTCGGGGCAATTCCATCAAATCATGTATTACTGTACCTTCAGTACCACACCCTCATCAACATCATTTAGAATAGTTGGGGGAAAATATGATGGCTTTTACCAGGAGAGAAGAACCATCGTAGTAACATTTGACGAGAGTGCTCTACATGATTACACAAGGCCCATAGGTCACATCCAGCCCCCACGTAATTTTATGTGGCCTCTGATGAGGTCCGGATGCTTTCCTCAAGGAGTGCAGCCTGTGCTTGTGGGGAATGGGTGGTTGCCGGAACATGGATCGGGGGCCATCTTGGATTCTGAGCTCTGGCGCACCTCCACACCACTCTGTCCAGCAGGTCACAGGTGCTGGCACAGATCTTACAGCTGTACCCTCCAAGGTAGGAAGCTCAGTGCTAAAAAGGTGGAAGGGGAGAAACCATCATAGTGCAGAGAGCTGTGATTTCTGTCTATGATTGAAAGCATTACACAGATGTGAGCAAAACACTCACATAAAAAACATGGAGCAAAAAATGGATCAAACTTTAGGGATGAAATATAATGACGCCTGGCATAACTGCACTCATGTCAGACATGTCACTGCCAAAATGTTAGGCGTTTCTTATCATTCTTCGTGATCTGTAAACGCTTTTGCGTATGCCTCTGCTTCAATTAAACTGAAAGAAGCTGTGCAAAACTGAAAATATAGATGGATCTCACCTTTAGAGCTCCAACCCACTAGCAATAGGTTTTCTTGCAATGTGAGAGTGAGGGAAAACGCATGATTATGAAACTAATGATTTTCAGTGGTTTTATACTCATTTGCGTTGTGTGCACTCAAGCCTCGCAGGCTAAGAAAAACCTGCGCTATGACCTATTGTTTACTATGGGGCTGGCGGCAGCAGCGCCAGTCCAATTGAAAACATAATGAGTACATCGCATTCCCCTGGCACAGCTGTGACAGCTATGACACAGGACTCCTTCATCCCTGCGGGGATGAAGAAATCCTGTCACAGCTGTGGAAGAGGTCCGCAATGCTATCCCATTGCTTTCAATGGGTCCAGCGCTGCTGCCGGCCCGTTGAAAGCAATGGGTTGCAGGCAACCTCAGTAATGATTTTCGAGGAGGAGCTTGAAATATTAGCCCTTTCCTGAAAATCATGCCTAGCTGTAAAAAAAAGTAAAACAAAAAATTTACTCACCTGGAAGAGCTGTCTGGTTGTTCACTCCGGCCCCGGTAGCCCTCTGTCTTCTGGAGGCTGGGGCTTGAAAAATCCCCACCTACAGAAAGCACTGCCTCTGATTGGCTGAGTGCTCAGCCAACCACAGGCAGTACCCAGCCGTCATTGAATGACAGTTGAGCGCTGCCTGTGATTGGTAACAGCGCTCAACCAATCACAGGCGGCACTCATTCATTGAATTGGCTGATTTACCACCAGCGGAATCACGCCCGTGGACAGGAGGCCTTAGAGTTTGTTTTCGTTCCTTTAAAAAGAAGAAATGCAATCCTTGAAGAAAACAAACTGCATCAAGTATTTCTCACTACTTTACTTATAACTCTGTATATGTGACAATTTGACAGTCATTAGCTCATCAGATCACCGGCTTTTCTCAACCAGATGGATGGCTGCACACCAGTAACCCAGGTCCAGGCCAGAAGTTAGGTACTTAATAAATTGGTCCTATATTGTGGTACATCAACAGAACTCATAACACAATCTTCACACTCTTGTCATTTGTGACAGTAAGAATACATACAAGTCTCTGGCTGTCTGGCCGCTAAGTAACACAGTTTTTACCCTCTATAGCAAACAGGCATAGTGCCTCAAGCACATAGCATAGTCCATCACCAAACCCTTCCTGGGTGTCAGTCTAGGGCAGTGGTGGTGAACCTATGGCACGCGTGCCAGAGGCGGCACGCAGCACCCTCCCTGCTGGCACGCGTCATCATCGGCCGCTCACCACATTAGTGAATGCCTGCAGGGGCCGCGGCTCCCATGCCGAATTCACTCAGCGCTGCTATCTGTGCAGATCCCGGTGCACACTGTGACGTCAGTGTGCAGCCAGGATCCTCCTCCCCATCCCCTGACGTCTCCTACTTGGTTCCGCAAGAGCAGGGAGAGGAGGCATCCAACAGCAGCACACTGCCGTCAGTGTGCACCTGGGAGCAGGCAGGAGAGGAACGAAGCTCCCATGAGGAGGAGGGGTAAGTATGTAGGGGTGTGGGGGCGGGCATTATGACTGCTGGGGGGGAGGGGAGGCATTATGACTGCTGGGAGAATCGCTGGGGGGGGGAGGCATTATGACTGCTGGGAGAATCGCTGGGGGGGGGAGGCATTATGACTGCTGGAAGAATCGCTGGGGGGGGCATTATGACTGCTAGGAGAATCGCTGGGGGGGAGGGGAGGCATTATGACTGCTGGGAGAATCGCTGGGGGGGGGAGAGGCATTATGACTGCTGGGAGAACCGCTGGGGGGGGGAGGGGAGGCATTATGACTGCCGGGAGAATTACTGGGGGGAAGGAGGGCATTATGACTGCCGGGAGAATCGCTGAGGGGAAGGGGAGGCATTATGACTGTCGGGAGAATCGCTGGGGGTAAAGGGGAGGTATTATGACTGCCGGGAGAACCGCTGGGGGGGAAGGGGAGGCATTAAGACTGCCGGGAGAACCGCTGGGGGGGGGCATTATGACTGTTGGGGGACCGCTGGGGGGGGGCATTCTGACTGCTGGGGGAACCACTGGGGGTAGCATTGTGACTGCTTGGGGACCGCTGGGGGGGTATTATGACTGTTGGGGGAACCGCTGGGGGGGAGGGGGCATTATTACTGTTGGGGGGGCATTATTACTGCTGGGGGTCCGCTGGGGTATGTCACTATTATTACTGCTTGGGGGGTGTCACTATTATTACTGCTGGGGGGCTGGTGAGGGGGTGTCACTCTTATTACTGCTGGGGGTCCGCTGGGGTATGTCACTATTATTACTGCTGGGGGGGCCACTGGGGTGGTGTCACTATTATTACTGCTGGGGGGGTGTCACTCTTATTACTGCTGGGGTCCGCTGGGGTATGTCAGTATTATTACTGCTGGGGGGGGGCACTCTTATTACTGCTGGGGGTCCACTGGGGTATGTCACTATTATTACTGCCTGGGGGGCCGCTGGGGGGGGGGTGTCACTATTATTACTACCGGGGACCGCTGTGGGTTTTCACTATTATCGCTGGGGGGTGGGGTAACTATTACCGCTGGAGTATGTTTACATGTAGCAGAAATGGGCAGGGCTGTTTTAAAATAGACAGGGTCAGATGTTGACTGCTTTTTGGATGCGGAAATGCTGCAGAATTTTCCACAGTAATTTCCACTGGGGACATTTTGCAGTATTTCCGCATCTAAAAAGCAGTTAAAATTTGTACGCTGTCTATTTGAAGCGGCCCTGTCTTTTTTAGAACAACGGGGGTAAAATCATGTCGTGATAAGCCCCGCCCCCTGACGTGTTGACACTTTGCAATAAATAAGTGGGTTTTGGGTTGCAGTTTGGGCACTCGGTCTCTAAAAGGTTCGCCATCACTGGTCTAGGGACTGTCCTTCCCTGTCAGACTTGTAGTATTCAGCCGGCAGCAGCTTGGTCTCCACTGCACCTCTCAGAGACTCTCATAGGGACTCTGAGCTCAGCCAGTCTGGAGGTTTTCTCTCCTCCAAACAGACCCATACGGGAGTTCCATGATTGCAGGCCAGACTCTTTTTCTGCTGGACACTTTCCTACAAAGCCTGCTCTCATGCCCCCTAGTGTCCACTTTTATCACTGCGTTATCACATCATTTAACCATAAAGTAATGCTGGTCCCTCACCCGAAGAGATGGTCACAAATACATCATGGTCACAAGCATGACTCAACCATGTTTGAAGAGATTATTGCTAATCTATTGTTAAGAGATTACCATTATAAATCTTGCATAGGCATCATTGACATATATAGGTTCAGTCTCAGTTGTAATCGGATGCACAACAGGGAACTCAAAGAACAATTTGGGTATGTTCACACAACAGATGCCGCCTCTAAGAGAGCAGCAAAAATCTGCTGCTATTCCATTGCAGATCTGCACACAATTTTAGCCCTGTCAATGGTTAACATCCGCGAGTGGATATTCCCATGTGTTTCCACGTGGATTTGTGTGAAGAAGTAACATGTTTGCTGGCAAACCATATAGAATCGCATCATATGTACTGCATGTGGAATTTGCCCATTGACAATTTTTGCTAATATTTTTGAGGTAAAATCCATGTGGAAAATTCAGGCATGTGAACATACCCTTTAAGAGCTAAAAGAACTTACCTTCATATCTGTGAGACCCACCCTATGCCTCCATCTGTCCACATCATGTATAAGGGATCAAAATAAAAGGAAAACTAGCCTAAAATTTCAACATTAGCTTATAGAAGAAAAGCTACATGTACACTAGTGTTTGCACCTACATATACTATACGGTAATCCTAATGGCCTCAGGATACAATATTTTTCAGCATACAATGGTCTTTCCCAGGACATTGTAACTTGAAATATAATAAGATGCTGCTAATCAGCCTTGGCATCTCACTAGTAAAACCCCTGTATTACTGAAGTGGCTGCACTGATTGGCTGTCTAATAGCGCCTCTCTACAGAATAGTGCAATACTACATGTTTTGTACCGTTCTTTATCTGTGCCAGGATAAGTGACTTGAGAAAGTATTAAGTATTCTGTCTTACACTTGTTATTCAAGGGTAAATATAAATTAGTCCGAAGCTCATAGAAGCAGCATTTCCTGGAGACTATATTTAATCATTACATCTGCATTCCTTTACTCACTAAGGGTACATTCCCACGAACGTATATCGGCTCGGTTTTCACGCCGAGCCGATATACGTCGTCCTCATCTGCAGGGGGGGGGGGGATGGAAGAGCCAGGAGCAGGAACTGAGCTCCCACCCCCTCTCTGCCTCCTCTCCGCCCCTCTGCATTATTTGCAATGAAAGGAGGCGGGATGGGGGCAGGGCTAAGTGCCTCAAATTAGCCCCGCCCCCGTCCTGCCTCTCCTCATTGCAAATAGTGCAGAGGGGTGGAGAGGAGGCAGAGAGGGGGCGGGAGCTCAGTTCCTGCTCCTGGCTTTTCCAGGCTCCCCCACCCCTGCAGAGAGAGCCGACGTATATCGGCTCGGCGTGAAAACCGAGCCGATATACGTTCGTGGGAATGCACCCCACGACTTTGTAAAGATTCGCTGCCTTCTAAGAGGTGGTCTATCGTGATTGGTCACTCTACCTTCCTCTGTTCTGTTTTGCACTACAAATAAAGCTAACACTGGGCTATTCTCCTCAGAAAGAGCACAATGGTGACTACACACAGTTGATGTCTCTTGTTCTTTCTCCAATGATCATGGTTAATTAGATTGGACACATGAGAGAACTCAGATTCTGGTATAAATCCAGTAGCCTTTGAAAAAAAGATATAAATCTATATTGTTTTAAATACATTGTTTCATTGGGTCATTGCAATTTGCAGATGCTTACAATGTCAATCATAAACTGTTATTTTAAAGCCTGACTGGCTTTGTGTTACTATGAGGAAGTGTAGCTTTTCATGATAAGACTATTAAGGCTCATTTAAATACAAAGATTCTCACTCAAAAATCGCTCAAAGCTGTCCTTTAAGCAAGAATCGTTAGGTCTACCTGCACAGACATTGTGCAGTTTTCGTTAACGAGTTGTTCATCATTGTCTTTCAGCAAGCTGAAAGAGAGCAATGAGCCTTATCAGTGCCACGTGCTGGGTTCTCAGTGGAATACCACTGATACTATTGTTTCAGCTGGTGTCCCGCTCAGAGAACACAGCCGAAGTATGCAGAAGACAGTGCTCCAGCTGTCTTCTGTATACCCCGCTCAGAGCGCTCAGCTGTATACCACCTGTGCGCTCCGTGAACACAGCAGGAGTATGCAGAAGACAGCGCTCCAGCTGTCCGAGCGCTCAGCTGTATCCTCCCTGTCAGTCTACCAGATCTTCACCTCACAGATCTTCTGTCTCCTGCAGTCCGGGGGAGTCACCTCACCTCCAGCTGGCTGATTCCTCTCCTTCCTGTGAGGTTATGTACACTGCCGCAGTCTTCTTCCTGCCAGCCAATGTACACTACATCACAGTTCACAGTCCAGCAGGAGGAGTGCTGAGCTTTTGCAAACACTGCTCATGAGTGCTGTCTCTGCAATAGATCAGCATTCCTTCCTTGCCAGTGAACGCTATGTCGTGACCTTCACTGACCTGCAGGAAGAAGGTGAGGAATGCATGCCTCACAACAAGCCGGACGGCTGGAGGTGAGTTGACCCGGGGGACAGCAGAAGCTCAGCCAGGAGAAGATGCTTAAGGAGTTTGCCTGTGGAGGAATAGGTGAGTATAATTTTTTTTAATGACAAAACCTCTTTAATCTTCCTTTTTCATTATGTTGGTATACAATTCAGGGCTTTGGAATCAATTACTAGTTTTCCATAGAGCTTATTTCTCAAGTTACAACATTTTCAACATACAATGGTCGCCCTGGAACCAATTTATATTTATGTTGAGGGACCACTGTACAGTTTTTTTTCTAAATGGGCCATAGATGCTGATGGAAGGCAGAACCGTTTTTTTCAAAATATGAATAAAAATTAATGACATTTTTATATTTAAATAAAGGCACAATGTGACATTAGAAAAAAAAAACAATTTTTATGTAGGCTATTTTATGAGCTGAATAAGTAAATATGTGGACATTGTTTGGCATTTAGTTGTCACAGATTATTGGCTTTGATTGGAGCAATAGCCACAAAGTTCATCATAGCAAATCACACCGAAAACCTTTCAATCTCTTATCAACCTCAACCAAAACTCATAATAATGAGCTGTTAGCGTTTGCTGAAAATCACCAAGCATAAAATTCAGCTTGAGTTTTCATTAAATATTTTAGACTTAAGGATGATACAGTATGTGCAAAGCATAAGATGAGGCCTATCAAACATAATTATCTTGTACTAGCAAAATATTGTCAGAATTTTTATGAGATAACATTTTTGCTTCAGATTCTAATGCCAGATTATTAGATTTTGTACGGGTTCTGGAATCACATACATATAAAATGATAGTTATTGGTAAAGGTGCTATAACAAGAACTCCTGCCTATATGCCCCATAAGGGAATATCGAGTCTACAGAGGGGTTTCCCCATTTGGAACACCCTTCTATGAGCCAAAACGGTGATCCACCAATAGGCAGTGACTCTTACTTTAGTAGAATTTGAGTTGACCATATCTTTAACCCCTAAAGGACGCGACCTTTTTTTTTTCCATTTTAGTTTTTTCTTTCCCCCTTTTAAAAAATCCTAACTCTTTTATTCATCCATCAACATAAATGTCTGAGGGCTTCCTGTTTTTTGTGTGACGAGTTGTATTTTTCAATGGTACTATATAATATACCATGTAATGTACTGAAAAACTTTTAAAAAATTCTATGTGGAGTGAAATGTAAAAATAACAAAATTCTGCCATCTTTTGGAAGGACTTGTTTCTACGACGTAAATAGTGCAAAAAAAATGACATGATAACTTTATTTTATGGGTCAGTACGATTACTACAATACCAAATTTTTTCTTTACTGTACTACCTCTATTTTTTTCCAAAGAGATTTAGTTTGTTAAAAAAAAATTTTTTGTCGCCATCTTCTGAGCACAATAAGTTTTTTATTTTTCTGTCAACATACTGTGCGAAGGCTTTTATTATGCAGAACTTTATGTAGTTTCTATTCCATTTTGGGGTACATACGACTTTTGATCGGTTTTTATTACATTTTTTCTTAGAAACAGGGCGACCAAAAAAAACTCAATTCTGGTGTTTTCTTTTCCTGACAATGTTCACCATGCAGGGTAAATAATGCATTACTATGATAGATTGGACATAGCGAAACCAAATATGTTTTAGGGCTTATTCAGACGTCCGTATATCGGCCGGGTTTTTATGCCTGGCTGATATACGCTGCCCCTCTCTGCAGGGGGAGGAGGCGGGCCGGGCCGGGAGCAGTGCACTGAGCTAAGTTCCGCCCCGTCCCGCCCCCTCCCATTGCAAATAGTGGCGAGGAACGGATAGGGGGCAGGACGGGACAGAACTTAGCTCCGCCCCCATCCCGGGCCTCCCATTGCAAACAGTGGCGAGGCCTGGAGAGGAGGCAGAGAGGGGGCGGGAGCTCAGTGCACTGCTCCTGGCCCATCCCGCCTCCATCCCCTGCAGAGAGGGACAGCGTATATCGGCCGGGCGTGAAAACCCGGCTGATATACAGACGTCTGCATAAGCCCTTAGGGTTTTATTATTTAGATTCTTTTATTATAAATATGGCAAGTGTGTTTTTTAAACTTTTATTACCTTTAATTTTATTTTTTTTTTTACATTCTTTTGTTAGTCCCCAGAGGGGACAAGAATTTACAATGCTTTGATCACTCCTGCAGCATTACATTATTCCGCAATCTATCAAGCTATGCCACGGGTATGGCTTGATAGGCAATCTAGATTGGCAGCCCTGGGGCTTTTTAGAAGGCCCCCGGCTGTCATGGCTACCGCAAGGCAACCTGCGATCTCATCGTGGGGGCAGTGCAGTATCCCCAAACATTGATTAGGGCTTACACGGGCAAAAACAAAATGCAAACAGTCCAAAATATGCAGGGAATAAGTGATTTTCGGTCGGTGAATATGCTGCTATTCACAGATCTTAACCCCCTTAGTGACCATACCATAGTGTTTTTATGTTCTCGCCTGCTACGTTTTTATTCCCGAGGGCGTAAAAACATGCATCTTCTGGGGATTAACCCTTTCCAATCTACTGTGACATCTGAAGGCATTCTAAGTGAAGGCTGTACAGCTCTGATGTCGGAAGACATCCGGCAGGGTATTCTTACTGTATATAACTGGCCGCTCTGTTTTTGGGGCCTCTCCATAATGTCCCATACCGCAGTACTGGCTCTAGCCAGCAGATGGCGCCATTGTATAATGACAGACAAAGAAAGCCCCCTAGGAAACCCTGAATCCAAAATTGGATTGCAAAGGGTTAAAGCCCTGCAGGTTCTGGAAGTAAAACACCTTAACCCAGCTTCTGCGCATGCGCCCACCGCCAAAATAGCGGATGCATGCGCAAAAATTTAAAATCTCCCTGCACCTGGCTACTAAATGTAGCCAAGGGCCTGGAGATCTCATAGGGGCCGCAGTACATGGTTATTGGTCATGTGATTGTCATTATCCAATAGATAACGGCAATCACGTAAAAGTAAAAACAATCTAAAGTTTCACCTTCCGTCACGGATCCGAACCATAAGGTGAGGTGAAATTACTTACCTAAGGCCTGCGGCAATGTCCCCAGATGGGATCCTTATCCGTGGATCTTTCCCCAGCTTTGGCGCATGCGCCCATCTCCAAAATGTCGGACGCAAGCGCACAAGCTGGGCAGGGCCCTGGAAATTTTAAATTTCCTTGCTCCTGGCTGCTAAAGGTAGCCGAGAGCTTTGAGCAGTAACCGAGGGCCGCGGTGAGCAGCTGCGGCTCAACTGAAGACAATGCGTGCATTCCCTATGGTGCACGCATGTCCTATCTTTACAGGCACGCACCTGTAAAACACAGACATGTGAACACACCATAGGGAATGCATTGCTTCTAATAGAAGCGTGTTTTTGTGCGCGAGTATGCACGTGTGAAGCCACCCATTAGTACCCCAAACAGTAATAGTGGTCTTAGTAATCCACACAATAATAGTGCCCCCTTTGTGCCAATAAATAGTAATAATACCCACAATAGCCCTCGCTGTGTGCCTTTTGCGGTAATAATTCCTTTGAGCCCCCCTTATAAAATAATGATACCTCACTTTAGTGCCCACTTAAAAAGTTTTAATACCCCACTTGAGTTCCCCCCTAGAAAGTTATAATGCCCCCCAGAGCCTCCTTATATAAAACCCCTTGTTATGAGCCCAATACAATTGATAACAATGGTAGATTAGGGAGTCAGAGGCCCTCTGCGCTACCATTCTCTGTGGCCGGAATGAAATAGCCATGGAAAATACCAAACATTATACTCACCTAATGCCCGATGAGCGCAGCGTCACCTTTGCTTCAGGCTCTGTCACAGTCCGGCAGAGGTGGCGCATGATGCCACTATATAGCGACTCGTGAATCATCACCTTTCTACTTCCTTCGACACGAAGAGGCTGTAAACCGGGCTTCGTCCCGCTAAACAAGTGGAGGTTCTACAGACTCTTTTTGGTTGTTACCAAGAGACTGTTTGGTTGTTCATTGACACCAGTTAGTAAAAACATGTTGAAGCAGCATGTCCGACCCGGCGTAGGAAGCCCCTATCTCTGCTAATGCATGCCTGCAACCAAGCTGTTTTTGCAAACATGGACCTGCAACTTAGACCTGTGTAGTAGTCCCTGAACCTGTGCGTTGGGAGGAGAGGAACCCCTCTTCACTCCTGATGTTACCTCCAGGTCTCAGGTAGGTCAGCCCCTATCCCTGAACCTATTGGAGTGCTCAGATGACATGCAGGGGCTGAAAGGCCAAGTACTCTGGTTGGACGAGCGGCCATGTTTCTAGAATGCTAGTTGCATGGCACCAACAGACGTACGAGGCAGGTAGAAGTGTTACAGGAAGGTCTTGTCAATGAACAGTATATATAAAACGGGGTGCTTCTAATCTAAGCCAATATGAACATGCAGGGTGTCTTCACACGTAGTGGAATTGCTGCGGATATGCAGCAGAATTCCCCCTTCAGGGCTTATTCAGACGACAGTATTTGCACAGGTATTTCCACACATAAAACGTCGCACATAAAATGCGATCATGCGAAGCATTGGGTTTCAATGGCATCGTTCAGATGAACGTTTTTTTTTTCCTGCACAAAATATTTGCGCAAGAAAAAAATTAGGACTTAATCAATCTTTCCGGCCATATATTTTATATGTGGCATGAAAAGATAGATCTTACCCTGTCTTTCACCGTATTACGCAGCAAGCTCCCATAGACTTCTATGGCAGCTGAAAAAAAAGGGAGGGGGAGGGAGTTATCCTGCGTACAACATTGGGAAAAGAAGACAGCTAGCCGTAATTAGGCATTTAATTGCCATTCTAATCCACAGGAAGAGTGCTACATGTGAGCGGGTGAACGGGCATATAGATCGCCACAATAAACTGATAGATCAGCTGGCACGGAGGTATCAGCCTCCCTTTTGGTCTCTCTTCCCTTCATTTTATGTGAATATATGATCCTTATGGATAAGCGTATTACGCATACGCTCGTGTGAACAGCTTTAAATATGCAACTTCGGAGAGGGACTTGAGCGTGGCAAAAGTTAATTCATGTGATTGAACAGTGCGTACGGCGAACATATAAACGCATACGCTCGTGTAAAGGAGCCTTCAATCGGAAGAATGAAATCTGCAACGGATCTGCAGCAAAAAACGCATCAAAATCCTCAGCATGTGAACGCACCTCAGTGTAAGAAGGTATATTTCCCGTCAAGGTATTCCGAATAAAGCAGAAGTTGCTGGCAGTCGCTGACCAGATGAAACTGTCGCACAGAGGCAACAATATCTCACAAATCAGTAGGTTTAATGAAGCAAAACGGCAGCAAGTAGTGAATGAGAGCGTTGTGGGAGACATATGCTCAGCCATACTATTAGATAGATGATAGGATCAACAGAGATACCAACACGGTGAGCTTCCTCCACTCTCCGGAATCTCCCCGCTCCCGTAACCATGGAAACTAGCTATATTTAGTAGTTTTAGTCTGTTTTCTTCCATATAAACTCCCTTGCTGAGCCGTAGACAACAGAAGAGCTTCTACGTTACTAAATTATTCCAGAGGTTAATCAAATGTGACATCACTGCTTTACTTCTGACATCACAGTCTAATAGCGGGTTATTACAAATGATCTTCCCGATGTCAGACCCTCAGAACTCCGTTTAATGACCCTGAGATATCAATGGAAAGAAAACGGCAAAAATGTTCATTTAGCAGAACTGTCTACCAAAAGATTGGTTGCTATGGGCAACAAGGGAAGTCTTCCTGTTACAGTTTTGCTAAATAAAGCCCAAAAGGTTTTATTCTGCTGTAGTCCTCACTATTGAGATATGAGACAAGATGGCCACCAGCAAAGACAGAAGAGCGTTTTGCATCCTTGATTTTCACATCTACCAGTCTGTTATTAGTGTGCAACGTCATTTTTGTACAAAGTTTGGTGAAGCTTCACCCAGCAGGCGCACAATTCATAAATGGTACCCTGATTTTAAGGGAAAAGGTTGCATCAGTAAGAGAAAATCATTCAAGCCGGCCGCCAGTAAGCATGGAAACGGTGGAGCGTCCGTGCGTGAGTCACACGAAGTGCTCAGAAATCCATCAGAGCGAGCAAAGAATTGGACGTCCTGCGGCCGATCGTGTGGAAGATTCTGCGCAGACGATTCTGATGTTATCCCTACTGACTGTAATTGTTACCGGCCCTGAAACCGGATGACAAAGCGCGGCGACGTTCTTTCTGCGTGACTATGCAGACTGTAATGTACAGCGATGTGATGAAGCCGCCTTCCACCTTTCAGGCAACAAACAACGTCAGAATGTGGAGGAGATAAAACCCACCAGTCTACGTGGAGCAAAAGGGCGAATGGGAATGTGTTCTGTGCTGTAACCTGTAGGAAAGTGTACGGCTCCTTCTTCCATCAGGAAACTATCCTCGGGATTTTGTACCTGGACGCCACAGATATGTCTGCTGCCGCAGCCGGAACAGGGAGTCCCAGGTTTCAGCTTCCAACAGGACGGGGCATCCGCCATTATCACAATGACGACAGAAGTTAGCGGTGACTACCAAACAGATAGATTGGCTGTGCAAGTGGAGATGATTGTGAACTTCTTCCATAGCTTCCATGTTCCCCGGACCTTACACCTTGTGATGCTTCCCTCTGGGGGTGTTACAGTCTACCTGACCCCCTTATCACCCGCCATGATCTGCGGCATTCCAGAAGCCATTGCATCAGTCAGTCGTGATCCGCTACAATATGCATGGCAGGAACTTGACAACAGGCTCCATGTGTATCCGGTAACAAAGGGGGCCACACTGAGTACCTCTGAAGGGGAAAACAATTTTGATGCTGTGCTACTAAACTTTATGAGTCTCTGTTCTCATTGATATCAAATTTATTTATCTGAGTGTCAGTAAACGGGAGTTTTGAGTGTTTCAAAATTGGAAGATCATTTGTAATAACCCTCTAGAAAGTGATTGCACATGGTAGTAGAAACGAGCATTCTTTTGTTTGCATTTTATGTGTACATGACAGTTTACACAAGTCTAGAGAATGATTATTTTAAGCACTTCTTCTTAAGCTAGGTGAGTTATCAACAACCTGATTGATCTGCATTGCTTATTGCACTTAGTGATATTTGTGAAACCATGCATTGATAGATCAACTTGAAGCTCCAGGATCCCAATGTAACATCTGTAACAGTGCCCCCACCTAGCATGTAGCATGTTAAAATACCAGTGCTCTTGGCATGGCAGAGGAGAAATTGGGCCCCAGGAAACACCAGAGTCAGGGTGAGAATGCTTCCTTTGTACCACTGCAACATCCGTGGAGCGGGCCCCAGACTAGGAGACAGCGGGGGTAGAGTAGGTCACTTGTCACAGTGGATCTACCATCTCCCACCTGGAGGGTAACCAGGGATACATCCAAGGGGTGCAGGCAGACTATATTAAATAGGAAACCCACAAGCGAATTACCTTGGTTCTTCTTTGTCACTCGTGACGGCACCATTCCTTCCTCCGTGGTGATTTTTCCAGAGAATTAATAAGAGTCCACACACAGGGCAGAATTCAATAGGCCACACCGGGAACGGTCTGTAAAGCCATTTACTGATTATCTTGAAATAACAATGTACAACAGTCCTCTTTACATCCACATTAGTGAGGGTTTAGAACACATGAAGCGACAGAGAGGAAACACGGGAGAAACAGGGTGACTTACACAGGCCAAGTTAACTGTGGTTTCCCGGTCCCGGACACTGACTCTTAGGAAACTCCACCAACACTCTACCGGTCCACTCTCACGGAACTTGAGACACTCTTCCCCTCACACCACACGGCGGGAAAAACTCCACATAACAAGGGAAAGTAGAAAAAGGGGTTTGCGGCATTAAAGGGGTATCCTCTCAGCCTCTTCCATCTCTTCTTGTACTCAAAATAAAGGTATCTGAGTACAGGCCAGGCTCTCTCTCTCTCTCCAAGGCAACAGTCAAAAACCAAAGACAAAACAGAACTCCCAACTCCTCTCACACACCTTGCATCCACATATATATAACGAGGTCACATGACATACAAATAGATACTTTCCCATAACCCAAACAGTAACCCATTCAGTGCTGCAAAGGTGAAATACACATCATATTCATACACATAGAAGACAGTGGAAAAATAAAGAAACACAAGACAGAACACATGTGCACATTAACTTCTGTACACTGCACCACCCCTACCTGCACCCCTACTCTAAAGTGTGGAGTCAGTTTCTTGTGAATTTCAAACCTATCAAATTGACTTTTGATCTCTACAAAGATCGAGACCAATGAACTGTTTAAAGTTGGAAGTAGACCTTGACAGTTCTCTGTTTTCAATAATTTTATTACATCAGGGTGTTATTACATTTTTTATTACATCACTAGGGTACCTACACGTGGGCAAGCACAATAACGGGCCGTAAAACTGGGCCCAATATTGTGCTCGCCAATGTGTGATTTACCCATGTCACCAGGTCTCACATAGCGATGACCTCATCACAGGTCCTATAAGCATGCGGTTACTATCAGGCTCTGCATGTTTTAGGACCTGTGATGACATCACTGTCATGTGATCAGGTGCTGAACTCAGACCCCGGTGACTGATCACATGACGGTGACATCATCACATGTAACTCACACAGTCACTCAGTCCCTGACAGACAGGTGGTCATTGTGGAGGAGGACACACTTTAAGCTCTGAAAGCCCCAGGACTGCCATTGCAGATTACCTGGGTACAGTGGTGTGGCTTGATAGTTTGCCTGTCCCACTTCAGTATAATGTAATATCAAACCATCGGAAGTTTAAGTTCCCTAAAAGGCCTAAAAAAATGTAAAAATCAGTTTTAAAATTTTTTAGTAATTATTTTAAAAAAAGCTAATAAGAGTTTAAATAGAGATAACACACAGGCCTGCGACCCCCTAACACCAATTTAGAGATCATAAAACTGTCACATTCCTTACGAGTGGACTAATTAAGTATTTACTTCTCTGCTCATCTTGTCTGGTATTGTTTTAAGTGCAAATTAGTCTCACCATGTCTGTGCCTTTTCACGTGTGTACATTTGTACAGATCTGTTTTATTGTGCCATAAGAATCCTGAGAGGTTGGAAAGCTCGCTGTAACATCATGTATTTTTGTTAGCCATTAAAAGTAATCATATCTACCAGATTACTTGGTTTCTCTTGCTGGAACCAATCACATTTTGCTCTGCTGGCTAACATGATACCTAACCTTTTGTTCGTTTTACAAAAAGAACAGGAATGTTAAGACAAACTGCTCTACCGTGCATGAATATTGGACTGCCCGTTGTTAAGCCTTAAACAGCCAATATAATACGATTATACCTGTTGATCACAATGCCTGAGCTAGGACACCAGAGGTTGGATTGTGCCATATTTTCTGGGTTCTCAAAAGATAAAAAAAAACAGATCAAATTCCAATGTCAACAGTTGGAGATGTGGACTCTGAGGGAGTCTTCCTAAGGCCAGTTTCACAATGGCGATAGGCTTTCTTGCGAAGCGAGAGTAAGTGAAAACACATGATAATGAAACCAATGATTTTCAATGGTTTCATTCTCATTTGCGATTTCTTCATTAAACCCTTGCAGCGCTAAGAAAAATCTGCACCAGCCCCATTGAAAACATAGGGAGTACATTGCGCTCCACTGACACAACTGTGACACCTGTGACAGCTATGGCAGGGGATTCATCCCTCAAGGATAAAGGAATCTCCTGCCACAGCTGTCACAGCTGTGGCAGAGGTCCACGATGCTACGCATTGCTTTCAATGTGGCCAGTGGTGCTGCCGCAAAAGCATCAAAAGCAGTGGGTTGCAGGTAACCCCCACAGCGATGATTTTCGGGGAAGATGGAGATATATAGTACTGTACACCTGATGCACTGAGACTCTGACAGTGAATTCGGTGGTAACATATAGTGCTGTATACCTGATGCACTGAGACTCTGAGAGATGACACTGGCAATTAGGTAAAGAAGCTGCCGTTCCTGCTGCACTGTCCGCTCTTCATCCAGATCCAAGGTCTCTCTCCTCTTGTTTCCAACTTCCCAGTCCAATCAGTTCATACAAGTCAATGGAGTTCTTCTCCCTTCACTAGGTGCTACTCAGCGGGCTGCCAACACTTCTCCTCGCACATGACGTCATGACCATCTTCAGCGTGGCAAGGGGGAAAATGCCGGTTTGCAAGTGTCAGTCTGCCTGAACCTCCAGGGTGTGGGACGTTGTGGGCAGTGGGTAGGTGACATAATAGTAGCGCTGCATAAAGAGAGGGAATTTGGGGCAAACTGCTACCTTTCACTGAATATCCACTGCCATCTTCTGCTTCTCTAACTTCTTAGCTGATAACTAGAGTTGAGCGAACGTACTCTGTCGATCTTGATGCTCGTTTGAGTATTAGCGTACTCGATGGTGGTCGTTACTCGAATGAGCATCACGCCAAGTTTGACCCCGCCCCAGTTTTTGGCCCCTCCCCACCGCGACACAGCGCACGTCAAAGGCAAATCTTTTGGCTGGCAGGCAGGGGGAACGGGGGGGAGAGAGAGAGAGAGAGACAAAAAAAAAAAAAGCTCGGGACCCGCCGTCCCACATACAAAAATGCTCGAGTCTCCCATTGTAGTCAGTGGGGTTCGTTACTCGCGTAGAGCTCTCCAATTTTACGAAAAGCTCGACTCGAATAACGCGGACCCGAGCATTTGGGTGCTCACTCATCTCTACTGATAATTCTTTCCGTTTACCAATTAGGGCTTCATTATAATTCCAGTGCCATAGAACGGCATTATGTAAGTTTCAGGGGCTACAGGGGTATAGTTTGCGAGGGTACTACTGCTGAGAGAAGAATTGAGGGCAGTGGCAGGATGAGGAGAGTGTGCAGAGATGAATTGTGACTGGAGGATGCCTTCATGGTGGTCTGGGCCCAGATGAAGAAGAAAAACAAAAACAGATTATACTAATCACAGAAGACACCCCCTGTGGTTACTTAAGGTAACTGCACTGTCATCACTTACACTGTGAAGAACTGGTATTTGTTATATATATGGTGACTGCACTATTAAGAAATATCCTAGAGCTGAGCAGTTGTATCTAAGGCTGCTACATTATAGATATGCTGTCACTAATATAATTTTTTTTGGGGGGGAGTTCAATTCTGATTTGCCATGGGGCTCCATGAGTTCTATGTACACCCCTGCATACATACTATACTACATATGTGATTTTTTTTTTTTTTGTGAAAAAGGGGTTAACATTGAACCACTACAATCTCATGCCACAAAAAGTCCCCCTGTAGCGCCGGCCTAAGTAAGGGCTTACAGAAAATTTCTACTAGATGGTCAACCTCCAGGGAATAATAGCTTTTCGATGAACATGAATATATGAAAGGGTCTTATAGCTCCCCCTGGCTTACAGTTCAGGCCAGTATTCATTTTCTAGTGATAAAACTGGCATCATTGATTGTGTAACTATCATGAATTCTGCATGGAAACAAATAATAAATAACAATGCAAAAATCTCTATTATTCTTAAAGTATGTATTAAAACATCTACTTATAACAATGAGCATAGAATAAAAGGCGGAAATCTATATGTGATTGTCAGTCAATTTTCAGTTTTAATAATCTGAATGAACCACTAAGGACTAGCGGAGGGGCTTGTTGCTGTTGTTGAAATGCAAACATCATCATACGCACCAAAGATGGATCATAGTTTAGATCTTTTGCATAAAGAAAAAGCCTTATAAAACAGCATGATGTAATACCAATAGTTACTGATGCTCTTGAGTGGTAAAGAGATTAATGTTTATAGCTGTGATGCTCTAAGACAGTGGTGGACAACCTGTGGCTCAGGGGCCACGTGCGAGCCATGCAACCATTTTGTATGGCCTCCAACCATCTGGATAGGACACGGAAATGCTTGTGTGTGTAGCTGCTCACATAAAGTTTCCATTCCACATGAGAAGGTGCACAGATCATGAGCAGGGATGGGCTAGTGTTGTACTGGGCAGTGGTAGGGGGCTAGAAGCTGTGTTTTCTGTGCTTTTTTACTAAACAAAATCAGTAGGTCACGAGTCTAGCATGGAATTGGAATCTCATGTTGTAGCCACTTACGGGAGGGTAGCGTGGTCCAGGATTAGCCGAGATCTGGTACACAAGATGGTGGTATGGTAGAGCTGGTTTAGGCAGAAGAATAGTCAGATGGGATAGCTGAGGTCTGGTACACAGGAACAGTCTTCTCTTGTAGGGAGCAGGTTTATAGGCTGAGGTATTGAGCACAATAAACACGCAAAGGAGGGAACAGGACCTGGTTTATCTATGAGGGTAATTGGGGAAGATAACACAGGGTGGACTAGATAGCCAAGACATGGAACAGGAGACAGGGAAGGTGGAACACAAGACTAGGAATGCAGGGAACTATCCAACATGCTGAATAGCTCAGTATGAAGGGCTGCTGCTTGGGGTGCAGGAGGTCACAGATTTGAATCCAGACACAGTAACAACACAGCCAGGTGGTACAAGGGTGATCAAAGTTGGGAAAGGGTAGAGCTAAGCCAAGCTCAGTTACAAAGATTGAAGTCCCCTTGTCAACATATATTTGCAACTGTGTCAAGACTTGTGCCTCGATTCTGGTCACACTAGTTCAGGTAAAGGCCAAGTTTTAAAATGGGCTTAGAACACCAAAGGAACTCAAACAGTTTTGTTCATAAAAGTCAATTGACCAAACAGAATAAACATCTATTGCCCTGTTTACTGTCCAACAGGGCTGCAGGAGGAAGGGAGAAAAGCGGAGGAACTGATATTGTACTGCAGCAATTAGTATTACAGTCCATTCTACCAGAATACTTGCAAAACTGTTTGCATAACTCAAATGTCTAGAATCATCCCAGGAAGGGTTTCAACCCAGAAGACTATTACAATCTACTGACACTGCAGAGCAGGAGAGACACATATCAGAAGGTGAAAATTAGACATTTTTTCCATTTCACTAATTTAGAAATTGATGGCAGCGACATGTCACACAAAAGTTGGGGCAGGGCCATGTCTATCATTGTGTAGCATCTCCTTTATCAACAACACTCCTGGAAAGTGAAGAGGATTGCTAGAGTTTTGGAAGAGGAATGTTGTCCCATTCTCGTCTGATGTAAGATTCTAGCTGCTCCACAGTTCTGGGTGATCTTTGCTGATATTTGGTTTCATAATGCGCCAAATGGTTTCTATTGGTGAAAGGTCTAGACTGTGGGAGGCCGGTTCAGCCTCCAGACTTCTTCTGTGAAGCCATGCTGTTGTGATGGGTGTAGGATGTGGTTTAGCATTGTATTACTGAAATAATGAAGTCTTTCCCTGAAATAGACATTATCTGGATGGGAGCATATGTTCTAAAACCTCAATATAATGATAATCATTGATAGTGCCTTTTATGATGTGTAAGCTGCCCATGCCATAGGCACTAATACAACCCCATACCATCAGAGATGCAGGCTTATGAAATGTGTGTCCATAATAAGCTGGATGGACCCTTCCCTCTTGAGTCCGCAGGACACGGCATCTGTGGTTTCAAAAAAGAGTTTCACATTTTGATATACCTGACTACAGAACAGTTTTCTCATTTTGCTTCAGTCCATTTTAAATGAGCTTTAGCCCACAGAAGATGCCAATATTTCTGGATTGTGTTCATATATGGCTTCTTCTTTCCATGATACAGCTTTAACCAGCATTTATGGATTGTACGGCGAACTGTGTTCAAAGACAATGATTTCTGGAAATATTCCCGAGCCCATGCAGTGATTCACATTACAAAATCATGTCTGTTTTCAATGCAGTGCCATCTGAGGGTCTGTAGATCTCAAGCATCCAATACTGACCCTCGCCCTTGTCCCTTGTGCACATGAATTTCTTCAGATTATCTGGATCTTTTGATGCCATTATGTACTGTAGATGGTGGGATATTCAAAGTCTTCGTAATTTTATGTTGAGGAATTGTTTTCTAAAATTGTTCAACAATTTTTAGATGGAGTTTATAACAGATCGGTGACCTCTGACCATCTGTGCTTCTGAGAGACTCTGCCTCTCTAACATGCTCTTTTCATACACAGTCATGTGATTTAGTAGAAAATTGACCCTTCAGCTGTTTTTCATTAGTACCACTTACTTTTCCAGCCTTTTGTTAACCCATCCCAACTTTTGTGAGACGTGTCGCTGCCATCAGTTTATAAAGGAGTTAATTTTTAAAAGGAAATGGAAAAATGTCTCCCTTCCACTTTCTGACAGTTGTTCTATTTTGAATAAAATATGGTTAGATGAGATTTCCAAATCACTGCATTCTTTTTTTTCTCTCTACATTTATTTATATTTTACACAGCGTCCCAACTTTTTTGAAATTGGGGTTGTATTTAAAATAAAACAGTAACACTTTTCACCCCCTTATATTTCTAGGTCCCCCCATATATCAGGACCATGGGGTCTTCTGACTTGAGTTTAGCACTCCAGAAAGTATTACATGGGATAACAATTCATATGGCTTTCTCCATTATAGTTTATGCAAGTGAAATGCTAGGCTGTTACTACAGCATCTACAGTCTATAAAGGAGAAAGCCACATGCATACATGGTCTTCTCTTTTTTAAAGTGTTGACTTGAGAGAAGGGGGCTCCCATTCTCCCACTAGGTGAAAGTCTTGAAAGTGGAACCTGACATATCAGACATTTATGGTAGGTTCTTGTACATTTAGGATGACAGCCTTCTAATTAAAGGAGATGTCTCGAGGAAGCAGTGAATTTTTTTTTTTGCCCAGTCCCCCTAATTAAGCATACATTACTAAGCCCCCCTGTAAATGACATTTCTAGCTGGTTCGTACTTACCGTTCCAGCGTTTCAGCAACTTATAAAAGTTTCCCCAAGATGGCCGCCGGCTCTTTTCCCGTCGCTCGCTGCAGCCCGACGTGCGCGCTCCCGAGACGCTGCCAGCTGTGTCTCCATGACAACACGACGCCCCGCAGCCGCCGACCGGACCCACCGCAGCCGCTGACCAGTCACCCACCGCCAGGCAGCAGGTAACCGGCGCTAGCCCCCGGCTCCCCAGCGCTACGCTCCCGGCTCCCCAGCGCTACGCTCCCGGCTCCCCAGCGCTACGCTCCCGGCTCCCCAGCGCTAGACCCTCAGCCCAGGTGAAGGCCCTGGAGCCCAGCGCTAGGTTCCGGAGCCTAGCGCTAGGCCCCGGAGCCCAGCGCTAGGCCCCGGAGCCCAGCGCTAGGTTCCGGAGCCTAGCGCTAGGTTCCGGAGCCCAGGTGAAGGCCCCGGAGCCCAGCGCTGGGCTCCGGGGCCTTCACCTGTCAGTGAACATCACCCCCGACCCATCACTTACCTGGGCGGCTTCTCGGGGCTGCTGGGCTGGGCTTCTCCGCTGGGCAGCTCCAGTTTCTGCACCTTCCTCTAACAGAGGAAGGTACAGAATGGCCGCTCCAGCGCGCTCCCGAGCAGTGACAGCTCGTCTGCGCATGCGCAGAAGAGCTGTAGCGGGGAGCACACTGAAGCGGCTCGTGCTGGAAGGAGAAGACCGGACTGCGCAAGCGCGTCTAAAAAAGCAAGCTGCCAGCGAATTTAGACGGGACCATGGAGACGAGGACGCTAGCAACGGAGCAGGTAAGTGGAATAACTTCTGTATGGCTCATATTTAATGCACGATGTACATTACAAAGTGCATTAATATGGCCATACGGAAGTGTATAACCCCACTTGGTTTCGCGAGACCACCCCTTTAAGGGCTCTTTTATACGGAACAACCTGTTGGGCATCTGCTTTTATACAGGAATGATCATTACTCACAAATGAACGACTGCCTATTTACACAGGCCGATCTGTCTTTCAGTTTTACGCATGCAGAAACTGAACGATGAATGAAAAGTGAATGAATTCTCATTTGTCGTTCATTTGGGACAAACATTTACACTGAAAAATAATCATTCAGATTCCCGCTGGATGCGGGAAACTATAGGAGTTATCAGCCTGTATAAAAGGGCTCTAAGGGTGGAGACTTGGCTCAGACTGGCTCACTGGGGAACTGGTGAATTCCTCCAGTAGATTCCTAACTCTGTCAATATCTCCTTGTGGACTGTTTGTGCTGAGACAGGTATAATTGTACCTTGACGCCACCGGAAAGGTGGGTGTCCACAAGGGGAAGGCTGTTTGACAGGCAGGTGACACCCCCTGTTTTTGATTGGATGCAGGGCGTGCTCCCCGGAGTTGGGCTCACAGGTCCTGCCACTGACTACTAACTGGAGGCTTACTTGTCGCTACCACACTGCATCGAAGACCTAGTAAGGGGACATATCAGGCTGTCGTCGGCCACACTGACAGAGCCGCTGTGAGTGCGGCGGCAGCTACACTCACAGCGCCAGCAGCACTGCCGTCTTTGCTGAATATTCTTCTTGCGGAGAGAAGTCCGCTGGAACAGCGCCGGCGACCACACTCACAGTGGCAGCAGCACGGGCACCTCTGCAGAAGATTGTTCTTGCGGGGAGACGTCAGCTGCAATGGCGCCGGTGGCTACAGTGACAGCGGGGTCAGTAGCAGGGGTGCCGCAGGACTTGGAACCTGTAGGCGCCTACAGTCACAGCGGGGGCAGAAGCACGGCCGCCTTAGCAGAAGTTTGCTGTAGCCGCCAGAATGCCGCTGGCAGGATGTCACAGGCTACACTGAGGCAAGGGGCATGAGCAGGGGACTTGCAGCACATGCACGCTGTAGCTGGGACAATGCCAGCGCCCTCGGGAGGGGAGATGGCCACGAGACACAAACACATGAGTGGCAAAGGCAGATGGACGCCCAACAATGCGATGTGGAAAACGCAGTGCACAGGACCACTTAGGCTGAGGAAGTGAAGCCAGCCCTGCAGCCAATCAGAAACAGGGGGTGTCACCTGGCTGTCAAACAGCCTTACCCTGGTGGACCTCCACCACTTCCGGTGGCGTCAAGGTACAATAATATCACTGAGACGTATATTCAATATTCTGTCTGTACCTGCACATGCTGGCCCCTGCCATCCCATAACTTAAATGGCAGCTATTGGCATAAGAGGACCCTTCTTCTCTCTGTAGATCAGCCCATGGGTCCCCTTTCCTCCATTATCATGGTCACAACCCCAAACCTATCGATTTGCAACATCTCAGGACTGCAGGAGGCTGCTGATTGCATCACTGCTGCCTGCATCATTCACAGTGTACCGACCATGTGGCAATGGGACAGGAAAGAGAAGCAAAGGCCCCTAACCTTATTCAAGCAACAGGCTTCATGGCACTGCCAGTGCAGGGGGCACAGGAGGGCAGACCAGAAGGAAGGAGTGATACTAAAGCCAAAGGTAAGACACAGCAGTATAATGTGGAGGATGCTTGTGTAGCAATACATGATTCAGGATACAATGCAGCAAATTGAACATTCAAGATGTGCACTATTCATTTAACTGCTTAGTAACCAAGCCTGCTTGCGCATTAATGACCAGTTCAAATGGAAATCTGATGTGTGTCATTTTAACATAGATTAGTTACTTTAACAAAGAATAGCAGGTTTCGCATATCCAAGTGATTCTGACATAGTTTTTTCGCCACATATTGTACTTCATTTAGGTGGTGAAAATAGTCTGATAGAATTTGTGTATATTTATTAAAAACGCCAAAATTGGGAAGATTTTTTAAAAATTGTCATTTTTTTTCACATTTTCCATTGTAATATATCAAATATGTGCAAACATACTGTAGGAATTTTTGATAAGATAGATATTTCCATTTGTTTACTTTATTTTGGCCGCACATTTGAAAAGCTTTTGTTTTTTTTTAACCATTTAGCAGACGTACAAATTTAACATTGATTATCAACATTTTGAGGAACATTTTGTTTTCCTACACCAAGCCAAGATTGCAAAGGCTCATAGGTGACCAAATGATAAATACCCCCACAAATGGACCCATTTTAAAAACTACACCCCTTAATGCATTTACTGGAGGAGAAAAATAAAATTTCATATTTTTGCAAATGTGTCATTTTAAAGGCAGTTTTTTTTTCTATATTTCACATTAAAATAAGAATTTACACCCCAAAATAGATACCCCTGTTTGTCCTGTGTTCAGAAATATACCCGTTGTGGCCCTAATATTATGTTTGTATGCACAACGGGGCCCAAACCGAAAGGAGCAGCTGGTGGCTTTCAGAACAGACATTTTGCTTGAAGGTGTTTCAGGCCCCATTGCCCACTTGTAGAGCCCTTGAATGGTCAAAACAATATAGAACCCCCACAAATGACCCCCTTTTTTTGGCAATTGTGTCATTTAAAAAACATTTTTTTGTACAGCACATATGTGAATGAAGACTTGCGCCCCAAATTGGATACCCCCGTTTGTCCTGTGTTCAGAGACATACCCAGTGTTGCTCTAATATTATGTCTGTATGCACAACGAGGCCCAAACCGAAAGGAGCAGCCAGTGGCTTTCAGAACAGACATTTTGCTTGAAGGTGATTTAGGCCCCATTGCCCACTTGTAGAGCCTTTGTGCGGCCAAAACGACAAATGACCCCATTTTAAAAACCAGACCCCTTAACGAATTCATCTAGGGGTGTACTGCGTATTTTGACCCCACAGTTTTTGAATAAATCTAAGCATAGCAGAAGGAAAAAATTAAGATTTTCATTTTTTTGGCAATTGGTTCATTTAAAAACATTTTTTTTTTGTACAGCGTACATAGGAATGTAGACTTGCACCCCAAGAAGGATCCCCCTGTTTGTTCGGTGTTCAGAAATATACCCATTGTGGCCCTAATCTACTTACAGGACACATGGTTAGGTCTATAATAGATGGAAAGCCCATTGGATTTCAGGGCACAACTGAATAAATTCAAGGCCCCATTGCTCACTTGTGTGGAAAAAAATCGACTCCCTAAAAATAATCCCCAGTCCAACCCCATATTTTTTGCCATTCCCCAAATCTTCGATAAAAGTAATGATGTAAACTGTGTGGTATGTCCAAAGACAGGGGTAATTATGGAGGCTGGTTGGAATGGGCACATGGGGCAATAAAATAGGGTATCCCTCTTCCTCTTATGCTTTTTTTGGGGGGGGGGTATTTCTTTACCTCAGCAGCAGGGATGGGGTTTAAAGTGGCGCTCTGTGAGGCTTTGTAAGCTCACTGAGGTGCAGTGGTCGCACACAGAAGGCGCTCAACAAGCTGCTCCTGGAATTGCAGGAAGGCAAGCATTCCCGGGGCTTCTTGTAATTTACGTATTACAGGTAGCGCTCTGAATAACGCCGGGCTCACACGGCTGTATGTGGGATCCGCTTGTGGAGGCCCGCAGCGGATCTGAGCTGAGAGCCCATCCGTGGCCCACGTACGGCCCCGTAATGTACTGCACATAACTGCTTACTCACACAGGCGGTCATGCACAGCACACCTGTGTTTATATTTCCCGTGCCATCACTCAGCGATAACGCGGGTACCCACAGCCCGTACACAATGTAGTTGCGTATGGGCTGCAGGTATATCGGTCACCATAGAGCACAATGTCACAGATATTCGCGGTAAAATAGAACCTGCTGCTTTCTGTTTTCTGCGAGTGGATTACGCAATTCCGACCTGCTAATTTGAGTGGAATTGTGCAATCCATTGTATTTGATTGATCTGCGGATTACCGCAGATCAAATGCATGCAGAATCCGCAATTTCTATCCGGTCATGGGAGACCGACCTAAGGTAGATCGCTACCTTTTAATCACGTGACTGGGGAAAGCTCAACGAAAGCCACCGGTCACTGCTCTAGGAACTCTGCGACTGTTGGTTCCTGTGAATGTGCCTGGCAGTTTGCTGGCTGCTGCATGCGCAGAAGCCAGGGAAGGTCCACGGAGGAGGATCGCATCAGGGTTCAAAAGTGGAGGCCTCCGGGAAGATGTTTCGTTTCATCTCCTCTCACTGATCGCATTGGTGAGGAACGATGAAAGTTCAACTTTTTTTAACCTTTTACGTGATCGCCATTATCCATTGGATAACAGCAATAACGTGACCAGTAACCGCATACCGCGGCCCCCCATGACATCTCCAAGCTCTCGGCTACCTTTGGTAGCCAGGAGCAGGGAGATTTCAAATTTCCCAGGCAATCCTGGATTCTTGCGAATGCGTCCGCCATTATGCTGATTGGCGCATGCGCCGAAGCCAGGGCTAGGTCTACGGATATAGATCCCATCGGGGGACAAATCCGGGGACCTTATTTATGTAATTTCATCTCCCCTCATGGATACGATCCCTAAAGGGAGATGAAACATTACTTTTTAAACTTTTTTAAAAACTTTTTTAACTTTCCATGATCCCGTTATTTGATGGATAACGGTGATCATGTGACTGTGAACTGCATACAGTGGTCCCCAGTCACATCTACCTGCACTCGGCTGTCTTTGACAGCCGGGTGCAGGGGAATTTTAAATGCGCAGAAGCCCATGTCAGGTCCCGATCTCCGCCGGACATCATGGGGAACCGGGGTAAGTATTTTCACCTCTCCTCATGGATCCAATCCATGAGAGGAGGTGAAACTAACTTTTGTACACTTTCCGTGATCGCCGTTATCCAATGGATATGAAATCCAATGGATAACGGCGATCACGGAAAATGTAAAAAAAAGTGAAAGTTTTCATCGATACTGCGTATTTTTCTGAAGTTATGCAGCCCGTATGAATGGCTGAAAATACGCGGCTAAACTTCGGAACTCAAACGTGGCAATTATTCATGCATGCAATTATACGGTGTGTATGGGTGAGTGTAAAAACGCATACGGTCATGTGGAGGAGGCCTAAGAGTCCACGGTGTATTTTATATAGTGTGATTTATTCTGTGAGCAGATATGAAACTCAGATTGTGGTAAAAAGTGGCGCTGCTGCTGCAGTGGATGCTTCTGCTCTCCTATAGGTTGACAAGAAAAGAGATTGGCTGCTGGAAATGCATCTGCTTGAAGTGTTACATCAGACCGCACTTACTAACGTTATGTGTGTTCTGATTTTGTATTTGGTTGCTTTTTGAGTATTATTACATAAAGTTTTTTCATGGTTCAGGAAAATGTGGTTACACTACAAGGGTTTTTTGCAGGAGTGGATCACAGCCATGTAGAGAATGCATGTTTGTTACTCTTCAATCAATAGCAACAGCAGACATGTTATTTATATAATTCCTTGAACTTTATGTAAAACATCTGATATTTCGCCACGGGGGAGCGGGGGGGGGGGGGGGGGAGCGCTGTCAGTTCTCTGCGGTGCTCACTGTGGGGAATCATGGAAAATCGCGACATGCCACAATTTAGATCCTGCAAGCGGAGAATCGCTATGATTCTCCGCTCGTGGACACTGCGGCTGCGCTTTCTATAGCAACGATATGTAAAGCGTTCACTGCGTTACCCGCAGCCGGATTATCGCCGCAGGTAACGCAATGAACAATGGCTCAGACAGGCAGCCTAAGATGTATTACTCGTCAGCTGAAAATTTGCTTGTTAGAACATTTGAATGATACTTCTAAGGGCTCTTACACACTGGCAATAGGTTTTCTAGAGAAGCAGCTTTTTTGCATCGCAGCGAGGTTTGAGTGAACACATTGCAGATGAGAATGAAACCATTGAAAATCATTGGTTTCATAATCATGCCTTTTCACTCACTCTTGTTAGAAAACCTTACTCTGCAATTCAAAATATTTTTTTTTCATGTCATGAAGGCTTTACTACATCTTTCAGAGCCGTTCGTATTGCAATAACAATCAGATCCATGGGGTGATATAATTGCACATTTCTTGATAAACCATATTGGATATATCATTTAAAAAAAAAAATAATTACACTGTACAACACATTTTTTGTAACCGATAAGCAGATATGCGGCTTATAGTAACTTTAGTGCGCTGAATTCAAATATGATATCCGTTTTTTCTGCCACGTAAGGTTTTCCAGTTATGGGGAATAATGTAATCCAATTGCCGTTGTATTGTATTTTTTGGAAATCTGCCTATACAATTAATCCAGCAGACTCGCCATTAACCTTGCTTACTAAAAAGAACAAAACTGATTGTGCAACTATTTCGCAATTACTGTTACACACCGTGTGCAAAATGAACACTATAATGGTAGGTTTATGTAACATATAGGGTATGTTTCCACGTGGCGTATACACTGCGGATCATCCATCAGTAACTTGTAATTAATTGACTGTGTTTTTACAGGTCATTGGTTAGATTAAATAAATAATCAAAATCATAAAACAAAAATACATGTTTACTATCGCTGCATCTGTAAAAGTCTGATATATCAAAGCAATTAGAGATGAGCAAGCATACTTGCTAAGGACAATTGCTCGATCGAGCATTGTCCTTAGCGAGTATCTCCCTGCTCGGCAGAGAAGGTTCTGGTGCAAGCGCGGGTGACAGGTGAGTTGTGGCAGTGAGCAGGAGGGAGAGAGGGAGAGAGAGATCTCCCCTCCGTTCCTCCCCGCTCTTCCCTGCCGCTCACAAATATTCATTATATTGGTCTAGGGTTTTATTTTAGACCAATATATTGAATATTTGTTATTTATACATAGGCAATTGATGAGGCTGGAGCCTCCGACGCATGATTTCCTTCTCCCATCTACTTGCGTTCCATGGGTGCGTCCCCGCGTCACATGCACGGCCACCCACCCGGAAGCACCTTTCCAGTTACCAAACTGAGCGTGTGACGTAGGATGCTACCATGTCACACGCTACACACTCTACCCGGAAGTTCCATCAGACGTATGGCGCCGGTCATGCCAGTACGGACGGACCTCCTCAGTGCTCCGGAAGAGAAGAGAACACATGCGCGGAGGCCCTGGATTGGTCTTTTGGTTGATGTAAGTCCCACATTTATTGTTTATATTACATTGTGTTTTATGTTTAAATATGCTTGAAAAAGTTGCGGTGACCGCGACGAAATCCGTTGCATATGTACCTTTATTAAAGATCCTAAATTAATCTTTTTTGGTCTGATTTGGTTTGGATCTGTTTCGTGGAGTGCCGGGCCTTTTTTCTTTTTCCTTTGCATTTTCACTATCATGTGATCAGTGGCAGAGCTCAGAGCTACAGTGATTCAGCTGCTCGCGGAGGTAAAATCCTGTCTGGTGTTACGATCGTGTGGGCAGGCAAAGCACGGACCCACGCGATCGTGACCAAAGGGGATGCACACGGGTATCACCAGGGTCACACGGGACTCACACCGCTTTCAGGCAACTGACCCTGTGCTACAAGGAGGAATGAGAGTGGCCCTACCTAAGCGGGGACATTGCCCCAATAAGGGCAGCCCAGCGGTCTTCGGATCTGGGCCCTAGCTGATCCTAGGAGCCACGCACCAGAACAGGATGCATTCACATGCCACATGACAGACCCAGAATACACCGCATACAACATGCAACCACTAGTAACAGATTGGAAGCTGAATATAAGTACCAGGTATTGGTTGACATGTTGTACAATATGTGGAAGCTAGAAGGCCACTTTACGGCATCTTGGTTATACTGCTAGTCCCTACACTAATCAGGAGTCCAGGAGGACCGGACACCGTTCACACCGCACGCTGCAACAGGACAGGACACAGATTGCAGGACACACAGCAAACTAACACAAAACTGACAGAATTTAAACGTACAAACGGACATGAACCAAGTCACACTGCAAACCTCACCAGACAAGCATTCATGACTACTCACCTGAGGGGCCATACAGACTGACCAGGAGCTGGGTTTACATGTGAGCACAAATCCAGGGGATTGGCTAGCAGAAAGTACCACACCCAGCCAGCTCAATCATTAACCCTGAGAGCGCTGTGCTGCTGATATCACAATAGTACAACATGTCTCAGCAGCACATGTAACATCTGGGATGTAGGTCTTGTGATGACGTCACCATCATATGATCAGGGGCGGAGCATATAACTCGATAAAGGACCTGTGATGTCACCATCATGTGAATAGGGGCTGAGCATGTAACTCACTTATGGACAAGTGGTCGTTAGTACTTTGACTAGTAATTATTAGGAAATTATAGTACCAGTGTCTCCGGCGCCCACACAGCTCTGCTACATGCACGTCATACACACACACAGCTCTGCTACATGCACGTCACTCACACACAGCTCTTCTACATCCATTTTTCATCCCATACAACAGGGATCACAACCTGCCCACACTGATCACCCCCTGGTCATGTGACCCCAGACTCTTCCCACACAGGTGACTGATCACATGACGGTGACATCATCACAGATGCTGTAAACACATGACTGCTGCATATATCCATATTCCACAACACTTCTGCTCGATTCACAACCTGATTGGTTGTTTGGGTTAGCTGATTCACAGTGATTGGTTGTTTGGGTTGGCTGATTCACAGTGATTGGTTGTTTGGGTTGAATCGAGCAGACGTGTTGTAGAATATAAATATATGCGTCCGGCTCTGTGGGTTTTCAAAAATAGTGAAGGACCTGTGATGATGTCACTATCATATGATCAGTGGTGGAGCTCACAGCCCTGGTGACTGATCCCATGATGGTGGCATCTTCACATGTAACTCACACAGTCACTCACTTACAGACAGATGGTCCTTAGTATTCCATAGCAATTTAGGCTGCAGGGGTTTATACTCCACCCATAATCTACACAGTGATGAAGGAAGGACCTGTGATGACATTGCCATCATGTGATCAGGGGCGGAGCATGTAACTCACTTGCACAGAGCCCAGGTGACTGATCACATAATGGTGACATCATCACAGGTCCTTCACTTTATTGAAAACCTGCAGAGTCGCGGATGTATTATACATAGTTATTAGCGTACCCCCTTGTTACAGTCCTAGGTATAAATAATAATGATAATAAACTTTATTTGTATAGCGCCAACATATTTCGCAGCGCTTACATAGATAGGGGGGATACAGAAAGACAATACAAACATTAGATGATGGGAGAGATCTCTGTACTGTCCCCTGATATATTTAATTATGGTTATTAGATCGCACCCTGGTTACGGTCCTGGGTATAAATAGATGCCAGGCGAGATCTCTGTATTGTCCCCTGATATATCTATACATAGTTATTAGAGCACCCCTTGTTACAGTCCTGGGTATAAATAGATGATGTATTGTCCCCTGATATAGTTATACATATTTATTAGTGTACAGTTCTTACAGTCCTAGGTATGAATAGATGATGGGAGGGATTTTTGTACTGACCCCTGATATAGCTATACATAAGTATTAGAGCGCCACCTTGTTACAGTCCTGGTATAAATAGATGTTGGGAGAGATCTCTGTACTGACGCCTGATATATCTATACATAGTTATTAGGCTGCCCATCAGCCGTCTTTTTTCTCTACTAAACGGTCCCAGTTTTGATAGCCTCTCTGGGTATTGTAGTCCGCCCATTCTGTTTATTACTTTAGTTGCCCACCTTTGTACCTGCTCAAGCTCTGATTGTCCTTCTTGAGTAATGATGCCCGAAACTGTCCACAATATTCCATGTGTGGTCTGACCAGTGACTTGTAAAGAGGAAGAACAATGTTCTCATCATGCGCCTAGACCTATATCTCTTTTGATGCACTCCATGATCCTATTTGCCTTCACAGCAGCTGCCTGACACTGGTTGCTCCAGTTAAGCTTACAGGTAACTAAAACCCCCAAGTCCTTCTCCATGTCAGTGTCTCCTAGTGGCTTCCCATTTAGTGTGTAATGGTGACATGTATTTCCCTGCGCATGTGCACAACCTTACATTTATCAGTGGTAAACCTCATTTGCCACTTTTCTAACCACAATTTATCCAGATCCTCTTGCACTGTAGTGTCGTCTTGTGTTAATTTCTTTACATTGTTTTGCATCTACAAACATTGATATTTTACTGCACAATCTGTCTACCAGGTCATTATTACACATATTAAAAAGAATAAGGCCCAAAACTGACCCCTGCGGTACCCCACTAAAAATGGTGACCCCTCCAATACTGCACCCTATGGTACCTCACTAGTAACAGTGACCCCTCCAGTACTGCCCTCTGTGGTACCCCACTAGTAACGGTGACCCCTCCAATACTGCGCCCTTTGGTACCACACTTGTAACAGTGAGCCAATCAGAATAGGTACCATTTATAATCCCCCTCTGCTTTCTATCACTGACCAGTTACTTACACATTCGCATGTAGATCAAGCATTGTCATCTTATATACCAACCTTTTATGCGGCACAGTATCAAACACTTTGGAAAAGTCCTGACACACAAGACCTAGTGACTCCCCAGTCCAGAACTTACCTCCTCGTAGAAGCTGATCAGGCTCGTTTGACAGAAGCGATCTCATAAACCCATGCTGATACAGGGTTATACAGCCATTTTCCTTGAGGTCCTCCAGGATAGCATCTCTTAGAGACCCTTCAAACATTTTACCCACAATAAAAGTAAGACTTACCAGCCCTGTAATTTCCATTTTCACTTTTTGACCACTTTTTAAATATTGGCACCACATTAGCTCCGTTCCAATCCAGTGGGACAGACCCCACTATATATATTTCATATAGTTACACCTAAATCCAGCTATTTTTGTTTTGTTTGTAATCACCAGCTACACATTTAATTATTCACGTGATGTACACTGTATGTTCTTCCACTGTTTTTTTTGTACTGACAGTAATATGGTTATTTTTTTTTATATTGACTGAAACATTTGTGTTCTCGAGGGATGATGTGAGTACCACATGTCCATCCTGTCTTCTTTATATGGGCTATAAAGCTCCTTTTATGCGATGTGACATGTAAAGGGTTGATGCTATAACTAAGAACGCATAGGATGTTTAAGATGCAAAAGCATACAGCTTTGCGTTTTGTGTATCCCAGTGGATTTTGTATTTGGTAGAATTAAGTTTTCTGTAATCAAGCGATGTATCAAGAATTTTGTTATAAGCAAGCAGCTGCACCTGTTGGGGAGTGATCAGCGCACAGGTACTAGGAGAAATCCAAATGACTTATCAGCGGGTCTTTTCATTTTTTGTTTGTTGAACAATTCCCACTATTCTCCATATACTTTAGTGGAGACGGGGCAACACGCAAACATAGCCACCTTTCCATTGAAGTGTATTTAGGATGCGGCTGGGAATTTGCTCACGTGCATGCGCTAATATTTGCATGTAGCTGTTCAATGGGCCCACAGAATGAATTTTACTGGTGGGTCCTAGACACTCCAGCCCAACACTGGAAGGAGGCCACCAAGTAACTGGGTGTAGCCAAAGATAGTGGATTGTGGCAGGAGTGTAGCTTAAGGCTCATGGGCCCTGGTGCAAAGTTCAGCTTGGGGCCACCCCTGCCTCTTCATAGCTGCCAGCTAAGATCCATCCAAAATTTTCTGCTGCATTGTTGGGTCCATTAAAGAAACTCTGTCAACTACTTTTAGTCCTTTGAGCTAAGCTCATGGGCTAAAAGTAGGTGACCCAATGAGTCCGGGTATGTAAGTATTATACTTAGCAACTCTGTCTTTTCCCTGGTGTGAGCACTGAAAGCTCAATGCATTAAGTGGCGTGATAAGTAGTCAGCCCGTTCTAACTTTATTATGGGTGGACTACTTACCTGTATACGTTCTCGTGAATCCCGCCTTAGTCAGAAACTGACGGAACTTGGACCTATTAAAATCAATGTCAGCACTCAGATTGCATATTATTATTCACTGACTTCAATAGGAGTTTTAAATGACATCAATTGGGCTACCTTCGTTTTTTCCCATGGGAATGAAAAACAGATTGCACTTGGACAACACTTGTGCGTTAAAACCAATGTAAAGTGCATTATACACAGGCAGCGAAATCAGTCGGTTTTTCATTGACCAAATTGTGGGTGTGAATAAGGCCTAATCCTAAAATCTACCTCAGCCAGGACTACTTACCCCTCCATCAAGAGGTGAAGAGTTTGTCCAGCGGGTAATTTTACATCCTTGCAGTCTGTCAGTGGTGAGACATTTAATAAAACTTGCTTTGCAACATCTTCATGTGAGTTGAGAGTTGTATGGACAGTCCGGGTGGGGTCGCACACAGGCGTGAGCGCATAAACACTCGCTATCGCATGACGTATATGCACTATGCAGGGTGCACGATCATGTGCTATAATGCCTGTATTGGCGCTTTGTACTGTACATGTTTAAGTAGGCAGGACAGCCTACTTAGTAGACCCAGGTGTTATCGTTTAACCCGGCGAAATCTTGCAGTTCAGTGCGTGATTTTGGACAGACGGGGGCCTTCAGTGCGCAATTGTACACTAAAATAGAACATGTACAGTTTTTTCCCCGCACTCAAATTATGCATTAATAAATAAACACATGTAAAGGAACCCATTGAAATCAATGGGTGCTATTTGCTGCAGTTTTGGCACACAAATCTTTAGTCCGCAATTGCGCCTGTGTGCGGCAGCCTTAATGTCAGGCGGGGGAGGATCCTTGCTTACTACCTCTGGACTTTGCTTACATAATGCAAAAATTACGCATGTAAATATTCCCATGAAAAACTGTAGGTACTATTTCAGTATGAGTTTTGTGCATCTCACAAAACTCGGTGGTGTAAATGCTCCCTCACACCCATATTAAATGTGTCCCACTGAGTTCACATCCTATTAGGGTCAACTACTGTAGTCATGCTGTTATGTAGCTGTGTGCTTTGCAGTCTGCTTGTGGCTATTAGTCTCCAACCTTGGAACTCACACAAGCTAACAAATGTGTTTGTAAATGAGAATGTAGCGTTGTTGAGTGAGACTGCTCACAGCTGATACACTGCCTAGTAATATAGTAGAATAGCCTGCTTTCTACAGACCTCGTGGCGCAACGGTAGCGCGTCTGACTCCAGATCAGAAGGCTGCGTGTTCGAATCACGTCGGGGTCAATGGTTTTTGTTTTTAGCTGCATTCTAGTAATTGTTAGCTGTAGCGCTAATACGTATATTTCTCTCTTCCATCAGATGGCTTTTATAGAATGACGTTATTGAAGTGGAGTGTTGATCTAAAGTGTTTATTCTTATTTTCCCGTCACGCTGTTTTCTAATCTCCCACGCTGTTGGTTGATTCTAGATGACACCGTCCCGGGGTGTTTAATGAGGCCTTTCAGGAAGAATACGCTGCTAATGGAACAATAGAGGAAGCAGCCTTCTGCAGGCCGTGTAGTGTGTCCGACTCACGGACAAAAGGCTTTGTGTCCGCATCACATTTGGGTCACTTACTTTCTATCTGGCAGATTTTTATGGACATTGCATTTTTTTTCTCTCCTTTTTCAAATGTGTATATTTTGGAGGCGCGGCAGCAGGAGGATCTCCACTTCTCTACTTCCTTGGATGTGACTATAGATATCTACACTTGTCATATCTACGCTACCAGAAAAGACTGCTTCACACCGGTATAAGTGCAATCGCACACACCTTAGCGCTACTTTTTTGCACTACAAACAAGGGTTTTTTGCGCACATATTGGCGCGTTTTCCTGTACTTTTACCACCTGCATGGCATGTTCATTTGCGTGCGGCAAACAAGCACATTGAATAAAATAACATAAAATGCATTTGCGCGCCCTTTATTGACTTCTTCATGAACCTTTATTGTGCAAAGGTGCAGAAAGATAGAACATGTTCTATTATTTTTTGCGTGGCCGAAAATGCAGACACAAAATACACACGAATGAACGAACCCATTGAAATCAATAGGTTCTATTCACTGCGTATAGAGCGTGCAATTACATCCGTGTGAAGGAGCCCTTAGTCTAATTTCTGTTAAAAGGTTAGAAAGAACCAGTCATTATCCCCCCAAAAAATGTAAACTATAGGGAAAAATTATCAAAGACTTTATATGACCTATATGGCATAAAAATATGAATTTCCAAAATATGCAATTTCGACACATGCTATATTTGTATTTGCATTAAAATTTGCAGTTTCTCAAAAGGGGGTGGGGGCTGTGTTGAAAGTGGGTGGGATTTAGCAGCAAGAGACTCTCATGACCTTCCGGATTTACTCTAAATGGCTCATAACAGGTATAAATTTCAACTTCTACACGATAACAACCAAAGTTGCATCAAATGTACTAAGAGGCATGCAGCTCTCAACACATTTAGTACATTCTACAACTTGTTATATGAAACACAGTCTTAATACATCTCTCCTATAAGTTTACCTTTCTTCCTCCTTGCCTATGGCTTATTCTTCTAATTTCCCTGAGAAACAGCAATATCTCCTCAGACACAGAACCGATCTCTGTACTGTCCCCTGATGTATCTGTACCTAATTATTAGAGCGCCCCCTTGTTACAGTCCTGGGTATAAATAGATGATGGGAGAGATCTCTATAATTTCCCCTGATATATCTTTACATATGGTAGTTTATAGAGCACCCCCTTGTTACAGTCCTGGGTATAAATAGATGATGGGAGAGATCTCCATATTGTCCCTGGATATATCTGTACATAGTTATTACAGCGCCCCCTTGTTATAGTCCTAAGAATAAATCAATCATGTGAGAGATCTCTGTATTGTCCCTGAAAATATTTTACATAATTAGAGCGCCCCCTTGTTACAGTCCTGGGTATGAGTAGATGATGGGAGAGATCTCTGTATTGTCTCCGGATATATTTATACATAGTTATTAGAGCGCCCCTCAGCCGTCTTATTTCTAAACTAAATGGGTATTTAAATGGGTATCTGGGTATTGTAGTCCGCCCATTCGATTTATTGCTTTAGTTGCCGCCTTAGTACCTGTTCATGCTCTAATATGTCCTTTTTGAGTACCCAAAACTGTCCACTGTGAGAGCCTGCAGTGGAATCCGGCTCTGTCCCCGACCCGGCGACTCTGTGTACCGGACCTTTTCAGTCATGCACAGTACATATTTTTTTTAAAATGTTTGTCTTTTCTGCACCGTTGCTAGGCGATGATGCGGGTACCCGTGACCAATCCAATGTCAATTGCGGATGGGCTGCGGGTCGCATTGGCTTCCATTGACTTTACTAGAAGCTGTTCATGCCGCAATTTTATTTCCTCTCTTGGAAATCACAATTGCTGTCTGCTCATATGAGTGGACATGTGAATGTTCTATTCTTTGAATGGATGTGCAGTACTGCAGACCGTCCGTGCGGGTGATGATCGCGGATTCCGCAATTCAAATCCGGTCGTGTACCACCATTCTAACCTAGTGGTTTCCCATTTAGTGTGTAATGGTAACATGTATTTCCTCTGCCCATGTGCAGAACCTTACATTTATCAGTGTTACACCTCATTTGCCACTTTACCACCCCAACTTATCCATATCTATTTACAACTGTATTCTATCCTTTTGTTACTTACTTTACATAGTTTTGTATCATCTGCAAATATTAATATTTTAGTGTGCAATCACTACACAACGTTATTAATAAATACATACATTGTGAAAAAAAATGAAGCTCCTAAAAGAAGTTTTTATTTTGCTATAAAACTTGTCCTGCAGTTCCATCTCAGGCAGATGTACAAATGATGAGAGTTGTGGTGATTAGATGAACGGTCTTGTCACCTGAGGCCCTAAAAGTGGTTCCCCCTTGGCATATAAAAGGCTCTCGGAGGCTCCTTGTGTGTAGTGACCTCTTCTTCCGCTTGTGTAGAGCTTGTTGACTACTAGACGCCTCTACGACACAGAGAAGAGATTTCACCCGTTACCAGAGTCTGAGAGGGGCGCATTATTGGGATGTGAGAAGCTGGATGGTCATATCAATGAATTGTTCCTCACCGGGCTGTTCTGACCAGACTGTTAGGTGGTGTTGGCACCAGTGGATTTGTGAGGGAACACAAGGTGACCGGGCTCAGGATGCCTCCGACAGACCACCAGTAGAGAGGAGCGTCTGATCAGCTAAAAAGCACCAGCAGCTCCAACTATTTCCTTGTCTGCCGTTTAAAGACAGGTCGCATGTACGACCTCTGACACCTACCGTCATCTCCGGTTGCAGTGGTGTCGTGAATGACGAAAGTGGACATCAAAATAACCTTTCTTCTACACCACAAAACCATACCGCAATGCATGCAGTTTTGAACATGACATTACATGCATTAAAAAACTGTAATCACTTCTCAGCGTTGTGGTCTTCTCATTGACAACTGTACTGCATATATGTGATTCCACAAAATCTTCTTTACAGCATGTTATGTTTTGAAGAATAAATCGTTTATTTCTGAACTGATGCTACTACAAAGCAATGCACTAACGCCATTTTCAAGGTTTTACAATTGTGTAACTGAATGATCTCTGGCGGGTGTTTCTAGACAGTAAATAGGTGGCTGTGCTGATGGTGGCCCTGACAGCGGCTACTTTTCTTCCCGACTGTGTAGGTTGCACTATGCATCCAATGACCTTTGTAGTAAATACAGAATTATAATTGCAATGAAACTCAATTTCCTCTGGAGAGGCGTCACTTTTTGGCATTGTGCTCCCTCCTCTGTGACATGCAGAGGAAGCCATCTATGCTAGAGTAGATGTGACAGCTCGACGAGTTCTCCATGTACTTCTCCCTCTACAACCTACAGCGCTGTGAATGATGCATGTGCGGCTGAGGGACAAGATGAATTTTATTTTAACTGTCTTTTGGGAAGAGTTTTCAAGCCCCAAATCCAGTGAAGAATGGCAATGTACACCTAGAATTGTCAAGTACTGACAGATCCTTCTAGCTCTGACAACTGGATGAGTTATGGTTGGATCTTAAAATGGGACATTCAATCCAATATATTAAAAGTTGAATCTCTGGATATAATTAGTTTACATCTAAGCAGATGGCTGTATTACTGATTTATTTTATACATATTCATAATATGGTGCCCATAGCATGCTACACTTAGTGAACCCATGCTCTTCTGTAGATTTATTTTTTCACTGCAGGACTAAGGCCTCATGTCCACGGGCGGGTTGGATTCCGCATGCGGGAGCCCACAGCAGAGTCCGACTATGCCCACGGCCGGTGACCCTGCTTACCTGTCCAGGTCTGCTTTTTTTCTGTACTGCAGATGATACATTCAATGATCTGGTTTGGGTCTAAGAACCTCTCTATAAATATCTGCCATTTTTAAAAAAACGGTGCTTAAGATTCTGCACATCTCTCTATCTGCAATCTTTTCATTCTTAAAAGATATTTTAACTGCGGCAGGGTTTGGCTTGTGAGCACTTTTACTTATTATAAGAATAGTGTGCATCATATTAGAACCTTTTGCCTGGTCAGGGCTCCTGCACACTAGCAAGAGCGATATCGGGCTGTGATTCACATCCTGATATCGCTGTCGCAAACCTTCAGAAACCCCTGGGTGTGAGGCATTTTCACAAGGAAATAGCTTCGCATCACTGTGGGGGTTCCCTTCATCTCCGCAGTGGCTGTCACAGCTGCCGGCCCCATTAAAAGCATAGGAAGATCTCCTGCCACTGCTGTGACAGCTGCAGCAGGGGATTTCTTCATCCCTGCGGGAAGTCCGCTCATCACTGAGCACCCTGACGCTGCTGTCACAGTGTTCAGTGATGAGGGGACTCCCCGTGGGGGTGAAGGAATTCCCTACCGCTGCTGTCACAGCAGTGGCAGGAGATCATGATGATCTCCCTATGTTTTCAATAGGGCCGGCACTGGTGCCCCCGGCCCCATTGAGAACAAGGTTAAGCCCCTCGATGTCACATCGTAATGGCTTTTCTTACAGAGGCCCACCCTTCAACAATCCCCTGAGGTATCTCCGGGTCCTGAAGCTTTCACACCCATCTCTTGAACAGCAGAGAATTGTCCTGTACCGCTCATGCTTTCCTAAATCTGGAGTACAGATTGGAAATTGAATGCCTCTGTGAAGAACTTCTTAAAAGTATACAACAGGATTAAGAAAACTTCTTTAACATGCTAGTTATGCCTTAAGAGTTGCTTGTACACTTTAAATGTATATAGGCAATAATAAAATTACATCAATCAATATTCAAATGGATTAAAAGGAACCTGTCATGACCCCACTGCACCATAAGTTAAGTTATAGTGCTGTTATGGGATGTGACAAGAAGCCAGGGAATGTATTCTTTATGCTCACCCACTTCTGCAATCTAGCAGTGTCCCCCTCTGATGTCAGCAAACAGCACGAAAATCTGATTCTTTTTAGAGACCCGTGCACACACTCCTCTATACCAATCTATTGGAGAACGTGCATACGAGAACCTCAATAGAGTCAGATTTCCACTCCGTGAGCTAACTTCAGAGGGGGGACACCGCTGGATCATGCAAGCGGGTGAATATAAAAAAAATACATCCCCCGACTCCCTATCACCTCCCCTAACAGCACCATAACTTAGTTTATGGTGCTGTGGAGATGTAACAGGTCCGCTTTAATGTAAACAAAGGAATGATTAATAGTAATAGTGCACTAGACTTTCATGGATGCAGCGATACCAAATATTTGGGGGGGGGGTTATTTAGAATTTCTAATCATGAATATGGGAAAAGAGTTTTTTTTTACTTTTATTACCTTTCATTCCTTTTACTTAATAAAACTTTTTAAACTGATTTTCACATTTTTTTAAGTCCCCATAGGGAACAAGAAATTGCGATGGTTTGATCGCTCCTGCAGTATGATGTAATGCTATAGTATTACATCATATTACAATGTGATAAGAAGTCTGCTAAGGCAGCCCTGGGGCTTTCAGAAGGCCCTGGGTGCCATGACACCCGCACAGCTCCCTGCGATTTCATTGCGGGAGGGCCATTTGGAACCTCTGAACATCGTTCGGGGGATTTAAATGCCGCTGTCAGAACTGACAGCAGTATTTAAAGGGTTAATAGTTCGGCTGCTATGTGATCAACGCCTGGAGCTTTCCTGTTTGGTAGTTGTTTCAGGGCCCATGTGACTGCTTCCTCCAGAATGCCCGGTTCTTGTTGTACTTGATGTATGTGATGCAACAGGTTATCTGTTTGATTGCCTGCATAGAGCTCTGCTGTATATCCTCACCACCGACACTTCATTTGATCTTCTTGTAATAATTTGCCATCCCAGTCTTTGATAGTTGATGTCTTGCATGGTGTGAATGGTGCCCGGGTCTACTTCACATGGGCATAGAGAGCTCGGGTGCGGCCTTGCTGGTTTGTTTCTTCCAGTTTCACGCATGGTCGTTCCAGTAGCACTCCTTGTCTCTAACTTTTCTTTGAAATTCCGCATTTAGTTGTCTGAATTCAATGATTGTGTCCGCTGCTTTTGCTGCTCAGCACTTGTGGGCGATTCTGATGGATTCATCTGATAGTCATTGTGGTCGTTTTGGTGATTTTTTTGAAGGGGATGGTTTGTTCAGCTGTATTTCGTGTGATGGATTTGATTTCCTCCCATAATTCGTCGGGGTCTTTTCCGATGGTGCTGAGCGCTTCAAATCAGTTATTAATTTCGACTGTGTATCATGAAGGGATGTTGTCTACATCGAAACGGCGTACTGCTGGTGACCTTTTGATGTTGCTGAAACTGAGCTTGATTTTTGCGACTAGTGTCTCATGACCGGAGCCGCAGTTTGCACCCGGAAGTGTTCTCATGGCCAGAATTGAGCTTTTCCAATGCAGTTAACATAGGAAGCAGTCGATTTGGTTTCGGTGTACGCCATTTGTGTACAAACAGCGTTTTGACTGCTCAAACCATGCGTTCATGATCGATAGGCAGTTTTCTATGCAACATTGGACTATACAGTCGCCTGCATTATTCCGCTTACCTAATCTGAATTTGCCAGCGACTGCTAGGTGTTCTCCAGAGTAGATTTTTGCATTGAAATCCCCTGTTATAAAAGTGATATCCTTCGCAGGGGTCTGATTGATTGCTTGCTGAAGATCGGCGTAGAATTTTTCAATGTTCTCATCTGTTGCATCGGTTATTGGCACATAAACTTGCAGAATTGTAATCGAGTGAGGATTCCCACAGATGTGTATGGATATAATCCTATCGTTTATCATATTGAAACAATGGACAAATTGGGAACTGCCTTGTTTGCGATGAATGCTACTCCATTGCGTCTGATGGTGTCAATACCTGAGTAGAAAACGGTGTAATCATCACTATTGAAAAAAATCTTGCCTGTCCAGGGAAGCTTGCTGATACCCAGCAGGTCATGTTGAGCCGTTCCATTTCATTTTGTAGGATTTCCAATTTTCCCGTGTTCATGCCACGGACGTTCCAAGTGCCGATGTTGTTAATCTTTGAAAAATGCAAACAAAACCTTTCACTTGGAGCTGCATTAGCAGACTGGTGTCCAAATGGCTATGTCCTACCCGCATCATTAATGCCCAAGTTATTCGAGTTTCGTCCTTGTTCTTCCCCGGTAGCTTGATTGGTGCCTTCCAGCCCAGGGAGCCACCTTCCAGCACCATATTTGGACTCATTTGGTTATGATCCATAAAGTATTTTGGCAGTGGTAATGGAGTAGTTTGCCATTGCTTTCCCCACCGCTCCCTGTTTATCCGGGCTTGGGACTGGCGTGCAGCTGTTGCCAACAACGCGGCTAGGTTGAACATAGCCTTACTCACGTACAAATAATCGCATTAGATGTAAACAGGGCCATGTGGAATACAAATACTATGAAACATACAGGACAGGATTAGAGTGCAGATTATTACATAGATTCGTACAGGGCACAGATAACTGATCCATACAACAAGCAAATAGAACAGCCAAACCAGCTATAAGATGTAGCATTATGCACCCCAAGTATAAAGCGTACAGGTCATAGATTCATTGTTGGGAGTACTTCTTTAACCCCTCAGTGACGGCCCCATTACCTTTTCACGTCCTGGCTTTGTGGGCTTTAATCTTCAGGGACGTAAAAACATGCATCCCCTGAGGATTAAAGCTGCGGAGCCAGTGGACATGATAGCTCCATGCTGACGGCTACCAGAGGTAGCCGACAACCTGGAGCTGTCATGGGGGGCTGCGGGGAGTGACCCCCAGTCATACAATCGGCGGTATCCAATGGATAACGCCAATCGCATTAAAGTGAATACAAAGTTAAAAAAGTTAAGTTTTAACTCCCCTCACAGATCAGATTTTAAAAAATTAAATGTCCTTGAAAAGAAAATAGAACAACAAAAATAAACTATACAAGTTTGTAATCGTACTGACCCATGAAATAAAGTTATCAGGTCATTTTTGTTGCAGTTTGTGCGCTGTAGAAACAAGATGCACTGAAAGATGGCAGAATGTTGTTTTTTTTCATTTTACTCCACGTAGAATTTTTTTAAAGTTTTTCAGTGCATTATATGGTACAGTAAATAGCACTATTGAAAACTACAACTCGTCCCACAAAAAACAAGCCCTCATACAGCGACATCGATGCATAAATAAAGGAGTTACAATTTTTTAAAAGGGGAGAGGAAAAAATGAAAATGGGAAAAAAGGGCCGTGCCATTAAGGGGTTAAAGAGCTGTACATTGATTTGAAGGAATGCTGCCATCCAATAGGTGGCGCTACAGAGGTATTGTTCAATCTTCCTTATTTGCATATATTACCCAGAGAAGCATGCATGGACTTGTAAGTTTCCTCACTCACCTTCTAGATCCCTCTACACCACTTCTGGGTGCTTTCCTTGGGAAGAGATAATGCCTCCCCGAACCACGTCATGGGCCTCTCACTAGCCAAGCCAGAATCCTACTGCACTCTGATGAGGGGCAAAAACCACAAAACAGCTGTCTGTAGGGATTCTGGTTTGGTTTCCTATTCCCAATCATTGTTTTAAAAACTTGTTTAAAGAGTACATTGATTTGCATTAATGCTTCCATCCAATAGGTGGCGCTGCAGAGGTATTGTTCCATCTTCCTTATTTACATATCCTCCCCACAGAGTGATATCCCTCTATAAATCCATGTTTCCTTCCACAGATCTCTCCTCACAGAGCCATATACTATTAAAAATATATAGTTCCTTTTTGCTCATTTGAATGATTTTTAAACGATAATTGTTGTGCATAATATGGCTTTAATCTATTGCATTTTTTACGGCAATTAAGAAAATCATGGCAAAAAGCAACTATGTAAATATACCCTAAGGTCACATTCACACAGCAGTATTCTGATCCATGTTTGCAATCCAAAAACTACAAATCGAAAAAGTATAGCGGGACTATTTGTACCTGACCAGGGGATGATTTGGAAATCAAAGTGGCCTTCAACAAAATGTACAAATTGGCCCCATGTTGTAGGTGGCCCAAAATAGCAGCAAGTGTGCTGAATACAAGTAGGTAGGGGCCAGAAAGTCAGCTGCCACAGCCAGGATCGTGGTGGGGGGAGAAGCCTTTATGGCGTGCATATCTCAGCAGTAAATTTACTATGCTCAAAAGAACATGTTAGGGTTAGAGGTATACATTAAAAGGTTTTCCGTGCAGCGCCGGCTGCCAGTGCCGGAATCGGAGCGAACGCCGCTGTTCTGACCCGTGTGGTGGCAAGCACTCATAATTGCAGGCGCAAGCTCTCACTGAAATCTATTTCAATGAAAGCTATGCCTGCAATTACAAGCTCCGGCCACTGTACAAGGGTCATAGCAACGGCTCCGACTTCAGCCCGGCAGTGACAGCTGGCGCTGCCTGGGAAGCCCCTTCAAGGTGCCGCCTATTTATAACCCATTAAACCTCTATGATATATATGAACATCATAGACTATTCATATATATCATGACAGACATTTTATCATGTGTTCTGTGCTGACTGCCAAACTCTTGCTGAAAGGGCAAGGATTAGAGACCCGATACTGTTGTACCTTGTCGACACCGAAACTGATGGGTGTTGACAAGGGTAAGGTTTGACAGCCAGGTCACGCTCGCAGTTCCTGATTGGCTGCAGGGCTGGCTCCCGTGCAGGTCCTGGCAGGCCACTAACATTCCTCCGGTCTCCCTTCTCTGTCAGTCGGCACTGTGCTGTGGTTGTCGGCTCCGGCCTTGCATGCTTCCGTCCCCCATTCAGAGTGTCCCTGCTGGCCTCGCAGTGTGCAGTGCTCGTACCCTGCTTCAGTGAGTCTCCCATCACCTATGCTGTCACTGTCCCTGGCTCCCCGCTGTCCGTCTCTTCCCTGACCTAATGTCACCTCCCCACTGCTGCTGTCACTGTCCCTGGCTCCCCGCTGTGCCGCTCTCCGTCTCCTTTCCCCAGCCCTCATCTCTCCTCGCCGATGCTGTTGTCAGTGTTGCTTGCTGGCCGCTTTTCCACACGCCGTCTCTATGCTTGCTGCTTTCACTTGTCAGACGCTCTGCCTTCTCCCCTCTCTGCTCTGACACTGTCAAGTTCCCCAGCACCGACCTCACATCAGCGCTGACAGATGTTCTCCTGCAGTGCTGCTGGGAGGCCGCCGGAGATACTCAGTACAGCAGACGGAGAGTGGGGAGGCGAAAATTTCAAGTCCTAGCAGCGTGGGGACTGAAGTTTGCCTTGGATGGAGGGTTAGGGTTTGTTTTAGGGTTAGGGTTAAATTATTAGCTGTAAATGCTTCCATTTTTGACAATTTACAACTAATAATGTAAGCCTCACACTGAAATTAACCCTCACCGCTCATCCAAGGCAAAGTTCAGTCCCCACGTTGCTAGGACCTTCCTGCAGGCAGCCAATCAGGACCTTTGGGGCGTACCCTAGCCCTTAGCTGTCACTCTTGGTCTCCACCCATTATTCTGGTGGAGACATAATACACCAGTACCCAGAGACCCTGTCATTTAATTCCCTAGATGTCACGGTCAAAAGCGATAATGGTATCTACGGTAAGTGATTAAACAATAAGAAGAGACTCCCTCTGTGCCCATTGACCCCCCCCCACAAATACAATCAAGGCTTGCCGATGGGTAACGATGGCAGCCGGAGTGCTATGAAAGACCCCCAGACATGACAGAGCTGTAGGACTATTAGATGAGCCTTCAGCACTGCCTGATAGATTGCTTTGCAGTTTTATACACACATGGAATAATTATTTGCTGTAGTGAGAACACCAGAGACCACACTGTGACGTCCCTTGTGGGTCTAAATAAATAACGGAATAAATGTTAATAAAGGTTTATTAAAAATTTACATAACTTTCTTTTATTTTGTAGAAGCGCAGAAAAATAAACCACACAAAGTATGAAGGTAATCATCGTGGCCCGTATAATTATCGCCATACCGTTACTGAACAAAACCCACTATACCAAGACCAATATTACTAATAACACTATATAGGGAGTAAATAATACCACCACATACTGATCACATATCACCACCACAGAGTGATTAATACCACCATACGATCACTGAAAAGACCACTACAAAGATCAATACTACCAGTAACAACACTATATGAGGGCCAAATAATACCCCCAGACTGTGACCACATTATACCACCACAGTGTTGCTGTAAAATACCAATATTAAAGCCGCATACAGCAGTATGTACTAGATCTACAGACACTTTGTAGACCGTACAAATTACAGTCGTGTTATATCCAGTGATCACAGGTGACAGCTCCTCTGAGCGTAGTTGTTCACTTTCCCTTTTTCTTCATCTGGCCCAGAACATCATGATGACTTCTCCCCCCGGACACAACTTTTCTCTGCAGAATTTGACACAGAAATCTTTAACTCCTCAGTTTTCCAGGGAGCTAGCTTCATTTTCCAAACTTCTACATGATTTTCCCATATATAGTGCCCCAGATAATAATAATGCCATCTGAGGTGACCCACACACAGTAAAAGTATCTGCCTCCTTTTGCTCCCTGTAGGCCCCAAATACAATGTGCCACTTTTCGTTTCACACAGACAGTAAAAGTGCCCACACTTGATAACAATGCTCCCTTATGCTCCACTCAGTAATAATGCCCTATATAGGCCTGCCTCAGTAATAATGACCCACTCACCAATAATGCGACTGACAGGTTCCCACATAGTAATTATCTTCTTTACAGGCTCCAACTCAGTAACAATAACCATACAGGTCCGTACTTAGTGATAATGCTCTATATACGCCCCTACTCAGTAATAATTCCCCTCACAGGCTCGAACTCAGTAATAATGCCCCATATATATCCCCACTCAATAAAATACTCCATACAAGCCCCCACTCAGTAATAGTACACCATATAGACCCCCCCACTAAGTAAAAATGCCCCATATAGGCTTCCCACTCAGTAATAATGTTCCATTTATGCCCCCACTCAGTAACAATCCTCCTCACATGCTCCCACTCAGTAATTTAGTCCCATACACATCCCTACATAATGGTCAATATAGGCCCCCACTCAGTAAAAATGCTCCTTAAAGGCTCCCACTTAGTAATAATCCACCTCACAGGCCCCCACTCAGTAATAATATTCCAAATAGCCTCCACTTAGTGATAATGCCCCATTCGGCCTCCACTCAGCAATAATGCCCCTTTAAGTTTCTCATTTATTAAAAATGCTCCATACAAGTCACCCTCAGTAATAATGCTACATAAAGCCCCCGTCAGTAATAAAGCAGCATACAAGTGCCCACTCAGTAATAATGTCCCATATAAACCCCCACTTAGTAATAATAATTTCCCAAATAAGCAACCAATTATAATGCCTTATATAGGTGCCCGCTCAGTTATAATGCCACAAACAATCCCCCACTCAGTAATAATGCTTCACATAGGCCCCATCAGTAAAAAATGCCCCATATAGGCTCCTACTCTGTGATAATGCCTTATATAGGACCCCAGTCAGGAACAATCCCCACATAGGCCCCACTCAATAACAATAATGCTCCTTACAGGCCCCTTCTCATTAATACCCATATGGACTTCCCTCAGTAATATTCCCCCTCACAAGCCCCACTCAGTAATAACTCCCCCTATAAGCCCACCATAAGTAAAACTAGAACATACAGCCCCCCTCTCGGTAATTATGCCCCATATAGGCCCCCAGTCAGTAATAATCAGCACATAGCTTCCCCTCAGTAGTGGTGCCCGTTATGCACTAAGATAACCCCATAGCGCTCTCCTCCCGTTCCCGGCCTCCGCAGGCTAGAGCGACCATGTGATGTGTCACGTGACGGCTCCTCCCCTGCTGCTGCGGACGAGTAGTGCGGACGGCAGAGGCCGGGAGGAGCGGGTTTGTAGCTTCCCCAGTAATGTCCTTCCCTCCAGCTGCCCGCGGGTGCCTGTCGGCCGCTCATGTTTACAAATGTCTGTGTCTGCACCACGTGACCAGCACTTTGGGGGTCATTCACACGGCGCTGGCCAACTGGGTTATTACTGCAGCGCCTATATAAATACGGGACGCTGCAGCATTATTTACGCACCAGCAGCGGGTAACTTGTTTATTTTGTATCAGGGCAAAAAGTGTGACTCTACAGCAGTGCTTATGTAAGTAACGACTCTGTACATTGGCGCAGTCATCGCCAGCTACGTGAATCCTGGTGTAATCACACTGCGGGTTGAAAGCGCATCAATGCATTGGGGATCTCTGGGGACAGGGTCAGTCAGCGCGGATATCTGTGCGTCACAATGTTATCTTATGGGGCGCGAATTCTGCACCTGTTATAATCCGCACGTCTTTGCTTGAAAGCCGCAGGATTCAGCTCTGCAGCGGTGTTCCGGAGTCTTGTAGAACTGTTGGCGCGGATTCTAACCTACAGGAAATGCAATTCTGCAACTGTGGAATAGAACAGAAAATGCGCAAGACCCAATCTGTACTAATCGGCAAAACCAGCGGCTGCGCTGCGTCCCGTGGACAATGTCGTTCCACATGAAAGCTCTATTGCGCCGTTTACACGTGGGTGTATACATATTCATGTGCGCCGTAGCGCTGCGGATTGAGCCATGCTTTTTTGCGTGCACATTGGCGTGTTTTACCATAGTTTTTGTGTCTGCAAAGTCTTGTTTATTTGCGTGCGGCAAACAAAGACGCAGCGATTTGCACGTCTAATAAGTTCCAGATGAGTTCTTTTTCCATCGGAACTGCGCAGCGCGTCACGCATCTCCTTGCCTGTTTTGCACACATTTGCGCGCCCCGTATGATTTCTGTGGGGACCTTTGGTGCGCAAATGCCCAGAAAAATAGAGCTGCTTCTATTTTGCGCTCAGGGATTACGCAATTCCGACCCGCTAATGTGAGTGGAATTGCATGAGTAAATGTAATTGCCTGCGAGCCACCGCGTATCACACGGGCGGACCGAGCGACATAATACGGAATTCCCATACGGTCGTGTCACCCCGGCCTTATTTTCAGTTGTAAAATAAACAGCCCATAACGCTTCTCTAAACAGGAGTCAAATTAAAAAAAGGTCTTTTTTGAATGAGTTATCCACCATAAGCCGAGCGGGAAATAGGTCTACCGGTGCAAGTAGTTGCCAGCCGTGTGGTCAGCGACCGGCTGTAGATCGCCCCAGTGTTGCTGATGGCGCCTGTACTGAGAAGCGCGCCATTTCAATGTGCTTTACTTTACAAATCAGGTGGCCAGTAACAACAAGACCTCATGAGGGTACTGAAGTAGTTTGACTGCGCAGTCAAAAATGCCTCCTCTAAGGCCTCCTGCCCACGGGCCCACAGGGTTTCCCTATGCAGAATCCTGCTGCGGATTCCACCTGGCCCGCAGACATGAGGCCAGAGAATACATTATACTCACCTGTCTGGACACTGCGCGCCTCTTCTCCACGCAGGACACCAGCAGCGAGCCAGGCGCATGCACCGTGTCGTCTTTTTTTTTTTAAGCTTCTGCTTTCCCGCGGTCCGCAGCACGGACGCAGTGACAGCTGCGTCTGTGCCGCGGATCCAGACGGCTTCCATTAGCTTCAGTGGAAACCGGGAGAACCGCACAGAAATAGAGCATGCTGCGGTTGTCTTCCTGCGCGTGCGATCTGCACATCACGGGAAAATGACATCCGACGGTATTTAATTACCTGTGGGTGCCCAATGATTCCTTATGGGCGCAGATCACGGGTGCGGCAGACCCGCGTGGATTTAATAAATCTATTTTCCCTGTGGACATTAGGCCTTGGGGCGCCTTCAGACGACCGTATATCGGCTCGGTTTTCACGCCCAGCCGATATACGGCGTCTCTCTGCGGGGGGGGGGGGGGAGGCTGGAAGATCCGGGAGCAGTGCTCTGAGCCCCCGCCCCCTCTCTGCCCCCTCTCCACCCCCTTGCACTATTTCCAATGAGGAGAGGCAGGACAGGGGCGGAGCTAATGCGAAAATCCACCGCGTTGCCCGCAGCTATTAGGTTCTATCGAACCTAATAGCTCAATGTTCAAATCACCCGTCCTCACCCGCGGCATGCTCTATTTGCCGCGGGTGCCGCAGTCAATGGAAGCCCGTCCGTCACGCTATCTTCCACTGTAGCACAGCGGAAGATAGCGTGAAACCGCCAGCCGCGTCATGTGATGCTGTGGGCGTGTCATATGACGCAGCGGGCGCGTCATTCGGGACGGAAGACGCCGGATCCGCAGGTAAGTATGGGGTCTCTAGGGGGCGCCGTGACGGGTTCCGCGGCGGAGCCCGTCACGGACGTGTGCAGCCGGCCTTAGGCTGGTTTCACACGGGTGTATTTGTGCGTGCAATACGCAGACAATAGGACCTCTGGGTTCGTTCACATGCAGCGTCTTCCCTGCGCATTTCAGTTGCACAAAAAAAAAACCCGCAGCTCTATTTTCCTGCTCATTTGCAGACCAAAAATCCCCATAGAAGTCAATAGGAGGTGCACAAATGAGCACAATACACTAGGAGATGCATGAAGCACTGCAGAATTCCACTGGAAAATAGACACATCTGGAACTAATTAGACAAATTAGCCATTTCAGTCAGTGCGTCCCATGGCAGAAGAAGTGCAGTATACTGCACCAACACAGGTACAAAAAAGTTGCACTAAGGCATGTGCTATTGCGCATACATCCATGTGAAGCCGGCCTGAGTGAACCCTCTGTTACGTCCGCTCCTTGCCACGGTCTTGGGGTTGAGGGATAAAGCAGGACCCAAGTTTCTGGTGATTGGCGTGATCCGGGTTGTAGGACCCCCGCTGGTCCAGCATCTACAGCGCATTCAAAGATCATCTCAACAGTGCAGTAACTATGGTGATAAGTAGGATGTAACTGCAACATCTGAATTCACACTTATCACCCATCCAACGAGCAGGTGGTAAGTACTTTAGGTCTTTAAGCCCCATGTGTGCGCGGCCGCCCCTCCTGACTGGTAGGTCATCAGTATTTGGCACCTGTGTGATGCTCCTCATATAACATTGTGGCTTATCTGGCCCCTGGTGAGAGCGGCCTGTCCTGGTAAGTAACCGCTGTGGAGTGTTGGGGTACATAGTGGGCCCTTCATTATTTCTTACAACTTTATGTTGGTTTCAGGCAAAAAATGTGGCATTTTGCATGTTAACTGAAGTACAAACCCACAAAGTGATCGCTGCGGCTGAATGTGCCCAAGAGGCAGACGTTTCTGTTGTCAGAAATTGAAAGTTTGGATGGAAGTGGGACCCTATTTTTTTTTTTTTCTTAAGCACTGTTTTGCTGTTTAACGCTTCTCACCCCCCCTTCCAGCGCTGAGGAAGGAGAGTAGATATTTTTTTTAAAAAGAGCCCCTAGGCATTCTATTTCAGCACTTGAACCGGCTGTAGTGAGCCTCCATTGACTACATTGGGGCTTCTCAGATGAGTGTTGTACAACCACCTGTGTGTCGTGGCTTCACTCTGGGGCAGCGCCCCCTGGTGTGATGTTTGCCCACTCTTGTGTTTTGTACACAGTCCATGTGATCTATATGTATGACTAGTAGGCCACTTTCAGAGGTGCGTGTTTTTAGCCTGTATTTGGTCTATCGTGAGTTTCTGTATTTACAGATGCATATTTTTCCTGGCCGTGTTTTTAAAAATGCAGCATGTGGTACTTTTGTCAATAATGCAAGAAAAATACAGCCATCCTAGTCTATAGAAAGTGATTAAAACCCAGATACCGCTGTATGCCATCAGTATTTGGGCTCCATTCATTGGTAATACTGTCAATTACATAAATACAGATTCAAATCTGCTCAATAGAAAATAAAAGCAATAACTGCAAACATGGCTGCAATATCCGGCTGCTCCACACCGGCGTTGGGGTCAGTTCAGTGTTCCCAGCCGTCTGCTGCAGTGTTTTTTTTTTTTTTTTTTTATAAATCCGTTTCTTACCTCTAAAAAAAAATGGAGCAGAGAAATGAAAACCCCCGAACTGACCCTAACGCAGGTGAGGAAGCCGCCTTATATTTGACATGTTGGTATTTGAGCTTCTTATTAACAGACATGCAACAATACACTCGGCATTAGGCTTCACACGACCTTATCTGCGCGCAAAACACAGAAATAGAACCTATTGACTTCAATAGTTTTGTCCACACAAGCGTGTTTTGCCCACATGGGGAAAAGAATAGACCTGTTCTATCTTTCTGCGTTTTGCACAGTGATGGCCCCCATAGAAATCTGAGAGGTGTGCAAAATACGCAACGGAATGTGTGAAAGTCTGCACAAAAAACACTACATCTGACCTCTTTTGGTTAATTGTGTGTGTGTGTGTGTGTGTGTTGCGAATGAACTGGCCCTGTGTGCACAAAAGTACAGTACTATGCTCATGCACAAATGTACCTTGTTCATGCGTACATGCAGTGCTGTGGCGAGCGTATGTGAAGCTGTATGCCAGTGTTACGCCCTACGCATGTCGCTGTACCTACTTCTACCTACACGTTGTGGTATAGTCGCGCGTTTCGCCACACTTCTCTCCAAACTGCTGTGTTGCCAAAAAATTACATGACGTTGAGTTGACTGCAACTTTCTGTAGTGATTCGATAAATCGTGATTTGATAAGAGAATCCGTTGCCCATTATAGCTAGCTTATATTATTCTCTAAGGGCTCATTCACACCTATTGCATCTTCCGGTTCGTGACTGCGCAGCCTGTTTACGGACCCAAATACGCTGCCTCGCTGAATATTTCTGCCAATTTGCCCACTGATTTCTTACATAAATACGCAGGTTTACTGGGTATGTACACAGCCCATCGATTGTGGCACGTAATACAGCATGTTCGTATGCTTGAGCTCTAAAGGACCTGTTAAAATCTAACTCCACTTCTGATTGGTTGCCATGGACAACTTCACTTTTCCCCTGCACCGTGTCTAATACATTTCCCCTAAGGCCCGCTTCACATGAGTGTATGCACATTTGCCTTTTTGCTCGTGTACTGGCATATTTTACTGTACTTTTATAGCCTATAGCATGTGTTCACTTGGTGCGTCTGTTTGCTGCACGCGATTGTAATGCCTAATTCATCTGAGTTCCAGATGTTTTTTAACTAGCAGAATTGCGCAGTGTATTACATATCTCCTTGTGTGTTACATCCACAATTCCTCCCTTCCCCGATGAAGCCCCACTGGGACCTGCAACGTGGGCTCTGGCCTTGCATACACGAGTACAGTTACCTGTCTATGTAGATCAGTGTTCCCCAACTCCAGTCCTCAGGGACCCCCAACAGGTCATGTTTTCAGGATGTCCTCAGTATTGCACAGGTGATGTAATTATTGTCAGTGCCTCAGACATTACCACAGGTGTTCTTACCATAGGATATCCTAAAAACATGACCTGTTGGTGGTCCCTGAGGACTGGAGTTGGGGAAGCACTGAATTGTAGAAGGTATCACTGGACCACGTTATACTAAAGGCCCTTCTATACAGAATGATTATCGTTTAGAGATGAGCGAGCGTACTCGGCCACGCCCCCTTTTCGCCCGAGGACCGCGATTTTTGAGTACTTCCGTACTCGGGCGAAAAGATTCGGCAGGCGCCGTGGGTGAGTGGGGGGGGGGGGGGGGGGGAGAGAGAGAGAGAGAGGGCTACCCCCGCACCACCGTGCCCCCCCGAATCTTTTCGCCCGAGTACTGAAGTACTCGAAAGTAGCGGTACTCGATCGAGTAATTACTCGAAACGAGTACGTTCGCTCATCTCTATTATCGTTCAAACGAGCAAAAGTGAGCAATAATCGTTCAGTGTAAACACGGCCCACAATGAATGATAGATCGCCCGCTTTTTGTTCATCGTTCATGTTATGCAGGCACAAAAATCATGGTTGGCTCGTTCAGTCGTTGTCATTCATTTATACAGTGAATGAACGAATTATGTATCTGCCTTAATAGGCTGCACAAGCGAACTCTGACAAACGAGAAATCATTTGGCATAAATGGGCTTTTCTCACAATTTTTGGCCGCCTGCACACGGGCGGAAATCCTGCGGCGGTATTTCCCGCGAGATTTCCACCACTGAAAGTTTGCATAGGAGTGCATTACAATACGCACTCCTATGCAGACGGCCGCGGTTTGGCCACGCGAAATCTCGCGCGGCAAACAAACCGCGGCATGTCCTATTTTTCTGCGGGGCTCGCACTCACCCGGCCGCCGGCTCCGGTATGCGCATGCACCGGCTACGCGGTAGCTGGCACATGAAAGGGCCGGGGCCGCCAGGCGCAAGTGAGTACGCGCTCGTCCCTGCAGGCTCTCGGGTCAGGTCCCGCAGCGAGAATTCTCGCTGCCGGATCCGACCCGCTCGTCTGCAGGCGGCCTTTTTGATGCCCTGCATCGCCCATTGAAATGAATTGGATGCGTTAACTGTGTTTAAAAGTCATTGGCTTGTTTAGACTGCATTGTCTCTGCACAAAATGTGCTGTGAAATGCAGCGTTTTTTACAAACTCTAGTGAGGGTGATCTACACAGTAGATGTGGTCACTAACACTGTATTATGTGTCCTGTAGTCACATGACGGCACACGGTGGCCATCGCCCTGTCTGCATTACACTGGATGTTTTGCATGTGTGAGAGATTATTAACCTATTATACCGCATTTAGACCCCAACAATCAGCGCTCAACAGCCTTCTTTTCTAACGATCATTGTTGGGTCTAAGGCTGCATTCAGACGAATGTATATCGGCTCGGTTTTCACGCCGAGCCGATATACGTTGTCCTCGTGTGCAGGGGGGGGGGGATGGAAGAGCCAGAAGCAGGAACTGAGCTCCCGCCCCCTCTGCCTCCCCTCCGCCCCTCTGCACTATTTGCAATGGGGAGAGGCGGGGCGGGGCTAATTCTCGGAACTTAGCCCCGCCCCACCTCTCCCCATTGCAAATCGTGCAGAGGGGCGATGGGGAGAGGTGGGGCGGGGCTAAGTTCTGAGAATTAGCCCTGCCCCGCCTCTCCCCATTGCAAATAGTGCAGAGGGGGCGGCAGCTTAGTTCCTGCTCCTGGCTCTTCCATCCTACCCCCCCCCCCCCCCTTCATGCACACAGGGACAATGTATATCAGCTCGGCGTGAAAACCAAGCCGATATACGTTCGTCTGAATGCAGCCTAAACGTGCAGCCATCGTGCACTATTTGCTCATTGCTAATTTTCGGCTAGTTGAAAGTTAACAAACCTTATCAGTGCCGTGCACTGAGTTCTCAGCAGGATGCTGCTGATACTATTGTTTCAGCTGGTATCCCACTCAGAGAACACAGCGGGAGTATGCAGTAGACAGCACTTCAGCTGTGTTCTGCATACCCTGCTCTGAAACGCACAGCAATTCTCGGAGCGCATAAATGCACACAATGATTATTGCTCAAAAGATTGTCTTTGAGCGAATTTTGAGCAATAATCGTTGTCTAAATGGGCCTTGAAGGACCAAGAGCTATAAATATCCAGCACTTAGTTCTGGGCTTTAAACCTGCACTGTTGTAAATATACAGCATGAGTTTAACCCCTTAGTGAAACGGCCTATTTTGGCCATGAGGACGCAACAATTTCTGGGAGATATTCAGCTCCAATTTTCAAGGGCGTATAAGGGCTTGCTTTTTTGAGTGGCAAACTATAGTTTTATTGGTACCATTTTCGGGTACATATAATGTATTGCAAAACTTTTCTTAATTTTGCTTAAAGGAGTCTTCAATGGAAATACTATTGATGAACTATCATCAGGATAGGTGATCAATTGTTGATTGGCTGGGGTCCGCCGCTTGGGACCCTGACCGATCAGCGCAGACCTCGGACGATCAGCTGAGCGGGCACCTGCTGTCAGTGCCGCAATAAGAGGTCGGAGCAGGAAGCTTCCGTGCCGACCTCCCATGTAGTGGCCAGCACTTGTAACTGCAGGCACAGCTCTCGTTGAAATGCGTGTATAATTCGTGCCATTGGGTTTTGTTTTTTTTTTAAGCACTGTTATTGCATTTTTTTTGGGGGGGGAGGGGGGTTATGGGGGGCAGGGAAGGCAAAACAAAGATGGGAAAGTTACTATTTTATTAAGTCTCTGTAGGGGACTTAAACCAGATAAATAAACTAGGATTGCTATAATACATTGCAGTACTTCTGTACTGCAATGCATTATTGCCCACAATGCTTAAGTCTGATGTCACAGTAGGAGCTAAATCGATTGCAACATTTAAGGGGTTAACAGCAGGGACTGGTGTTTTCACTGAACCTGCTCAGTCACAGCCAGCTCCCGCTGCAGGATGATGCAGACTCACTTCTAATCCTGTGGCATTACGGGGTTAAAGCTCCTGCAGTCTAAGAGGAGCAGGTTGGGTACTCGGCTGTCAGTTACAGCTAAGGATGCGGCGCAGAAGGAAGCGGTCTATAACGACCTTTGTTTTTGTTTTTTTTGTTTGTTTTTTTTTAAAGCCTACATGGCGCTCAGTGCTTTTCCTCTATTGGACCTGGCAATCATGTGACTTCAATAGGTTCGTTCACACAGTTCATGCCAAAAAAAGAATATGCAGCAAGTTTTTTTTTTTTGTTTTTTTTTGTTTTTTTTTCTTCTTTACACACTTCTTTCCATTTCCTCAGTGGCCGGTAACTAGGTGTACAGAGGTGATATATTCCTGTATCTTGCCGTTGGGTCATGTGTCCATGCTCTTATGTATAGATGCATGGCCCCTTCCCTCACCGAGCACCAGTGTTTCCTTAAATAAAGCCGGGCTGCCTGCAGGCGGTGTACATTACACGTCTCGCAGCTGTCTGACATTTCACAGGATCTTCATTCTGGCCATTGGCAGCCATGCCGACCCTTACAGGCAATCCATCTCAGTACTCCAAAGACCAACTGAAAAATGTGTTAATTTCCCATAATGTGCGTCTGCCTCAAGGTGATCAGAGGAAAGCGGTCTATTTGCAGCTCTACCTCAAGCATATTCTCCCCAAAGATAGAGAAGCTGCGGACTTCTCAAGCGATGACGAGGACACGTCGGAGAATGATGTAAGTGTTGTACCTGGCTGATGGGTGGGACTTCTGGCAGTGTGATGGGTCGCTGCCATATCCACTAGTTTCATGGATTTTGGGGTACTTTGGGCATTTTTGCATTAATACGTTGTCTTGCAACTGTTGGTTCTTATTAAAGTGGCTTGCAGTTTACTATACAACGTGACTTCATACCTTGTAACAGATCTGTGTGGTAGAAGATGGATGGTGGGTGGTGCGCACTACTGGTCCCAGCTCTCTGCAGTCTGTTTTGTGTTATTTACCCCTCTCTTATGTATGCTTATCTGTGGTTTCCTATTTGCAAGATCCGTAGAAACTATTTCTTAGCATTTACCACTTCAGTCTTGCTTCCTCTCCCTCTTTGCCTGTAACCTGTTTAGCGCACACATTTTCACCTGGTTGCATTTCCTATGTAATCGGAGTTGTCGTTATTAGCTCTTGGGGCCCTGTGTCTATAACGGGGATCCCTACCAAGTGCCATTTATAATCCTGGTGCCCTTATGTGATAGAGGGGCCTCCAGGGCCCGGTACCAACCTCTGACTATGTCCCTGGAATGTTGTATAAATGTAAGGGTATAGGTCGTTTTTGCTGCTTTAAGTCCTAAGCAAAGGTAATGATCTGATACACTTTTTCTACAACCTCTTTCTGAAAAGTTCTAACTTGGGGAAATAAAATATTTAAAGTGACCCTTTGGTTAAAATAAAAAAAGAATTCTGTCCTGGGATCAGAGGGGGCATTAGGGTCTAGTACTTACAGTTGTTTTCTGCCATACTTCCGATCTGCCAGTCTTAGGTCCTATTTTTGGCTAGTCAAGATGGCTGCAGGAGTCCAACTACCTAATGCACACTGTGGAGTACTTTGGCCAGTGCTGATCACATGATCAGCATTGGCCGATCAGAGACCAATGTACTATAGGGATTAGGTAGTCTGAGGATTGTATTAGTCTTCTTGGCAGCTTGAAAACAAGACCCAGAAACAGTGGATCAGAGAGCAACAACTGCAGGTAATAAACTCCTTCCGATTCATGGACAGAATTTTGCCCCGAAACTGGAGGGTCGCTTTAAGCTAGCAGTTACTATTGCTTTCCTAGCTCTGAAACTCCTTCTTTACCCCCAAACTCCTGTCCACGGACGATCTTGCATTGCTTTACTTGTCTCGATAATCCGGCCGCGAGTAACGCAGTGCATGCTTTTCCATAGTTGCTATGGAAAGCGCAGCCCCCTGTCCACGAGTGGAGAATCAAAGCGATTCTCCGTTCGTGGGACTCAAATCGCGGCATGCCGCAATTCTCTGCGGTGATCCTATCTGTCAGATAGGATCACTGCAGAGAACTGTCAGTTCTCCCCCCTGCTCCCTGGCGGCGGAATATCGCTAGCAATATTCTGCCTCTCCCGTGGACAGGGGACCTAACAAGGTACTACTTAGTTTATTCTTCTTTTTTACCACATCACTGGAGTTTAACTGCAGATCTTTCTAAATCTCAAAATCTACATTTAAAATAAAAAAAACCACATAGCCATCGCGCACCCTATACTATCAGCACCTTCTGGCCCTCTTTCTGCTTCTTGTCACTCCTGGAGATCGATCTCCAAATCCTGGACCACCTCAGCAAATTACAGATATGCAAAGTTTTGTTGTTTTGAAATGAAGTCTATTGGAATTTATTTCTTTTCAACAGATTCCCAAAAAGACCTTCACAATTCTGCATCGCGTCATGTTTTTTTCACGAAAATGTGAAGTTTACAAAAAAGGGTTTTTTTTTGTTAATCTTCATTAATGACAACATTACTAGCGTGTGCCACTTGGCTCCCCTTGAAATGTCCTTTAGTTGGAATTTCTTTGGTGTTCGTCCTTACAGTCTCTTTTCGACATACAACAATAGTCTGCCATCGTATGTGCAGTCCACTTACCGATATCTCTTTTCTGTCACTTTAATATCCTGATGAAAGCGCTCGCAATGTTCTTCCGTAAAATCACCAAGATTGTCTGGAAAGTAATTTAGATGAGCATGAAGAAAGTCCACTTTTGACACTCGTGTTGCAACCAAGCAGTTTATAGGTTTCTAACATCTCGTCGACTAAAATGGTGTAATTTGCAGCCTTCGTGTTCCCAAAAAAGGTTTGTACCACATTTCTGAATGCAGTCTATGCTCGTAATTTGCACTCACTCATGGTTTTTCTTGAATATATTGCCCGCCATTAATTTTTGTATTTGTTGTCCTATAAAAATGCCAGTTTTTTTTTTTTTTGGCTTTTTTTTTTTTTCCAGAAGGGATTGCTGGAAACTTAACACCAAGGTACTCAAAGCATTTGCTGTCTCTGCTTAAAGTGTTCACAAACTGCTTCATTAAGCCTAGTTTTAGGTGTAACGGTGGCAACAGTATTTTAGATGGATCAACCAGTGGAAGTGAAACAATTTTTCTTCTTGCCAGGTGTGAAGGTACTTCTGACTGGCTACTGCTTCCGACCCCAATGTTCGGTCCTTGCTCTGGAGTCCCATTCACACAAAAAGCAAGGAATTTTGGTGCAGCCTGCTTGTTGGCTGAGCAATATTGCAATCACCTTGAATTGCCCGCAAACAGAACATTCATGAAGCATGTACTGCCCACTTACCAGCAGAAATGTAAGGTTTTCATGTCTCCTTCATGGTCACAGAATGTGCTGCTAGAATAGATAGATGTTAGTATTGTGTAATAAAACACCCATTAAACTGGATCTGCTGGCATCTACAAACAACCTCCACTCTCCTGAATTGTAATTATTGTTGAAGTATTTCATGACTGCCAGAATGTCTTGACCATATACCAAACTACCTTCCTCAGCATAAAATGGAAGCAATTCTGCTTTTGTGTCTGTACCAGGAGAATCTCGTATTAGGACACAGTAAATTCTTTTCATGAAGTCGTAATCCTAACAACACTGATGCGTCTTTAGGTAAATTCAGATTGTGAATCAAATCATTCAGTTGATGCTAGGTAAATGGCACTGGGGTTTCATCCTCCATACTGTCTGTTTGGTACATCTCATCACTTGTATCACCGTCTGAATTGGTGTCTGTTTGGAGCTTGACATTTGACTGGGATGGCACGGAGTTGGATTCACTATGGGGCACTGGTCCCATGGCAGATGGCATATTAGGATACACAATGTTACACTTACTGGTACTAGTATGGCCCACTATCTTCACTGTGCAAAAGTAGCAGTCGTCGCTGTGATTTCTTGGCTCATGCCACACCATGGGTACACTGAACGGCATTGATTCCCTTGTTCCTCAACCCCTCCACACATGCACGGCACACTTTGTGAGAAGCCTACGCTTTGTTCTGATCTGCTAATTTAATCCCGAAGTATTGAAAATAAGCATTTTTCATGAAAGGTGTAATATTTTGCCTCTGTTTTTCTGTCTTATAATAGCCACATATGTAGCAAAATCTCTGGAAGATCGACACAGCCATTGTACATGCCACAAAGAAACAACCCAACGGTCACTATAAAGAGGGGGGGGGGAGGTGGCATGAGGTTTGAGTCATATTGGCGTGCCAAGATTACATTCTCTCATGTTTAGACTTGGTGAGTGCGGCAAATCTTGACGCGATACAGATAAATCAATTTCATTTTCATAATCGCCTATGTATTTGTTTATTCCTAGCACATTCATTGCATACCTCCAGAGAACCTTTCACACATCCTATGTTATCGTATATCAATGTAATTTAAAGTTCCTTTTTTTTTTTTTTTTTCACATTTTCGTTATGATAAAACCTGACATGATACGAAATTTTGAAGGTCATTTTATTTAAAAACTGACAAAAGTTACAAAATTGCAGATCAGTGAATTATCGCACCTCCCTCCTATCGCCAACACCCCTCTGTAAACTCTCATAATATCTCAAAAAGATCTCTCTGCCCAAGTCCCTCTTTTTCTGGCACACTATGGATCACACGTTCTGTCCGCAATAACTTCCTGACTGAGTGTGCCGCTCCACAGCAAAGGCAGGATTGAGGCAGACACAGCCATCGTCTGTGTCCAAACTAAACCTGGATTCATGGCTAAAGACGACAGTGTTCCACTCCTTACAGTCTAGTTTCGTCGTCCACAGCACCACTTGCAAATGAAGTAAAGGGTGGATGGGTGTCAAAAGCCGTACATGTAATGGTCACCATGAGACCAAATATCCCTTAGCCAAGCTCCTGCTTACGACGGATGCAGTGTAACAATGGTGCCACCTGTCTCTGGATGGTGGACAACAAAACAATTGGAGCTGCTCGGGCATGTTGAAGGATCAGACAATCCTCTCTATTGATAGTCTGTCGGGGGCGTCCTGAGCCTGGTCACCTTGTGTGCCCCCCCCCCCCCCCCCCATGCACTGGTGCCAACACCTCCTAACAGTCTGGTCAGAACGGCCCAGTGGGGGACAATTCATCGATACGACCATCCAGCTTCTCACATCCCAATAATGTGCCCCTCTCAGACTCTGGTAACGGGTGAAATCTCTTCTCTGCGTCGTAGAGGCGTCTAGTGGTCAACAAGCTCTACACAAGCGGAAGAAGAGGTCACTACACACAAGGAGCCTCTGAGAGCCTTTTATACGCCAAGGGGGAACCACATTTAGGGTCTCGGGTGACAAGACCGCTCATCTAATCACACCACAACACCACTTGCATATCTGCCTGAGCTGAAACTGCATGCAGAGTACTGCAGCAAAATGACAACTCCTTTTAGGGTCTTTATTTTTGAACTATATATAAGTACACTGCAACAAGGTTTTAAAAAATTTTCATAATAGTAATGTTTCTGTAAAATGAAAACCTGCTGATTACACTGTTCAAAATGAGACATGCTGCTTTTATTCAGTTTTAAGTTATTTAACCCCTTAGTGACCAAGCCTTTTTTCGTTTTAACCCCTTAATGGCATGGCCTATTTTGGGCTTAAGGACGCAACGATTTTTGGTGGATTTTCTCCATTTATCAAGTCATAACTTTTTTATTTTTCCATCGGTGCGACCATATAAGGGCTTGTTTTTTGCGTGGCGGACTGTATAGTTTTTATCGGTGCCACTTTTGGGTACATTGACTATATTGTAAATTTTGTTACTTTTTTTTTTCTTATTTTTTTTACGTGCACAGTCAAAAGCATGTGTCTGGCATCCTGTTGCCATGGCAACAGGCCGGGCTCTCTGCGATTGTATCGCGAGAGCACGGCAACTTCACAGAGGGAGCGCGCTCCCTCTGTGAACCCTTCCCATGCCGCGATCTACATAGATCGCGGCAGGGAAGGGGTTAACAGCGGGGTGGGGGGACGCATCTCCGATGCACCCCCGCTGTTGCGGGAGGCCGGCTGTGACGGCCCTGTTGCAGGAAGTACCCCGCTCCCAGGACGTAAACTTACGCCCTGGAGCAGGAAGGAGTTAAAATGGCTGTATTTTTCAATGGTACTATTTAATGTACTGAAACATCTTTTTGGTGCATCTTTTTTTTTCTACAGCCCACAAACCAACAAAAATGATAACTTTATTCTATGGGTTAGTAGGATTAGTACGATACCAAACTTTTGTAGTGTTTTTTGTTTGTTTTGGTTTTTTTTTAATTTTTTTTTTAATTTTCTGACACCATTTTCTGCGCTCAATAACCTTTTTTTATTTTTCCATACACATAGTTGTGCGCGGGCTCATGTCTTGCGGGACATCCTGTAGTTTGCATTAGTACCATGATTGAATACATACAACTTCTTGATCACTTTTTATTGCATTTTTTTTTTTCTCTTGTAGATAGAATGACCGAAAGCGCATTTCTGGTGTCTTTGTTTGTTTTTTCTTTAAACCCTGTCCCCGTGTGGGGTAAATAATGCATTACGTTGGTAGATTGGACTTTTATGGACACAGCGATACTAAACATGTATTTTTGTTTTAAGATTTTTGATTCGGTAGTCTAACCAATGACCTGTGTATTTAAAAAAAAAAATAAAAATGTTTTATTAGAACTTACTGGTGGATGATCCGCAGTGTTTACACAATGTGGAAACATATCCTATATGTTACATAAACCTACCCTTATAGTGAACAGTCAGCGCACGGTGTGTAACATTGATTACAAAATAGTTGCGCAATCACTTTTCTTTTTATTAAGCAAGGTTAATGGCGACCCTACTGGATTAATGTATTGTATTTTTTGGAAATCTGCCTATACAACGGCAAATTGATTACATTATTCCCCATAATTGGAAAACCTTATGTGGCAAAAAAAAAAGGAACTCCTATTTGAATTCAGCGCACTAAAGTTACTATAAGCTGCCTATCTGTTACAAATTGTGTTGCAGTGTTCTACTCTGATGGGTGTTATCGCTGCATCATTGTTCCACTGTGAATCCCTGACTTTCATCTTCGCAGTAGAAGATAATGTTTTATCTTCCTTTTTCTGACATATATTAATACAAATGTAAGAATTCCCATGAGGGGAAGACCGGGCTTTTGACTGACTCATTAAATTTGGCGTTGGGCTTGGGAGTGATTTCTAGGGCTGACAGGCGGGCCAGAAGGTCGCGGTGCGTAGGGCTGTTGCTAGGCAACAAAACCCTTTTGTGAGGAAAATGTTGACAGATTTTCAAAACTAGAAGATGACGGGTGTGGAGATCCATGGAACGGTCTCTACAAATTACCTGTTTACCATTTAGTCATTGACCTAAGGTCGCCTACTAGGAGAAAGGTAAACGGCAAGCAAAACAGTGTTGGACCTGATCGTGGATGCAGGTGCTGTGGAGTCCAGCATACCATCTGTAGCGTTGCAGAATAGATTTTTGTTTAGATTTTGTTGGACTGCTACAGTATGTGACTGCTTTTTGTCATCCTGTGATGTACTGAGATACCAGGCAGTCTGCGGTCTATGCACTCATTAAAATGTATTTCTTTTTTTTTTTTAACCCAAAACTCCAGCTAGAGAGTTTCAAGGCCTGACTGTTAGGGCCACAGGTTGAGGGCCCCTGCTCGTGTGTGTGTGTGTGTGTGTGTGTGTGTGTGTGTGTGTGTGTGTGTGTGTTAGTTTTTCTTTTGAAAATGCCGTATGCTCTGGGTCCTGTGTTTCGTCTTTAGAGCTCATTCACATGACTGGGATTTCTGCACGTATTACGGCCGCGTGACACACAGTGAATGGAGTCTATGAATGTAAATAGACTTTCATTGATTTATTTACATTGGCCTGTCAATACACATAAGAAATTGGTCGCAGCATGCTCTATTTCTGTATATCGCACAGTGTGAGCCCCATACATTTGGGTAGGCAGCATATGCAAACACTGTCCTTACGCAATACATTGTGTATGTGGGCTGCAATTTATATGCAACTCTGCTAAGGAACAGAGCGGGGGTATATGTAAAAAAAACTTAATAAACGGTCGCGCTGTGCATGCCTGTGTTTGTGAAATGCGCTGTCATACGCAGTGCTCTCACTGCCATATGTGGTCTCTGCCCGCTCACACAGGCTGGTGAAACCCTGCAGGACTCCCACAGCATCTTACAGATACGATCGTGCGGCGATCTTTAGGTTGATTACACTGTTACCAGACATAGTGGGGCACAAGACAGAGTGCTGAGCATGGAGCCTGTAGGGCAGTCAATGTCGTCCCTATTCATATTATGCTTATTAACCACTTTAATGCACAATTGCTTACCTGTACATCATGGACTGCCTTACATATAAGCTTCAGTGTCGCCAGTATGCCATGCGTGCAGTGACCTTATTTTTAATTTTTTTTCTTTGCCCCTGACCTCAAAAACAAACATAAAAATGATACAGTATGTACTGTGAAATGGTGCCAATAAAAACAAGTCTTCCTGCAAGGGGGGAGGGGGAACAAAAAAAGTCATGTGGTTTGGTCAAAGTTATTGACCTTGGTGATGCAAATTATTTTTTTTCTTGTACTACAAAAAATATAGAGGGTGTCCCAAAAAAGTATACACAGTTTAATGGTGGGTATCTATGACCTTTTTTTCCCCCAAATTGAATGATGGCAATATATAGTATTATGTCTCTTCAGTAGTTGAATATGTTGGACATCTTTTAATATCTATATCAATCTACTAAAAAAGCTTTTATGCAGATAATTTTCATGTTGTGTGTACTTTTTTTTTGGCGGGGGGGGGGGGGGGAGGTACACTGTATATGTTTTGTATTACAATATTTATACGGATCCCCAGAATAAATTTATGGTGAACCTGTCACCAGTTTAATGCTGTCCAAACAGACAACATGAACCTGGGCAGGTCCATACACTACGCCTGTGCAGTTGTCGTTCTGAGAGTTTGACTTTGAAGGGCTCTGTGCACCACAGGGTGGGCTGTACCAGCCTCTCCTTGTCTGGATCATCTAGATGCGTGTGTTTGGTTTTGTTTTTTTTTCATCCTCCTACAAAACAATTAATAAAAACCAATACATTTTATGTATCCCAAAATGGTGGCTCTTATACAGTGAAGTAAAAACAAGTTATGTAATGTGACAGTAAGAAGAAGAAAAAAAATGAAATATTAACTTGAAACGCAACAATAGCCCAAATTTATGATTTTATTTTTAACCAAAGGGCTTTTTTCAGGGGACACATCAAGGACAGCTCTGCAGCACAGAATGCAAATTATAGTTTGAAATTGGGTGCAAACTTTTCCTACAACTGTCAACATTTGTAGATTAGTTTCAAGCCCTCCTGATTCTGTATAAGCAGTGTTGGAGTAGACTGTATTACCCCCTGTAGGGCAGGACTCGGACAGCTTTGCTCTATCTGCATGTCTGACAGTATCTGTAAGAAAGCCATTGCATAATTAAAAGAAAGAAAAAAAACTTTCCTGGACCAAGGTGCACCCCAGAGGACTACTGAAAAGTGGAAGCAGGTCTTGGGAATGATGAACCAAAACGTGACATCTTTCTTACATCAGTTATTTTGTACTCTGTCAAGTAGGCGAAGGGATGGTTCCTGAGTGTGATACCAACTGACAAACATGAAGGAGGAAGTGTGAAGGTCTGGGGCTCTTTTGCTGGATCTAGAGTTGTCAACTTGCACAGGCTAACTCGCATACTGGACAAAAAGAGCTACCACAGCATTTTGATGCACCATACAATACCCTCTAGTGTCCGCCTAGTTGGCCAAGGGTTCATATTACAGCAAGACAGTGATCCAAAACCTACTCCTAGGTTATGTCCGAACTAAAGAAGAAAGAAGCCAGTAGGCTTCAAAGAATGGAATGGCCTGCACGGTCTCCAGACATAAACCCCAATGAGCTTGTTTGGGATGAACTGGACAGAAGGGTGAAGCCAAAGCCACCTACAATCTGCAACAATGTTGGGGAGCCGGCACGTCGGTAGTGACGTTTCTGTGTGGGCCTCTGTGAGACCCGCACAGAAATAGAACATGCCGCAGTTTGTTTTCTGTGTGTATTTTCACGCGGACAAATAACAGCCGTCTGCATAGGATTGTGTTTTGTAATGCAATCCTATGCAGGCGGGCATGAGCGGAAAGAATGCCTTGATTGTGGAAAAGTTGTTAGCTGGAGAGGGTGACTTTGAAGAGTCAAAAATCGAGACTTAACTTGGTGAAGAAAAAGTGAATCCATTATTTATATTCATCTTAATGATAAATTGCCTGTGGAGCTGGCATGACACGATTTCCGTAGAATAACTATGGAAAGCACAGCGCAACGTCCACAAGCGGAGAATCGTAGCAATTCTCCACTCGCATGATTAAAACCATGCAGGACATAACTATACATCCTCTAGCGTTAACAGCAGAGTCTTGACCTCCTTAACGTCTTGGTGCTGGAAACCACAAGATATCTTCAGAGGTCCTGTGTAACTCTGGGTCAGAGCTACTTTAACGGTACAAGAGGGACCTACACAATATAAAGCAGGTCTATTTAATGTTATGGCTGATCAGTGGATGTAATGTAAACCTAATATAAGGGCTTATTCACATGAACGCATTTGTGCTGCGTATTGCGTGTGACAAATTTGCGTGCACAATACTCAGGGAATAGAACTCAGATTTCAATGGGTTTGGTCCCTTTTTTTTTTTTTTTTTTCGTGCACGTATTGGTTATGGAAACTTTTTTTTTTTTTTCATTAAACTAAATTTAATTGCCCATTGAAATCAACGGGAGCATGCTTACGTTTTGTGGTGTTCATTTTTCGTTTTGCATGCTCTGTGGGTATGCGCGTGCAAAAAAAAGGAAGCGCAGCACCCATCCTGCACACATAAATATGCTTACACCCATATGAAGCTGGCCTTTAGTAGTGATGCTACCAAGAGACAGTATGTCATTTCATATCGTCCGCAAGGCAAGTTGTTTCAAGTAAAATTAGATTGCACAACCAGAATCTCCCGGTGGAGGTCCTTCCTCCCGCTGTTGTACAGATCAGCCCCTCCCATCAATGAATCAAAGGTCTAGCGGAGCATTAATGCTTATCGCACCACTTAGCATGTATGACAGACTCCGTTTTCCCCCGCTAACTGTTCCTATTTCCTTCCTCAGCTGCAGCCTGTTGGGGACCACGAGGAAAAGAAAAGTGACAAGATGGATTTAAAAAGCCTAAGTGACAGTGAGCTGAAGGAGCAGCTGAGGAAACACGGGGTCAACCCGGGACCCATCTTACGTATGCATATCATATTATCCTGAGTGGGGGGCTGGGGGGTGTCGGTGCGACATACAGGAAGCCGGTCCATGAGCAATGATTACTCAGCAGGGGAGAAAACCTGTCCGTCAAAGACAGTAACCAGATCCGTTCTATGCCCTGCAGCTTCCTAGCCACACAAGTGTAATAGCAGCACTAATTAGAGATGGCGTATACCTTGTAGAAGAGGTGCACGGATGCAGAAAGCACACTTGTATCTATGCCAGTTATCATCGGGGCCCAGGAGGAAATTTCTTGATGCCATATTATACAGTGCAGGTTCTTAGGTAAAGATGCCTTATGTGAGGCGTGATTGGAGCTCATTACACAGAGCAAAAGTTAGGAATATCAGTGAATACAGAATGTTTCCTTCTGAGGTTCTTATCCTCTTGAAGCACTTGGTCCTCTAGGACTTGGATGCTTCATGGAGATTGTACTGACACAAAATATCCAGGCCTCCGATACTAGGCAAAGCTTGACTGATCTCTCAAAGTGGCCAATAAAGTATTATGTATGATACGAAGAAGTATATTTTTTTACCTTATTTCATTCATGGATTGATTTTTATTTTTTCCTAAATTTATTTAGCCACCACCAGGAGCATTTATGAAAAGAAGTTACAGCAACTAGTCGAAGAGCAGGCAAAAGAAAATGGAGGTGAACATGAGGACCAGTACTCGGATAGTGAAGATGAAGGTTGGTGCATACCATGTTAAAGGGGTTGTCCCGCGAAAGCAAGTGGGGTTATACACTTCTGTATGGCCATATTAATGCACTTTGTAATATACATCGTGCATTAAATATGAGCCAAACAGAAGTTATTCACTTACCTGCTCCGTTGCTAGCGTCCCCGTCTCCATGGTGCCGTCTAATTTTCAGCGTCTAATCGCCCGATTAGACGCGCTTGCGCAGTCCGGTCTTCTCCGTGTTGAATGGGGCTGCTCGTGCTGGAGAGCTGCCCTCGTAGCTCCGCCCCGTCACGTGTGCCGATTCCAGCCAATCAGGAGGCTGGAATCGGCAATGGACCGCACAGAAGCCCTGCGGTCCACCGAGGGTGAAGATCCCGGCGGTCATCTTCACAAGGTAAGTAAGAAGTCACCGTAGCGCGGGGATTCGGGTAAGTACTGTGCGTTGTTTTTTTTTTTTTTTTTAAGCCCCTGCATCGGGTTTGTCTCGCGCCGAACGGGGGGGGGGGGGGGGGGGGGCTATTGAAAAAAAAAAAAAAAACGTTTCGGCGCGGGACAACCCCTTTAAGGCTCATGGCTGTATGTTTAGAATTGATATCTCAATCTGACTCCATCCTTTTTGAGATAAGGAAAGCCCTTAACCCCTTAAGGACTCCCCCCCCACCCCCCCCCCCCCTCCCCCGTTTTTTCGCTTTCTCTTCCCACTTTCAAAATATCGTATCTGTCTGAGGTCTTGTGTTTTGTCGGACATGTTGTATTTTTCAATTGTACTATATTGTACAAAAAAAATTTTAGAAATGTTTTTAGAAGTCAAGTGAAAGGGCTAACAGCTGTCAGAGAGCCAAAACCTGCATTGTATGGAGTGGGGTTGACCAATCACATGGTTATATGCTATCCTGAGGATGGGGGATAACTTGCTTTGGTGGGACAACCCATTTTATATGTATTGGTATATTTTTGCTTTTGGGAGGATAAATGCTGTTTAATAACACTGTTCCTTGCGTGGATTATGATGTGCTATAATCTTATTCTTCTGAAGATGTTCAGGTGAAAAGCTTGATGGGCAAGAGATGTGAGTTGAATGAAGATAGAGGGGATCGCGCACTTGACTTTGACAGTGTAAGTAATCTGTAATTAGCCCGAGTGGCTGACGTCTGGTACAGAAATAAATATGAACCTAAGCTTTTTTAAATATTTAATCTAGTTGTACTGATATGGAGCCACTAAACTATTATACCAGGTAACTGCATTATAGCTATTGTCTCAGCCCGTTTGTGGATGCTTTATTCTGCCATAGGCACCTACAGGGGAGCGTTAAGGAGGAATTTATTTCTCTAGATCCTGTCCTGCTGTATTATAACCACTACAGCTTGAAAGTGGAACGATTCTGACATTTAATATGACCTAATGCCATTGCCACTTAGAATCTCTGTAAGCAAGAACTTGTATCATTTAAAGCTACATATGTTGTTTGTTTTTTTGTTTTTTTTAAACTGTATTCCCCTGCCACCATAAAGCTTCTAAAAGAGTTTTCCACAAAAATACTATTCATGACTAGAGATGAGCGAGTATACTCGCTAAAGGCAATTGCTCAATGAGCACTGCCTTTAGCGAGTATCTCCCCCGCTCGAGACTGTAGGTTCGGGTGCCGGCAGCGGTGAGTAGCGGCTGTCAGCAGTAGGGCGCGGGGGGGGGGGGGGGGGGGGGGGGAGAGAGATATCTCCCCTCCGTCCCGCCCTGCTCTCCCCCGCAGCTCCGTGCCCGCTGCTGGCACCCGAACCTGCAGTCTCGAGCGGGGGAGATACTCGCTAAAGGCAATGCTCACTCGAGCAATTGCCTTTAGCGAGTATACTCGCTCATCTATATTCATGACCTATTCTAAGCGGGTGCCCGAGCAACAATTCCGTTGGGGTCGCAGGTGGAACCTGACTGATCAGCTGATTTTAATGAGCGCTGCAGTTACAAGCGCTGGCCAGATGTCAGAGCAGCAGCTTCCACTCCAACTCCAGTGCTGCCAGCAGGTGCCCAATCAACTGATCGGTTGGGGTCCCAAGCAGCAGGCCCTGGCTGATAGGTGATCAATAGTATTTTTGTAAAAAAACCCTATTTATTTGAAAAAATATATATAATTAGAAGGGATGGGGGAGAGGAGCTTGCATATTATTCTATAGCTTTGCTAACTTTTCTAAGGTCATCCATGCTCTTCCAGTTTCCGTCTCCTGGCATGCCTTGCTTCCATTCCACAATGCCTGCAGCTTATGACAGTCTCGGCACGTGAGATCTTACAAGTTATATGATCACTTGTTCTGGCTTAAACTGCAATATTTTCTGCCTTAATAAAATAATTGAGTGACTAATGCTTATAGACCGAAAACTACTGTATAAAAGCAGTAGACGCTGTTTTAGTCTAAACATGAGATCTCGCATTCCAAGACTGCCTATGGCCCTAAAGTATGTCAGGAGATGAAGAATGGAATTGCCTGGCTGACTTTCTCACATAAGTCAGAGACCTTATAAAGTGGTATATAACCTTATTTTTTTTTTCCACTTCTCTTAATTAGTTCCAATTGGTTTTATTGATGGGGCGGGGCTATGTACCTTTTTAGGTGCTGCATCTCTTTAAACTGACTATAGATGCTGAGATGTCGCATTACGGGTGCATTTACACTGGTGATAAAACTGTGTGTGTTGTGAGACGTCCAGTGCCTCTACCCCTCTCCATTTCCACCCCCAGTTATATTTAAGCAAGTCTAGCAAGAGAAGAGAACATGCAGCACATGGATGGGCTGTCGGTGTGCTGTGCGTCTCGCTGTCACCTGTGCAGGAAAGATACTTGCCTGTCCTTGGAACCAATGCTTCCTCAATATGAGGGGAAGGAATGAACAATGAAAGCAGACAGGCACTTTCAGCATCTTGTGTATCTTATAGCAGTAATGAGAAGTGCACTTGGATTCCCTGCAATCAATATAAGGCTGCTTTCACACGATCGACAAAATCATGTGTTTTTTTTTTTTGTTTTTTTTTTTGTTTTTTGTTTTTTTTTTTCCTCGCAATGCGATAGCGCAAGACAACCCATGTATGTAAAGCCCATGGTTTCCAATGGGTTCCTTCAGATTAGCAATGTTTTCTGTTGCCATCTTGCGAGAGGGGAGGAAATTGTGGCATACTGTATTGCCAAAATTTGTATTTTATTTTTTTGGAAGCCCGTGTTTTTCTATAGAGGCTTTGTTTTTCCCGCAATGCACAAAATTTTATGCATTTAGAAAATAACACCTACCCTAAAAATAAGCCTTAGTTGCGCTCCAAAAAAAATTACTTGCCTAGCAGGCTGGGTCCGGGTCCTCCCCGCTGCTTTTCGTAGCTTTGCCACGCATTATGCAGTCCTCGTTTGCCCACAGAAGTTCACTTCTTGGTTGCAGGATTCATAAATCCCACCTCTAAGAAGCGCTGGCTCTGATTGGTACTTGAAAGCTGCATTGATTGGCTGAGCAGCGGCTGGAGAACCAATCGCAGCCATCGCATTGTGAAGGCGAGATTTATGAATTGGCTAATTCATAAATCCTGCCTCCACAATGCTAATGCTGTGGTTGGCTGCGCAGCAGCCAAAGAACCAATCAGTCATCGCATTGGTTAATCCAATGCTGCATTCATCCGTTCATTGGTTCATCCAGCGCAGCTAGAGTTTATTTTGGGGGTAATGGATTATCGTGCGAGCTTATCGCGGGCAGCAGCGATGCATGTTTGTATTCTTCTTTTTTTTTTTTCCACAAGAAAAAGCATAGCTGATGCAACAAAATCATGAGGACAAAGCTGCGGTATTGCTCTTGCCCGTGTGAAAGAGGCCTTGCTGACATGTAAGCGTGAAGTGTATAGTGCCTTGTAAAGCTCCTTATTCTTCCCTGGAAGCAATGCAGCTGCGATGGTACCTAAGTTCTGCTGTAGAAGAGGACCTGCCACATACTGATCATTTACTATGTCTAACTTTTATGTAACGCAGGTTTGTGAAACAGGTTCACGTTTTAGATATCGATATCGAACATAAACTGCACAATTTGCGCTCATACAGTTTTCCTTTCTTAATGTATAGTTTGCTTGAAATTTTACACTTCAAAATATTTTATCCAAACTAATAGATTTTGAGGGGAAAAGGAGCTCTATGTTCGCAACTGTCTTATCTTACAAAGTCAGTAGTGTCTTGTATATGTAAAATCTGCTAAACTATAACTAAAGTTTAACTTGTGACGCGCTAGAGGTAATGATTGGTGGGAATAGAGGTGCGGAGACCCCACGGATGACTAAAATAAAAGGGTCGAAGCGCTGAACACTGTGCCCTTCAGCTGTTATCAGAGTAGTGTATGGACTCCATAGACCTTCTGTCAAGCCTGTCCGCTGCTCCGAAGAGGGACGGAAACGATTGAATGGGCACAACTCTCAGTTGAACGTTCTCACCTGTTCACTCTAGTTCTCGGGTGTCTCTATACCAGAGTCCCCACTTATTGATACTCCTAAGTTGGAACCATTTAAGCTTTATTTTGCAAATTCTCATAGTTTGTATATGTTAATCCTTTGTCTAAATCCCCTTTTAGGTTTTAACAGACCGCAATGATCCAGCTTCTCGACGATCTTCTTTAACAAGTCGCCCAGTGACTCTCTTTCCTAAAGGCCCATATAAACATGTAATTCCACTCCCTTATTGAGCACTTTGTCACTGGGTGAAGTTTGTTGTGTTGGCCTTAAAATAACATATGATTGGGGGAGACTTGTCAAAACTAGCGCAAGAAAAAGGTTGCTTATAACAACTGCCTGCTTTCACGTTCAAAAGGCCTTTGAAAAATGAGTATTGAGATTGGTTGCTGTGAGCAGCTCCTCCACTTCCATTTTGCACTAGTTTTGGTAAATCTCTCCCAGCCACTGTTCCTTTATTCTTCATAAATGTTCTAGGCATTTTTCTCCCTTGTAAGGTGTAGTCTTTATTGGTGTTGGCTGTAGAACACTCTTATTCTAGTGATTAGACAGAATGGAAAAAACGTGTTTTTTTTACTCTTTCAGATTCCCGCATCTCTTGCAGCTGAGTTTAATAAGAACCTTGCAACACTAGGAGATGATTTCAGCGTTACAAAAATGTTAAAGCAGGAAAGTATAGTTCTTTAGAACTGGATGACAGACCGTCTATTCATAGGTTTAAGGTTGCAGTTCTAAAACCCCTCTGTTCCACAATAGATACTAAAGCAGTAGCTTCTCTGAAGCCATTCACTGCCTTACAATTTTATCTACGTGAAATTGACATTAAACCAGTAATCCAGATGTTCTTATAATCCAGCACTTGCTTGTTTTCACAAGTTGTTCATGTGCTATGAGATATATCCTGGGGCATTGCTACGGTCGTAAAAGATCAGGGGTACAAGCCTGAAGGCATCTCACCCCCATCCCTCTTAAAAACATATACAAATGTAGTTGTGATACAGCACTGTTTTTACCAGGAGCAAATATTGCCCCAATACAGTCATTAAATATAACCTGCATGCTGTTACTGAGTATGATGCACTGTTTAAAGGCCAGTATTGCCAAAGATACCATGCATAGTGATTGATGCTATCCAATTCCTGATAATACTGGTATCTACTACTATATGGTAACACTTTATATAGTAAAGTCGCTCTGTAGACCTATATGTTGCATATAGTACAATTTAATCCACAGTTGCTGTAGTCTTTGATTGTAGCTGTTCAATCTTACCCAGATCACTATGAAGACTACTCCTAGATACAACTTTTGTCTGCATTCTAACATGCATCTCTAGTGCCTTACTTTTCCAGCACTATGTATGTATATAATTTTTTCGCTAAATGTGTCCCTAAAGGTCCATTATTGGATGGAACTCGAGTAGCTTTTTTTTTTTTGGCTCCGTCTTATTGATATTCGTCAGATACAGTGGTGTGTGTTTTTTGTGTCCAACCAGTTTCCCCTCGTTGGACTAATGTAATAAGAAATACTATTCCATTCATTAATCTATGGTTGACAAATGCCACTGACTTTCTTTAGCAAATGCATCAGCATATTTTTTTTTTTTTTAAATATAATGTACTGGGCTGAATAGTTATAATCAGAGGAGAATTTATGCTGTTACGTTCTGGAGCGTTAAGGGGTTAAAAAAAATTGTTGGATTGTGCAAATTTGAATGATTGTTCAGTGTTAATATGGCCTATGATTTGAACAATGAATGATAATTTGTTCACTTATTCATTTTATGCATGCATAAAAATCGTGTTATTGCTCAGTCTTGGCATTCACCAGTGAATGCTGAGTGTTCACTCCATGCAGTTTATATATGGGGTTTATTTGTAAAAAAAATGCACAAGCAAACTGTCATTCGCTTGTGCAAGCTATTTATTGCTTCATGTAAAGGAAGCCTAATGTGGTTCATCAGAACCGGAGTTGGTGCACCATAAGGGCTTATTCAGACGGGCGTACATTGGTTGGGTTTTCATGCCCGGCCAATATACGCTGCCCCTCTCTGCAAGGGAAGGAGGTGGGCCTGGAGCTAGTACACTGAGCTCCTGCCATCTCTCTGTCCCTTGCCACTGTTTGCAGTTGGAGGAGCGGAACTTGGCTCCGCACCCATCCTGCCTTTCCTATTGCAAACAGTAGCGACAGGCAGAGAGGTGCAGAAGCTCAGTACACTAGCTCTTGTCCCGTCCCGCCGCCTCCCCTTGCGGAGAGGGGCAGCGTACATCGTCCGGGCGTGAAAACCCAACCAATATACACACGTCGGAATAAGCCCTAACACTGGTTCTAATAAATTACAGGAGTTTCGGGTGGGGAGTCTGAAAAGCATTCATTCTCTCTGAGGACGGCCAAATAACCCCACACCCCACTTTTTTTTTTTTTTTCTTTTCAATGTGACAGTGGGTGAAGAAATGTCTTTTTTGACTAAAAAATTTCTGACAGAAAATATTTCAGAGATTCCGTTCTAGTGATGATGGTTATTGCTGTAATGGTGAGAAAGATCTGATGGGACCGTGTATAATCTACAGACCGTATCGGCGCCTGTATGTATCGCTTATTTAACATGGTGCTTCAAATGCTGCTAAATGTTTTGCTTGTAGCCTCAGTAAACTACAAAATTAGGAGCAGAGGGGTGATGAGATGAACAAGTGCTCTTTCTGTAGGATAAAAAGCCTCATTCCATGTGAAGTTCACGTTGGCCATCCCCCTGGCTTTATGTATAGTTGGTCAAGGACAGCCTGGAGGATCTATGCCTCTCCTTGTAGCTTGTCAACTCATTTTAAACACCGCAGCTTAAAAGTGGAGAAACACTGGAGACGCCGTAGTTACTGAAATGAGGATTCCCAGTGCCGGTTGCAATCAGTGTAGCTCCAACGGTGTTTTGCAGGTGAGAAATGCTCATGTAATTGCACCTTAAAACACCAAGGTCAGAGATCTAATTTGAGAGAGAACCTGTAGAAATACAGGTGGAAGTGAGAACTGCAAATATATGTAGCTCCCACCTATAACCCCTCTCCACCCTTCTGCACTATTTGCAATGAGAGGGGTGGGATGGGGTGGAGGTAAGTCATAGTTTAACTCCTCCCTCACCCCGCCCCTTATTTCAAATGGCGGAGAGGGGGCGGGAGCTCAGTGCACTGCACTGCACTGCTCCCGACTCTTCCAGCCTCCTCCCCCATGCAGAGAAGGACGTCGTATATCGGCTGGGCGTGAATACCCAGCCAACATACGGTCGTCTGAATAAGCCCTCAGATAGACCTTTCTACTAATGGCTCTAGCTGATAAGTCCTTGGTTGGTGAAGTACCTTTTATTTTTTTTTTTTTTTTTTTTTTTTATATTTTCTATCCGTGATGTGATTAAGCCCATTAAGTATGAGCCCGAAGAAGTTCTGTGATGGACTGTAGCAGAGGACATGTCTGTTTTGACAGCAATGCAGCCAATACAGGGACAGTTGACAACCTGTGTATGCTTCTATGTAACCTTTAGATATCCTGTAGAAGTATCAGTCATCCAACTTCTGTTTAGCATGTGCTAATTCTTCAGACATGTGACAGAAATAAAACTGTATTTAAGCAGATGGAGAGAAAGTCCTCTTTGAGCCAGGCAGTGGGTTATGAAGATGCACTGGAAAGCAAGATCCTGACACCTAAAAGCCAGGTACTAGAATGTCTGCAGACAGATTTGATTACTAAGAACTGAAAATCTTCAGCCTGGGCTACTCCTTATGCTAGATTGTTGGGGTCTGATCACTGGGACCCTCGCTGATTGCTGGACAGCTGCTAGGAGGAACTTAGCTGCCCCCATAGCTGTGGTCTTGTGGGTGCTGGGGTCTACCAGGCAATCAGTGGGGGTCCTAGCAATCTAGTAGCTAGAGGATATGTGTCTGGTTGGAATACCCTTTTTAAAGGTGGCTGTCTAGAATTTAGTGAAAGTTCTGTTTTCTGGTCATAAACAGCCCTTTTGCCGTGCGCGGTGTACGAGAAAGTAGACTACCTCCTTTTTTTTTTTTTTTTTTGCTTTTCAAAATCTAGGCTAATAATTTTAATAACATTTATTGAATAAATTCACATGGTTATCTTTTTGCGTTGAAAACTTTCTTTTTTTTCTGGAAATTCAGTGATTTGTTACCAGGCATATGTTCTACCAGGGGTAGATACAGCAGAAGCATCTACATGCAATAAGACAACTGCCTATGTATTTGGAGCACACTTGTAGCTAGAAGGCTGAAGGTCTTAGATCATTTTCCACTCCAATTAAAGTTATTGATGGAATTAATTTTATACACATCTTATACACTTTGTATCATTCTCCAGCTGCATGTATATAATCTAATCCTCTTCTGCCGGCCTAAAGTGTGTGGTTAAATAGTTTGGGCTATTCCGCATTTTAGTAGGAAAATTGAACTTAAAGTGTATTTCATGTTTGCTATAAAAGTCATTTCACACAATGTATGCAATAACTTTTAATTTGTATACAATATTACTTTTTTTGCTTTCTCTTTTGAAGACCGCTATTCTCAACATCTTCAGTCATATGTCCTCTAGCATTACAAAGTAATCCTGTTTCTCCTTTCAAAGTCTGCAACAAAAAGCCTTGCAGGTTCCTAGGCTGCTCTTGTAAAGCATCAGATACTGTAATAATAAAACCACTCATGAAGTTTGTGTTTGTCAGGTAAAAGTTACAGCAGAGAAGAACACAATGACGTACAGATCTCCAGCGAACACACCCAAGGCCTGTGTGTTCACGAAGCAGAGCAGACTTCAGGCAACAACCTATTTTATTGCAGTGGCTGTGGGCACCTTCATGGGTACCTCCACACGGGGTGTAAATGCTCTATTTTCCACAGTGAAATTACCCATAGTAAAATGTCATCTGTTGTAAACTTTCTAAGACTGCTTTCACACAAGCCTATTATGGGATAACAGAAGCGTGTTTCAGACTGACAGTGAGTCTGCTGACCCAAACTCGAGGCATCCTACAGTCGTAGAATACTGTGATTTTTGGGTCAGTAGATCTGTGATCGAGCTCCTCCGTTAAATGAGCGCAACTGTTTCTTCTATAATATATGCTTGTGTGAAAGGCGCCTAGATCTTATATCCATGTGCAGACTCCACATCCATATTAAACTGAACTTCACCCATTGCAGTGCATAGCCTGAAATCTGCCATATATTTGGTTGTAACACATGGATTTGTTTTGGAATTTTCGCTGTGGAAAAGACGTTTTGTGCGAACGTACCCTAATACTGTAGTCTTCACTGAGGATGGACATATTGCAAAATGTGTTTGATTGTTTTAAGAGTTAAATGCACTTGTCATTTTTCTCCCATTTTCACCTATAGAAAACAAATCCAGTATCAGTTGAGTGTTCATTCTCAGTAATATGACTTTACACCTTGTCACGTGGGTGATTTGTGCTCCTCCAGCCAAGAGCACACTACTGTATTTTGGCCGCCGTTTTGCATCTGTAATGCGTAAGTGCTTCCCAGCCTGACCACAGGACTCCTGACCCAAACTCCGAGCATCATAGGATGTATGACCCGTGGTCAAGTCTGGACACATTTCTGTATTACGGATGTAAAACGGTAGCCAAAATACAGAGGTGTGGTCTGAGTCTTGTGGGTTGACAAATAATGCAGGGTTTCTGATTTCTGCAAAGAGATGTACAGACTTTCTTTTGGTTTTCTTCTATGTTACATAAGACAAATGTTACCACTTTTACACCTCCTATGACTCTTGTATGCAGGATAGTCTTGGGCAGGTGTCACTCACTACTTTTTGTTGTTGTAGGACAATCATCTAATGTTGGATAAATATCTGCCATTAATAATTTATGCTTTTTGCATTAACAGTATGATGACAACTGTCCTGGTGACTTCTCTGATCTGATGCCCCAGTCTTCCCTAGGATTGAGGTAACACAACTTGGTGTTTTGTAGCTCCTTACCTAATAGAGATGCTTAGTATATAACGAAGGCAATGACAAGATGGCTTTTTTTTGAAGTGAACAGATATTAACTGCAGAAATGGGTCAAGAAGACCATTAAAAGAACCCTGGGACCTAAACAATTCATTTTGTCCTTCATATTGATTCTTTTCTACTCCAGGCGGCTCAGCCAAAATGAATTGGCTTCTGTGGTTTTGAAGACTGTTTTGTCTCAAGTAGGATTGATTCAGCCTGGCGATTTACTTCATACCCAATACTGCATCTCACTAGCATCATTTTCTTTGGCGTATTACTTGGCCATCAAGTTTTTTTTGTCTAGTTAGGTTTGTCTGGCACATACATTATAAGGTGCTGTACTAGTGGGCTGTTAGCCAGGTGTTGCACATGTATGGAAGCTCTGATGCACCTCAAATATGGAATCTAAAACACTTCTGAATAATTCTTTACTCAAATTGAAGCCAGTGAGCCACAGGGTCACAAAATACTTGCACTAAGGGCAACTTCTGCATAGAGACTGCATGGTCTCCCTGTGTCCCTACTCAGGTTTCCTCCCACACACCAAAAATGTACTAATGGGGGAAGTTAGGGTGGCTTCACATCTGCGTCAGAACCTCTGGACTGAGGTTCTGTCATAGATGTGGCTGCAAATGCCGGAAGAGAAAATGATGCATGCAGCACTTTTTTTTTCTTCAGTCCAGAAGCCGACCAGCTGGGTGAAAGCGGGCGCACCTCATTATAGTCAATTGGGTTAGCCCAGCGCTGTTCGGTTCCGTCCAGAAACTAAACTAAATCGGTGCAGGCTTGTACACCTCTTCCACAGCTTAAACACTGATCATCCACTGTTTGACATAGGAATGTAAATGGTTAGATGGAACAATACCTCTGTCAATGTCAGCCTCTTTTTATTTTTATTTTTTTAAACTAGCCTCATAACAATGACTGTGAATTGTTAGTCAAAGCCAGAAGAACCATGCATAGACAGTGGAAGGAATGTGAAACCCTGAACGATCAGTGGACAAGAATGAATCGTGCAGTCTAAACAGGATGCCTGAGCACAGACTATGACGTCACCGGTTAATTCGCTCAAAACGAGAATCGTGAGATTCTTGGCTCATGTAAAAGGAGCATTGGAGAAGAGAGGACACCGGTTTGGAAGAAAAACGGATTTCATTGAATGGTAGAGTTGGAAGGGACCTCCAGGGTCATCTGGTCCAACCCCCTGCTCAGTGCAGGATTCCCTAAATCATCCCAGAATCCTCTTCAGCTTTAGTAATATTGAAAACAACAATTAGTCTTGCAGTAATGGCAAAGGTATTGCTTTGCATTCAACAAATAACATTACTCCATAGTTCAGCTTAGTACAACACAAGTTAATCTTCAATGCTCTTGCTTTCTATTTGCATTTAAAGGTTACTCAGCAGAGTTCCCACAGTCCTAGTTATCTGAAGGTGCTTTGCTAGAAGATTATTCTGCAGTTAATTAAGCTGATTTAAGATGGGCATCTTTCACTTTCTCTAGTTTTGTGTAACTGACTGTTAAGAAGATGTGTCTCAAACATTCTCCTCCACAATGCTGCTGTTTCAGAAGCTTGTAATTCCTTGCTTTCCACTCCAGACAATGCTATTTCTCTGCACGCACTGCAGTACACCTTCTCCACATCCTCTGATGACGACTACTGATTTGAGGCTAAAAGATTCAAATAATATTGCAGCTTGAGAGTGCTATGATCCAGCCATGTATGACGGGTGTGGGTCAACAAACTATTTTCAAAATAATTGTTGTAACTGGTTCATAATTACAAGCAGTAATGGATGTTGCTCAGGTGATGCCCAAGCAGTAATAATCTGTTCTAATTGGTCTTATCTCAATCCTTCCATTACTGCTTCTCATACTTGGCCAGGAAGACACTAATTGCACTGAATCGCTGAACATGGTTATTATAAAGCTAAGATATGCACGTTTATAATGTATGTAACCTTGTTTTAAAGTGACTGTCAGCTTCTTTTCGCCCTATGAGCTAAACTTATGGGCTTTAAGTAGATGCCCCACTGAGATTAGGGATATAAGTGTTATACTTGCCTCTCCTGTTGTTGCATTGAGTGGTGGCTTCCTGCACTGACACCGGGGAATCTACGGGGAAAGTAAATATAAGGGCTCCTGTCCACAGGCGATAGTTCATTGCATTATCCGTGGTGATAATCCGACTGTGGGTAACATAGTAAACGCTTTCCATAGCATTGCTATGGAAACCATAGCCCGATGTCCACGAGCGGAGAATCGCAGCTCTTCTACCGCAGTGGAATATCACTAGCGATATTCCGTCATGGCCGTGGACAGGGGGCCTTAAGGTGCATTTAGAAACAAGGATGATCGCTCAAAAGATGGCTTTTGAGCGATCGTTTTGCATAATCTACTAACTGGTATTACTATCTATTAGTACCAATTGGTAGTGTGTGAGCCACTGGGAGCTGAATTTATTCAGAGGACCACCCGCTGTTCTCTGAATAAATTCTTTGTTCTGCCGTGCTGATAACAGCTGAAACAATGTAATCAGCTGTTATCAGCAGTCCCCAGGCAGAACACAGCATGCGGTCCATCTTATCAGCTGATTGACTAATTTCAAGCTGAACTGAAATCCATCGTTCGACAGAAAACTAAGATGGGCACATTTTGCACGCAATGATTATCACTCAAAAGATGGTTTCGGGTGATAATTGTTGTCTAAATGGGCCTTAACACTTACATCCCAGATTTCGACGGGTCACCTGCACTTAGCCCATAAGCTAAGCTAAGCTTATAGGGCTGATGGTAGGTGACAGATTCCCTTGAGCTGATCCAGTATAAAGTCCATACAAGCACATATTGTGTCATGTTTACACAGAGAAGGTTAACCATTTGGGGGTTTTTTGTCATTTTTGGATGCAAACATTGTTTATGTACATTGAATATTTCAATAGCCACTTAATGGTGTAGACATCGAGAGGAAATTTCATTTTTAGGTTTTTGCTTTTTTCAAACTATCAGCCCAGTAAGTCCAACAGAAGAGAACTGTAAAAAAAAAGGAAACCGAGGCAAGCTGTACGTGTTGAAATAAGTGATATTTGGAAGTCCTTGTAAAGATCTGAATGTTTTGCTTTTGCATTTCTGTATTCAAGACCTGTTTCTGATTGTTGCTAGAAACTGTATTAAAAAATGAGATTTTCAGCCAGTTGTGTTTTTTTTTTTTTATATAAATTGTGTTTGTAATTTACTACATTTTCCTCTGATTTAATTTTATCTACAGTGCCACACGAAGGAAGCCCATAAAGGGGGCTGCTGGTCGTCCAATTCAGTTTCGATATGATGATATTACAACTAGAGCCAGGATGCAAGAACAGACTAAAGAGACCGTAACTGAGGGAATGCCTCGACTGGTGTCTGTGCGTCTTCAGATTCTTATCTTTATTGTAGTAGTGTTTGTTGCCCTGGTCTATTTCGCAATGGAGAGCAGCTCAGAAAACCCTTTTAACTCTGAAGACCTTGCTGAAGTACAGCAACCGTAGTGTAAAATGTTCATGTAAATGGGATAAGCTGTGTTCTTCCAAAGGGATGGGGGTAAAGATTCAAGAGTGGTATACCATTGTGCCCTGCCTCCTGAATTTGTATGTTTTTCATGTGAAGGTTCTAGCTGTTTTTTAGCAGTGGTTGACTAATTTGATCAATACTAATACTCAACATGAAACTGCTATCATTGAGGTTACGGACTACAGTTTTAATGTAGGGCACTTAAAATGTTTCAGAGGTGCTGGTATTTAGTAATGGCTATCTTAAAGGGATTATCCTGGATGTAAATATTGATGACCTATCACTAGGCTAGGTCAGCAACCTGACAACCCGCCAATCAGCTGTCTGAAGGGGGCAAGCACTATAGCCTCTACTTAAGCCTTTTACCTCATGTGGCCTTTCAACAACTTGGGCCTGTTCAAGTGAATGGAATTGAGCTGCAATACGAAGCATCACCTCTACAAAATGTATGGTGCTATGCCTGGTACACAATTATGAAGCCCCTTCAAATGGCTTTTTGGGGGCGTACTGGGAGTCGGGTGCTCGCCAATCTGATACACCTATTCCAAGGATTAGTTTTCGATCTTCAAATCAACCCTACGCTCCTGGAGAAACCAAAGATGGCTGAACCTTTCTCTATCTACCTGATGCACACTGTACATACTATGCATTGGTAGAGTAAGATACTACAAGCTGATTGGACTGGCCAGTGCTGCTCGCATGGGCAGCTCTGATTTAGCAAAGCTGTGTCTTAGACTAATTATGCATACTAGTGCATCATGTGCATCAGGCAGTCAGAAAAGCTGATGCAGCCATCTTTGCTTCTCCAGACCTGGAGGATTGCTAGAAGTTCTGGATAACCCCTTTAAAGGACCGTTTCAGGGAGGTTGTAAAACCCTGACAAGTCTATATGCAATCTAGACAAGAGGGGTATTTGTCTTCCAAGATATGACTAAAGTGTTGCTTTTATGTTTCCTCCTGTATGATGGTTTCACACAAGCAATATAGTTTGCAAGAATATTATAAAAAATATCACTGCCAATGGTGAAAAAAAGTTACTGGGTTTAGATAAAACTGTTTTTCGGGGTGCTTTGTTTTATAAAGGGATAAGATCTGATGCCATTTCTTTATACTGGGCTCCACATTCTCTTAGAAAGCAAGACTTTTGTGACAAATCGTAGCTGGAGTCAACAAGATTGAGTTTCAGTGAAAGGCTAATGTTGGTAGTATCCTTGACCCAATTGGCATCTAAATTTTCTGCATGATGGTGTGGAATAAGGGACCTTTCACACGAGACAGAACAAATTGCACGACCCACTGCAAGCCAGGGGGAAATTTTCATCAAAATCCACAGAAATTTTGTGCAGGAGTTGAAAATTGCTTAAATCTGCCTGCAATTCCACGTCAAACTACGCAGCTAGACTTGCATATTTTGGTGTAGAATTCTGCAGCTGCTGATTTGGCTGCGTCCTGTGTTCAGTGTGAAAGGTCCCTAAGACGGTAACAGAGGTAAAAGTTGATTCAATATTTTCACCAAATTGTCTTGCAACAGTTTGTTTTTTTGTTTGTTTTTTGCTAATTTGAATTGTTCTGTACTGTTTTTTAAGCTACTGGGTTTGTTTCCTCCCCAGCAGTTTTTAGTTTGTCATGTCTGTTATTTCCGCCAATGTTTAAATAAAGCGACTGTCTATTTTGCCTCTGTTGGCTTTATTTGAGATGAGGAATAATCCATGTGTCCCTAGTTTAGATGCAGCATTTTTATTTTATTCCTCTTATAGTAACACCCAAAGATGGAACATGCTGCAATTTTATTTAAGACCTCAGCAGTTGAGCTTTCACCTTGAATGACCCTTGAGTGACTGATTCTAGCCCACCCCAACTACTATCTAAACTTTTTTCTCCTCCTTATTCCTCTCTCTCCTCACTCGGGCTACCTACACAAAAGCGAGCATGGTATCTGACTGAGAAACTCTGCCCGATTTATTGCACTTGCCAACGTGCGGTTTCACGCCGATGCAAGGTGTTTTACTGGCAAAAACTCCTCCCATCACTTCCGTGAAGTAGCAATAATCTGGTGCGTTAGCAGATTGGCACGTGTTTCCCACAAGTTTCTAACACTACGCAGAATAGTGTTATTGTAGTTCTGTATACTGTAATATACATATGCAGAAGAGGAGAGGGGTCCAACATCCAACTGGTCTTGTATATTATGTATATTACACTATGCAGAAGAGAGCTCTGATGTCAGATCTCTCTCCTGCATAGTGTGATATGCAGAAGAGAACTCCGATAACGCTTTGTTCTGCATACTGTTAGAAACCTGTGCAAAAGTAGGTTAGAGATAATGCTGTCCTTCCAGTAGCAGTGTCCACAAGCGCTTATTAATATGAAGTGTTACATAAAAACAGATGCTAGACAGGACGCGTTTTAACTCCGTAAGAAGTCTTGATTAAGACTCCTTACGGGGGTTGAAAAGCGTCCTGTCTAGTGTGTGACTTTTTATGTAACACTTCATATTAATAAACGCTTGTGGACACTGCTATTGGAAGGACAGCATTAGCTCTAACCTACTTTTGCATATGTGGCCACGGTGGACGGAGCGGTGAAGCGGTCCGAGCGGAATCCCAAGCAGTCTTGTGAAATACAGAGTGGAAGGAACACAGACGCAGTGAGTGAGCAATTTTTGCATTAATTATTATTAGAAACATGTGTCGGACCTCACCCAGCATGGGAGCTATGCAGGGAAATTTCAATGTCTGACAAGGTTACTGGATTGGAAAGAGTCTCTCTTGCAGAGGTAATATGCATATGCAGAAGACAGGTTTCAATGTTGGACCTCTCCTGCATACTGTAATATACATATATAATATACATATTAACTCATGTTTTCCTTTTCAAAAAATTGCTAATAAAATCATCCCGACGGGTCACTTATGTGTTTCTGTTGAGTAATTCCAAGCAATCCACAACACACTTTCCCACCCAAAGAACATAAGAGCTGGCGAGTGTGCGGGTTACAGGGAAATTGGATTGGAAAGGGGTTAAGGATGATTCTCATCCATATAAATTCCTGTTTTTGCTATTGATTAGTACGCGCTGGATGGCCATTATTGGTGCGTAAAGTTGCATGGCTTGCAACTGACTTTTGATATGTGGAGATGGAGTTAGTATTGATATGTGCTGTCAAACCCATAGCCAAAAGGTGAATGGCAAAACAATTCTGAGCGCATGTAAACCTTAAGTATAAATGATTATCATTAATGTATTGAAACTGATACTAGTCTGGACAAGTTACTTCTAGTATAAAGGTTTTTTCCTATTTTCTGTTTCCTTAAACCTGGTTTCTTTCTATAGTCAGGTGCTTCTTATACTCTAAAAAATACATGTATGTATATAAAATTTATGTAATATAAATCGATTTCCACTTTATCTCAACTCTTTGCAGATAAAAATAATCAGATTTTTACATGAAGATTCCCTATAACCCTGTGAACTCATTAGTCAAACAGCAAGCTTCAAAGGAGATTCCCCTTAGGCTGCTTTCAAATCTGCACTGGAACTTTTTGTATTTTGTGCCAGATCTGTAACAGAACCCCCAAAGCTGAAGAAAAAGTGCTGCATGCAGCGCTTTGTCTGGTAAAATGCCAGGCAGCTGGACCGAAACCAAATGGACCCCATTATAGTCAATGGGGTACATTCGGCACTGTTTGGTTCTATCACAAGTCTGATCGCTTCGGCCAGTGGATTCTCTTTTCCTGCTCCAGAACGGGCCATCAAGACTGAATTCCTGCTGCAGATGTGAAAGCAGCCTTACCCATCCTTTAAATTGCCAGTGGTCATGTGGATTCGCCAGTTGTTTGATTTGTTTAGTTGCAACAAATCCGATTTCTCACCCAAGTCATGATATGCAGAATATTCAGGTATATTTAATACCACTGAAATAGTTGTCCTTTTGTATAGTATTACCATTTAAGAATCTTTTTTTATCTTTAACTAAAAACACCTTCCTGAAAATTTTCTGAAATGTCAGTGTATGGGGCATATAATATACATTTTTGGCTTTGGCTCAGTTCTAAAAAAAAAAAAAAAAAAAAGAAAAAATTTTCCCCTTTTTTAATTTGTTTTAGAATTTGTGTTATGGAAAATAATAGGTTGTAAATCTACAAATTCTAACAAAGAAAGTGACATCTGACACTCGGTACTCAAGTTATGAATTGAAAATTATGGTGTTCGGTGACCTTTGGAGAATTGACACCCTCACCCAGTCTTGACCTTATGACCCAATGGTTCTGAAAACATGAGGTTTTTATTTAAGCCTAGTAGCAAATGTGGAAAGTTTCATAAAAATTGGAGATAGTGTTACCCCCCTTGGGTAATTTGTCCTTGAATGATGCTACCTTTTTTTTTTTTTTTAATGCTATGTTGGAGTTTCTAAACCCTATGTGCATAAGTGCATGGATCTTTTTGGTGCTGATTCTGCACTGAAAATCCACTACAGATGCAACGTGTCCAAGAACCACCTTCAGCTTGGGGAGTTTTTATTTAAGCATGTATTTTAGTCTGAAAATCTTTTCCACAATGGGGTTTAATCTTTTCGCTCCTACGCCATCTATACATGATTGTATATACTTCAGATCCATCCGTGAGTCTAACTTTGTGGTGGTGGAGTTCTGACTGCAAGGAGCCTAATCAATCAAGAGAAGCAGCCCCCACCTCACAAAGAGAGATTAACTATTTGACTGGTTTTTAAAAAGGTATTCCAGCTTGAAGCATTTTACCACCTATCTACTACATAGGTGGTGCTTGCTAGAGAGCCAGGGGTCTGACTGCTGAGACCCCCACTGATTGCCCGAAGAGGAGGCACCATTCCTCACAAGCCAGAAGACTGTGGCTTGTAGAAGCTTGAGTGCAGTAGTGGTCAGGTATATATCCTGTTGCTCCATTTGACGTCTCTGGCACGGATAGCCAAGCATGTGCCCACCTAATGCTTGCCTCCCACTCCCTTTTAAGCGCCTCTTTCCCATGGTTGTATAGATGGGGAACCTAGCGTCCCATGTTCTGCAAATTAGTGGTGGTCCTTATGGTCAGACCACTTGCCCCCTCCACCCAGAATCAAATCATGGCATGGCCCATCTTTGGGTATAGTCTCGCATTGTACCACTCATTCTTTTCAATGAGGCCGGTGGCAGCATAACACCACATGCAAAGTGCATGCAATGTGATACGAGATCTCCCATTGAATACCATGAGAGAAACTCCGCGATCCTCTGCCCTGAAGAGATGTGAGGCTGTTTTCACATGATTCCATGGGGATTTCACATGGATGGCAGGGCCGGGATTAACGGCCCGATTTTGCCCTCGCCCGTGTAAAGTTGGCCTTAGGGCTCATGTCCACGGCAGTTTTTTTTCAGTGTATAACGCGTGCGTTGCATGGCCACATGATACGCAGTGAATGAAGTCAGTGGACGTTTATTGATCCATGCACGTACAATATGCGAGCGACGTCCACACAAGGATCTGCTGCAAACCGCGGGCATTGAAAAGCATGTAAATTTACTTTTTGGCTCACACTCTCGGACCCGAATTGCAGCCTGCTCTATTTTGAGAGAGAAAAGTCACAGCGTGCTCTATTTTGCCGCACATGCCGTGCGGACGGCCTGCATTGCAGTCAATGAAGGCTGTCCGACCCACAACACATATGTTTGAGCTGTAGGTACCCACATCATCGCTAAGCGACGGCGCGGGAAATATAAAAGAAAAAAAAACTATACTGTGCATGACCGGCGAGCCCCCACAGTCCTCCGCAATACAGAAACTGGTGCGCAAGGTCACAGCCTGAATTCACTGTGGATCTTCTACATGTGGAATCTGGTCTGCCCATGTGAACCTGGCCTAAAACAAAGCAGGGAAGTTTTAATTAAAAAAAATATATATATTCATGCGTTTTATTGTTACTTTCCCCCAGTCGTCTCCACGACAGCACCACCTGAGATTGCCTCCTCCTGGTAGGACAGGAACATACTGAGAGGTTAAAAGCTCCCCCCCTTCCCCACTTTCCTCAGTGTCTTCCTGTCCTGCCAGGAGGCAGGATCGCTGAGAGGAGCTGGTGGAGAAGCCAGCGAAAGTATACAGGCGGATCGGAAGGCAGTGGCTCACCCTGTCATCCCTTCGCAGCCAGACGACTCCCGGGACGCCACATCAGGGTGGTAACCCCCGGGCCAGGTTCCTCCCGCGGCGGCCCATGGGGGGTTCAAAGCGGGAGCCTCAGTCCCCCTCGTCCTCCGGCAGAAATTACAGCGCGGCGCTCCAGGAAGCCCTTTGACGGCAGGGGGCGGGGCGCCGCATCTCACGTCCAGCGCGATGACGTCATCGCGTCTGCATTAGGAGCGGAGGGAGCGGGGCTTAGCGCAGGAGCGCGAAATTCAAATAGGAACCTGAGAGAAGCCAGAACACCAACACTACAGGTCGCAGGGTGTCTGCAGCACTGGTATAAAGATGAGTGCTCCAGCCCCAGAGACAGCTGAAACCTCAGCCTCAGCGGCCGTAAGTAGCCAGTGCGGCAAAAATACAATGCAAATATCCAGTATGTTGTATATGGAAAAATTGCATGTTTACCCGCAAAAATGCTTTGTTTGTCAGGGGGATAAAAAAGACATCCCCCCCCAGAACAAAACCGCGAAAATGCGTGGAATGCGGGACGAGACTGCCAGCCACGTACCAGAGGCCTCTATGCAAGGCATGCGTGGCTAGGCTAGTCAGAGAGGAATCGGGGGGATTCCTGGATGACGTTAGGAAGCTGGTGAAGGAGGAGGTGCGATCAGCTCTAACGTCACTGCCGGCACCGCCAGCAAACCGCCAGAAAAAGGCGTATGTTCCCGAGGAGCCTTCTGATTCCGAGAATTCCATCGGATCAGAGCAAGAGGAACAGGCGGCCGAGGAGTCCTCAGAGGAGGAGGACTACAGGAAATATTTGTTCCATCAAGACGAGTTGACGGAACTAATAAAATCAGTCAGGGCTACATTAAAAATGGAACAGCCCAGAGAGCCGCGGACTCTACAGGGCGAAATATTTGGTGGACTTGGGGAGAGGCGTAAACATACCTTCCCGGTCCACAAAAACATCTCTAAAATAATTCAGAGAGAGTGGAGTAGACCAGACGCAGGCTCCTTCTCCGCTCGAGGCGTAAAAAGGAGATACCCCTTGGAAGAGGAAGCTTGCGCAAGCTGGGACGAAATACCTAAAGTAGACGTCCCGGTGGCCAAGGTAGCCAAGAGGACGACTCTTCCCTTTGAGGATGCCGCACAGCTAAAAGACCCCATGGATCGCAAGGCAGAGGGACTCCTAAAGAAATCATGGGAGGCAGCGGCAAACATCCTTAGGCCAGGGATCGCAGCCACTTGCGTGGCGCGGACCCTGGGGGTATGGTTAGAGCAGTTGGAACTACACCTGACCAACAAAACACCAAGAGATCAGATCCTTAACTCCCTTCCCATCTTGCGCATGGCAACTAACTTCCTAGCGGACGCCGCGGCCGAGACCGTCAAGCTCTCAGCAAAGGCCACAGCCCGCTCTAACTCAGCCAGAAGGGTGTTATGGCTGAGATCATGGTCAGGCGACCTGGCCTCGAAAAACAAATTGTGTGCCCTCCCATTCTACGGCCAATTTCTATTCGGACCGGACCTAGACAAAATTCTAGAAAAGGCGGCCGACAGGAAAAAAGGGTTCCCTGAGGAAAAGCCACAGAGAGCGAAGACCTTTTCCCGGGCCCCAATGCAGCAGCCCGAGGCCTACCGAGGCAAGGGCAAGACAGGCCGCTGGAGTTACCCCAAGGGGGGCAGAGGAAGGAATATCCTCTTCAACCCCCACCAGGGGGAGCCGAAGCAGAGACCCTGACGCCATCCCCGTAGGAGCAAGGCTGGGGAGCTTTGCGGATCAATGGTCCGCAATCTGCGGGGGCCCATGGATCCCAAAAATCCTACAGCACGGATACCGGATAGAGCTAGTGTCCATCCCCAGAAGGAAATTTATTACCACGCGAGCCCCAAAAAAACAGCTACATTTACTAAGGCAAAGCGTGCGCGACTTGCAACGGTTAAACGCAATATCTCCCGTACCGCGAAACGAGGAAACCCAGGGCTATTATTCCAGGCTCTTTCTAGTAAAAAAACCCGGAGGGAAACACCGGACGATAATAAATCTGAAAGGCCTGAACACCTGCGTCCGATACAGGAGATTCAAAATGGAAACCATCTCCTCCACAATAAAGTTGATCCCCAGAGGAGCCTACATGGCGTCCATCGACCTAAAGGACGCTTATTTTCACATCCCGATCCACAAAGATTCTCAGAAATACCTGCGGTTCGCAGTGGACATGGGCAGAAGAATAGAGCACCACCAATTCAGATGCCTGCCCTTCGGGATATCCTCAGCCCCCAGAATCTTTACCAAGATTATGGCGGAGGTAGCCGCCTACTTGAGAGAAAAATCGATTCTAGTAGTACCCTACCTGGACGATGTTCTATTAATAGCAGAGTCCAAAAAACTCCTAACAAAACACCTGGAGACAGTACTAGAACTTCTCCAATCGTTGGGATGGATTATAAACTGGGAAAAATCCAGCCTAGATCCCGACAAGCAGAAGACGTTTCTGGGAATAACTCTCGACTCAGAATCGCAATGCTCCTACCTACCCGAGGAGAGAATACAAAAAATCCGCAGAATAGTCAAAACTTTCCTACGAAGACGATTCTGCACAACTCGGGAGGCAATGTCTCTCCTAGGGAGCTTGACATCATGCATCCCAGGAGTAGCATGGGCCCAGGCCCACACCAGAGCCCTGCAGGCCGTAGTCCTATCCTCATGGGACAAAAGGCAGTCCTCGTTAGGGGCAAGGATGTACATCCCAAACAGGGCAAAAACATCCCTGCGTTGGTGGACATCCCCAGAGAACCTGCGGAGAGGGGTTCACTGGCTACAAAACCCAGCCATCCACATCACAACAGACGCAAGCGCTTGTGGATGGGGAGCGCATGTGAGGAACCAATTCTTTCAGGGTCCCTGGCCTCAGAGGATAAAAGAACAGTGCTCAAATTTCAGAGAACTACAGGCAGTTTGGCAGGTTCTACAGCAGTTGGGCAACTCGCTACAGAACCAACACATAAAAATACTGTCAGACAATGTCACCGCGGTCGCTCACATACAACACCAAGGGGGCACAAGATCTCCCCCACTGCAAAGCATCGCACAGAAAATCTTTCACTGGGCGGAGGGCCGGATCCTCTCGATCACGGCAACCCACTTGAAGGGTACACTAAACGAAAAAGCAGACTTCCTCAGCAGGAAGCAAATAGACCCAGGAGAGTGGTCCCTCTCCCCAGAGGCATTCAGAATCCTAACCAACCGGTGGGGGACCCCACAGTTGGACCTCTTCGCAACCAGGGAGAACACAAAAGTAGGCAACTTTTTCTCCCTCCGGCCAGGAGATCGCCCGATAGCGGTAGACGCCCTAGGCCAGGACTGGGGTCAAGGACTGGCTTACGCCTTTCCTCCCATACCACTAATTCCCAGGGTCTTACAGCACTTCAGAACCCAGGGATGCACGCTAATCCTGGTGACCCCCTTCTGGCCGAAAAGAAGCTGGTTCGGTCTTCTGACAACACTGAGCGTCCAGGACCCAGTCACCTTCCCTACCTGGACAGATCTTCTATCGCAGGGGCCACTGAACCACCCCGGCCTAGACAAACTCCATTTAACGGCATGGCTCTTGAAGAATCCTCGCTAAGAAAGAAAGGATTCTCAGAGAAAGTAGTAGAAACCCTAATGTCCAGTAGGAAAAAGACGACCCACCTGATCTACCAGAAGGTCTGGAGAAGGTTTTCCTCATGGAGACAGGGAAGGGATCGCGGGGATTCTATCCCCGACACTCCGCTAATCTTAGAATTCCTGCAGGAGGGCTTAGAGATGGGCCTCTCCCCGAGCACCCTAAAAGTCCAAGTTTCAGCCCTTAGCGCCATCTGCGACACAAAATTCGCAGACGACAGAGGGGTCCACAGGTTCCTAACAGCAGCAGCTAGACTACGCCCTAGGCCCATAAACCTGTTCCCAGACTGGAACCTTAATTGGGTTGTAGGGGCCATGGCAGCGGTACCATTCGAACCGAGCGAGGCGCTATCTATAAGAATGCTTACAATCAAGACCATCTTCCTAGTAGCCATCACCTCCGCAAGACGGGTTAGCGAACTACAGGCCTTGTCCATCCGCCACCCGTTCATGAAAATCGCAGACACCAAACTAATATTTAAAACAGACCCGGCCTTTATGCCAAAAGTAGTGTCAGATTTTCATAGGTCCCAGGATATAATAATCCCCTCATTCTTCAGTAACCCAAAAAACGAGGAGGAAAGAACCCTAAGTTGCCTGGACGTTAGGAGAGCAGTCCTAACCTACATAGATACAACGAGCCACTGGAGGCGAGATGACAACTTGTTCGTCCAGTTCAGTGGCCCAAATAAGGGTAGCAAAGCAGCAAAAAGGTCCATAGCCAGGTGGATCCGTCTGGCCATCATAGAATCCTATAAGGCCCTCGGGAAGGAGATCCCGTTAGCTCTTAAAGCCCATTCCACAAGGGCAGTAGCGTCCTCATGGGCCGAACACAGTTCAGCCTCGGTCGAGCAAATTTGCAAGGCCGCAACCTGGAAAAAACCCCACACGTTCACTAAACACTATAGGGTAAAAGTGCAGCAGGACGAGGACATGGCCTTTGGCCGTAAAGTCCTCTCGGCAGCGATCCCACCCTAATAAACTTTAGTTGGTACGTCTCAGTTGGTGCTGTCGTGGAGACGACTGGGGGAAAAAGTGGATTATACCCACCTGATAATCAGGTTTCCAGTAGTCTCCACGACAGCACCCGTACCTTTCCCGCCCTATAAAAGTAAAATAATAAATTTAAAAATAAAAAAACCCCGGTTAGGGGAAGAAATTTAAGTTTAGCTCCTGCCCCGGCAATTCGTTAGAATCCACTGAGGAAAGTGGGGAAGGGGGGGAGCTTTTAACCTCTCAGTATGTTCCTGTCCTACCAGGAGGAGGCAATCTCAGTTGGTGCTGTCGTGGAGACTACTGGAAACCTGATTATCAGGTGGGTATAATCCACTTTTTCGTGGACATGAGCCCTTAGGGGTTAAAAAGGTTCAAACTAAACATATACAATATACAAATCTACTACATTATAAGTTTTGAAGACGTGTAGTAAGAATAAGGCTGCTTTCACATGGGCTACGATTACACGATTTGCTCGCTATGCGACAGTAATATAAATCACATGTATGTGAAGCCCATGCTTTCTAATGTATTCCTTCACATTAGCGATGTTTTGTAGGCTGCTACATTGTGAGAAAAAAAAAATTGTCGCATGCTGAATATTGCTGTGATTGGTGATGTTTTGTAGCCGGTGTTTCCCTATGGAGCCTTCCTTTGTGTCGCTTCGCGTGAAATCGTGGTTTTCGTGCGACTCAACTTTAACAGTGGGACTTCCTACTGTTTGTCCCTAAACTAAGCCCTAGCTGCATCTAAAAAAAAAACACTACATTACCGAACGGCCGCTGCCCACTCCGCCACACTCAATGCAGCTCTCGATGAACCAATCACACAATCGCAATCAATGGCTGATTGGTTTACAAGTGCCGAGGCTCAGCCAATCAATGTAGTGCTTCCTGGAGGCGGGATTTATGAACCCCCTGACCAGGAAGCGGCGGCTGAAGACTGCAAACAAATGTGCCGAAGCTTTGGGGATAAGAATTGCGGGACAGCGAACAGCACCTGTTAGGTAATGTGGTGTGTTTAAATTTTTTTTAAGTGCAGCTAGGGATTATTTTCGAGATCGGACTTAGATTTCAAGCTCCCTCTAAAACCCCTGCAAAATAGCGCTACAAAGTCGCGCGACTAAATCTCGATATCGAGATAACGCAGTGATATCGTGGGAATACAGCTGCAATATCGCTGAGATTTTTCTCACGGCGATATCGCTGTTGCCCGTGTGAAAGGTGCCTAAAGATAACAGTCCACAAGAGAAATATGATTAAAAATCTCCATTGTTGGCTGCTGTTGTCAAATATATAGACGTTGCTGCACTATGGACACGTTCTAGACCACAAAGTTGGTTGTTTTGGTTTTATTTTGTTTTGTTTTTTAACACAAGTCTAATTTGTTAAACTGTTCAGAGCTCCTTTTAATGAGGTTGGTTTTAGATGTGTGACTTGGTTTATGTCAATAATAAGCTCTACCTGAATTTTGTACTTTGCAAACACTTTGTGAAATAGATGAGCTGCTGCAGGGAATTCCCTTTAGCTGGTTTTTGGTGCTTACATTGTAAATTGGGGGAAGCGGAGAGGTGTCGTGAGCGGATGCCTCATGGGGAAGCGGAGAGGTGTTGTGAGCGGATGCCTCGTGGGGAAGCTGAGCAAGCTCGTGAGCTGATGCTTCAAAAACATCATCGGGTGGAAGTTGAATAATTCTGTGACGTCTCCTATTCTGTAGGGTGTCCATAGATGCAGCTGTTTGTGCCATGCAGTTGGGAACTGCACTGCGAAAATGTGACAGCTTTGTATTTGTGCTTTTTGTCCACATGACAAGTACCGGTAAAGCATGTGGCTGCAATATGCTTCATCTGTACAAAACCATAAGTGATTTGCAGTAAAACATCATGCGGTTTCAGCATACAGTTCTTGGCTGTACAGTGTAGTGGCCCAGACTTTGGGCCCCTACAGCACTGGTTTAGCTACCTCTTATGGTGTATGTTTGTTTGCGTCTCAGTGTATGTATATGTGCTTTAACCATTGTTTTTGTGTGTTGGCCTTGTCAGGTCACAAAACTGGTAATGTCTGTGCCTGTTTTGTCTGTTTCTGTGTGAGTTTGCATAATTTCCCCCCCCCCCCTTCTGTCTGACCAATACCAACTCAGGGCAGAGTGATTGACAAAGAGTTCCCTAGTCTGTTATTGGTTGTTGGAGTGTAGATATAAAAGATAGCTCAGGGGCGGGAGGAGGGAAAAAAAGGAAGAAGAGGGAAGGAGGAGAAAAGCAAGGAAGGTAAGAAGGGCTGTGTGGACGAGGATCAGGGCGAGACAGGGCAGTGCTGGGTTACAGTGGTGAGTCTGGGAGTAATGGCACCCAAAGGCCTCCAAGGGAGAGTGGAGTCTTATTTCAACCCTACTGGAAGGAACCAGAGACAGGGCAGACCTTGCTGAAGCAGGACAGAGAATAGTCACTCCAGTCGTAAGTTTAATCAGCCCAAGTGCAGTAACCAGTCCATGTGTCCTTTTTTTGTCAAGCCCCCGCTCAGTTCAGTACCCAGATAACTTAGCCTGGTAGACGTATCTTCTACAAGAAAGAAAGTGAAAGAGAGAGTGTTGTGGTGTTTCATGCCTGTAAGAATTGTTGAAGTGTTCTACTGTCTGCTGACACTACTCAATAACCTTTCATCTGTTAAATTGCAAGAGTCAGTAAAAACTGTGTGCCTCCGGTTTTACAAAAAGCTCTTTGGCCTGAACTCTTTATTTTATCGATGGCATCATACTCTGAGGCACTGGCGTCACGTTAAACTGTTATCAAGGACCCTTGTGTAATCCGTCTGCTGCACGGGCCAACGTTTTAAGCAGAGTAGTCACCATCGTGCTATATTTATAGGCACCCTAATAGATGTACACTGATTGGTCACAACCTCAAAATCACTGACAGGTGAAGTGAATAACAGTTAGTATATTAACATAGCATGTAAGGCTGAAAAAAGGACATATGTCCATCCAGTTCAGCCTATTACTCCCCCAATGTTGATCCACAAGAAAGCAAAACACCCCAATGAGGCTAATATTACACAGGCGAGTGCGATATCGGGCTCGCCAACATGCGATGTACCCACAGATCCAAGGCGGTTTTGTGTTTAAAACCATCTGAGATCACTTTGGGGGAGCAGGATTGTGCAGTCTTTTCCATTGTTTTCAATATGTAAACATCGCACTCGCATGCGCCTCACATGTTGTACAATACTGTCTCGGTCCAACTGAATGGGTGATGCATTCCGAGAGAACACCCAAAGATAGGCCATGCTATTGTTTTGTTTTTTTTCTTTCCTGTAACGCGATACAGATAAAAATCACTAATGTGTATGACCCCATTCAAAAGAATGGTGTTCATGTTTATGCAAGGTTTGTGCGTCTCGCAACACCCAAATCCTGCGGGTTTTTTTTTTGTTTTGTCCCCCCCCTCCCCCCTCAGCTGTGTGAGAACTGCCTGAGGTAGAAGCCAATTTTCCTCATTTTACATCCAAAAAATTCTCCTTCCTGACTCCATAGTAACATAGTATGCTAGGCTTAAAAAATAGACAATGTCCATCCAGTTCAGCCTGTTTCTGCCCCTCACACCCCACATGTTGATACAGAAGAAGGCAAAGCAAACCCAATGAGGCAGAAGCCAGTTTACCGCGACCTGGGGGAAAAAAATTCCTTCCCGCCTTCAACATGGCAGTCAGAATAATCCCTAAATCAACACTCTGCAGAAAAAAGTTCCTTCCTGAGTACAAGTCCAGCAGTTGGAAGATCCCTAGATCAACAACCCTTCTGACTATTTAATGTCTATACCCTGTAATGTCATAGTGCTCTAAAAAGACATCTAGTCCCCTCTTAAACTCCTGAATTTAAGAGGGACTCCAATCTCGCAATCAGAATAATCCCCGGATCACCGACCCTTCTGAAGTAATCAGGGATATAACATGTAATATTGTATCGTTCAAGAAAGCCGTCCAGGCCCCTTTTATACCCTTTTATCAAATTCACTATCCCCACGTTCTCAGGCAGACCGTTCCATAGTCACACTGCTCTTTCAGTAAAGAACTCCCTTCTATGTCAGTGTCGAAAACGTCCTTCCTCCTAGATGTAGAGGGCACCACCTTCTTACAGTCACAGTCCTGGGTACAAATAGATAGGAGAGATCTCTGTATTGTCCCCTGATATATTTATACATAGTTATTAGAGCACCCCCTTGTTACAGTCCTGGCTATAGATGATGGGAGAGATCTCTTTATTGACCCCTGATATATCTATACATAGTTATTAGGTTGCCCCTCGGCCGCCTTTTTGTTCTACACAAAATTACCCCAATTTTGGTAACCCCTGAGTATTGTAGTCCGCCCATTCCATTTATTACTTTAAGTTGCCCACCTCTGTACCCGCTCAAGCTCTCATATGTCCTTCTTGAGTACTGCTGTCCAAAAGTGTCCACAATATTCCATCTGTGGTCTGACCAGTGATCTGTAAATAGGAAGAACAATGTACTTGTCATGTGCCCCATGACCTCTTTTGATGCACCTATTTGCCTTGGCAGCAGCTGCCTGACACTGGTTGCTCCAGTTACGTTTTTAGTTAATTAAAATTCTTTTACATGTCTGTGTTAGCCCCACTGCGTATTTGTGAAATGAACAATGCTTTTTTTCGCGCACATTGTTGTATTTTACTTTACGTTTTGCACCCACAAGACATACATTTTGAGTGCAACAAAAAATATGCACCAATTGCAGTGGCTAACTAGTTTATTTTTTCCTGCACAATTACGCAGTGTTTCATGTATCTAGAGTATTGCATTGGCATTTACGCATCCCGAATGACTTCAGTCGGGACTTTGGGTGTGCAAATGAGCAGGAAAATAGAGCATGCTGTGTTTTTTTTTTGGGGGGGGGGGGGGGGGGGTTTGTTTCTTTTTTTGCATGACTGAAATACACAGGAAAAATATGCAAAGCAATTGGTTCTATTCTGTGTGTATTGTGCATACAAAGTTTGTGTGTAAATGTGCCTGTGAGAATCTATTTACCCAGTGTCTACAATTGTTGTTGTTAACCATTTAGTTGTTCACGACCCCCAGTGACCCTAAAGGCGAGCTCCTTCCATGTTGTTTGGTTTTGCACGGCATCTTTCAGTTGTGTGATATCCATTCCAGTATTGGCTCTGACAGTATCAGTCATCGTGTCCTTTTGCAGCCAGGTCTTCTTTTGCCACTGATCTGTCCAAGCATTATAGATTTTTAGATTTTGTCATGTTTAGCACTGCGCTTCACCCCAACGCTATCCTATGTTTTATCTCTGGCATAGATTCTCAAGCCTGGTCAATTTTTGAGCCCAGGAAGATGAAGTCTCGCACGCATTCTATGGCCTCATTGTCAATTTTTTTTTTTTTTTAATTTGGCCATTTTTTGCAGTTGTCTAATTTTTGTCTTCTTTAAATTAAGATAGAGGCCCATTTTTTCAGTTTTAATTTTACATATCAGCTGCTTCAGACCTGCTTCTGTTTCTGTAAGCAGAGTTGTGTCATCTGCGTAACGGAGATTGTTGATGTTTCTGCCACCTATTTTCATCTTGGTTTCCAATTTGTCTAGGTCCATTTTACGCATGATTACTTCCACATATATAGGTTAAACAAGAAGAGTGAGAGGATAAAGCCCTTTCGGACACCTTTGCCAATCCCAAACCAATCTGTGTCCCCATACTGTGTTCTCACAGTGGCATCTTGATTTGGTATAAAGTGATTTTATTACTTTAACTAGATGTGCCGCTACGCCGAGCTCTTGTAGGGGGCGCCATAGCTTGTCATGGTCGATGCAATCAAAGGCCTTGATGTAGTCGAAGCACATGTAGATATTCTTTTTGGTATTCTCGAGCTTTTTCAATGGTCCATTGCAGGTTTGCAATATGGTCGCAGGCGCCCTATCCTCGCCGGACTCGTGCCTGCGCATCAGCTGATCTCAGTCTTTCCTGTACAATTTTGAGAAGGATCATGCTTGCATACGGAATAAGGGCTATTGTTCAGTAGTTGGAGCAATCCTGAGAGTTACCTTTCTTTCTACATTTATCAGAGTTAAACCTCATTTGCCAATTTTCTGCCCCCAACTTATCCCCCGATATGCGCTGTGATCACATGGGCGTATTTGCCAGACGTAAAAGCGCCTGGCCGGCCAATATAGCGCTGGGCATTTTTACACTGAGCCCAAAACATAGTTCTGGAACTATGTTTGGGCCGGAATACATCGGGCCGCTGCATGGGCTCCTATTGGAGTCCATGGCAGCGGCCGTAGGTGGGAGGGTGTTTAGGAGCGTGGCTGCTAAACTACCTCCCTCTGTTCTCCTCCCCTTCCCCGTGCAAGCTTACCTCTCCTCCCCGCTTGGTCTCTGCAATGGGCGGGGCTAAGCGCTGATCCGCCCCACCTCCTCCCATTGATGGCTATAGACAAGGGGCAAGATGTGATGGGCAGGGAGGGGAAATGGGAGATGGCCTGGTGAGGTCGGCGCATTTGCTCACCAGGCCATATGAACGGGCGCACAAATGCTTGATTTGTGCGCCTGTTCACCATTTTTTTTGCCCCCAACATAGCGTTTTCACAGCCGGCCGATATGCGCTCATGTGAAAGAAGCCTCAAGACGAGAAGGAACATCCAGCTTGTTATCAGCACACAGTTCAAAAGCTTGCATCTCTGATGGTATGGGGTTGCATTAGTACCTATGGCATGGGCAACATACACATCTTGAAAAGCACTATCCATGTAGTGAGCAGAATATGTACTGAGCAGTATATAGAGGTGTTACAACATATGCTCCCATCTACACAGTCTCTTTCAGGGAAGGCCTTTCACATTTCAGTAGTACAATGAAACACATATTGCATCCATCACAACAGCATAATTTCACAGTAGAGTCTGGGTGCTGAATCGGCCACCTGCAGTCCAGGCTATTCACTAATTAAAAACATTTGGCGCATTATGAAACAAGAAATCCAGCAAAGACGACCCAGGACTGATGAACAGCTAGAATCCTACATCAGACAAGAATGGGACAACATTCCTCTCCAGCAATTGGTCTCCCCACTATCCAGATGTTTACAGACTGTTGTAAAAAGAAGAGGTGATGCTACACAATGGTAGACATGGCCCTGTCCAAACTTTTATGAGATGTGTTGCTGCCGTCAATGTCTAAAGGAGTTAATTTTGTAAAAATGAAATGGAAAAATGTCTCCCTTCCCCCTCTGATATGTTCTATTGTGAATAAAATCTAGTTAGATGAGATTTAAAAATCATGGCATTCTTTTTCTTTAGCTTATTTACATAGCATCCCAACATTTTTGGAATCGGACTTGTAGAATTCAATGTAACTGCTTGTTTCTTTTAAATAAGGTAATATAACTTTGTGAAATTTGAGGCTGAAATTTCTTTCCTCCTGGCTCCTTTTTTAGTCACTGGACATTGTCTTCTAATATAAACATTCCCACTTTCAATGACATTTATCACTAGACTTTTAGCAGTTTTACAACATGTACCCATAACAACACATAAAAATATCACTCACCTTCTACCTCACTGTTTAAAACTAGAACATACTGAGAGGAAATTTGTTATATTCAAGGCTGCAGACGAGAGGTCTGCTAGAAAGAAGAATCAAGTACATTTTAAACCAATTTGTTGGCTACAGATTGTTTGAAGTTGTATTTTATACTTTCTGTCCCAAATCTTTTTCCATTGTAATTTTCTACCCTGTAGAAGCCGTTTGTGTTATTGATGGGGCTAGTAGTGGTGGACATTTTTTGAATCATTTTTTGAATGGTGGGCATCCACTGTGGTAGCTTCTTATAGGCATTGTAGACATTCCAGTAGTAATTAGAGTTCTAGCTCAAAGTTCGTCCAGATTTCATTTTATTTTTTATATACATTTACAGGTAAAGTTGAGTACTTTATAAACACATTGTGGTACTTCTGATGCTGATGAGTTACAGCACGTATTATAGTCCAGTTTAGCTAAGCTGTAGCTCGAGAACAGTACAAGATATGATGTATGTCTATGGGTGCTTTTAGGCACAAGTGAGAACAAGCCAGTGATGTCATCTCTAGCTCGTTCGCTCTCATGTGGCCTGTTTTGACAGATAAATCATTGATTCGTTCAATGAGAATTGTTCAGTATTGTTCAATGTATTGTTCACCTTCATCATGTCAAACACTGAACGATCGCTGTTTTAACTGAATCGGAAGCAAACGAGCCAACAATGATGTCTATGCCTGCATAAAATGACTGACAAGCGAGAAGTGGATGATTCTCGTTCGTCATTCAGTTGTTGCCTCGCGTTGAGACCGAACAATTCTCGTTTACTTTCGCTTGTTTGAACAATTTTTTTGAATGATTGTTCTGTCTGAAAGCACCCTTATGCATGTATTTACAAAGTTACTCACATTCTTATGTAGTTTAACTATTTGTCAGAATATTAAAGATATACACCTATCAGCCATAAATGAACCTGCTTTAAATTGTGTAGGTTCCCTCGTGCTACAAAAACATCTCTGACATGTTGTGGCATGGACTTCAAGACCTGCGAGGGCATCTTGTGCAATCTGTAAGCAAGAGGTTAGCAGCAGATCTTTTAATATCCAAAAGATGCTTGATTATACTGAGTTCTGTGGAATTTGGAAATCTCATATTGCATCGCACTCACGTGCTACTCGCACGCCGTGTAATGCTTTGCAAGCCCCATTGAAGATCATGGGCGAAGTGATGCGAGGGAGCGCCCAAAGATAGGACATGCTGCGATTTTTTTTGTTTGTTTGCACACTGCGATGTGATGCGGGAAAAAATTGCTCATGTGTATGACCCCATTCAAAAGAATGGGGTTCATATTCGTACGAGATTTATGCTTCTTACAACGCATAAATGTCACACAATTTTCTCAACTGTGTAAAAATGGCCTTAAACTGCGTTCAAATGTATGATTTTTGTTTAATTTTGTTAACCACTGCAGTTGATATTAAAAAACTACATGTTTTTTAAAAATTGCATACACTATTAACAACCGCATGTGGATTTAACCCCTTAGTGACCAAGCCTGCTTGCGCCTTAATGACCAGGCCAAATTTTGGAAATCTGACGTGTGTCACTTTAACATAGAATAACTCCATAAAGATTTTGCATATCCAAGTAATTCTGACATTGTTTTTTTTGACACATATTGTACTTCATTTAGGTGGTACAAATAGACTGATAGAATTTGTGTATATTTAGTGCCAAAATTGGGAACATTTTGAAAAAATCGTTATATTTTTTTTCCTGTTTCAACTGCAATATCTCAAATATGTGCAAACATACTGAACAAATTTTTGCTGAGATATATATCTCCAACTGTTTACTTTAGCCCTGTTTGTCCCGTGTTCAGAAACCTAGCCATTGTGGCCCTAATCTTATGTCTGTATGCACAACAGGGCCCAAACCGAAAGGAGCAGCCAGTGGCTTTCAGAACAGACATTTTGCTTGAAGGTGATTTAGTCCCCATTGCCCACTTGTAGAGCCCTTGAGCGGCCAAAACAAAGGGGACTCGCACAAATGACCCCATTTTGAAAACTAGACTCCTTAACAAATTAATCTAGGGGTATACTGTGTATTTTGACCTCACAGTTTTTGAATGAATCTAAGCAAAGCAGAAGGAAAAAAATTATGATTTTCCTTTTTTGGCAATTACATCATTTTAAAAACTGTTTTTTTTTTCGTACAGCACAGATATGAATGAAGACTTTCACCCCAAAATTGATACCCCTGTTGGTCCCGTGTTCAGAAACATATCCATTGTGGCCCTAATCTTCTGTCTGTATGCACAATGGGGCCCAAACTGAACGGAGCATAAAACTTTAACTGTCTTTTAACTTTTACATGATCGAGATTATCCATAGGATAATGGCGTTCACGTGACCAGGGACCGCTCACCTTTAGTAGCCAGGAGCAAGGAGATTTTTAATTTCCCGTGCATGCAGTGCTTTTTCTTCCATCCAAAAGCCAGGTAGCTGGATGCAAAGCAAACAGACCCAATTATAGTCAATGGGGTCTGTCCGATGCTGTTCCCTGTATATAGTGATATAGCATCACACAGACTGAGAAGTTGACTAGAAAATGAATGCATAACCTCATGCCGATCTCAGCTGCTTAGATTTGAGATCACATGACCATCTAATGAAAAATAGGGTAGGAGCCTCAGACAAAAAAGAATAACTAACCAAGGTAACATGAACCATGTGTGTGTGTGTGTGTGTGTGTATATATATATATATATATATATATATGTGTGTGTGTGTGTATATGTGTGTGTGTGTGTGTGTGTATATATAGTGAATGAATTTTTAAAATCACCATAGTGGCCCTTTAAGTACACTTGCTTTGTACAGTACCTTTTGTACTTGATTCCATAAAGGTTCCAATTAAACTATACCTTTAATTTCATATGTAGTCTGACTTCACTGCTATAATACTTACTAAGGGTTAAAATAGTGGGGACTTAGTATACCAATTATACATGTGATAAAAGTCAGCATCTCCAAGATACCCCCCCCCCCCTCCATTGATGCTGCTCTTTGGAGAGAGGGATAAGAGGATTGCCTTACATTGTATGTTCTGATTGACCTATTCAGTCTGATGCTAGAAAGAATGAGTTACCCCAGAATTGCACTATGGGGGCTGTACAGTTTATGATAGGGGATAACTTGTTGATTGGTGAGAGTGACCACTAGAATCCCCATGGATCCCAAGATTTCAGGCCCAGCGCATTCCGATGTGTGGGCAGCAGAGGCCACACATGCATGCCTCAGCTCCATTCACTTCAATGGCATCAGCAGAGATAGCCAAGTTTAAGTGCTTCGCTATCTCCAGCATTTCCTTTGAAGTAAATGGAACAGATGTGTGGCTTCTGCTGCCCCACACTTCAGGATGTGTTGGGCTGAAATATTCGGATCCATGGGGATTCCAATGGTCACTCCTACCGATCAACAAGTTATCCCCAATCTTGTCTATAGTGCATAACTTGCTGGGATGGGGATAACCCTTTAAACCTTGTAAGGACATCTTACAGATGTTTAATGCCTAAGGTGTACATGTCTCATGATAGATGTTTAAGTCTTTTTTGTGATAATATATAAACTCGTGTTTCCTGAAAATAGGACCTACCCTGATAATAAGACCTACCCCGATTTTGGGGGGAGGCTTGAAATATAAGACCTGCCCCAAAAATAAGACCTAGCTAACCTACATTAAAAAAATTAAAAAACTATATTCACCTAGTCCGCGGCATCCCGATGGTCTCTTATTTAGAGGGTTCACATTTAGCATTTTTAAAAATGTATTCTGATGCAGATTCTTGTCACACAGAATAATCTTTTAATGCATGAGGAATATTTGTGAGGTGTATGTGACATACTCTCCTGTAGGAGCTGCAGACATGCAGTAAATGCGCTTACAGAGGCGTCTGGTCTGCAAGCAGACTCCGGCACATTTTAATTTTTTATTAACTTCTTCCTACGGGATGATATAAGTTGTATATAATTGTGATAGACATGATGATTAGTCAGTGTAAAATGTCTATTGATTTGTACTAAACTAGATGTATTACGCAGCTGTAGTGACTTTAACTCTTAGAGGCTAATGACTGCATAATTTCATTATAGTAATTGTTGGACAATGGCATGGTGAAAAGATATGTGTTTTGTGACTTCAGCCTAATGTGGAACTCTGCTGCATAAGGAAAGAGTTAAAATCACAGTGTTATATGTTATTGCTTGTGTTCATCTTGAGTGTTTTCCCAGTCCTTCCCCATCCCCCCCACACAGAATCTTCTTCAACAAAGAGATACTTACTTTCAGTTTCAGTTTTGAGCACATGTTTGTAAGACAAAGACTTGCTTATACATTGGACTTGAGAGAAGGTGGGCAGGAAGGAGGGGGGATTCTATATGATCCGACAAATGAGAATCCTATATGTTACTGATGTAATCTGTTGCACGCCCATTAAAGGGCAGGTGTTATGCTTTACAATAAAAGGGGCTGTCTGGGTGTTTCTGCCCAGAGAGCCATTTTGGATATGAGACTGATAGCTTGTGTCTGATCTGGTCGATGATGTGTGCACACTATACAATTTGGAAGCTACAGAAATACCCCGAAGCCTGCTGGAGAAAATATGATCTAGCACATAATAAGCCAATTTTTGGAGCCTTTTCAAACTAAGAGTGCTATTACATGAGCGCCAGCCGCCGCTACTAGCACTCGCGTTAGCAACATAATTGATGAGCTGAACTTACAAGGGCAGCCTGGCAATTGATGATAAATCGCATGCACTGCAGCAGCCACTACTGCGCATGTAGCAGCGGCCAAAGGCAAATTTAATTACAGAGAAACATAAATTTGTGCAGAATTCATTTATTTCTTCCCTCAGGGCTTATGAGAGGCAAATTGATACAGAGACTCTAATATGAAGGACCTTGTCATTCAGCGCTTGTTTACTTTTCATTTACAAAGGGGCGAAAATTGCTTATGGTGTTGAATGGTCATAACTATTGTAGTGACCCAGAGTTGTCACTACTTAATGTTAATCTGGCTCTGGGAAAATAGAATAGGAAAAATGTTGGAAGTGTTTTTACATGTTTTTAATGGTTTAATATCCTCTTTGTATGTGCTGAATTGATGTCTATATTGGAGTTGGTGACTAGTGGATCATAGAGTTTAAATCAGGGGGACAGAGTAGCACCTGTAATTAAGTATTACGCAGAACTTGTCTACTGTATTAGTCAGCTCTATGTTGATATAGGACTGCAGTAGTTTATAAAAACCCCTGTTCAGTTCCCAAATCTTGAGAAAGGAGAGCACATGAGGTGTAGCAAGAAGTGCAGACACCTGCTAAGGTAAGTTATCTACAGCTTCATTTGTGAGTCTGAGGAAGGAGAAAGGTGCCAGATACAATGTTGTAGGATTCTTACCAAGGCCCAAGTGAAAAACCTGGATAAGCAGTATGTGAATTTTGTGATAAACAACTGTATCTCCAGTCACCATCTCCTGAGCTGGATAAATGAAAAAGGACTGTATTGAATGTCACCCTGTTTCCCTATTCACATCTGGAGATGTACAGCCAACTAGCGAGCATTTTTATGATCAATCGTTAACGATGCATTCGCTTATTCATCAGCTGATCATTGTCTCCTCCACCCAACCCCTTATGGTCAGGCATATGAATATTTGGCAAACTTTTATGCTGATAGTCAGGACATGTAAAAGTTCCTTGACTCCAATGTCATTATCACACTTTAGATGAAATTCTACAGGACATAAAGAACCAGGGGCTTCCCCCATCATTCTGAAGCCTGAGGTAGTTATCTTGAACAAAAACTAACTTTTCCTAAGCAGATTCAATAATGAAATAGATATACCGGGTGTCCCAGTTCATGCTGTGACTGGGTAAATAGTGAGGTAGGCTTCACCGCATTGCTGATGTGTAATGTTAGGAAACTATATGTATGGAAAGCAGGTAAAAACTAATTTAAACTTAAAATACGTTTTTATTTAGAACCTGCATGATTTAAGTGCAGGAAGAGCAAAACGTTTATGTCAACAAATTCTTGATGGGTCCTACTTCTGCTGAAATGCAGAGCTATGTTTGAAGGATGCATAGGTGCTCAGCAGCAGTTCATTCATCGGGCATTAGCTGTCCAACTGCGGTTGATAAACATCCCTGATATTCTGGGACTGAGTACTTTTCTCCAAAAAATTGTAGTACTCTTCTGGCATTTCAACCACCTTCACTATAAAATATTAGGAGGTTGCATAACTTTGCATTCATGTATGGCATTGTTTACTGCTTGTCACAGCACCAATCACTCCATCAGATAGCAGAATACCTGCCCTGAAAAGGGCGATCCCACTAGGATGTGTCAGTGGAGTAGTTGCCGACCGATGACCAGGAAAATGAAAAGCACAAACTAGCAGGAAAAAACAGGCACATCCTAAGGGACCTTCTACACAGGATGATTAAGCGCCCGACTGTTGTGCCATCAGTGTGAAAGCACAGGAGTGATGATCGTTCAGTGAATGGAGGCAAAGCAAGCCGGAGACCTTATACTGCCAACCTCCATTCACTGTGAACATGCAGTTATTCAAAGATGAATGTCTGCATGTTTATACTGATGGAGCGTCGCTCACTAGTCAATTTTCGTTACAGCGAGCTGAAACGTAGCGACTAGCAACTACTGAGCGGGCTCTCGCTCAGTACCCTGTCAGGTCAAGTATTTACTTGGAACAGTTATCACTGCAAATCACTCATCTGAGCAATTACTTGGCTGATAGCTGTCCCAGGTAAAGCCAACCTAAGGACTCATTCACACAGATGTATTTGGGCGAGTAAAATTTATGCGTATAACACAAAGAATGGAAGCCATTGATTTCAATGGGTTTGTTCAGATTTCTGTATTTTGTACACACATTTCGGTTGCGCCAAAAATGCAGCATGCTTTACTGTTCTGTACATTTGTGCACCAAAGGTCTCCATAGAAGTCAATGGGGGGGTGCGCAAATGTGCAGAAAAAAATACTCAAGGAGATGCGTAATACGCTACGTAATTCTGCTGGGAAAAGAACAGATATACAACTCATTAGACTAAATTAGCCATTTCAGGCGGTGCATTTTGTGTGCTGCTGGCAAATGAGCCTTAACTATGGGCAGAATAAGTACAGTAAAATATGTTGATATACCCGTGCAACAAATATGTTGTGCTGAGGAGCGTGAATATGCTTATGTGACGGAGACTTAAGACTATAACTGTCACCTTTTCTAGGGAGGTGCTGGTTTAAATAAGTAGCAGGATAACTTGATTGGATTCCACGTGGGGCAGGAAACAAGCCCATCATCCAGCCAAGAAAATAGTGCATTAAACTACTTGAATGTGACAGCTTGAGGGTATCAGCAATGCAGTGAAGCCTACCTTACTGTCATAACAATATCTGGGACACCCTGCATAAACTACAATGTAATTAAACTATCAAATCTCATGTGTATAGTCAAATTGTAAGATGGCCTCATTTTCTAAACCGGAGTCTCTCTAGCTTCTATTACTTAGGGTGTCCGGCAAATGCATAAACCTACAAGTAACATGGACTGCAGAGACCATAATACGGGACAAAGATAAATATACCTGCTCCCCCTCTGTCGCACATAAAACACTCAGAAACATCCGTTTGTTTTGTTGGAAAAGGGTTGGCCACAGAATAAAAGAGAAAATCCATTACCTATTTTTTATCCTTATGAGTTAAGCTTATGGACTGAAAGTAAGTGACCTGTGGATTCCGGGGATGGAAGTTTTGTACTTACCTTCCCTGTTGTTCCCCTGGTGTTGGTGCTGAAAGACGCTGTTGAATGTTATGCTAAGTAGTCCGCCTCTTGTAATTGTATAATGGACGGACTTGCTTTCACACCTTTTTCGGGAATGTCAGACCCCAAGGGGCCACAGAGAGCCAGAGGCTCCCATTAATAGAGGAAGAGCAGCTGCTGCTGCCCGGGTGGTTGGAAACCCTACCAAACACCCAACACTGACCCTACGTAGACTTTTAGTGTAGTGACCCAGTACATCATCCTGGTCCCTTCCATAAATGTAATACATGTTTGTCCTTTGTTGATGCACTGTGCAAACCTGTCTTATTACCAGTATGTATGTTACACAGCTGCAGCGCTAGAAGGGTTAAGTGTTCAATAAAATCCAAAGCTTGCATGTAAATGTATCAAGTCTGTCATGTCATGTGGTATGAGAGAAGGTATAAATAGGAGTGATTGAGAGCGCGAAGAAAGAGTTCCATCTTCTGGAGTAGCAGGGCTACCATCTTGCGTGCCACCTTAGTCCAACTAACACAGAGCCACTTGAAGACACCTTCAGCCTACCCGTGGTGAAGATGGAGAAGGAGGAGAGATTTCCCATGTTGCTTGTGTTCTGTATGTAAGAGGAGTGAGCCCCCCCAAGAGAGAGGGAGCTTCTGTGAGTAATGACTTCCTTCCAAGGCCATTGCAGAGGTACTATCTAATTGTCTAAGCTTTCCTACACGGCCGTCCTGAGCCGGGATCCCCACATAGAGGTACACCCTTTAAATTGTCACATCCACGCATCTTTAAGTCGGGGTGGAGGTACTGCAAGTTAACAAGCTGTGTTCACACACATGCGTCTTTGGGCCTATTAGAGCTATGTGGAGGTACTACGTTCAGAAGTCATTTGCCTGCACTGTAAAGTCTTTAATAGAACTGCCTTGTATTTCTTGTTTAAAGTTTTCAAGTAAAGTTCAGACCGGGCTCTAACCATTCCTAGAGCCCTGTGGTACTCAAGAACTGATTGTGGCTGTATTTATTCTCCACCGAGGGTCATACCGGTATGTAAAGGAATGGTGGCGTAACCTGTAACAACTACAACCCCTGTTATTCTGTTAAGTGGGCATCTCCCTATCCTAGGGGTGTCCCAGGTGGCCTACGGTGATACTCTGGCCTTTGCTGCATGTGTTCCCTCTGGGAATGAGTTTGGTAAGTGCCGCCGTGACAAGCCAGCACTATACCCTCCCAGCTCGCCGCATATGTCAGGTGTCCGGGGTCTCCCTATGGGGACACTGCATCGGTACATATGGTCATAGCCTGTCAACAGTTGGGTTAGGCAAGGAGGAGAGCCTCCAAGAATGCATGGGTTGGTGAGGTGTTTCAATGTCTCTAGTTTATGCTAAACAAGCAGTAAGACAAATCTCAGAGTGCACTACAGTGTGTGAGTATTACACAGTCATTGCCTTGTAAAAATGGCATACAAAATAATTCATATAGGTCCACTAGTTGAGCTCTACTGTCAAGTCGTAAAATTCTATTCAGTAATCTTGTTGTTGGTTATATCTATGTCTAAGAAATTCATTTGACAATCAACTCCTGAACCAGCAAATGTGCCCAGTTGTGCTGTAATACGTCATTTATGCCTACGCCCTATGTAATTATATACCTTTTATAAGGGATAATCAGGGGCATAACTATAATGGACGCAGAGGATGCAGTCACATCCAGGCCCTGGAGCCTTTGGGGGCTCAGAAGGTCTCTCTCTTCCCCATATAAGGAGACCGGTACTATAAATGAAGCATTATAGTTGGGGGTCCCGTTACAGAGTTGCATTGGGACCCAACAGCTTTAAGTTACACCTCTAGGGATAATTCTTCATTTTTCTGATACAGAACTCCAGATTCCCTCTTCCCTTCACACAGCCACAGAGATGTTAATAAAATTCTGTCTGTCTACAACTACTAGTGGAGGTTCACTACACACAGGTTTACACAGCTGCATTGAACTCAGTGCTACTGTATAAATATGTATAATGTGAGCCCCCCCTAGTGGCGGCTTGAAACCAAGATAATTTAATTAATTATAGCAGGTTATCCCATGAAAACTATCACCTATACACAGCATTGCTACAAAATAGAGAAGGAAAAGAAGATGTGTATATAGAGGGCTCACAATTAATGTATCAAAATATAACAACTTTATTAGCATATCAAAAACATACACAGAAAAGAGAAAATTTAAATAATTTAAAAATACCCAATTAGTACAAAAATTAGGGAAAAAGGCAAGGGGCGCAGGTACAATTTAGCTGAAGCAATTCCATACAAACCTCTACCTATAATAATACCCATGTAGTTACTAAAGCTTGTATGAAAGGTAATAATGCATCGCCTTGGCAATACACAGCAGCTAATCCACAATATAGCTCAACACAGATGGCAAAATACCCTAAGATGGCAACAAACAATTAGATAAATCCATGGTAGAGATAAATAATAAGGATACGCTTGGTTTCAAAATACAGAGGGCCTGTTACAAAATAATGGAGTACTTGTAAGGGGGCAGGATGTGAGAGTCCCACGTGTATTGCTGTTGCTGTGAAGGATAGGATTGAAGGCTGATGGCAGTCTCCCAATGACTTCTAAGGGAGCGTGTCTAGATATGCTCATTGACCTGCTCAGAGATCATTGTGCAGGGAAGGGGAGGAGGTGGGGTGTGACCATCATCTATGGCGCATGATGGTTTCTGTGCTATCTATATATAGAGGTGTCAGCTTTCATTGTAATCCTAGCTGTGATAATAAGGAAATCACTGCTGAAAAGTTTTTTTCTACAGCTCAGAAAGTATCGGACTATTACTAGGCTTGGTAGTCAGTGTGAAAACTGAAGGATTTTAGGATTTTTTTAAATATAGATTGTGATTGAAAATAAACAAAAAATATTTTTAAAAATGTTTAACATAAAAACTTGATCTATCCAGTTGGTCATTTTCTGATGACACATTCCATTTTTTTCAAAGCTGACGCACTACCACCCCCTCAGTGCATAGAAATGATTGGCATCAATGATGAGTTTCCTGTAACAGTTTATCTGAAACAATCTTATCATGATGAAATTCTATCCGACCGCTTGTCGTTTATAACAAAAAATCGTTCCTTCTATTGCTACATACATCCAGCTTGCATGCTTGAGGAATTGACTCTCCGTGTGCTCAGTGTATTTCCTTCCTCTCTAGGCGTTTCTCCTGTCTGAAGCATTCTTCAATCACAGCTTGTGTCATTCCCCGAGGGCTGTGAGGAGGGAGGAAAAAAAAGCAGAGACTTCACAACGTTGGATGCATGTGAGGAATAAGGGGACTGGCAAGAAGCATGCTGAGAGGGAGAGCAGGCATGTTGGCTTTGAGAAAAGAAGAACACAATATTGGGAGAGACAAGCTCTGAGGAAGCCACTGGATTTGGACTTTCTCAGGATCAAACTTGGCGACAGCACCGAGAAAACTGATCGCACTGGAAAACACGGTAAGTACAGTGGTTTCCGTATTAACCCATACTGGTCTCAGTTGCCAATATTTCACTAAACTGTGCATTTACGATGTTGCTTGCGAATGCTTCACTAGAATCATGCTTAACATTGTATCCAGCAGGCTCTGTAACCTTCGGTGTCAAGGATACAAACTCGTAATGGTGCCTTCTAGCCATTTAATTAGTAGACAATTTAATTTCAGCTTACAGATAACGGTATGCAAGCAGCCAAATGATCCTACGAGCTGCCCTTCAGACTCAACCCAATCAACAATTCTCCGGTATTTAGGGCAAAACATCAGTGGATTTCTAAAAAGCAATGCTTCGTACTATAGAGATAGATGGCATCATGCTAATTAAGCAGAATTCTACATTATGACTACGTTCTTTTATATTCACGCTGAGGGCATTGTAGACGATACAGTATAGTCATAAAGGACCTAGAAACCTGGGAGTTTATTGTCACCATAATGACTATGTTGCCTGAAAAAAAAACTATAATTTTTCCACACATTTAATTTGCAATTGTCTGTGGAATGATTTGCCGTAACAAGCGGTTAGGGAGAAACCAGTACTAAAATCCAGACAGCAGGCTATCCTGAATAAAGAACTGGGATTAAACATGGTTTGATGTTTTAGTCGGTAGGATGAAAGCAGATTAGAGGAGCCCAAGCTGTTCTTGGCATCACTAGCTCGTATGAGTGAATGCCATTAACACCTACACTTTGTTGTGGCGGCCGTGACATGGTCCTGAACCCTTCTTGCATTATGTTGTCACTTTCTAAAGGATTTGCAATGGAAGTTTCTAGTTCCGTCTGTAGACATGGAGTGCAAAATTTCATGTTTGAGTTTGCGAAAGGTGCAGAGAACTTAAGATATGGAAAGAGCTATTTCTCTTCATGCTTCTGCGAGTTTCTATCCACTTTAGATGAGCTCAGGATCTCCCTCATTAAATAATGTGTGCTTGTGCTTTCGGTTTAACCCTATTTGCACTCAGCTACAGTACTCGTCAGGCGCCCATTTACAGAACATAGCCATTCTCTTCTACAATGGGACTGCAGTCATCATCAATGTGCAGGGAAGGGAAAAATGATCATTTCCAACAGGAGGCATGTATATGACTGTTATCGTTACTCTCATAATGTGATCACAGAGAAGATTTCATTAGGACAAATAGTTGTGTTTTATTTTGCGAAACCAGATACAAAAGCAATTTAGGCTTCAAGAAAGTCCCAACATAAATCAGTCATAAAAATACAACATCTATGTGAATGGTTCTCATTGTGATCCAGTGTCGCTCCAGTCTAAACAGGATACTGCTAGGAACTAGAAGTTACCAGAAAGAAGGGATGCAGCTGCAAACTTTACGTACCTGCTAATAGTAATTAATAGAATTCTACATTTCTTAAATGACTTCATGCTGCAGTTTACAGACATTTTAGTAATGAAAGGTCCTCATACAGTGACAATAGCTTCCAGCTACAGATGTAGCAAGGTTTAACTTGAGACTTAATGCATTAAGAAAACTTTCTGTGACACTGTCTGTTTTCCCTTTCAACTGCTTTGTAATTGGTTTTGTTGTGTTAACATAAGATACCAATAGCTTTATAATGGCTTAAAATAAGATAAATTGTTGCCAAAAGCAACGTAAAACTTTGCTACATCTGTTCTTCTCCTGACTCCATGTATACATAAACACCCGGTTCGGCTGAGCCTTTGTGTTTCCCATTGGCAGAGGGAAGTATCCTTCTTTTCTCCGACATCATCCGTCAGGAAAGAGTTGGGAGGCACCCATACACATACAGTAGTTGGCTGAACATGTCCAAATCAGCATGTTCAGAAAACTTTTTACGTGCATGCGGGGCCTTAACTTCTATCATCATAATTAAATATTAGCCAACATTTCATTAATCAGGATCCATAACAGATAATTACTTCTCCAGCTGTGATCATTTGACCTTCCATAATGTGTTGGATGGTTCTCTGTAATAATTGGTATCTGTCTTCTTTTATGTAATTCACATATGGTAATATTTAGCGTCACTTATGAAATGCAAGCTCACAAGGGCCATTTCAGGCTGTTAGCAGAAATACATATAGGGGCCTTCCAGACATGCTGTGAAAATCCACCACAAACAAATATGCCTCAAAATCCACTTGCTTTGCATGTAGACTTTGATATGCCCATTGCGAATCTGTACCAATTCCATGGCAAATCCACATCAAAATCTGCATGTAAAACGGATTTGTCCATGGCACATTTTACCGCCAAATGTGAAAGCTCCCTTAGGAGTCTGTAGGCATGGACTGTCTAACACCTTAAATACTGCACATTAAATAGGCCACACGTTAAGTTATATATGGCTTTAAACTTTTTTTGTCTGCTTCTACAGATCAAGGTCCCGTTCACATGGGGTTTTTTTGTGTATGCAACAATTTGCATGCACAATATGCAATAGATTCCATTGATTTTGGGAGCCACCGGATAACAGCAGCTAAGTGGCTCAAACCCCTGACTAATGGAACCTTGTTACTCAGACAGATGTTCACTTCTGCCCGGCAGCATCTGTGTCATACTATCTCCACTTAAGTTACATGGGATTATAAATCATATTTTAATAAGACATGTAGAGACCGATTTAAAGGCATGCATTTCGTATGGAGTTTGCATATTTTTGTCCACCTCCTGTATGTTAGAAGTTCAGTCTTGGCGTTAAGGAACAGGATTAATCTTTATTTTTGCGACATCCTGTACATGGTATTTGGCCTTACAGTGGTATTCCTCTTACTTTTGCTTACCATCGTACCTAATTATTATCTATTCCATATTGAATTAATCATTAGTGAAGAGCAGACTTGTCTGCACCCCATAAATTCGATATTGAGTCAATTACATTTATAGAACACAATGATCTCTTAAACACATACACACGGCTGGCGTAAACTGGGACAAATGGAAATAGGCCATGTTATGTTCCTGCTGTTCCTATTCTGTCATCTATTTCAGTGAACTGTCTTGGTACAATACCTGTTTGTCATCACAGCGATTACATGCATCAGTTATTTCTCTTCCTGCTATCCCATTAAAACATGATAAAAAGTCCAAAAGTTAACAACTTAACTATCTGGCTGCTGGTCAAATAGGTACAGGTAGAACCAATGTATTACGGACAGGAATTCTAGATCCTGGTTACACGTGGAGCAAAGGGGGCAATTAACCAGGGGATACAACTGTCCAGTTCTCCCCAAGAACATAGCAGACAAGACAGGTTTTTTTTAAGATTTAGAGGGGTTGTACCACAATTGCAAGTTACCCCCTAGCCACAAGATATCCACAGTAAAAGCAATAACTTACTGATCAGTGGGGGTCTCACTGCTGAGATCCCCGCCAATCTTGAGAACGGGGGACCTATGTCCCCTGTCCTCACAGCTTGTCCAATTTCCGTCACCACCATAGAAATGAATAAAGTGCTGTCTGTGCATGCAGTGCTCTCTTAATGCTGATGTTACTGCGGGGAAGAAGCGACCTCCGCAGTGACAGGCAGAACAGAGCATGGGAATTCGGTTCTGCAGATCATCGGGGATTTCAGCAGTGCGAACTTCACCGATCAGCAAGTTATTACCTATACTGTGGATATCCTATGGATAGGGGATAACTTGCAATTTTGGTGCAACCCCTTTAAAACATTCCTTCAACAATACACAGTTTTCAATACATGAGATGACTATGCAGCTTTTACTAACATATATTACTAGGTGTCGGAGCTCCATTCTACTGCCTGCAAGCCCATATTTGCCACTAGGCACTGGAGGTCCAGTGCCTAGGATGTCTAGGCAGAGCAGCGACAGCCCAGGAGCAGCCAGGAAATTTTTTTCTCATGTTTTTTTGGAGGGGTCCTCTGACCTCCATTGGACCTTGGTCTCCACTGGTGTGACTTTCCACTACCTATTAGCTGTGCTGTCACTGGAAGAGAGGGCATTCTTCAGGATGGCAGCAGATATTCTGTCTCCTTCGCCTACTAGTCCCTCCATGCAGAGGCGTAACTTGACACTCCTGGGCCCCAATGCAAAACCTGTAACAGGGCCCCCAACTATAATGCTTTATTTATAGTACTAGACTCCCTATATGGAAAAGAGAGAGGCCTTATGGGCCCCCTGAGGCTCCTGGGCCTGGGTGCAACTGCATCCCCTATAGTTACGCCAGTGCCTCCCTGTTGCTCAGGAGTGGCGCTGGTGTCTCCATTTGATGATTGGTGCAGAGTAGCAGTCAATCTAATGCTCCCCACCAATCAGAGATCTGTGGACATTGTCACCCAGCAAGGCTGAGGATGAGTGTGATGGCACTGGCGCCCACTCTACCACTAGGCCCTATAATCCTGGCTGCCTGCCTGTCCTTTTGGGTGCTTCACGGTTGGGTAAGTAAGTAATTATATACGCGTATGTAAGTACGCCTGTGTATGCCCCTATGTATCTATGTTTGCATGTAAAACTGCCTGTATGTGAGTCTATGTATGTATAAAACCGAATATGTATGTGCAGCTGTATGTCCACATGGGAGACCTTTTTTCAGCAGAAAATCCGCTGCAGATTTTGCCGCGATTCCACAGCAATGAATCTGTGCCAAAATCCGTATGTCTAAGGCTGCGCTAACTCCTTGTTCGGGTTTCTATCCAAAAACCGCACTAAGTCAGTACCCTAGATGACTCCAAGACTCTTATTTCTCAGACAGAGCGGCAAGCTTTGGTCTCCATTTTAGGCATTTTGGCTGGACAGAATATTATAGTTGACTACTATTTGCTATTTTATCCAGCCAAAATGCTGGAAACTAACAGAAGCCTACTGAAACTGAGACCAAAGATTCTCGCTCTGTCTCAGAAATAAGAGTCTTGGACTAATAGACGCTCTGGTCCCAGGATAGAATTTTGTCTCACAGCCAGAGGATGACTTTAAGGCTATGTTCACACAGGGGCAGAACTTGCTTCAGATCTCAAAATCCGCTTTAAAATCTGTACCACTTGGTGTGGATTTTGACGTGGATTATAATGTGGAATTTGGTGCGGAATTGGACTCATTATTTGAAGACGTAGAATCTGCACCAAAATCCGGTCTGATAATTAACATTCTGTGGATTTAAATTCCATGGCCTAAGGTGAGTTCACACATCACGAATTTGCTGTGGAATGTGAGACCAAAATCCTCCAGCAATGCACTACAATGTAAGTGGATGGGTTTTTAACAGACCCCGTTCAACTAACAGTGGAAAAAAATCTGCAAATGAAGTTAGATATCCTGCAGATTTTCAGATCTGCAGCATGACCTATTTGTTGCAGAAATGCCATGGATTTTTACCGCTGTTACATGCTGTCTATTTTCCGCATACAAATCCACACTGGAAATATGCAGTGTATACACAATGTGTGCATATATCATAAATTGTCTCTGGGTGGTTGTAGGATTAGCTGTTATGTGTCCTACTATAAGGGCTCGTTCAGACAAACGTAATTTTCGTGCTGCTATCAGCGCAAAAAAACCCGCGGCTATAGGAGCTGTAAGATTGCATGAACGGGCTGCTTCCAGCTACTTGAAGTAGCCCATTCACACGATCATAGGTGCGCACTGTGCACTATGCAGCTCCCAATAGGAGTCAATGGAAAGTCCTGCGCAGCACGTAGCAAGGATAGGACAGGTCCTATCTTTTGTGCACACCACAGAGCTACATGGGACCTGCACTCGCATGTGCTATCTTTGTTAAGTGTGCACCATTTCGTGTGCCTAACATAATCTTATTGGTTCCTAATAGAAGCGCGTTCTGTGCGCTGCTGTCAAAGCGAGCCACCTTTATTTTTGGTGCTCTAAAATAATGCATGACCAAGCAGCCTTAGTTTTTTGGTGCTCAGTGATAGTGCAATAGTTTAGGACATGAAGCCCGATATGACCGCTGAGCTCGCTGGCCCAGGTAAAACTGAGAGACCTGTGCAGGTCTGTCAGTTTTACCTGGACCAGCGAGCTCAGAGCAGGTCTGTCAGTTTTACCTGGGCCAGCGAGCTCAGCGGTCATATCGGGCTTCATGTCCTAAACTATTGCACTATCACTGAGCACCAAAAAACTAAGGTTGCTTGGTCATGCATTATTTTTGAGCACCAAAAACAAAGGTGGCTCGTTTTGACATACTATCCTAATGAAGCAGCCAAAAAAATCGCTGCAGAAACGCGTCGACAGTAATACGACAGTAACGCACTAACCACGGATTCAACCATGATTAGTCATATGGAGACAACTGACTATAACAGTTGCCCTTCTAGTTGACAGCAACTCTCCCGCCTGTTTTTGGCTCACACACAGTGACACCCAGAGGCAGCTCTGTCTCCTGATGTGTAGCTGTAGATAGTATAGCCTTATGAGAACACAGCACAGCTCAAAGCGTCAATTTTTGGTGTTGGTTTTCAAATAACTACCAAATCAACACTGTGTTGCCATTTTCTCATTAGCTATAAGCGCACATAAATTGGAGTAATCAATCTGGTCTCTGGCTAGGGCACTAGTATCGCACATAAGAGCATTAGGAGGCATCTCTTTGGGAATAGACCTACCTAGCTAGTTTCGTAATACGGGCAGAGACTTCATTAATCTCCATGGCCCTATGTTCGCAGTTGGAGCCATTGCATTAGATAGACCTGTTTGGTACAGGTGCATGGATTCGCCGTAGCTTGATATAAGGTTACCGATATAATATCATCAATACCTCAACAATAACAGCTCAATACGGCCCCCTACACTAGAGTCCAACAAAGGACAACTATTTTATCATAGAAAGTACTATACACAATTGGTAGTCCTCTATGAAATGATTTTGTTTTGTCTGTTTAGTGTGTGTTTGTATGGTGGGGTATTATTTTAAAATTGATATTTAATAAAAGTTAAATTTTAATTATCTCAGAAGGTTCCTTACCTGCACATTTAAGTTAATTGGGATCCTCTGCCTCAGTGATTAGTACATTTATGTTCTGGAGCATCGAGGTATGCATGAAGAGAGGTCGTGGGGCGACCTCTCTTCATACAGCGTGGGCGTCAGCTGTTTATTACAGCTGACACCCGCGGGCAATAGCTGCAATCGGCCATGCAGCCGATCGCGGCTATTAACCCTTTGAATCCCCCGAATGCCCCCCCCATGTGAGATCGGGGGAGCCGTACAGGTGTCATGGCAGCTAGGCTGCCTTGGGAGACTGCCTATTAAGCCATCCTTGTGGGGTGGCTTGATAGGCTGCCTGTTAGAATGCAGTATGCAGTAATGCTATAGCATTACGTCATACTGCAAGAGCGATCAAAGCATCACATGTTGTGGTCCCCCTTGGGAACTTAAAGGAAAGTGAAAAAAATCAATAAAGTTTTATTAAAGGAGATGTCCCGAGGCAGCAAGTGGGTCTATACACTTCTGTATGGCCATAATAATGCACTTTGTAATGTACATTGTGCATTAATTATGAGCCATACAGAAGTTATAAAAAGTTTTATACTTACCTGCTCCGTTGCTAGCGTCCTCGTCTCCATGGTGCCGACTAATTTTCGGCCTCCGATGGCCAAATTAGCCGCGCTTGCGCAGTCCGGGTCTTCTGCTTTCTTCTATGGAGCCGCTCGTGCCAGAGAGCGGCTCCGTGTAGCTCCGCCCCATCACGTGCCGATTCCAGCCAATCAGGAGGCTGGAATCGGCAGTGGACCGCACAGAAGAGCTGCGGTCCACGAAGGTAGAAGATCCCGGCGGCCATCTTCAGCGGTAAGTATTGAAGTCACCGGACCGCCGGGATTCAGGTAAGCGCTGTGCGGGTGGTTTTTTTAACCCCTGCATCGGGGTTGTCTCGCGCCGAACGGGGGGGGGGGGTTTAAAAAAAAAAAAAACCCGTTTCGGCGCGGGACATCTCCTTTAATTGTAAAAAAAAATAAATAAATAAAAGTTGAAATTTCCCCCCCTTTTGCGATATCTATAATAAAAAAAATCTAAATCATAAAAGAAAAATACATATCTGGTATCACTGTGTCCCTAAAAGTCTGATCTATCAAAGTAGTGCATTATTTATCCCGCATGGTGAACGGTGGCCGAAAAAAAAAAAAAAAAGAACCCCTGAAATGCACTTTTTCAGTTACCAGGTCTCCCAAAAAAAGTCGCATGTATTCCGAATTGGTACTAACAGAAACTACAGGACATCCCGCAAAAAATGAGCCCTCGCTCAACCACGTCGACAGAAAAAAAAAGTTATTGCGCGCAGAAGATGGCGGCAGAAAAGTATTGAAAAAAATGTAATGTTTTTGAAAAAAAAAAGTAGTATAGTAAAAAAAAACCTATACAAGTTTGGTATCGTAGTAATCGTACTGACCCATAGAATAAAGTTATCATGTCGTTTTTGTTGCATTTTGTGGGCCGTAGAAACAAGACGCACTGAAAGATGGTCGATTTTATTTTTTTTTTTCATTTTACTCCACTAAGAATTTTCTAATACGTTTTTCTTTACATTTTATGTTACATTAAATAGCACCATTGAAAAATATAACTTGTCCCGCAAAAAACAAGCCTTCATACAGCGACGTTGATGGATAAATAAAGGAGTTATGATTTTTTTTAAAGGGGGGAGGGAAAAAAAGGGCCGCGTCATTAAGGGGTTAAATATATAAAATTGGGAAATATACAAATTACAACGACGTCGATGGATAAACACAGGAGCTTTTTTTTTTTTTAAGGGGGGGTGGGGGAGAAAATGGGGGATTAAACCCATGATAAAGAATTCATAAAAGTGCATAAAGTGGCAGCATAGCATTATTTCATGAATGTAAAATTTGTGAAATGATTATAATAATCACTATGCACTTTATGCCCCCTCCACACACCACATCATTCTAAGGGTGCGTTCACACAAGCGTGTTTTTGTGCATTCATACGCACGCACAAAAACACGCTTCTATTTGCAACAATGCATTCACTATGGTGTGTGCACATGTCCTACTTTGCAAGTACGTGCCTGCAAAGATAGGACATGCATGCACCATAGGGAATGCATGCAATGTTTTCAATGGAACCGCGGCTGCTGCCGGCGGCACCATTGAAAACAATGGTCTGCCGGCTCCCTGCATTCTTTTTCAGGGAAGGGCTTTACATATAAGCCCTTCCCTGAAAAAGAAAAGTTTTAGTGTAAAAAAAAAATAATGCAGGCATTCTCTTCAATGGAGCCGCTGCTGCTGCCGGCGGCTCCATTGAAGAAAATGGTCTGCTGGCACACCTGAATTGTTTTTCAAGGAAGAGCTTTACATATAAGCTCTTCCCCGAAAAAGAAACATTTTAGTGTAAAAAAAAAAAAATTACTTACCTGTCCGCCGCTGCTGTGTCCCACGTGGGAATGAAGAACACATCTGCCACTCCTTCATCCCCACTAGTTAAAAGAATTCCCTGCTGCTATATCTGCCATATCTGTCGCAGATGCAGCAGAGGAATTCTTCAATTCTCTACTGCAGCTGTCACACGTCAGCTGCAGTAGAGGATTCTGCTGCCGGCAATTGATTTCAGGGAAGGGCTTTAAATATAAGCCCTTCCCTGAAAATCAAGTAAAGGTGGTTTAAACAAAAAAAATAGATACTCACCTCCCTTCAGCTGCCGGGGCTCAGCCGTGTCTTTTCCTGCTGTACTCTGCACTGTGTTGCTGCTCTATCAGCAGGCGGGGATTTTAAATCCCTGCCTGCTGAAAGAGCTGAATGTGATTGGCTGAGGTGCTCAGCCAATCACAGGCAGTTCTCCCCAAATTAATGATTTTAAATCCCTGGCTGCTGATAGCTCAGAACTACAGAACCGGGGACAGCGCCAGAAGTCATGGCTGAGCCCCAGCAGCTGAAGGGAGGTGAGTGTTTTTTAATTTTTTTTTTAATACACTTTTTTAAATGGCTTTTCAGGGAAGGGCTTATGAAGCCCTTCCCTGAAAAGCCATTGACGGGATGCCAGCAGCAGGATTCTCTACTGCAGCGTCATGTGTGAGAATTGAAGAATTCCCTTTGCTGCATCTGCCACAGATGTGGCAGATGTAGCAGCAGGGAATTCTTTTAACTAGCGGGGGTGAAGGAAAGATCTGCCGCATGCGGCAGATGCGTTTTTCATGCCCGCGGGGGTCACGGCAGCGGCAAAGAGGTAGGTTTTTTTTTAATTTTTTTTTTATTTGCACTAAAATGTTTTTTTTTCAGGGAAGGGCTTATATGTAAAGCCCTTTCCTGAAAAAGAATACAGGGGGCCGGCAGAGCATTGTTTTCAGTGGAGCCACCGGCAGCAGCCGCAGCTCCATTGACAACAAGCATGCAGCTGTGTTTACGCGTGTTTTTGCTTGTACCTAGGTGCAGACGTATGTACACACCTAAGTACGCACAAAAACACGCTCGTCTGCACGCACCCTAAGGGCTCCTACCCACTTGTGTTTCTTTAACGCTGCATTAATGCTGCAGGTTTTTTTTTTAACGCAAATGTCAATGGGACTTTTTAATGTTAAAAACGCATCGCACAAAAAATGCAAAGTACAAACTCACGATGGGTTTTCACCATTAAAAAGTTCCATTGACATTCACGTGAAAAAAACCGCTGCGTTAACGCAGCATAAAAAAACACAAGTGGGTAGGAGCCCTAAGAAACTAATGCCCCTCTTATGTCAGGCTATGAGGACACATAGTAAAACACGTGTCTGGGCCCAGCCGTGGCTCCCTGCAGCCATATTTTATGGGCGAGAATTTCCATTAATTTATTAGCATGCTCTGGGGTCAGGAGTGGATAAGACATTCCCTGTATACAGTGGTAAGCCTCATCCTTCCATTCAAAGGCAGAAACTATATGGAATAGAGTCTAAGCACTAAAATTAAATAACTTAGTATTTCTTTATAATCTCCCCTACGAGGTGCGGAATAACTGTATTATCTTTGGTATAATTTCCTTTTCTTGAATGGTACTTTTGAAGAGAATCACACTGAGAATGGTTTCTGTGTTCCCATATAATGTAATCTCTAATACTGCATGTAAATGATGTGTCTGGGAGAAAAGGGTGCTGATTTACACCACAAAGGATGTTGGGGGCGACCAGCATCTGTCATTAGACTGCGGAGACCCGTCTCTCTAGTCTCTGGTTGTGCCTTTTAACAGGTCAGAAGTATGTAGTGAATTTGACCAAAAAGAAATACGTGGTAATGACTTCTGGTGCTTGGACCCTGCACTTGTTTAACCCCTTAAGGACATGGCCGATTTTGGCCCTAAGGACGCAAAGATTTTTTTTAAAATTTTCATCTCTGCTTTTCAAAGGCCATAACTTTTTAGTTATTTATTATATAAAACATAAGTTTTTATTGACAACATATTGGGGTACATACAGCTTTTTTGGTCGCTTTTATTGTGCTTATTGGAAAGCAAAATAAGCATTATGGCTGTTTTTTACAGTGTTCCTTTTTACAGTTTGTTTTACTGTTCAGGATAAATAGTACGTTCATTTTATTGTACAGGTTGTTACTGATGCCGCAATACCAAACTTTTTGGGTTTTTTGCATTTATTTTTTTAAAGAGGGGGAACTGGGCAAAAAAGGTTGTTTTTTTATCAAGTGTTTTTTTTACACTTTTTTTTCCTACAATTTTTAGATCATTCTAGGGGACTTGAACCCACGATTGTATAATCGCTATGATAATACATGGCAATATAACTATACTGCAATGCATTATCGGTATTGCTAGTGATTATATGCCATGGCAGACTCAGACGCCAGGAAATGGTGTCTGGTTGCTATGATAAGCCATTGGCCCTCCACGATGATATTGCAGTGGCCTGATGACATCACAGGGTTAGTGCTCACCCTCTTTGAACCCTTAAATGCTGTGTTGAACATTAATCTCACCAATTCCCACTGTTGCAGCAAGAGGCAATCTGTCAACTATAGCTGGCTCCGATTGCAGATGGGCTTAGTATGTAATAGGGCTTAGCATGTATGTTTATGCCCTATTGTGGCAAATAACTGCCATCCAGGATGTAAATTTACGTCATATATCATTAAATATAAATTGCCACGAAAATTCTTAGGTTAAAATTTTTGTTTATTTTATGTATTTATTATTTCTCACTATGTCTGCAAAAGAGTCCTGTTACAAGGGTAGATAAAGTGTCCATAATGCGCACCAGTCAATGATATAGCAAGTCGATCTGGAACTGTAATAAGAAGCATTTACTACCTCTAGAGCAGTGATTCCCAACCGAGGTGCCGCGGCTCTCTGTCTGGAAATCAAGTCATTGGTACTGTTGCATTATGTCGCCACCGGGAGTTAGGGGTGGTGACATAATGCAGCTTCTGATTGGCTGGGGGCATGTATCACCTCTAGAGATGAGCGAACGTACTCGGTAAAGCACTACTCGTCCGAGTAATGTGCTTTATCCGAGTACCTCCCCGCTCGTCCTGAAAGATTCGGGGAGCGCCGCTGCTGACAGGTGAGTTGCGGCGGGGAGCAGGGGAGAGCGGGCGGGAGAGAAGGAGAGAGAGATCTCCCCTCCGTTCCTCCCGCTCTCCCCTGCAGCTCCCCGCTCCGCGGCGCTCCCCGAATCTTTCAGGACGAGCGGGGAGGTACTCGGATAAAGCACATTACTCGGACGAGTAGTGCTTTACCGAGTACGTTCGCTCATCTCTAATCACCTCCCAAGTGCCGTCCGGCACTGAGATCTCACTCATCGGCCGCGGGCAGCAAAGCGAGGTCCTCATGTGGCAGTCGGTCGGGGAGCACAGCATCACCAGGAGAATGGTCCTGCAGAGCGCACCAAGCAGGGAATGCAGCTGTCAGGGATTGGGACAGAGCCGGCAGCCGGGACACAGTGAGGAGTGCACCGAGCGAGGGATGCAGCTATCAGCGGTGGGGACAAAGCCAGCGCCCGGGACAAAGTGAGCGTGGGAATGTAAGGAGGGGGTAAGTATATGGGTTGGAGGGTTAATTTAACTGGGGGGTTAATGTTATTACTGGGGGGGAGGGTTAATGTTGTTTTTTTGTAGGGGTTAATATTTTTGCTGGGGCTACTGTGGGGTTAATATTACTACTGGCTCTACAATATGGGTCACTATTAATACTGGGGCCGCAATATGGGTCACTATAACTACTGGGGTTGCTATTAATACTGGGGCCACAATAAGGGTCGCTATAACTACTGGGGTTGCCATTACTACTGGGGCTGCAATAGGGGTCACTCTAACTTCTGGGGCCACAATAGGGGCTGCCTTAACTACTGGGATCGCTATTACTACTGGGGCTGCAATATGGGTTGCTATTACTACTGTTGCCGTAATAGAGGTCGCTATTACTACTGGGGGCGCAATAGGGATCGCTAATACTACTGGGGTCGCTATTACTACTGGGGTCGCAATAGGGGTCGCTTTTACTACTGGGGCTGCAATAGGGGTCGCTATTACTACTGGGACTGCAATAGGTTTCGCTATTACGACTGGGGTCACCTATTACTACTTGGGCCGCAATAGGGATCGCTAATACTACTGGGGTCGCTATTACTACTGGGGTTGCAATAGGGGTCGCTTTTACTACTGGGGCCGCAATAGGGGTCGCTATTACTATTGGGACTGCAATAGGTTTCGCTATTACGACTGGGGTCACCTATTACTACTTGGGCCGCAATAGGGGGCCGCTATTACTACCAGGGCCGCAAAAGGGTCACTTTTTACTACCTGGGCCACAATAGAAGTCACTTATTACTACCGGGGCCACAATAGAGGCTACCTATTACTACCGGGGCCGTAATAGGGGTCACCTATTACTACCGGGGCCGTAATAGGGGTCACCTATTACTACCGGGGCCGTAATAGGGGTCACCTATTACTACCGGGCCGTAATAGGGGTCACCTATTACTACCGGGGCCGTAATAGGGGTCACCTATTACTACCGGGGCCGTAATAGGGGTCACCTATTACTACCGGGGCCGTAATAGGGGTCACCTATTACTACCGGGGCCGTAATAGGGGTCACCTATTACTACCGGGGGCCGTAATAGGGGTCACCTATTACTACCGGGGGCCGTAATAGGGGTCACCTATTACTACCGGGGGCCGTAATAGGGGTCACCTATTACTACCGGGGGCCGTAATAGGGGTCACCTATTACTACCGGGGGCCGTAATAGGGGTCACCTATTACTACCGGGGGCCGTAATAGGGGTCACCTATTACTACCGGGGGCCGTAATAGGGGTCACCTATTACTACCGGGGGCCGTAATAGGGGTCACCTATTACTACCGGGGGCCGTAATAGGGGTCACCTATTACTACCGGGGGCCGTAATAGGGGTCACCTATTACTACCGGGGGCCGTAATAGGGGTCACCTATTACTACCGGGGGCCGTAATAGGGGTCACCTATTACTACCGGGGGCCGTAATAGGGGTCACCTATTACTACCGGGGGCCGTAATAGGGGTCACCTATTACTACCGGGGGCCGTAATAGGGGTCACCTATTACTACCGGGGGCCGTAATAGGGGTCACCTATTACTACCGGGGGCCGTAATAGGGGTCACCTATTACTACCGGGGGCCGTAATACGGGTCACCTATTACTACCGGGGGCCGTAATAGGGCCGTAATAGGGGTCACCTATTACTACCAGGCCACAATACGGGTCACCTATTACTACCGGGGGCCGTAATAGGGCCGTAATAGGGGTCACCTATTACTACCAGGCCACAATAATTACTACCAAGGCTACTGTGGGGGTCACCATTACTACTGGGGCTATTATAGAGGGTCGCTTTTACTACTGGGGCCACCAATATAGGGGGTCACTATTACTACTGGGGCCACCTATATAGGGGGTCGCTATTACTACTGGGGCCAGCAATATAGGGGGTCGCTATTACTACTGGGGCCACCAATATGGGGGGGACACTATTACTACATGGGGTGGATTAGTAGTGGAATTAATAGCAGCTGTAGCAGCAAAGTGGATGAGATTTTGAAAATCATCCACACGGTGTGGAAGCAATCTGCACAAAACCCATGTGGATATTGACATGTGGTGCGGGATTTAATTCCACAACATGTTAATTTGAAATATGATGTATATCAATAGCCCACCTAATGCTCCAGCGTTCCTCCATGTGTGTGTTTTTTAAACACCCTGTTCTTTTTATAATAATGGAGGTAAAAATAACATGTTGTATAAAGCCACACCCTAGCCGCACCCCTGACTACACCATAGCCACACACCCTTTTGGTAGGGGTGCCGCACCACAAAAATTTTTTCCCAGGGGTGGCCGAAGGTTGAAAAGGTTGGGAAACACTGTCCTAGAGTAAATAAGGTTACTACACAACATAGATGGGGGTTTTTTACTGTAAGAGCAGTGAGACTATAGAACTCTCTGACTGGAGATGTGGTGATGGAGAACTTGATAAAAGAGTACAAGAGGGGCCTGGATGCCTTTCTTAAGTGTAAAGATCTTACATGTTATAGTCATTGACTTGAGTCAGATTGTTGATCCAAGGCAGAGGTCCTCACCTTTTGGTTTGGCGACATTAAAGTCTTATTCAATTCTTAGACAACTATGGTTGGGATGGGAATGCTTCCATAAATCCATCAGCCAGATTCTTCAGCTCTGGCCACCACATATGGATGTTTGTTTTTAAATCTTAGCTATAATTGCCCGAAATGGAAAAAACCCTTTGCACAGAATGCAAAGTTTAAGGCCCATTTACACGGAGCGATGATCGCTCAAAGATCTCTCAAACGACAGGTTGAGGGATAGCTTTGAGCTATCATTTTGCATAAACTATTAAGTAGCTACTCAGCTACTTAATAGCTATTTAGTGTGCAAATTAAGCCCTTAGCCCCCAGGGCTCTTATCTTCTTTCAGTTCCTTTGTTCTCTGAAGGTAAACAATGCTATCAGCACTACACAGAGAACTCTTGATAAGACCATTTTTAGGTTGGCCTGAATTTTATGATCAGCTAGCAGTGCACAAAAAGTGCGCAATGGTCATGCGTTTAGATGCAATGATTATCGCTGAAACGATCACTTTTTAGCGATTTTTTTTTTTTTGAGCGATCATAGCTCCGTGTGGGCCTTAAGTCTTGGGTGTTCAAGGTTTGTATGGAGAGGGGTCAGGAGCCGATCTCGCTCCATACAATACAGGTACAACTGTTTCTTACAGCTGGCAACGGTCGCAATTAGCATGACTGGTGATCATGGCTGTTAACTAGAGATGAGCGAACACCAAAATGTTCGGGTGTTCGTTATTCGGAACGAACTTCCCGCGATGTTCGAGGGTTCGTTTCGAACAACGAACCCCATTGAAGTCAATGGGCGACCAGAGCATTTTTGTATTTCGCCGATGCTCGCTAAGGTTTTCATGTGTGAAAATCTGGGCAATTCAAGAAAGTGATGGGAATGACACAGAAACGGATAGGGCAGGCGAGGGGCTACATGTTGGGCTGCATCTCAAGTTCACAGGTCCCACTATTAAGCCACAATACCGGCAAGAGTGGCCCCCCCCCCCAACAACTTTTACTTCTGAAAAGCCCTCATTAGCATGGCATACCTTTGCTAAGCACCACACTAGCTACAACAAAGCACAATCACTGCCTGGATGACACTCCGCTGCCACTTCTCCTGGGTTACATGCTGACCAACCGCCCCCCCTCCCCCCCACAGCGCACACCAAAGTGTCCCTGCGCAGCCTTCAGCTGCCCTCATGCCACGCCACACTCATGTCTATTTAGAAGTGCGTCTGCCATGAGGAGGAACCGCAGGCACACACTGCAGAGGGTTGGCATGGCTAGGCAGCGGCCCTCTTTAAAAGGGGCGGGGCGATAGCCCACAATGCTGTACAGAAGCAATGAGAAATAGAATCCTGTGCCACCGCCATCAGGAGCTGCACACGTAGGCATAGCAATGGGGAACCTATGTGCCACACACTATTCATTCTGTCAAGGTGTCTGCATGCCCCAGTTAGACCGGGCTTTTTAATTCATAGACACAGGCAGGTACAACTCCCTATTGTGAAGTCCCTGTCGACCCACAGCATGGGTGGGTGCCAGGAAGCCACCGGCGGTACATAGAAATATCCCATTGCATTGCCCAACACAGCTGAGGTAGTAATGTCGTGCGTAATACAGGTGGGCTTCGGCCCACACTGCATGCCCCAGTCTGACCGGGGTTCTTTACAAGTGGACACATGTAGGTTACACTCCGTGTGCACCTACAGCATGGGTGGCTCCCTGGAACCCACCGGCGGTACATAAAAATATCCCATTGCATTGCCCAACACAGCTGAGGTAGTAATGTCGTGCTTAATGCAGGTGGGCTTCGGCCCACACTGCATGCCCCAGTCAGACTGGGGTTCTTTAGAAGTGGACACATGTAGGTTAAACTCCCTGTGGACCCACTGCCTGGGTGGGTGCCAGGAAGCCACCGGCGGTACATAGAAATATCCCATTGCATTGCCCAACACAGCTGAGGTAGTAATGTCGTGCGTAATACAGGTGGGCTTCGGCCCACACTGCATGCCCCAGTCAGACTGGGGTTCTTTAGAAGTGTACAGATGTATTAAAAACTCCGTGTGCACCTACAGCATGGGTGGCTCCCTGGAACCCACCGGCGGTACATAAAAATATCCCATTGCATTGCCCAACACAGCTGAGGTAACGTCAGCTGTAATGCAGGTGGGCTAAAAATTAATTTGATTACACTGTAGGCGAGGGCCCACAAAAATTGCTGTATCAACAGTACTAATGTACATCCCAAAAATTGGCCATGGCCAGCCAAGAGGGCAGGTGAAACCCATTAATCGCTTTGGTTAATGTGGCTTAAGTGGTAACTAGGCCTGGAGGCAGCCCAGTGTAACGAAAAATTGGTTCAAGTTAAAGCTCCAACGCTTTTAAGCGCATTGAAACTTATAAAAATTGTTCAGAAAAATTATTTGAGTGAGCCTTGTGGCCCTAAGAAAAATTGCCCGTTCAGCGTGATTACGTGAGGTTTCAGGAGGAGGAGCAGGAGGTGGAGGAGGAATATTAGACACAGATTGATGAAGCAGAAATGTCCCCGTTTTGGATGGTGAGAGAGAACATAGCTTCCATCCGCGGGTGCAGCCTACGTATTGCTTACGTATCGCTGCTGTCCGCTGGTGGAGAACAGAAGTCTGGCGAAATCCAGCCTTTGTTCATCTTGATGAGTGTTAGCCTGTCGGCACTGTCGGTTGACAAGCGGCTACGCTTATCTGTGATGATTCCCCCAGCCGCACTAAACACCCTCTCCGACAAGACGCTAGCCGCAGGACAAGCAAGCACCTCCAGGGCATACAGCGCTAGTTCAGGCCACGTGTCCAGCTTCGACACCCAGTAGTTGTAGGGGGCAGAGGCGTCACCAAGGATGGTCGTGCGATCCGCTACGTACTCCCTCACCATCCTTTTACAGTGCTCCCGCCGACTCAGCCGTGACTGGGGAGCGGTGACACAGTCTTGGTGGGGAGCCATAAAGCTGGCCAGGCCCTTAAAGACTGTTGCACTGCCTGGGATGTACATGCTGCTCGATCTACGCACATCCCCTGCTACCTTGCCCTCGGTACTGCGCCTTCTGCCACTAGCGCTATCGGCTGGGAATTTTACCATCAGCTTGTCCGCAAGGGTCCTGTGGTATAGCAACACTCTCGAACCCCTTTCCTCTTCGGGAATCAGAGTGGGCAGGTTATCCTTATACCGTGGATCGAGCAGTGTGTACACCCAGTAATCCGTCGTTGCCAGAATGCGTGCAACGCGAGGGTCACGAGAAAGGCATCCTAACATGAAGTCAGCCATGTGTGCCAGGGTACCTGTACGCAACACATGGCTGTCTTCACTAGGAAGATCACTTTCAGGATCCTCCTCCTCCTCCTCCTCCTCCTCCTCCTCCTCAGGCCATACACGCTGAAAGGATGACAGGCAATCAGCCGGTGTACCGTCAGCAGCGGCCCAAGCTGTCTCTTCCCCCTCCTCCTCATCCTCCTCATGCTCCTCCTCCTCCTCCTGTACGCGCTGAGAAATAGACAGGAGGGTGCCCTGACTATCCAGCGGCATACTGTCTTCCCCCGCCCCCGTTTCCGAGCGCAAAGCAGCTGCCTTTATGGTTTGCAGGGAATTTCTCAAGATGCATAGCAGAGGAATGGTGACGCTAATGATTGTAGCATCGCCGCTCACCACCTGGGTAGACTCCTCAAAATTACCAAGGACATGGCAGATGTCTGCCAACCAGGCCCACTCTTCTGAACGGAATTGAGGAGGCTGACTCCCACTGCGCCGCCCATGTTGGAGTTGGTATTCGACTATAGCTCTACGTTGTTCATAGAGCCTGGCCAACATGTGGAGCGTAGAGTTCCACCGTGTGGGCACGTCGCACAGCAGTCGGTGCACTGGCAGCTTAAAGTGATGTTGCAGGGTGCGCAGGGTGGCAGCGTCCGTGTGGGACTTGCGAAAATGTGCGCAGAGCCGGCGCGCCTTTCCGAGCAGGTCTGACAAGCGTGGGTAGCTTTTCAGAAAGCGCTGAACCACCAAATTAAAGACGTGGGCCAGGCATGGCACGTGCGTGAGGCTGCCGAGCTGCAGAGCCGCCACCAGGTTACGGCCGTTGTCACACGCGACCATGCCCGGTTGGAGGCTCAGCGGCGCAAGCCAGCGGTCGGTCTGCTGTGTCAGACCCTGCAGCAGTTCGTGGGCCGTGTGCCTCTTATCGCCTAAGCTGAGTAGTTTCAGCACGGCCTGCTGACGCTTGCCCACCGCTGTGCTGCCACACCGCGCGACACCGACTGCTGGCGACATGCTGCTGCTAACACATCTTGATTGCGAGACAGAGGAGGAGGAGGAGGAGGAGGAGGGTGCTTTAGTGGAGGAAGCATACACCTCCGCAGATACCACCACCGAGCTGGGGCCCGCAATTCTGGGGGTGGGTAGGACATGAGCGGTCCCAGGCTCTGACTCTGTCCCAGCCTCCACTAAATTCACCCAATGTGCCGTCAGGGAGATGTAGTGGCCCTGCCCGCCTGTGCTTGTCCACGTGTCCGTAGTTAAGTGGACCGTGACAGTAACCGCGTTGGTGAGGGCGCGTACAATGTTGCGGGAGACGTGGTCGTGCAGGGCTGGGATGGCACATCGGGAAAAGTAGTGGCGACTGGGAACTGAGTAGCGCGGGGCCGCCGCCTCCATGATACTTTTGAAGGACTCCGTTTCCACAACCCTATACGGCAGCATCTCAAGGCTGATGAATTTTGCTATGCGGACGGTTAACGTTTGAGCGTGCGGGTGCGTGGCGGCGTACTTGCGCTTGCGCTCCAACAGTTGCGCAAGCGACGGCTGGACGGTGCGCTGAACTACACTGCTGGATGGGGCCGAGGACAGCGGAGGTGAGGGTGTGGGTGCAGGCCAGGAGACGGTAGTGCCTGTGTCCTGAGAGGGGGGTTGCATCTCAGTGGCAGGTTGGGGCACAGGGGGAGAGGCAGGGGTGCAAACCGGAGGCGCTGAACGGCCTTCGTCCCACCTTGCGGGGTGCTTGGCCATCATATGTCTGCGCATGGTGGTGGTGGTGAGGCTGTTGGTGTTGGCTCCCCGGCTGAGCTTTGCGCGACAAAGGTTGCACACCACTGTTCGTCGGTCGTCAGGCGTCTCTGTGAAAAACTGCCAGACCTTAGAGCACCTCGGCCTCTGCAGGGTGGCATGGCGCGAGGGGGCGCTTTGGGAAACACTTGGTGGATTATTCGGTCTGGCCCTGCCTCTACCCCTGGCCACCGCACTGCCTCTTGCAACCTGCCCTGCTGATGCCCTTGACTCCCCCTCTGAAGACCTGTCCTCCTGAGTAAGCGTTGCACACCAGGTGGGGTCAGTCACCTCATCGTCCTGCTGCTCTTCCTCCGAATCCTCTGTGCGCTGCTCCCTCGGACTTACTGCCCTTACTACTACCTCACTGCAAGACAACTGTGTCTGATCGTCATCGTCCTCCTCACCCACAGAAAGTTGTTGAGACAGTTGGCGGAAGTCCCCAGCCTCTTCCCCCGGACCCCGGGAACTTTCGAATGGTTGGGCATCAGTGACGATAAACTCCTCTGGTGGGAGAGGAACCGCTGCTGCCCAATCTAAGCAGGGGCCCGAGAACAGTTCCTGGGAGTGTTCCTGCTCCTGAGCAGGTGTCATTGTAGTGGAGTGAGGAGGCTGGGAGGAAGGAGGAGCAGCAGACAGAGGATTTGGATTTGCAGCAGTGGACGGCGCAGAACTGCGGGTAGACGATAGGTTGCTCGAAGCACTTTCTGCCATCCAGGACAGGACCTGCTCACACTGCTCATTTTCTAATAACCGTCTCCCGCGTGGAGCCATTAATTGGGCGATGAATGTGGGGACACCAGAAACGTGCCTCTCTCCTAATCGCGCAGCAGTCGGCTGCGACACACCTGGATCAGGAGCTCGGCCTGTGCCCACACCCTGACTTGGCCCTCCGCGGCCACGTCCACGTCCTCTAGGCCTACCCCTACCCCTCAGCATGCTGTATTACCAGTGATTTGATTTCACAGGCAGCTAATAAATTGGCGCAAGACTGCAGGCCAAATATAATTTTTTCCCTTTTTTGAAAACGAAAGGCCCCACTGCCTCTAGTGAATGTATAATCTAAGTTTAATAACTGTGCTGTTTTCCTGCTAATGTGTCACAGAACGTGAGGGTAGCAGAGTTATTAACTGTGGCAGAGCAGGTATTTTTTTTTCCCAATTAAGGAAAGCAAATGGCGAAGCCAGGAGTAAAACGTAGCTGGGTGCGTCTGATTTTTACAGGTTGCACACGCAGCCGACACGTGTCCACCGCCCTTAGGACGGACAGAGGCAGGACAAATAGAATTATTTTCCGTTTTTTTGCACCAAAAGGCAGCACTGCGTATATTCTATGAACATGAGAAGTTTAATAACTGTGCTGTTTTCCTGCTAATGTGTCACAGAACGTGAGGGTAGCAGAGTTATTAACTGTGGCAGAGCAGGTATTTTTTTTCCCAATTAAGGAAAGCAAATGGCGAAGCCAGGAGTAAAACGTAGCTGGGTGCGTCTGATTTTTACAGGTTGCACACGCAGCCGACACGTGTCCACCGCCCTTAGGACGGACAGAGGCAGGACAAATAGAATTATTTTCACTTGTTTTACAAGCAAAAGGCAGCACTGCGTATATTCAATGAATAATAACTGTGTTGTGGCCCTGCCTATACAATTCTTTCCCTGCAGTATCAATGGAGGGTGCAATGCTCTGCAGAGGCGATTTTGAGAAGCAAAAAAAAATGCAGCACAGCTAACAGCAGCCTGGACAGTACTGCACACGGTTAAATATGGCCCTAGAAAGGACCGTTGAGGTTCTTGAAGGCTACACTCACTCCTAACACTCTCCCTGCCTATGCAGCACTTCTGTCCCTAATGCCAGGTGCAACGCTCTGCTGAGCCGATTTTGAGAAAAAAAAAATTGCCACTGCTAACAGCAGCCAACACACAGCTATCAGTGGCCCTAATAAGGACCTTTGGGGGGTCTTGAAGCCTACACTAACTACCAATTCTTTCCCTACAGCAGCTCCGGTACAAACAGCACTGTCCCTCATCTAACTCACACGGCATCTGAGGCGAACCGCGGGAGGGGCCGACTTTTATGTTCGGGTGACACCTGATCTTCCCAGCCACTCACAGCAGGGGGGTGGTATAGGGCTTGAATGTCACAGGGGGAAGTTGTAATGCCTTCCCTGTCTTTCAATTGGCCAGAAAAGCGCGCTAACGTCTCAGAGAAGGAAGTGAAAGTAACCAGAACACCGCATGGTGTTCGTTACGAATAACGAACATCCCGAACACCCTAATATTCGCACGAATATCAAGCTCGGAAGAACACGTTCGCTCATCTCTACTGTTAACCCTTTAAGTGCCACTGTCAGGTCTAACAGCATAATTTAAATCCTATGATCATCTCCACTGTGATGCAATCATGAAGTGCCATTCGGTTGTCAAGGAAGCTTAGGGCATTCTGAAGGCCCCCAGCGATGCCATGGCTGATTGCCTACCAAGTCGTGGCTGTGGCATGGTTTGGTAGAATACCTGTCAAATTGTGGTATAATGTAATACTATAATACATCAAAAATGTAAAAATTAGTAGAAAAAAACATGTTAATTATTAGAAAAAAATACAATGAAGTAAAAATAAGAAAAAAAAAAATAAGCAAATTTAGTATCCCTGCATCCATAAAAATCCAATCTATCAAAGTAATGCACTATTTGTCACTTTTCATCTGTACTAACTCTTAATACTTCGTTTCCTTATATGCTTTATAAAGGGCATTTGAGCCCGAAACGTTGGCTCATGTAAACATCTGGACTGTCCAAATAAACTTAATGTGCATTCAAAAAACTACAGTGTGTGCTGTCCAAACCATTTACTTTTGATACCGATAGAGTCTGGGGCGGAGGGACTCTACATCAGGGAGTGCTACCAAATGCAGTTTTACTCTAGGGGTAATGGCCTAGGGTTCCTTGCAACTAAAAGCACATCCCTGAAAAGGGGGTTAAAAGGTGAATACCAGGTGATTCCTGTTGCATCCTCCGGACGTGCAACCTCAGAGACATAAACAAAAGGCACAACTCTGCAAAAGGAAACAAAAACTAAGGGGAATTCTCTCCCTATCGTCCCCTAACCCGGGAGGGGGCCCTGCCTACTCGGCGGACCGACCGCTCTGACAAGTGCGAGCCTGCACGCGTGCCTAGGCCACTGACCAGTCCCTGTCAGGGAGCCCAAGAACAAAAGAAAGGTAACAACAGAAAACCAAACAAAGCATAAAAGAACTTAGCTAGGAGCTTCAGCCAAGGTGTGTTACTCCGTCGCTGTCCAAAGGTAACTGAAGGATTGACCAGTACAGGAGATCATGCTGGCACTGCTTAAGTAGGAGCCAAGCTATTCAGCACCAGGTACTGACTGACATAACTCCTGCAACTACCACACCCCTCAGCTCTAGGAGAAGCAAGGGCACACCCAAAACCTGGTCTGGCCTGCAAGCAAAGTGCAGGCCTCAGAACGGCTGCAACAATTCCTAAGTGCAGTCCTCAGGAGCAGCCCAGAGTCAAACTGGCCAGTGGCACAGTGAGTCACACCCACAGATTGACACTTCTTAAGTAATATATTTTTGAATGTTTAAAAGTGAAAAAAATCAAGTTCCTGAAATATAAAACCAATGCACTGAGAGAAATGTTTCCAGTTGAAGTGAAATGTAATAGTTCATTCATCAAAATCCCAATTTCCTGAATAGATTATTCTATAAGTCAATGTTCTGATGTCTTCAATAATATTAAGTGGTCTACTGGTTTCCTCTATACATAATTGCTTCATCACTCTTAGAGGTTTATTTCCATGCAAGGATTTTATTTCAAGACCACTTTTACACAATGAGAGATTTGTCATTGGTATCCCCCACTGCCAGCAATTATATGAATAACTCCAGTTATACTTTATAGAAACGGAAATAGGAAATACAAAACTGAGCATGAAAATAGAATCGTAATTACACTGGATGAGCCACGTCTATTTTGAAGTTGGCCCAGTAATTCTTGTGCTGTACATCGGAAACATTTACAAGTAAGAGGTAGATGCAAGAGTTAGAGGAATAAACAAGTATTGTTGTTTTGTCAATATTATCAGAAACCTTAAAGGCTATGTACACTTTTACACTCTTTCTTTAATCAATGTGTTTTTGGAACTAAAAAAACCTTTTGTAATTGGTTTTCATTAAAAAATTATGATTATTTGATTTTTTTTTGCTTCTATTGTTTTCCAAGTTACTGCAGACTGCAGGGCTGAAGTCTTAGCAAATTCTGTCAGTCAGAGTAAACTGACGGGTTGCTTCTTAGCTCCTCCCCTTGCCTGCTCTCCTGCTGTGAACATGCATTCACTGCCTTTCCACGGAGCTTTTACAGATCAGGAAGTCAGAGAGCAGAGAATGGTACTATTACAGAGGGCTGTAATTGTGAATGTTCTGCTTTTATCAACAGTGAGGGGAAACTGATGAGCAGCTACTCTCAGAGAGCATGAAGTAGAGAAGAGATAACTGTGTAGTATTTAAGTAAGTGTGGATAAACTACACAGCCTCTGACAGAGGAGAGATGAGGGAGAGTTAAGCTTTTGCACATTCATAAGACCGACCAGTTGATCAGTGCTGAGAACACTTCCCTAGTCAGAAACCTGAGTGTTGGTGAGTCTGCAAACCAAGTATGAGGACTTCTAAATACATAAAAAGGAAAACTCAATGCTAAAAAAAAAAAAGATAAGTGCATCATTTTTTCTGCAAGGACTTGGTAAGATATGTGTGTATTGATTTTTTATGCATAAAGATTTCCATAGCCTTTTAGCTAAGCTGTAAACTTACTGGATTGAGTGAGTTTATGGAATTTGTGTAAAAATCTATCCAGAAATAGTTTTCCACACTGATTTTGCTGTGGACTGTCACAGATTTCACCCTTAACATTACAAACAATGAAAGATCAGAAGTATTTCTAGCAAAAGGGGCATGCAGTGCATTTGAAAATCCGCAGCATGTCCTGAATTCCGCTCTATTCTTTCCCCGCTACACATAAAGATTGTACTGTAAATTCTTGCAAATTTTCTATGCAACGTATGCCATGTCTGAACATACACTAAAGAAGATATGGACTACTTACAATGACTATACACTCTTTGTCCATTTACAGCATTGATAGAAGTTGATCCCTGTATCATCATTAGTAATTGGAGAGCATTTGTCTTGGAGATGAACTGTGCTGACCACATTCTTGTACAAATTACTATGTAGGTATTAACTAGAAGCAGACTGGCATTATTAGTTCCTGTTTTCTAGGTCATGTTATTTACTGAATCTAGGTCCTAGTATAAAAATACGGCATCCCTGATTTAGATCATCATACACGTAACTAATGCATAGCGGTTCCTCTAGGGCCTTTAAGCAAAAGTGAAGTGACCTGGATTTAAGTCTCCTTGATAATATCTGATCCTCCATCTCTACACACCTATAACCTAGAAAGGTACATCTGATGTGCTTGAAAGCAGCCAATCTGTTTAATCTACACATAGTAAGCCAAAAATTGCTTTGCGTTACAGAAGCCGAGCCCTTTTTAAAAATATTGCAATGTGTTACTATAATACCCATGATTATCTCCCTGGGTGAAATGATGCCTAGTCTTAATATTTTTATTTATTTGCTATAAGGCCCAGTTTCTGTTCGCTCACGCTGTCCTTGTTGCACCGCGTTGTGAGTTCATGTAGGCGTTAGTTGCTTGGAAACCAGAACTCATCAAGCTGAGTGCTAAAGTCTGCATAGATAGGTGTAATACGATGCTGTGATTAACCCCCTGTTCCCTTCATTCCTCATTTATTGGGAATGTACTTTAAAACTCTGAATCGTATATTTGTAAACCAATGAAGATAGAAATAGCATTCGTTTTGTATTTTTGCTTAGAGCACTCTGTATGTGAAAAAAATGCCTAAAGCTACAAGAATCCAAATTCGACAATAAAACATTTTAAGGCTAATTCACACACATTGTTTTAGGCTTTATGGTGTCTTTTGTAGGGTTTTTATCTCCCCCCCCCCCCCCCCCTCCCCTTCCCCTTAAACACGGTATGTTCTGGGTATGCTTTCTTTCCTGGTTGTTTTATTCTCACAGGCTCCTCTATAGAACGTGCCAGAGAAAAAAAAAACACAATTCAAATGTAACAAAATAAAAAATGCCAGAAGATAGACTTGTAAAGAATGCTATGAAAAAAAACTTGAAATGTGTAGTATTTTAATGTGTATTTAAAATGCTGAAAAAAGGGAGCTCAAGTGAGCCTTGATGGCAACGTTGGCATCAAGATAGACACGGATCATGTACTCTTCAAGTGAGATCCCACACTTTAAAGGAAGTCTATCACAAGAATTCAGTCTCACAAACTGAAGCTAACCTTAGACTTGCGTTTAGAAGAGGAGAATAAGCATAATTTCCTATGAGATCAGCTGGTTCCCTTCTTTCATTCATCCCAAATTCCACCCCCTGCCTATTGATTGACATGTCCAGCCAGTAGGCAAAGGGTGGGCTTTGGGCGGAGCTAAGGATGGGAAATCAATTTATGTTTGCACGTGATTTGAAACGTTATCAGAAACCAGCTTCTGAACACTATAAAGATTTATTAAAGGCATTATCCCATGAATCATTTTGATATCAAATATCCTAAAATGCCATTAATAGTAGTTTTAAATTGATTTCCAGCATTTCTAGCAAAAATTGTTTCCCTTGGTGTTGCTGTTAATATATGCTACTTGGGGACGGAATCAGTCTCAGTTCCCTTCTAAAGGGTGACAGCACAGCCCATTCTTACTTTTTCTTCAGGGGGTCTTCTCAGCTATACTGCTGTGCTACTGCTAATGCTCACAAGCAGGTAGTATATTTCATAGGCCAAGGACAGGATAAGCAGGGTTCGAACAAAACGGTGAGAGAGAGACGCCGTATATCTGCTGGGCGTGAAAACCCAGCCTATATACGGTCGTCTGAATGCGCCCTTATTCTGTAATTTTGTGTTACTTATGTATGTAATTAGTTTTTTTTATTACCTACCGTATGTCCCGCATGACGTCATATAAGACCTCTGTGGCAAATTCACATATTTGTTAGTTTTTTTTCTTTATTTGACATTTTTCCATGGTAGCTGGGGCATCCATAGGAGCAGCATCCACAGGAGCCCCAGTTACAGGAAAAACCCCTGTAGTAACATTTAGTCCCTGCAACTCTGCTGTAGCAGGGAATCCCAGCGGTCATCTGACCCCCGGGCTCCCATAGTGGAAGAAACACTTCCACTTTCACTTTTTAGTTCATATCACGCATTGAGTGATGTGTACTAAACAGAAGAGGAGGCAGAAAGGTATAAAACCCACTTTTCCCTTCTTTTCTGGGTTATCAGCTGTGAGGCTTTAATCCCTGCCGTAATTTTATATACGGCTGGGCTTTAAGCCTGGGACCAGGCGCAGTTAATTTACAGCGCCTGGTCCTTAATGGGTTAAAGGCAAAATTGGGATTATATTTATATTCTAATTCAATTATGGAATGTTCAGTGTTGCTAAAATGCAAGTACAAATTAGTCTACAACCTTCCTACATTAGTTTAGTGTGAAGCTGGAATAGGGTATTAAGAGCCCCGTTCGATGCTTATCCAGGCACAGTGTCATGTCCATATATGTGGCTGTACTTAGGGCTGGAGTTTAGCCCCCATAGCCACATAGATACACCACTGTACCTGGATAAATATTGAAGAGATGCGGCTCCTTTATTCTCCTGATGGGTAAGGATCATGGGGTTAGACCCAACCGATCATACACTGATACCTATTAACCCCTTAAGGACATGGCCTATTTTGGGCTTAAGGACGCATCATATTTTTAGCTGATTTTCTTCTCCATTTATCAAAAGTCATAACTTTTTTTTTTTTCAGTCGCCGCGGCCGTATAAGGGCTTGTTTTTTGCGTGGCGAACTGTAGTTTTTATCGGTGCCACTTTTGGGTACATTGACTATATTGTAAAACTTTTTTTTTTTTTAGGATAGCAGGGAGAGAAAACGCATCAATTCTGCCATCGATTTTTTTATAAATTTTTTTTTTTACAGCATGAGGGTGCATTCATACGACCGTATATAGGCTGGGTTTTCACGTCCAGCCGATATACGGCGTCTCTCTCTGCAGGGGAGGAGGCTGGAAGGGTCGGGAGCAGTGCTCTAAGCTCCCGCCCCCTCTCTGCCTTCTCTCCACCCCCTGCACTATTTTCAATGAGGAGAGGTGGGGCAGGGTGGAGCTAATTCCCAAAACTTAGCCCCACCCCGTCCTGCCTCCTCTTATTGCAAATAGTGCAGAGGGGCGGAGAGGGGGTGGAGAGGCTTCAAGTGACTATACGTTTATACAGCTAATAACAGTGCAGAAGTCTACCGAACCTCTGAAGATAATACTAAGTCTGTTTATGATTCCTATGCGGCCGTCTGAAGTCTGGATCCCCGTATAGTGGTACACCTTTAACTGACACCCATGCATGCTGAAGTCTATGAGAGCGGGGTGATCATTACTGCCATTCTGTAGCCATTGACTTTCATGTCAAGTATTGCAGAATATTCAGTATGCAGAGTTTACAGTGCAGGAAAACGTCTGTTGTATTGTGCTGAAAAGTCACTAGTAAAGTTTTGCCAGGCCTCCACCGTTCCGGAGAACCCGAGGTACTATACACTTGTCCAGTGTTATTTATGCACCGTGTATGAATGCCGGTGTATGGAACGGTGGTGTCATGAACTGACAACTACAACCCCCCCTCACTGCCTGCCATTTCACGTAACAATAAAATTGTATATCGTTTATACCTCGGCCCCGTTTACAATTTTTGGCATCTCTCACAGGATATATATTTTATATGTCACATATTGCTCATTGCAGAATCTAGTGCACAACAGATTACTATAGTTGTGAAGACCAGTCAGTGCCTTCACTAAAGTGGTCATTCAGTGTATATTTAACAATAGAAACCCCTTTCAACAATTAGTCTCATAGAGGATGTATCAGATTAGAATGAAAAGTTTGGCTTTTTTTACCATTAGCAATGCCATTCTTGTCTTTGGTCTTTAGCTGACATTGCAGATCATCCCCATAGAAGTGACCGTTTGAACAGCGTGTATCTAGTATCCATGATCATCTTAATCCTCTGGCTTTCTTGTTACAAATCAAGTACTTCTATGGTACTTTTGGTTCTAGTTTTAGAGGATCTAGGCACATTAATCTAAGTAAAAATTCATTATGCTCTCACAGAGCTAAACATTTTTCCATTACCTACACCCATAAGACTTTTTTAATACTGTTTTTTTTTACAGCGTGGCTTCCTGCAGTCTACAAAAATATTGTTTGTAATTATTTTATAGCCGGGACCAGCTATTTAGCTTCTCATGCCTGATCTGATAAATAAGCTGTCTCTCCCCTTAGTATGGTACTCTTTTCAATTAATTAGCCACTAAATATAATATAATCTCTAATTTACAAACATTAGAAGAGGTTAGTAAAATTAAACAGTTGTACATTGACATTGTGGGCAAGGGAAAAGTTAGTCTAGAACTACATGGTGACTTTACGGCTCTTTCACATGAGCATATTCCGCGAGCATTATGTATTTACTGTGCGCCAATAATCCCCCATACTCTATCTTGGCGTGTAATAGGCGCCAAGTTAGTGAGTGCTGTGATCATTTTGCATTCTCAATTTGTGTGCTGTGTATGTAAGACACCACTAAAAGTAATGTAAAGTTTGTTATCATGTATTACATGCACACGCAATATGCGGTAAAAAACACTTGTGTGAAAGAGCCCTTAGATATATGTTTCAATGCATTAAAAAGCAGAGCCAAGAAATATCTCCATAGCGCAGTCTAATTTTGAAGTTTACTTAAGACTGAGTGGAAACTACATGAGCAAAAATGCAGAAATTATATAAATATTTGTATTTCATCACAAGAATGTGGGTTAAATTATTTATTGTTTATTCTAGCCAGAGGCACTAATATATATGTGTATGTTGCATAAAATCATGCAAATTCGCAGCCATATTTCACAGTTTGCCCAAAATTAACTGAGCACTTTGAGTCATTGCCAGACTTGGAATTAAATAAAAAGAGCCGTGATTACTGGGCCAGAATGTGAGACTAGGATTTCAAGGGCTCCCCACTAAATTTCAGTCTGGGGGTCCAAAGTACAGCTACATGCAACGATTACCTGATCCTCATTTGCTAATTCCTGGTTGCCACATTCTACAATGACCTTAAAGGAAAGTTGGCACCACTGGCATGCAGCCCTATCCGCACTGATGGATATTCGCATATATCTGCACTGAGAGAATTGCCGGACCTCTGTTTACCTGATAGGTGCACATCCCAAAGTGGTATATATGGTGTATCCTGTATTGGGTGACACCATACCTAACGGCTACAGTGTGGCCAAAAACTGCGCTGACGTGCTGTTTTATCACAAAATGCAAATTGTTTTTTTAATCGCTCTGTGGCTTTGCAGGTGTACAGCACTTTTATTCCTAAAACTGTGCAACCATTAACAATCAGGTCTAAAACTGAGCAAATTACAGTTAAACTACAAATCGGGGTGATTTTCATTTGACCTCACTCCTTATGGGATGCAATGTGTTCTTACCAGTAAAGTCTTCTTTCTGCAGCTCTTTGCTTCGATTAAAAATGGAGGAACCAACTGTGAACTCAAAATGTTCAAATTGGCATTTCCAAGCACTTGTTTTAATTTAGACGTTCCATTTAATGTTTTTCAGAATATATTTCATATGTATACTGTTATAAGAGCAATTATTGTGAATTTTGAACATTTGATACAGCTGTAAATGCTAAGAATGGCCTCATGCTGGATTAGCTGATTTTCTGGTACATGTGATGATCCCGGATTAACATTTCAGATAGTTTATGGTACAAAACAGACCAGCAAGACATCTGCTTTCCTGTCACATTACCCAAAAAGAGCAAAATTACATCTACAGAATCTTCAGCTAATGGAATAGAGAAAGGGCCTGATGGGAGCTAACCGTAGTCTTTTACTACAATATAGCAGTACTATACGCCCAATAAAAAAATCTATTTTTTTGAATTTTATATGAAGCAGATTTATCCAAATGATGTGTCTTTGTTTTATAATGTATGTTAAATAATTTTGTGTTCTTCCATATTTTAAGATTTAGATGTTATAGGAGCGGTGAACATGTGGTTTAGTATACTCTAATGGGAAATGGAAATGATCAGCAGAATTATTCTCAATTATGCAGCCTACAACTGCAATGCATCTGCAGAAATGTTCATCATCTTGGATGAGCAGATTGTGTTCCTCGTAAACTGAAGATTGATTATCTTTTGCTGCTGCCAAATTTCATATAACAACAAATACAGAAAAGCTATTTTGATCATTTTTATGATGACACTACTACATAATGACTGTAAAAAGCCATGTAATACATTAATAGTGGTCATAGACAAGTTCTAATGCATCATTTTCTCTTGTCTCTTTCTTATTCTGTATGCAAGGACTCAGCTGTTCAACAGATAGATGAATGTCTGCTGTTGTATTGATCCAGCATGGAAGTACCGCTTGCCAAAGACTTCCAGTGGCAGTCGTTAGCATCCATCTCTAGTCCACGGGTATACTGCTCACTGGTAGAAGCTGGAGGACAAATCTTCGCTATCGGTGGATGTGATGATTCAGGAAACCCAATGAATACTTTTGAGGTATTTTCTCCTGAGGTCAACCGTTGGACTAATTTGGCACCCATGCCTTCTGCTAGAGCTGGAGTTGCAGTGGTTTCTTTGGGCAAGAGAATCATGGTGGTTGGAGGAGTGGGGGAAAACCAAATGCCTCTTAAAGTAGTAGAGGTCTACAATATTGACGAGGGCAAGTGGAAGAAAAAGAGCTCTTTACGTGAGCCTGCCATGGGCATATCAATCACTGCTCGAGGTAAACATTAGGATCGATTTTCCTTCATTTTGCATTGTTTGAGTGTGATCTAAGGCTAAACATATACTGAGAAAGTTCAATTCATGTCATCTGCGAAACAATTGCATATTCATAGTAATGGCATGCTGAAGTATTGTACAAAAGGTGCAGGATCTGAAAGAAGCTATGAAGTCTACAGTTTCCATAGCAATCCAAGAAGATTCCACTGTTCAGCTATTTCTGCTAAGACAAGATTTTATTTCAGGGAAACATTCAGTTGCTTTTTACGCAAAATTATCATAAACCAAGAAAATCTGCCCATAGTATGCCCAGCACTTATTGATTATGTCTGTTATCTACAGCAAATAACATGAATTGTATGGATAATAAAGTAAACTGTACAAAACTTCCAGGTCCTGATCAATGATCACTTGAACATAGTTTTAATAGGCTTACAGACTTTCTGTAATTTTCTGTATAATCTCATGAAAACTGTATTTAACGGACCTTCTCTGATTTCATCCTTTCTCAGATTGCAGAGTATATGCTGCGGGAGGAATGGGTTCAGATTTGCGACCGCATTCTTTCCTTCAGCAATTTGACATGTTAAAAGATATTTGGGTCTACTTTGCACCAATGCCAACACCTCGCTATGGTGCCACATCCTTTCTCCGAGGCACAAAGATGTATGTATTGGGTAAGTGCTATGATCATCATTCACTGGTGCATATAATCGCTTTATACTGACCCTGACAACTATAGTACTATACAGGGTGGTACAAAGGTATGGAGACACCTGAATAAAGGCAAAATGGTGTTTGGGAACACCATTCTGTGTTTGATATATTGCTAAGGGAAAGCGGGCAAATCTGAGACAGACGATGTTCAACAAGCAGCCATTTTTTAAAGCCGTCATCTTGGAACCATGTTCATATATTATAATAGGGATAGGTGCATAGGACATATGTAACTGATAGAGAATTTGACGAGGAATCAAAATCTGTGCTTAAAATGTGATGTACCTCTATTCCCGCCAAAGTTATTATCAATTTTTCGATGACATGAAACACAATAATCCACTACAGGATATACTCGATGTGCTCCTCATTGTTTTGAATCATCGAAGCTACCCTCTTCATGATACACTGAGAGCAAGACCTCAGCAGAAATGCTTGGACAAGTGTCCAGGATCCGCTGTTGCATATGTGCCACACTCTGGATTTCCACTGCCTAAACCCTGGAGTTGACATCACCCCACAGGTTGAGGTCCATGGGCGTGAGATCCGGTGAGCGTGAGGGCCATACTTCTTGGCCACGTAACCTAATCCACTTCCCTAGAAATTGCTCCTCCAAAAACCCATGCATATCACGTCCATAATTTTGGAGGGCACCATCCTGTTAGAAGAACACTGAGAATGTGCCATCTTCATTGCACAGTGACGGGAACACCTTGTTACGTAACAATTGAAGATACTTGACAGCAGTAAGGTGACCATCAATGAAGAGTGGACCCATTATCTTCATATCCCACACACCGCACCACACCATGTCTTTCTATGCACTAACCATTTGGAGGGATCTGTGCAGTTTTGTGACGGACCAGTAGCAAAGGTTTTGTTTGTTCACCTCCCTGTTCACATAGCAGTTTACTTTATCATTGAACAGTACCGTCTCTCGTAACGTCCAACTTAAATTTAAAACCACTGATAGAGATCATAGGAGAGGGAGAATCCCGTCCCGGCTATTGGATGCAATATTTCCAGCTGAGGGGGTTTGTGGGGTCCCTGGCCCCCGGGTGAACTTCTCAGGTGCTCTTACGCCCTTTGAGCAAATGGCCATGTCCTCAAATATACAGAGACACACGATATCATCTATATACAAGCTGATGCTGAATCGAGAGGCAGAGGACCAAAACCCTGCATACATAGCGGCCTGGGAAAAAGAACTTGGTCACAGTCTACCAAAAGAGGACTGGGAGAGAGCCTGGACCCTTTGTCACAAACTGTCCTCTGCAGCCAGAGCACAGGATCTAAATTTCAAAATTCTATCTAGATGGTATAGAACTCCTGAGCATCTACACAAACTCTTCCCACAGACACCACCAACCTGCTGGCGATGTAACACTGACATAGGGAACATGTACCATATTTGGTGGAACTGCCCTGGAGTGTCTGATTTATGGAAAGAAATTATAGAATTATATAATCATATCTGTAAGTCACAACTAAGACTCACACAGGAGATGGCTCTGCTCTCGGTCCTCCCAGGTTCAATCAAAAGCATTAAGAAAAGTGTCCTGAGATTCTTTATAATCGTGGCTAGAAGAGTCATCCCCAGACTCTGGAAATCCACTACTCCCCCTTCAAGAGGAATGTGGGTGGAGGAGATAAATGATCTCATGCGCTTTGACGAGCTGGGGGCGGAGGAGGGTGACACCCAGGAAAGATTCTACCACACCTGGCAGACGTGGGCTACTTTCAGGTCCTCCAAACGATTCAAAGACTGGGTGGACACGGGCCGCCTTTAGATGCCACTTGAGACCCCCCCAGGGGGAGCCTGGGCCCTGGGTGTGGCTCTCCCCGGAAGATGGGTCCAGCCATCTCAAACCGCCCTCCAAAGCCTTGCCGCCACTAACACCCCCGCTCCCACCCCTCCCAACCACCCACACCCGTATTCCCCTGTCTGTCTGTAATGTCCTTGTTGTAGTATAAGTGTTAATAAGTTTGGACAGAAGTTAATGGTCCAAGTAAGAAAAAAGGAAGCATAGCCGAATTCCTGTTGTGTGAAGACTTTATTTACATTTATCTATATCAATCCACGTTAGTTTAAATTTTCACGCAAATAACAACAGTATGTATTTTGAAAATATGCGAATAAAATATTTTTGAACAGAACAGTACCGTCTCTGTGAAATGTGGGTCTTATTGCAAATGCTTTGACACCCATTCCACAAATTCAACATGGCAATCAGGATCGTCCCCATTGAGATGACGCAGCTGGATCTTGTACGAGTGCCATTTGTGCGTAGCACATTATCCATTGGAATAAACCATCATAGCCATCCAGTATAACCATATATTTTAAATACTGAGGAATTAGGATAAACCTAATTTAGGATTTTTTTAATGGATTTACTAGGAGAGTATTTTTGTATCTAATGTAAAAACATTCTTATTGGATTTATTTTAATTGAAGACCAGCCAAAAATTCATTCTAGTAGATTTTATGAAGATAAAATATTTGTTTTTGGTCCCTTGAAAATAAAAATGTTTTTTCTTTCTCTAACCTGGTTTTTCAAGACTGTAACATGGTCACGTTACAGTATCCATATTATGGGTGCAAGACTCAGAGTTTCGCAGTGGGTTCATGTGTTAAGACTCGAACACAGATGCTAAAATAAGCCCATATTATAGCTTTGTAAAACTTACCTTGTGCTTTAATCAGTTTGAAACATTGAAGTAGGTTTAATTGAATTTTCAATTTTTTTCCACCACATACACTTTAAAATGAGTTTGCAAACTTAGCTGTGAATTAATTTAACAAATTCCACTTTTCAGTACATTCTTGAAATCAGGCAAGCTAACTATACAAGGTGGTCCAAAGGTATGGAGGCACCTGAGAACATGGAAAATGGTGGTTGGGAACACCATCTTGTGTGTGGCATGTTGCTAAGAAGAAGATTACAAATCTGTGAAGGGAGGTGTCCAACATGGTGGACATTTTGAAAGCCATCATCTTGGAACCAAGTAGATATTTTCAAACAAGGAGTGCATGTAACATATATATGTGTGTGTATATATATATATATATATATATATATTATACACACACATACATTTATGAGGAATCCAAATCTGTGCTTAAATGTGACGTACCTTTATTCCTTCCAAAGTTATTACCAATTTTCTCTTTGTTACAGACACAGAGATATGGCTACAAGATTAACACCCAAGAAGGGGTCAGAGATTGTACTGATCTCTGGGGAGCATAGTACCTGATTCATTGCAGCAGATTTCAATGGTCAGCACCCTAACAGACCACCAATGCGCCCTGGCATAGTTGGCAGATTGCCAAACTTCGCCAAGCTGGTTCTGTGTTGGACCTGCCAAAAAGTGGACATAATAAAACTGCCACAGACAAAGCAACAACAATGGCCATCCTGATATCAATCTACAAGGGCCCACATCGTAGCACCTGGCATCTGTTACAGGAGAGTGGGGTGAGTTGAACCACCAGGTGGATACTGGCTATACACAAGTGGCACCTATAGAAGGTCCAGTTGCTGCATCATCTCAATGAGGATGATCCTGATCGCCATGTTGAATTTGCAGAATAAGTATCACAGCAATTGCAACTGGATCCACATTTCACAGAGACGGTACTGTTCAGTGATTAAGTAAACCTCTACATGAATGGGAAGGTGAACAAACAAAACCTTTGCTACTGGTCTGGCACAAACCCATACAGATTCCTCCAAGATTGTTTGCATTTAGAAAATTATGATGTGGTGCAGTGTGTGGGGTATGAAGATAGCGAACCCATACTTCATCGATGGTCACCTTACTGTTTCCAAGTATTTGAAATTGTTACATGACAAGGTTTTACTGCCACTGTGCAATGAAGATGGCAAATTTGTAGTGTTCATCTAGCATGATGGTGCCCTCCCCCACCCCCCACACAAATGCATTATGAACGTGATGTCCATAAGTTTTTGAATGAGCAGTTTCCGAGAAAGTGTATTGGGCCTCATGGCCTCCTGAATTGGTCTCCATGCTCACCGGATCTCGCCTCCTTGGACTTCTACCTGTGGCGTGATGTCAAGTCCAAGGCTGACAGTGTGGTGCGCATACAACAGCAGGTACTGGACGCCTGTGCAAGCATGTCTGCTGAGGTGCTGCCCCTAGTGCATTGTGAATGGGAGAAGAGGACAGCCTTGACAATTCGAAACAACAGGGAGCACATCAAGCATATCCTGTAATGAATCATCACGTTCAATGTCACTAAAAAATTGTTAACTATAAGTGGAATAAAGGTACATGACATTTAAGCTTAGATTTGGAGTCCTCGTCAAATTATTTATCAAATATATATATCACCTGCATCCATTCCTATTTGAAAAGATGGTGGCTTTCAAAATGGCTTGTGGACACTGCCTCTCACAAATTTGCCCCCTTCCCCTTAGCAACATGCCACACATAAAATGGCATTCCCAACCATCATTTTCTATGTACTCAGGTGTCTCCATACCTTTGAACTGCCCTGAATAGTCGGCTTACTTGATTTCAAGTATGTACTGAAAATGGCATTTGAAAATTAATACACAGCTAAGTTTGCAAACTCATCTAAAAGTGTATCTGATGGAAATATTGAAAATTCAATTAAACCTACTTCAGTGTTGTAAAATGATTAAAGCACAAGGCCAGTTTTACAAAGCTATAATATGGATGATGCAATGTGACCATGTTACAGTCTTGTAAAACTGGGCTAGAGAAATATAAGAACATTTTTATTTTCAAGGGATCAAAAACAAATATTTTATCTTCATGAAAGCTGCCCACTGAAATCTTGGCTGGTCTTCAATTAAAATAAATCCAATAACACTGTTTTCTCATATTAAATACACTGAATACCCTCCTCGTGAAGTCATTCAAAAATCCTAAATTGGGTACTTTCAAGTTTGTTTTTTTTAGCTAAGATTAAGGGTAGCAGGGAGGCCGGGCTCATAGGAGAAAGCCTGAGTGGGTCTGGAATTGCCTTATGAATTCCCTGTAGGGTCTTTATTGTGCCATAGGTAATAAGGCTAAGGAAGCGTTTATAATTTTTAACCGGGGAATTAAACCAGAGTAAATACTGGTGTTTGGGTGTCAGAAGCGACTTTTCTAGGTTTACTGTGGGGGTATCTATTGAGGTGCCTACTAACGAGAGCTATCTAGCAAGGTGATTTGATTGGTAGTAGTGGTGAATGCTTGGAAGGCCAAATCCTCCTTGCGGTTTCTTTTGAATCAGGTAGGAGTGGGCTATTCTCTGTTTGCGGTGATTCCAGATGTATTTGTTAATGAGAGTTTTAAGTTTAGTTAAAAAACTGTTTAGCGATTGCGATTGGTACTGTATGAATTATGTATAGGATAGATGGTAAGACATATGTGTATATTAAGTTTTTCCAACCCATCCATGATGGGAAAGGATATTTAAATTCTGCAGTTGGTTTTGTATTTTGGTTAAAAGTGGAGCGTAATAAATTTTATATAGCATGGATGGGTACGGCGTAAGTGTGATACCCGGATACTTAATACCTGAAATGGGCCATGTGAAAGGAGACTGTCGTTTTAGGAATTTAATCGAATCATTAGGGACAGAAATATTTAAAGCTTCAGATTTATTGCAGTTTATTTTAAAGTTTAAGGATTGGTTTATCCTAATTCGTCAATATTTAAAATATGTTTTTACTGGATGGCTATGATGGAAAACGCTGAAGGATATCATCTGCCTCCTATTGGCACCCATGTTAAAAAGCACATATATTTAACATATACATTTTTTTTTTTACCAGAAGGCACAAGATTATATCAATTTTGTATCCGTTAAGTCCGTAAAAGGGTTTGCCAGTTGTAAGCTATTGAAGGAAAAGTTAAGGGTGGACATATCTGAACCTAATACCGAAACAGCCCTGTTTGCACTTGAGCCTTATTTGTTTAAAGTACAATCCACGCCCAAATTTGAAAACGCCCCTTAAATATATAAAATTGGGAAGAAATTGTGAAATATATTGGAGTATATTTTATACTTGATCTTTTACTGATAACATTTTTTAGCTAAAATATGTTTTAATACTTCAAAATCATTGCTTTAGCTTATTATTTTGATGTCCTTTTCTATGGCATTGACAGACAGAGGCATAGTATAGGCACTGGTAAGGCACCTTGTCTGTTTTCTGCCTTTTTCAATATTTTTTTTTTTATTTACTCCTCCAGAAATTGATGGCAGCAACACATATTAAAAAAGTTGGGCAAGGCCATGTCTACCAATGTGCAGCATCCCCTCTTCATTTTACACCAATCTGTAAATGTCTGTGAAGTGAGGAGACCAATTGTTGAAGCTTTGGGAGAGGAATGTTGTCCCATTCTTATCTGATGTAGGATTCTAGCTGCTCAACAGTCCGGGGTCATCTTTGATGGTTGTTTCTATTCATAATGTCACCAAATATTTTCTATTGGTGAAAGGTCTGGCCTGCAGACAGTCGGTCTGGGCCCCAGACTCGTCTTCTGTGAAGCCATGCTGTTGTGATAGATGCAGTATGTGGTTTAGCATTGTCTTGCTGAAATATGCAAGCCCTTCCCTGAAAGAGACGTTGTTTGGATGGAGCACATATTGTTCTAAACCTCTAAATACTGCTCAGCATTGATAGTGCCATTCATGATGTGTAAGCTGCCCATGCCATAGGCACTAATACAACCCCATACCATCAGAGATGGAGAGGTGAGTGCTGATGAAAAGCTGGATGGTCCCTCTCCTCTTGAATCTCCAGGACATGGTGTCAGTGATTTCTAAAAAGAATCTGACCACAGAACAGTTTTCCAGTTTGCCTCAATCCATTTGGAATAAGCTTTGGCCCAGAAGAGACACCAGCATTTCTGGATTGTATTGATTATATGGCTTCTTACTTGGCATGATGCAGCTTAAACTTGCATTTGTGGATTGTACAGCAAACTGTGTTCACAGACAATGATTTCTGGACGTATTCCCGAGCCCATGCAGTAATTTGCATAATAGAATCATGCTTGTTTTTAATACAGTGCCATCTGAGGGTCTTGAGCATCCAATACTGACCACTGACCCTGTCCCTTGTGCTCTTGAATTTCTCCAGATTCTCTGACTCTTTTGATGATATTATGTAGTGTAGATAGTGGGATAGTCAAAGGTCATCACAATTTTACGTTGACGAACATTTTTTCTGAGACTGTTCTACAATGTTTAGATGCAGTTTTTCACAGATTGGTGACCTCTGACCATCTGTGCTTCTGAGAGACTCTGTCTCTCTAACACATTCTTTTTATACAGCCATGTGACTTTTTAAAATTGGTGTTGTACCTTCCATAGTATCAAATAAATATAAGGGGGTGCTTAAACGTTTTTGACTTTATTTTGTAACCTACTTTAGGATGATACTTTTATCACATAACACTTTATTATTTTTATGTTCCTGGCCTAAATTTCATAGTTGTGGCTTGATTATTTCTTTGCAGATCTCAAGTGAACAAAATCTCCCCATCTCAAGGCAAGCATTTTCTTATTTTTTTCAAAAGAATTCCATTCCTCGCAAGGTAGATATACAGTACACACTAGAAATTGTCAAGAAAGTTCTCAATCACCTGGCCTACTCACCTGATCTGCTCATTTCTATTTTTTTAAAATTTGTTTCAAAAGTGTGCCTCAAATTCTGGAGCCCCTGTTCACTTCAGATCTCCAAAAAATTAATAATCAGACTGCAACATAAAAACAATAACCTTTTATTTGATATGTATTGTTAGTCTAAAAACAGGTGAGGTACGAAATGCTAGAGAATTATCACCATGCCCTCGTACATGTGCAGCTAGCTCCCTCAAGTGGCTGGTGCCAGCAGTCTTATGCTGGAAACTTGTCTGCTCTCCCTTTTAGGAGACTACTACAAAATATGGGAGAGCAGGCATTTACTTCACTGGATATTAGAGATGTGAATGTCTATGTAAAAGGCTATAGGTTTTAGACAGTTGTATCCTTCACAAGCTTGTCCCAAAGGACTCAAAGCTGAATTAACAGTGCCCAGATAGCAGGGAAGCTTCACAGTAGTCACACCATACCATGGCAGCTAGGGAAATGTAGGCAGAGAAACACTAGTGAAGAGGAGTATTTATTGTGTATCAAGAGCCCTAGAAATGGTCATTCAGGTTGAAATCCTTTGCATTAATAATGTTATGAAATGTGGCTCAGTACATTTCTAATATTTTTTGGATGGACAACCCCTTTAATTTGCCATCAGGAGGCAGTTCTATTACATTTGAGAGACAGAATAGAGCAGCTTGCAGCACTAATCTTGCTGTCAAAACAATGGATATCCGAATGGAACCACCATGAACCCCAGTACAAGTCAATAGGGAACATCAGGTGCAACTTGGATTGAGCTAGCAATCAAAGCAATGACACAAATGTGAAAAGAGCCTAAGCCACAGTGTCTGGTTTATATTACTAATTGTACAGCATTACTTGGGCGGCATAAATCGCTAACAGTTCTAAGGAGGTACCAGATAGGTTCTGTAGACAAAATAAGAAGCTGATACATTTTTCGCATTCTTGAAATTGGTGATGGACGGGAAAAGAGACAACACGTGATGGCACAATATTAAGTAACCCCGGTCGGAATAGCTAAACTATGATTTGACGTTGTATTGGAATGTTGCTCGGCCTTATGTCATCTGATATTATTCTGCTAGACAATCAGCTTGTCGTCTGATACATTCCCTTTAGAATGTCTTTGAACAATATGCAACTGCCTAAAGCTAAGAGATGCTTCACTGCAAGCCCTCATGGGTAATATATGAGACCTAAGTAAAATTCTAAAAGATTATGGATTTGCATTATTCTACCAAAACCTGAAGTTCTGCATTCTGCATAGCTTCAGGACTTTATAGCTCACCAACAGCGGTCTACCCATTGCTGTACAGGGGGTGGACAAAAATATGGAAACACCGTACGAAATGCATGCCTTAAGTTATAGAGGATTATAAATCATATTTCACGATTCTACCAGTAGATTTTAACTATATCCGCTTGCTAAGGGCAGCTCGGTGCTAATTAAAATCCCATGGGGATTTTAATGGTCCAGGATCCATACATGTGTACTACAGCGGAGTTAGTAGGCGGTGCTATAGTTGCTGCAAGACACAATGATCTGTATAATAGCGCCAACACGTAGTAAGTGTCATTTGTCTTCGAAACTGCATTCTGCGCAGCTGTGAGGGAATCATGGCAGAGATGATGGAATTCCAACACAGTCAAATTGTTGGGGCCTGTATGGTGGGCGCATCTGTAACAAAGGTAGCAGACATTTTTGCTTTATCACGAGGCACAGTATCCAAGAATATGACTGCAAACATTAAGACTTGAAAAAATGCATCAAGCAAACACCAGTAAGGGTGGAAATGTGTGTTGAGTGACAGACAGACGATCATTGCGTAGGAATGTGATTGAAAACAAAAAAGCAGATTACAGTTTTGGTGTTTCCATATTTTTGTCCAACCCCTATCTAAAATTACCCGGTAAAAAGAAGTGAACAAAATCTGCATAGGGTGCGTGCACACGGACGTGTAAAAAGTTGCACCCGAGATTCTTGGGCATCACTCGGATTGGACAGTACATGGACGTCCCATCAGAGTACTGTCCGATATGCGGGACACCGCATATTGACATGAAGTATTTTCTTCCAAGATTTGGACAAAAATAGGACATGCTGAATTTTTTTTTTACTTGATCTATTCAAGGCCCATGTGCATACACCCCTACAAATGAATAGCTGCCATATCCAGCTGATTTGCGAACCGAATTTTCAGTCCAAAAATCGTCTGGAAAAAACAGCCATGTGCATGTACCCGAAGTAGTAGTATTTATCCCACAAAGGATGATGGAAATGCCGGCAGCTCACAAGCATCCTATGTGTAATAATGACTTTAAGGCAAATTCTTCCTGATTTCAATATTTGTATGGTTATATTCGTATAAATTCAGGAAGTTAGAGCTTCTACCACTCGCATATCTTTCTTGTTTCATATTGCTTATATATTGTATACCATTGAGGGCTCCTGCACATTGGCGATCACGATATTGCTGCGTTTTTTTTTTAACACAAATGTCAATAGGACTTTCTAAAGTTAAAAATGCATTGCACAAAAATCACAAGTTTGTGCTTTGTGATGCGTTTTAAACATTAGAAAGTCCTATTGACATTTGCATTAAAAAAACGCAGCAATATCGCGATCACCAGTGTGCAGGAGCCCTGACTGTTAATATATTGTACTCCAGTAACACATTTCTATACCTGCAGGGGGTAGGCAGTCTAAGTATGCGGTGAATGCCTTTGAAGTCTTTGACACAGACTCTCGTTCCTGGACTAAATTCCCCAATATTCCCAACAAAAGAGCATACTCAAGATACGTGATAAGCGAAGGGTCCCTCTACAGTTTGGGAGGATTACGACAAGGGGGAACATACCGACGCCCAAAATTTACGAAGACTGTGGATATATTTGATATGGAACAAGGCAAGTTGAAATATAGATGCTAATTTAACATTATATATTTTTGATAAATACTTAAACTAAATCACCAATTTACCTTTCCTACCCATTTCATAGCATCTTATAGTAATGCTCTCGAGCTAATCCCATTTAACAGGGTTTTCCACAGTATGTGCCATAAGTGTTTGCTAGGTATGGATTCCACCTCTTAGAAGATCAGGGGTTCCCTAATTCCTTTTTCACTAGGGAACGTGTCCACCTGCGACTGCATCCATTAACTTTTCATTTTAATATGATTACAAGGGTTATCTAGTTTTTAAGCCCCATGTAACGCTCTCTATATACTCTAGTCTGAAAACATACCTGGATGACTGTTCCTATCCAGGTGGCAGCAGGTATACAGACTTTCCTGACAGGAATGGAGAGTTGCACAACAAATACAATGAACCGTTCAAAGAGACAGGCTTTACCTATGTCTCAAGCCCAGACTACTAAACAGACCGGGACAGGTAACGTGAGGTCCAAATTCAGTGTCAGAAGACAAAGTTGAAGAGTCAGGCCAGGGTCGGTGCACGGCACATCTAAGATCAAGCAGTAACTAGGAAGATAGAAAATCCACAGAAATGCACATAGAAAAAGGCCAGGGAAGTCAACACAGGGCTGAAAATAAAGCAATGGGATTACTGCAGCAGTTCCCCTTTAAAACATGAAGAAAAATATATATTTTAAAAAATAGCTGTATAGGTCCAGTATTGTAAATGACCCAACTCCCTGAAAGACTTGGGTCCAAACCTTCTGGCTAGAGGACTTTGGCATTCCGAGTCACTTAACACAACCCACCACAACAGCAACCAGTGTTAGAATGCAAGATTTTGCAGCTTTGACTAAAAGAGCTACTAAAGCAGTTATCGATGGCTAAGTATTGATATAGCAGTTATCAAATTGATAACTGCAGTATTACTGCTGTAGACAACGCTCTTGTAGTGACAGCCATGAGTTCTTGCAATAACCAGCAAGACTTCAGTTTTTGACAATGTATGCTGCTGTGGGGGGTTCTGGAAAGATGCAGGACCTACTGAGGTCACCTAACCAATAAGTCCAGACCAGACTCTAGGGAATCATGTGCTCTACATACTGGGCAGGGTTTTACTTTTTTTTAACAAATTTTAAGGACTCAAATTTAGAAAAAAAATTTTTTTTTGTAGCAGGCTAATCATTCTTCAGGTAAGGCAGATAAACTATTTCTGGTGATAGGCAGAGGCGTAGCTGGAGAGGAGCAGGTGGGGCATGTACCCCGGGTGCAGTCAAAACTTATAGGGAGGGGAGGTGCCAGCCTAGCAATTTACCCCCTACAATTTACCTGGACAGAGCTGGTTCTGCAGGAAGATGATAGTACAGTTTTGGCCAAACTGAGCTGGTTCTAATTCAAATGGCTATAGCTTTGGTTCTATCATTTCTACTGGCATGTTTTCTTAAAGCCAGGATTCTTGGTTTTGAAATGGCACCAAAAGCATGTTTGTAGCACTTTTAGAATCAAACCTACAACTGTTTGAAGTAGGGTTGGGAATATTGAATTTGCAGCTTTCATGTCTGGTGCAGAGCAGAGAGGAGAAACACTGATTGTACTCTCGTGCTACTTCTATCTGCCCCAGAGAAGAGGTGACATAGACATGACCCCCATTATCAGTCACAGAACATATTTGCTCTTTGTCACATATAGGGGTCTTCTTCCCCAGAAAAGGAGTGAAAAGATGAGTACTTGCTCATCTAACCACTTCTCTAAGTAGTTTAACCCTGCAGATGCAGCAGTCCTTGCTGACAGTGGCATCTAAACGTTTTGCTGATACCTGGTCCCCTTGACCTTCACTTCTGGGTACAAAGCACTGGCATCAGGTGATTGACTGCAGCGGTCACAAGGCCTTAGCGTTGGTCACATCATCCCTGCACCTGGAAGTGAAGACTCAAGTATTTGGTGGATGGATGCAAAACTGATTCTTTGCCTAGCTACTACTCTGATAGATACTTCAAGGTCAATGGAAGCTTACATCACACTGCCATGTACTATGGGGCATGGCATCCTCTTGTGAAGGTGAGACCATGGCTCAGGACAGGCGAGCAGACTGTTGAGTTAATAAAAATAAACTTGAGTTAATAGAAATGAGTCCCTTTTTTGAGAGCTCCATTGGAGTAGAGAGTGGCTACAAGTAGCAGCAGCACACCCTGTCATCATCCAATGCAGACAAGTCCTTTGAGCTTTATTTACATCAAATTTGTAAAGCCTTTTAAACAATCTGGTATCTCAATCATGTGATCAGCTGCGTGTTGCGCTTCGTGGTCGGTCACGTAATTGTTATTCACTGAAGGTCTGTTACTCTGCACATGTCACTGCTTCTAGCCACTAGCGGTAAAGTTTGGGCTTCACCGCTGGCAGCTAGTTGACATGACTGTGCTGCGGACTGTGAAATGACTATGATGTCAACCCAAACCCCTAAATCTGTGCAGAGTAGTTGGTCACATGACTGTCATTTACTAAAGGTCCTTTACCCTGCACAATCATGTCACTGCTTCTAGGCGCTAGCGGTAAAGTTTAATCTGACCGTGACATGACTACAATGTTAAGCGCCTAGTGCCTAGCCTCTTGACATCATAGTCTTGTTGCAACTTGTGGGACGCCAGAAATCCTCTACTGGGCCGTATATTGTGCAGGCCTAGTAAAGAGCAAAGTCTTATTTTCACTCTATCTTTAGGAATGTTTGGTGTCCATAAATTGTCAGATAGTTCACATTCTCAGATTATTCAAAATATTTCTCTGATCGACTGAAATTCTCAGGGGCTCATGGCTGTTTTTCAGGGGGCTGGATGAAGACGGATCGTTCCTGCTTTCTAAGAAAAAGAAGAGCGGATTTTGTTGCAGGGGCAATACATGGGAGAATTGTTGTGGCTGGAGGTCTTGGTAAGGAGAAAGATGCCTTATATATACAAGAATCACAGTCGGATGCTAGATAATATTCACAGCATTCTTTATAGGATTAGGCACATCCTCATTGTTGCAATACCTATTTTTCATTCAACTTAACATTATTACATAACAGGAGAAGACAGAATAGTTCCTTTCACAGCCTGAAGAATGGGCAGGTCCTATAGAATGCAGATTGTCTGCCCAGGTGACACAGGGCACGAATGTGATGGGTGTAACATTAGAACAAATTAATTAACTCGGTATTCTGATCACATTAAAGTGCTAAGATGTGCAAATGAGCCTGTCTTATTACCAGACACTTAACTGTGCGTAATGTGATAGAAGTCACCGCTTGAGAATAAAGATGTTGGCAGGACTATTGCGTGCTTATATTAAAAATTCCGCAAATAGTTCTAAAATGAATTTTGCATCTGTTTATCATTCAGGTAACCAACCTTCAGTTTTGGAAACAGCGGAGATCTTCCATCCATTGAAGAACCGATGGGAAAACTTAAGTCCCATGCCCAACCCACGATGTGCCTGCGCTACCATCGTTCTGAAGAACCGGCTGTATGCTATAGGGGGAGTAAACCAGGGTCCTTGCTCTGCTGTAGACATGCTGAGTTTGATAGAGTCTTGACCAAAGTGTTTAGTAGTATGTTGTAGGTCCTGTACAGTAGGCTTGAAAGGGTTTAGGAGTATGTATTTTATAATGCAGACATCAGCCTGTTTCTGTTTGCCAAGCCATGTCTGTCAAAGCACCCGTCCTGTCCTGTATGATGAATGCAAGGCATCTGGAATTTATATGAAAACACAAAAAAAGTGGTTAATACTGCCAAAGGCAAAACTAAGGCACCTTCTATAATATCAAAGAAGTTCCTAATTGCTTCCAAGCACTTCGAGGTAATTTTAGAGTAAGTGATAAACACAAAAAAATGCATATTAAATATTTACATGTTTTTGTGGTATCATGAAAATTATTTTCAGATTGATTTGAAGATTGAGCACTATGTACCCTTTGAAATACAGAATTCATATGTGATTATGTATGTGGCAAAGTCCAGGCAAATTATTATGTGTATATAAACCAGAAAACTAGACTAAGACCTGTCATAAACTCAGCCTATAACAGCCCTGTAAAGCGATCCTCCGATCCTCGACAATTCAAAATGGCCGCACCCCTTCTCTACCTGTTACACACTGTGTATTGGTAGTCTAAGACAACATGTGCTGCTCTGATTGGCCAGTGCTGCTATTAGGTAGTAAGAGAAGCAGTGCGGTCATCTTGGTTTGTCCAGGACTGGAGGGTCATTTGTATGTAGGGAGCAGGCTTAAAAGCGGAGCCCACTCAATACCCAACGAGTGTCAGCTGTTTAGAGTTAGCTCTTATTGCAGATCTTAATCTCTCTGAAGCCACCGTCAATTTGACAGCAGCAACTAATCAGCTAGCTGAAGGTAGAGCCCCTCCAGCACCGCTCTCAGACCCCCTGTAAGACAATCACAAGATGCAGATGGATTTACATGACAGCCCAGAGCCTAATGAAGGCTACCAGGGCTGCCATGGATTGCAGTCTACAGAGATGGCAGGACTTAATAGACTAACTTTAAATATCCAATGTACTGCTATGCCGAAGTATTGCAATTTATTCTATAAGCGATCAGGTAATCACAAGTTCAGGGTCCACAATGGGGGCTAACGAAGAACGTAATAAGTTAAATCAAATTTTAAAAAATGTATTTTAAAAAATAATTAAATAAAAACATTCAAAAAGTAAATTTTTCATATAAAAAATTTAAATAAATAAAAAATAAACAGGATTGGCATTCACACATCTGTAAAAGTTCGAAACTATTAAAATAACACATTGGCAATCGCGCATCATGAACATCGTAAGAAAAAAATGCATGTCCTCAGAATACTGGTTTTTGGGCACCCGCCCCTTAAAAAACTTTAAAAAACCATTAAAAAGGCATATTTACCACAGAATAGTACCAGTAAAAATTATGGGATGCCCCCCAAAAAAACAAGCCTTTACACAGCCCCATAACTGAAAAAGTAAATTCTTATTGGTCTCAGGTAGAGATGAGCGAACGTACTCAGTAAGGGCGATTTCGCAATCGAGCACCGCGATTTTCGAGTACTTTACTACTCGGGTGAAAAGTACTCGGGTGCGCTGTGGGGCGGGGGGTTGTAGAGGGGAGTGGGGGGTAGCAGCGGGGAACAGGGGGGAGCCCTCTCTCTCTCCCTCTCCCCCCCCCCCCCCACTCCCCGCTGCAACCCCCCGCTCACCCACAGCGCACCCGAGTACTTTTCACCTGAGTAGAGAAGTACTCGAAAATCGTGGGGCTCGATTGCGAAATCGCCCTTACGGAGTACGTTCGCTCATCTCTAGTCTCAGGATATAACAAAATATATTTTTTTAAATAATTAATTATAAAAGCTCTATAAATCTGGTATTTCTGCAATCCTAGCACCCACCTCATAAAGTTAGTATGCCATTTTTCCTGCGGTGCTTTAAATGCTGCAATAACAAATCCTAAAAAACAAGAACGCAATTGTGGATTACTTCCATTTCACCCCACTATTGTACATTATATGGTATTATTATGAAGTATAACACATCTGTCAAAAGAGAAGCCCTAATAGAGCTATCTTGACAGAAAGATAAAAATGTATGAAAAAAAATTAAAAAGACATTTTAAAAAATTACAGGTCATCCAAAGGGTTAAATACAATATGGTTGTTATAGGACAGATTCACACACTGTAGTTTTTGATGCATATTCTTTGTCCAAAACCAGGATTGGATACAAAAAGAGAAGCACTGGGGGCCATGAAAAAGTAGCCCAGCAGCACATTCTTATGGAAGCTGTCTAAAAGAAAATCTGTTTTTATTGCCCATAGCAACCAATCACAGTGCAGCTTTCATTGGTTGCTATGGGCAACAAAGACAGAGATTTTATTTTAGACAGCTTCCAAAAGAGTGCGGTGCCAGCATCGGAGGCAGCCTACTTTGCAGTTGTGGATGTTTCTTTAGTTTTTAAATCACTGTGTGATCAAGGCCTTACCCCCTATTGTTTTCTACCCTAATTTTTCTTTGCACTATGATTATACTGATTACTTCTTCTCCATATAAAAATGTACACTAAAGCTGATATATAAGTATGAATGAGCGTTTTCTACATCTTAATTTATCATTTTCAATTGTCCTGGGGCTCATTGACACTGCACGCCTTCTAGGACCCAAACAATCACGAATATGGAAATGCCTCATCCGGTAGACGGCAGTCTTGAATGGTGTGGAATGGAACCCATTGACTATAACAGGTTCCATTTGGCGCCGTTATGCATTCCAGCACTTTCAAGCATGAAGGAGCACCGCATGCCGCACTACTAGGTCTTGTTTGAGATTTTCGCAGACATCAACAAAGCCATAAGCCCCATTTACACGCAAAGATGATCGCTCGAAATTCGCTCAAGACCTTGTTCACACTTGCATTAGATGCCAATGTACTCTACATCAGTTTCATCAGTCTTTGATTAATCCATCATGATTGTGTTATTCATAACTGTTCTTTTTATAAGACCGGTCATGATTGTGGTTTTATTATTAAAGTTAATGGGGGACAGATTAAAAAACTGATGTAAACTGCTTTTAATTTATCATGTTTTTCATAGTAACATAGTATGTAAGGCCGAAAAAAAATATGTCCATCCAGTTCAGCCTATTATCCCCCAAAGGGCCCTATTTCAATAAGATTAGATTATTTGCACCACTAACAAAAATCTTGTAAGGGCATTAGGCAATTGCTTACTTCTCTTAGGTCAGACGCTCATTTGTCTTATGTGACTGAGAGGTTCAGGCGCAACTCACATTGAACACCACACAGAAACCTGTCTGTGTGCTGTCCAATACACGGAAGGCTTGCATAATAAAGGGGTTTTCCAGGGAGAATAGTATTGATGATCTATCCTCAGGATAAGTCATCAACAGTTTATCAGCTGGGATCCGTCGCTCAAGACCCCGACAGATCAGCTGAACAGGCACATGCTGTCAGCGTCGCAAATACACAGAGGTCAGAGCGGAAGCCTCCGTGTAGTGTCCGGCGCTTGTAGCTGCAGGCACGGCTCTCAGTGAAATCAACGCGAGCTGTGTCTGCAGTTACAAGCGCCGGCCACTACATGGAGACTTCCACTGCTTCAGCTCCGACCTCTGTATTTGCGGCACTGACTGCATGCGCCCACTTAGCTGATTGGTCGGTGTAAGGATATGCCAATAATAGTATTTTCTTTGGAAAACTCCTTTAACATGTATTTGCATGTCCTAATTCTCATCCATGATAAGGACAAGATTAGGACATCTAATGAGTTTTTTCATATGGACAATTGGTTTGCGTGAAAAAACAGTGAGAATAGCCCCATAGGCTATAATGGGTCTGTGTGCTCTGCGTGAATTAACATAGTCAGCACAGGGACCCAAATACGCCAGTATGCTGAAGGACTAGAGATGAGCGAACCTACTTGGCCACGCCCCTTTTTCGCCCGAGCGCCGCGATTTTCGAGTACTTCCGGGGGGCGCCGTGGGTGAGTGGGGGGTTGCAGCAGGGAGTGGGGGGGAGAGGGAGAGAGAGAGGGCTCCCCTTGTTTCCCGCTGCTACCCCCCGCTCCGCCACGTCTCCCCCCGCTCCCCGAATCTTTTCCCCCCCAAGTACGGAAGTACTCGAAAATCGCGGTGCTCGATCGAGTAATTACTCGAAACGAGTATATTCGCTCATTTCTATGAAGGACTTGAATGGAGGACTATTCCAAGACTAATAATAATTATGGGCAGGGAATAATCTAAAATAAAAAAGTAATCCCCACGCACCCACAGCTGCCCAGTCCTCACTGCTGCACTCAGGGGAACTCCTACAATATTCACATGCCTTTCATTGTTCATAGCATTCAGTGATTTTGGACTGCAGCTGTGGGGACTGGGGTGGTTGTGCTGGACCAGGGGGCCATTTAACAGGTGAGGATTGATTTTTGTATTTTAGCCCATTTTCTGCCCATAATTTAATTTTCTTAGTCTAAGAAAACCCCTTTAAGTATATATGGCATAGCCACCGGATATGTAATAAACTTCTAATAGGTGGAGAAAAAACATCTGGGTATCTGCAATATACCTTGAAAGTCAGCTGGCTTCAATGGAGTGGTAACTAGAGATGAGCGAACGTACTCGGTAAAGCACTACTCGTCCGAGTAATGTGCTTTATCCGAGTATCTCCCCGCTCGTCCTGAAAGATTCGGGGAGCGCCGCGGAGCGGGGAGCTGCAGGGGAGAGCGGGGAGGAACGGAGGGGAGATCTCTCTCTCCTTCTCTCCCGCCCGCTCTCCCCTGCTCCCCGCCGCAACTCGCCTGTCAGCAGCGGTGCTCCCCGAATCTTTCAGGACGAGCGGGGAGGTACTCGGATAAAGCACATTACTCGGACGAGTAGTGCTTTACCGAGTACGTTTGCTCATCTCTAGTGGTAACTACAAGTGCTGCTTACTTTGTGTCTATGGTCACAGAAATAGGCAAGCAAATGTCTCAATGCCATAAATGCTTGAGGGGTTCCATATTCACAAGCTATCATCTTTGACCTCCTTATAATTTTGCACACTCCTCTCTAAAAACTAAAGCGTGCTCCCCGCTCCGATCACCCACTGATCCACAATTGCAACTCTAGTCCGCATTGCCGGGTGTATTTACAAGCTGCAGTGATAACATGTTCATATACACATGTGACGGCTGCAGCCAATCACTGGTCTCTAGCTGTACACCGCTGAGACCAGTGAGTAGCCTCACTAGTCACGTTGTGTACATGTAATGCCACTGCTGCAGCCAAGTAAAGTAGAGTCCAGCAATGCAGATGAGCTCAGCAATGTTGGAGCGGTGGGGGATCAGAGTGGTAAGTAGGCCCCATTCACACAAGTGTATGCCCATTAGTGCGTGCCTGAGCGCAGCACTTCTGCGGAATAAACAATGCTTTTTTTGAGCACACGTCGGGCGTATTTTACTGGACTCTTTGCGTTCGCAAGGCACCCATTTGCGCATGACAAAAAATATGCATCGATTGAAGTGGCCAGACGTTATCTTTTTCCTGCAGAATTAGTGATTAACACGCCTCCTAGCATATTTTCCATGGATTTGCCCATCACCATTGACTTTTATGGGGATTTTGGCTGTGCAAATGCTCAGGAAAATAGAGTATGCTGTGTTTTTCTTTGCATTGCCAAAATGTACAGGAAAAATATGCGCATGTGAACAAACCCACTGAAATCAATGGGTTCTATTCTGAGCATTGTGCGTGCATATATGCCCATGTGGAGGGGGCCTTAGTTTTTTATTTTTAACCATTCCATGCCCTCTCCAAAATTTTCACCAATCCCTTCAATGATTTGTTTTACCAAGGAAAGGACCGACAGTTCTTTTATTCACCTCCATTTAAAAAGGATACATAGCCTCTGTTTGTGTATTATTTGTTTTACAGCCACTTGCAGTATATTTTTTGTTACAATGTTCTAAGTCTGATATAAATATGTAGGTAAAAGAGCCCTGATGTGATCCATCAGGACGGTATTATTGTACATAGATTATGATGTGTATTCAGGACAGTGTCTTTATACAGCAGCTTGTGGATCCCACCTTTGCAATAATATAGATCTAGAAAATGACCACTAAACTGTCTGAGCCTTGTGTAATAAAGTGATCCCACATCTACTGATGAGTGCACAGCTTGATTTGTCAGTATTTTCAGAGGAATGTACTTAGTAAAGACAATCTGTAGGTTTCCTGGGCTGTAGGACACATCCTCTGCTGGGGAGAAGAGGAATACAGGTGTGCATTGCAAGGCATGGGAGAAAGCGTTACCCACCCACATTGTCTTACAGGTGTGGAAGTGACAGATACAAGTGTCATTCTATTGTTATACAACTGGACATTCCTGTTTTATGCTGTCATAGGTAAGTATTCGTCTTCCTGTCTGTGAATAAAGATGCTTTTACATGGAACGATTATCATTCAAAATAAAAACCGCTAGATCGTTTGATGCTAATCATTCAGTGTAAACGTGGCCAATGCTTCAACGATAATTTGTTCGCTTCTCGTTCATCTTTGATTTTATGCAACCATGCAAATCATCGTTGGCTCGTTTGCTAATAATTCAGTTTAAACACTGATCGTTCAGTCCTTCTCATTCACCGGTACAGAGACTGAACGTTCCCGTACAAAATAAAAAAATTAAATTTATCTTTGTGTTTAAACTAACTGCCGGAGCGAACTTTGTCATCCTTTGTTGGTTCTATCGCTATGTGTAAAAGTACCCTAAGACACGCTGGGGAAGATTTATGAGTGTATGGCCTCATGTCCACAGAGAATCGGATTCCGCATGCAGATTATCACAGCGAGAGACCTGTGGCAACCATTTACAGGAGATCACAGATGTAATGGTTTTTCTGCGCGGATGTATGCGAATGCACTACCTCCTTAATTGATTTTAACCTTCACATCCGGAGTGCATCCGCAAGTGTATTTGCGGATCATCTGCACCCATTGACTTCTATTGAGCGCATCTGCACAGAATCCGCACTGAAATGCAGCGTTGCTGCAATTTGTTTTCCGTACCAAACGGTCCGCAAATCAAATCCACATGCTTAAATTCAGTTGTGGATGCCAATGCTTCGCTATGGTCACTTTTGAATTGTGGATCTTCTGCGCTGGTGACCTGTGTGGATTCCTCAAATCAAATCTGCCCGTGGACATTGGGTCTGTTTCTGCAAGTTTGCCCCTTCACATGAGTGTATGCATATTTGCATGTGTGTCAGTGCAACTTTGTTGCGGACTGAACTAGGCTTTTTTGAGCACGTATTGGCGTATTTTACGGCACTTTTTGCACACGCAAGGCATGCTCATTTACACGGGGCAAACAAAGATACCCCAATGTAAATGGCTAATTGGTCTTTGCGTTTCAGAAATGTTCTTTTTGCAGAGGAATTACGCAGCATTTTACACATCTTCTTGCATATTCTATGGGCTTGTATTTGTGCACCCCCTATTGACTTCTAAGAGGACCTTTGGTGTGCAAATGCACAGGAAAATAAAGCATGCTGCGGGTGACTTAGCGATCACGTGACCGCCGGGATTCCCTGTTACAGCAGAGCTGCAGGGTCCTAGCAGACCCAGATCAGCTTTACTAGTGACGATTGTTACTACAGTTGGATGTTTTCTCTTGTAACTGGGGCTCCTATGGATGTGGCTCCTATGGATGCCCCAGCTACAGTGGAAAAGTATTAAATAAAAAAAAAAAGACAATGTGAATGACCCCCAGGTGGTCTTATATGACATCCTGGGGGACATAGATGGTTAAAAAAATAAGTACAGAATAATGCCAACCAAAACTGCCGCTGTATGCAACCTCTAATCCAAAACTATACATATTATATATCAAAATGTAATACAAAATGAGGAACCCATTCGTATACTTTATTTACACATATACGCCGAGGTCGCAATGCCGTGCGGCCTGAGTAGACATTCCCTATTTACTCACCATCACTGGCTCACCACCTCTCTCCTCCCCTCCGGCCGTTTGCAATGGGTGGGGACGGAGCTAAGCTCCCGCCTCTTGTCCGCAGCCAGCAATGGGAGGGGCGGGGCTTACCCTCGCCCCCTCCCATTGCAAACAGTGACAAGGGGTGGAGAGGAGAGGAGAAGAGAAGGGGTAGGGAGTTTAGCAGTTAGCGTAGGCTCCCATAGGAATCTATGCAGCTGCCACCGCCGGCATGAAAGTGCCCAGTCAAGCACTTTCATGCCACAGAAATACGCCCCTGTGCACTGATGCATTGTAAGTCAATGCATCAGAGGAGCAGCATATATCGGCTGGGTTTTCATGCCCGTGTGAATAAGCCCTCAGCCTTATAAAGCTAAAAAACAGGAAAAAAAAGTCAGTGAAAAAAGCTATTAAAAATAGCCCCATATGTTACGGAAAAGAAAAACGGAGCAAAAATTATTTTGGTAGCTGAAGGAAAAAAAAATAGGGCAGTAAAACGACCACATGGGCAAAATTCCTAAAAAGTGTCCGGTGCTAAAGGGATTAAGACTAAAAAGCTTCATTATCAGGGTAGGTGATGAATCTGACAGATACTGCAGTGGGTGAAAAATGGTGATCTATTTGTGCAGTGGAGCAATTATATTTATTTCTTCACCTACTTTTAAGTTAGTGAAGAATTCCAAAGATGCGCTAAGTCAATCACAGATTCGGCGTATTTTTTACTTAGTTTCCTTCTTTATACCACCTATTGGGTGTTACACTTTAGCACACAAGTGTGAAATTTTGCGCATTTTTCGACAACAAACTTGTGCCTCCTTTTCTATACAACTATACTTTGAAAAGTATCTGAGAAGGTGTAAATAACTTATATTAACAGTGTCTGTTCTCTCCATGCCTTTGTATGGCTGAGTTGTGTGCGCTACATTAGCATCAGTATAATAGTTGTGTGTTTTAGATCATGTTTGTGCCCAGTTATTACACTCTGCATATAATATCCATTAATGTACTCCCAGTGTTCCCAGCAGCTCTCCTCCTGTTCCCACTATTATACTGATGCTAATCTGCTTTTTATTACATGGCTCTGAGGAAGTGAGATGGACACTGGGATTGTGAGAGGAGAGATTCTCACACTCTGCATGTGAAGATTAGCATCTTGATAATGTATTCATCATCTCTATTGTAATTAGATCATACACTTGACTAGAAACCCTTTCTATTATATACATGAATGCTTAATAGCTCTCTATCACTTTCTCCAGGTCAGATGATTAGATAAGACACTTGGCAATTAGCCCTTTCACACATTTATTTGCTCACAATTATTTGCCTATAGTAGGTTCACAGAGTGGAAAGAAACTTGGTGCTGCCTGGTCTATACAGTTATGTCTCTAAGGGTTCCTTCTAACTAGCGTAAGCGCAAAAATGCTTAAGACTTTTTGTGCTGCGAAGGCCGCATTATTGCGTGCAAATCTGTGCTTTTTACTGTACTTGCGCTGCCAGAGACAGTTCAGATTGCTATGCCATGATTTAAAAGGCTGTGCAGCCTAATTAGTCTCCGGTGTTTTTTTAATTTCCCTGCAAAATTGCACGGTTCATTGTGAAATTGCGCTTGGATCGAGTGCACATTTGCATAGACTGCTATGGTGTCTTTGGTGCGCAAATGTGCACCAAAATAGAGCATCTCACTTTTTTTTGTGTTTATGAAAAAAACAAAAGTGAGAATAGTGTGACTGACGAGTGCCCAATAATTGTCCCGTGTAAAATGACTGTATGAGCTTATTCACATGAGCGCATATATGGCGCGTTTTTATGCCAGACTGTATATACGTAACCCTCTGAGGCATTGGTTTCCAATGTATTCGTTCACATGGGTGATTATACAGCGCATAAAAATGGCGACCCGCTGAAAATAGAACATACGCGACTGAAATACGCGCTGACGCATATACGGTGGCCAAAAAAAAGGTCTGAAAATATATCAATGGGAAACACTTGCTGATCCTCCGATGCGCCTGAAACAAGGGCTTATTCACACAGTCAAGCATCTGATGAGTGGCTTCTTTGTTGCGAGACGCATAAAACTCACACAGATATGAAATCTATTCTTTTGAATGAACTTATTCACATGAGCAATTTTTTTCCCCTCGCAGCTTGCAACATTTTCTATCCTTGATTAGCTCCCTCAGAATGCCTCGCCCATTGTTTTCAATGGGATCTTAAAAGACATCGCATCTCACATGAAATCAATGGGAAATACTTGTGATCCTCCAACATGCAGGAAACACTCGCGCCAAAGGATCGCAATTTCACAGAAGTGATATGAGGTGTTTTTGCATGAAAAACACATTGCATCCATGGGTAAGACGCCAATATCACTCTCGCCCGTGTGAATGTAGCCTAAGGGTATCTTTACATGGGATGGATCAACAAATCTGCTGCATATGAATACATCCTTATGATCATGCATACAGACCTATTATGGCTCCGTGCACAAGTTGTAGAATTAAAGCCATGAAAGGTATCAAGTAAAGGCTTTCTTGATCAGAGCATCGGTTCTGATCCTGTCCTTTCCTCTAAATATGTAATAGCTATCTGCATGAAGCCTAAGCATGCTATGAGAAAACACACTTTTCCTGCCCACGAGCGTAAATCGATTGCGATTTTGTGTGGGCTACGCGTGGCCGGCTTCCATTGACGTTGCAGAGTGGTCGCAGAAGCCACGCCATCGCCATAGTAATGGCTCGGCGTCCTCTGTACTGCGCATATGCCGGCCGGCATATTTGGAGCAGAGGAGAAGCCTGCAGAGAGGTAAGTTTTGGTCACCGTACGGGCACAAGGTCGAACTCTGCTGCGGGACTCCTGCATGCGGGGTCCGACCCGCCCATGTGCAGGTGGCCTAAGGCATTCTTCTCACAAGCATTTTATCACAAAAATCTCGACCGTCTGAAGGATTGGATTTCAATGCATTCGTTCAGATGGGCAATGTTTAGTGTAAAATCGGCTGTCCGGAAAAGATAGCGCATATGATGCCAAATCCGGTGGCTTATTTTATGCGTGGCTGGAAAAGATAGGTCTTGTGCTATCTTTTGGCCGCGATCAGCTGGGAGCACTGCTAAACTCCCTCTCCCCCTCCCCTTGCCGGCAGCACCCATAGGATTCTATGGAAGCTGCCAGCAAAGGAAGGGGGGAGTTTAGCACCAGGGCTCTATTGATCTAGTTGAAGGTTTGCACCCCACCTACCCCCCTGGCCGACTTGCCCGTGTGAATGGGTGAAAAAATGTGACATTTAGCCGTGACTTGGTTGTGGATTTCTCTTGTTCACGCATTTTTTGACTGCAATGCAGCCGGCTGTAGAAGCGCAACGCCTGTGTGAATGAGGCCTTAGAATACATTCACGTCTGGTATGTGCATCCAACAAAGGACACTAATGTTTTTCAATAGGCATTTTTATAGTGGATATTTAAGTTCACTGCTGAGGAACAGTCTAAATGTCTATGAGCGCATGCACATTTTGCTTCTGGGATGGAATATAGTGCCCCACGGAGAAGGCCATTATGGCAGCACACAGACCTGTAGGCACTATTTGTGCTGCTGTGGAGGCTCCGTGAATACCGTCAATGACATACGTGAGCCTTAACTATATTGTCCTACCAAGCAACAAGGTACTAATAAATACACACAGGATAAAATCTATTTAATATATAGCAATACCAAAAGCCGTGGATGATATCTGTCTCATAAAGACCCCGTTTTGGGGCGTTCTCTCTTACAGTTATCAAAACATTTCTTTAAAGGCTCTACGAAATTCTAGAAACTTTATTGAATATTTTCCAAAAGAGCTCTAGATGCAGATTCTTCACTTGTCTCCGCCCTTTCATATAACAATTCTCTGTGTAATCCAATCCCGAAGAGATCTTCAAGTTTTCCTTCCATTTGTGTAATGTGCTAGTTTCAAGGCTACATTCTTTAACCCTGCTCAAAGTTTTATTGTATTCTGCTAATCTTCCACTAGAGGGCAATAAAGCATTACAATATATGCACTGAATTTGCATTCAACCATACAATCATTTTCACTTACTCCCATACCACTAAACAAAGGTTTCATTGCTCTTGAAAGGCTCTAAACATAATTTGTTGGTTAAAATGTAGCTGAATAAGGCTGGGCTCCAAGGCAAGATGCTGGAACTAATGCAGTATGATAGCGGCATTTGTATGACTGGGAAACAGTGGGGAGTACAGACTTTTGCGGTCTAGGTGCACACATAGCACAATTAATAATACCGCCGAGTGGTAGACAAAAATGTAATATGACAGTATAGTGTGCACAATATATCACAACACAGAAATGTCTACTAAACGATGCCAGAATGCAGCTGGTGTAGATCATTGACACTTCTGAAGAAGCCATTTGTCCAACACCCGTGATAGATGACGGAAAGCTTGAAAAATATGGAACTCATTAGATTAATTAGCCAATTCAATAGCCACTTCAAAAAGCATATTTTGCCACATGCAAACTCACATGACATGTGAGCAGAAAAGGTACGGTAAAATATGCTGATGCGCATGCAAAAAAAAAAGTCATTTGTTTCACAAAAACGCTGCAAGAAGGCTGGTGTGAATCCGGCCTTATAGTATCTGCATTTTTCAAAACAATTAGTATGACTTCCCCATAGCCTTTTGACTACCAGCAGTAGTAATTACTGTAGGGGTGTTGAAAACACTATAAGACCGCATTCACAAAGCAAAGTTGTTGATACTCCATGCGCTTCCGTATCCTCCAAAATAGCAAAGCAATGCAGTCTCCATAATACAGCATGCATGGATGCTCATTAGAAAAATCCTCTATCGGCTCAGCCTCCACATAAAACTAGTAGTATAGAAAAGTACAGTAATATGTTTCTGTGGGTCCCATATTACATATGTCTACAACATGGATCTATAATTTGACCATGTGAATGGGGCCTTAGGCTACAATTCAATTTATTTCCTCTCATTGAGATGGCTCCAGTTTTGCACCTCTTGATTCCTGGCTTTCTTACTAACTTCGTAGTACTAATAGAAGAGTTTTTAGCTCTGCTACTGACCTCAGTGTATGTCCTTTCTCATTTATTGGATCTGCATTTTTGCTATTTGCATTTGCTTACACCTGTCTTCCATCCTATTTTCTTGTAGAGTTTCTATACCCTGCAGGTATGAACAAGTCATTAGTGGAAAATTATCATTTAAATCATATGCATAGCTAATGAATTCCATTGCTGCCTTAGACTAGCTACACCCATACATACAGATACAGTCTGCAGAATCTTCTTAAACTGACAAGAACACACCTGGTGTCTGATAAATATGCACTAAGTCACATGTCAAACACAAGGCCCGCGGGCCAAATCCGGCCCGCTGCCTCATGTTATGTGACCCGCGGCGTGCCGACGCCACTCACCACTGCAGCGATTACCAGCGGGGGTGCCGCAGCTCCCTGCTGGTAATCGCGCTGTTATCGCTGATCCAGGCGCACACTGACGTCAGTGTGAAGCCAGGATCCTCCTCCCCTGAGTCCCCTGCTCATCAGTTCCGCAGGAGAGGACTCAGGGAGGAAGCGTTCCTGGCTACACACTGACGTCAGTGCGTATCCGGGCTCAGCGTGAGCAGAGGGGGAGTGGCGCTGACAGCAATGAGGAGGTAAGTATATGGGTTGGGGGTGTGTGAAATATTATTACTGAGGGGGAGGGGGCTTATTATTACTATTGGGGCTTATTACTGAAGGGGGGCTTATTACTGAGGGGGGTTAATATTGTTACTTAGGGGGGGTTAATGTTGCTATGGGGGTATTACTACTGAGGGGGTTAATATTACTAATTGGGCCACTCGGGGGGTCGTTATTTTTAGTGGGGCCACTATCAGGGTCACTATTTTTACTGGGGCCACTATCAGGGTCACTATTAGGGCTCGTTCACACGGGTGTAATTGTATTTCGTTCGCACAAATACCCTGCGTATTTGCGCCTGTATGTTTGCATACGCAAAAAAGAACGTGGATGGGCCCACTGAAATGGTGCGCAAATATACAGTGAATACATAGGTTTCCTGCGCATTCACCACGTATTTGCGCGCCCCATTCACTTCAATGGCCTATTGGGGTGCGTAGTACACAACAAAATAGGTCATGCTGTGTGAAAATATACATCATGTGAATGAACTCACTGAAATCAATGGCTTCTATTCACTGCATATTATGTATGCAAATACGCTTGTGTGAACGAGCCCTTACTGTACTGTCTTAGGCGGGATTTCCCGCAGAATTTCTGCCCGTGGAAGCTGCCATAGGATTGCGTTAGAAAATGCAATCCTAGGCAGACGCACGAACAAATCGCGGCCGAAATCTCGCGTGGAAAACAAATCGCGGCGTGCTCTATTTCTGTGCGGGTCTCGCAGAGGCCCGCACAGAAATGTCACTCCCTGGCCGCTGGCTCTGCTCTGCGCATGCATCGGCAGCTGGAACATCACAGAGCCGGAGCCACGGGAGCAGGTGAGTGCTGCGCTGGTCCCTGCAGGGGCTCGGGTCGGGATCCGACCCCGCCGTCTGCAGGCGGCCTTACAATCGGCCCTTTGAAGGTCACCATAAGCCTGATGTGGCCCTCAGTGAAAATGAGTTTGACACCCCTGCACTAAGTGATCTACTGGCAAATACACATTCATCAAGAGAGAACGCTGTAACGTCTGTATAAATGATAGGATAAAACGATGATCACCCGTGTGAAAGCATAGGAACGGTTATCGCTGGGAGGGCTGTCAGGCACTGAAGCACCTAATAGTCATCCTGTGAAAAAGGGGCTTTATTACTGGGATGAGGGAAGGGTCTGGCCGTGTATAATCTTCTTGCTCTGATGCTGGCCGTTTAAATTAGATATATGTTAGCAAATCCTCCAAATTTTTAATGTAAAAAAACAACACTCTATCACATGACTGTATTGCAATCGCGTGTATCTCGCAGGCGGAGCAAATTACGTCCATCGGAACCTGTATAATTTGTCCGGGAACGGCCTTTCAGAATAAGTACAGATGCGTCGTATTTTACCTTTCTTCGCCCTCTGTTTGCCTTGGAGATAAACAGTGCCAGAAAAGTAGTTTATGTCACTCCAGTGGTGAAACAACATCCTCAGAGCTGGAGCCTAGACGAGAGCTACAAATGAGTCTTATGTATGGTATACGACTGGCTATAATCCGATTGCCTTTTTTGGCCATACAAAATTTTGGAAGGTATGTGATGTTAGAAGAAAGTGAAGAAAAAAGTTAATTGGAAGTATACAAGGAGACAGAATACCATAAAAAAGAATTAGTCTGACCATAAACCTACAGTATGGCTCAAGACCATAAAAGTTCCTAAAGTATGACAATATTGATAAGAAACATCAATTATAATGTTGTCCCAACACAAGGCAGACTCAATTTATAGTCTATCAATAGCAGGAAATGTATTTAGTATGTATACTGTCTCTTCTAAACTTGTCTAAAGGCCCATTTACATGGAGTGATGATCGCTCGAAGATTGTTAAAAAGCAATCGTTTGAGCGATAATCGTTGCATCTAAACGCACGCCCATCGTGCACTGCTGTCTGATCATTAAATTCAGGCCAATCTAGAAATTGTCGTGCGGTCTTATCAGGACCGCACGCTGAGTTCTCTGGGGGTAGTGTTGATAGCATTGTTTCCCGACGGAGAACAAAGGAGCTGAGAGCAGATAAGAGACCTCGGGCTATTACCTGCAGTCAGCTAAAGGCTTCATTTGCACGCTAATAAGCTATAAAGTAGCTACTTAATAGTTTATGCAAAATTATCACTCAAAGCTGTCACTCAAACTGTCGATCATCGCTCCGTGTTTCCACTGGATCAACAAGGAGGTTAAATAGGCTGAACTAGATGGACATTGTCTTCATTCAGCCTTACATACTATGTTACTATGTGTAAATGGGCCCTAACTCTACATTATGTTAATGTCAGGGAAAATACATTATCTGGAGGTTCACTGGAGGACACTTTGATAAGGTCCTTTCTGAAAACCTCAAAATGGGCAGATTTGTTTTGGACATGCATGGCATACCCTGTTCACAGTATTAGGAGCATGAGAGTGAGACGTGTCACTCCTTAAATGGACACTAACTGTATATCATCAATCATGTAATATACCTGCACTGTGAGCCCAGCCAATCACCCTGCATACCTCTCTTAACTGTATTACGGATGACCGTGGAGGCACACAGGTGGTCATGCGCAGTACAGGTTTCTTCTTTGTTTGTTTGTATTTCCCGCACTGTTGCTTAGCAATGATGTAGGTACTCGCAACCTATAAGCGATGTTAATTGCATATGGGCTGCCGCTTGGACGCCTTCATTGACATCAATAGAGGCCGTTTGCGCGGATTCCGCAATAAAATAGAGCCTGCTGCGATTTTTCTTTCACTTGTGAAATACGTAATTTGTATCCACGATTGTGAAGGAAAATTCAAAAATGCATGCCTTTCAAAGCCCATGTTTTACCGCGGAAAGTCAGCACGGACACCCATCGCGGGATCTGCAATTCAAATCCGGTTGTGTGAGCCTGCCAAAATCAAACAACGATATAAGGCCACGTGTGTTTTTTGCACGCCTATGTGTGCAAAAAAATGCGCTCCACGGATGTGGAAAATGCAAGTGAACAGGTGCATTGGCACTCACATGTCCTATATTTTGCAGGTGCGAATAATTTGTGCCTCCTAAAACCAGATATGTGAACACTTCATAGGAAACCAATGGTTCTAATAGACGCTATTTTTATCGCACATAGGTACGCAAAAAAACACACTTGTCTGACCGCAGCCTAAAGACCAGCAGACCAGAGGTGAGGGCTATCAAAATAAGGGTAAATTCACGTGCATCAGATTTGTTGCACAAATTGCTGCAACTGTTCTATTTGTGTAAATGGGGTTGGCAGAAATCCTTCTGCTTGCCGTCAAAAAACTCAAATGAATGGAAATACTTCAGTGGCTGAAATTTCTGTAACACATCTGCTGTCTGTGAATATACTCTTAATGCTGGGTTCCCACAGGGCAGTTTTACAGCAGAAATCTTGCGGTTTTACTGTAGTGAAAAACCGGGAGATTTCCATTGGGTAAGTGCAGCTTCAGAACCTGCGGCACTTAGCCGCAGGCTCTGGAGCGGCTTTGCCGAATGCTTTTCCGTTGCGGTCAGTTCTCCCATAGAGAGGAGTGAGACTGCAATGAAAAAAAAAAATTGACATGCTGCATCCCGGGAATCCGCGCCGCTAATGCCGGATTGTCCGCCCCGTGTGGACGAGAATTTTGACAAATCTTGTCTACATGGCCTTGGTAATACCAGGATTAGCGGCCGCAAGCGGATTTGCTGCAGGTAAATTTCACAGCAAATCCGCCCTGTGTGAACCCAGCCTAAGGCCTCTTGCACACGGGTAGGATGGACCCCACATTCAGGATTCCCGCAGCGGAGTTCGTCCCGGTGTCTGGCCAGTGACCACTGCGTACCTGTCCCGCGGTTTTGCACAGCGCTGCGGATGTGCTTTCCGGCACTCCGTCACGCATGCGCAGTAGCCGCCGGCGCTCTGAAGTGACGCAGATCCCGTGATACTTCTGCAGTGCTCACTAAAGCAAACAATTAAGGAAAATGAGTGAATATTTGTTTCCAGCATGAAATCAGGTGTCAAGCCCTAAAAGTACAAGAGCCAGGAATGGAGCTAGGCTAGCCATGCCAAATATAAGGCTGTCATGCCATGTTTTTCCAAACTTCTGGTTGCTGCAAAAAAAATTGATCAGCTGGGTACATTCCTCCAGGCAGTGATCCGTGACCTCCACACTGAATTCCACTGAAGAGTCCTGACTTCACCCCCAGCAGGGGGCAAGTCCAAATTCTGATCATTCTGCAAGAATACATGTGAAAAGGATCAGATGGAGCGGAGACGATAAACCTCCTGCTTAGGAATGAAAGGGCAGCCTGATCAACTAGGAGTGTATTTTAATGCATCAAATAAACAATACAGAAGCCAGCAGTCCGTGTGTTAATCCGATCTCGGAAATTAGTAAGCATCCATCTGCCGAGAAAACACATTTCAAGCGTTTTCATGCATGAGCCCCAGCAGATTCCCCTCCATGATAGATACACATTCTATCTATTTCTATCATATTCCATTTATTTCGAAAGGGTTCACTGGAACAGCTCATTAATATGAGGACTCCAGCTGATTTCAAGAAAACAAAAGCACCATATAGAATAAAGGTCCTGTTACACGGGACGGCTGTGGCGTGCTTTAGCACCCCACAACCGTCCCAGCAATAATCTCTCCGGTGCTTTAACACAGGAGTGATCATGGAGGCGGAGCGGGTTGGAGATTGCTTCGGCCACTCGCCTCCATTCACAGTGAACAGGCCGTCGTTCTTAGGCCTCATGTCCACTGGTGGATTTGAATTGCGGAATCCGCGCAGGGCACCCGTGCGGACGATCCGCAATTCAAGCCGCCCATGGAAAGACATGGGTGTCCGCAGTTTAAGGCCTCCTGTCCACGGGCAATATTTCCCTGAGTTACCCGCGGCCATAATCCGCACGCAGGTAACGCAATGAATGCTTTCCATGGGATAACGATGGAAAGCGCAGCCCGATGTACACGAGCAGAAAACTGCAGCAATTTTCCACTCACATATAAAAATCACGGCATGCCATGATTTTCTGTGATAGGTTCATCGCGGAAAATCGTGGTGACATAATGCTCCTCTGCTGCGGCTCCCGCAGTGGTATATCGCACCGCCCGTGGACAGCCGGCCTAATTAAAGCATGCAGATTTGTTTTGCGGACTTTCTGGTCCAGAAAACAAATCACAGAAGCTGAATGCCAAACGAATGATCATTCCTCATTCAGTCACTGCTGGCATTTACGCTGACCAATTATCGCTCAGATTCCCACAATGCAGCAAGGATTTGTACAAAATCGTTCAGTGAAACAGGGCCCAAGTGATAGAATCAAAGTGTTTGTGGCTAGTTTACATTGCACTTAGATAAGAAATTTCACTTAAAGGGGTTGTCTGAGTTGTAACGTCTTGGTAAAACGTCTCCCCCATGTGCTTAAACAACAAATGGACATATATTAACCTCCCCCTGCTCCTGTTGTGTCCAGCGGTATCACTCTGGGTCTCCCCTGTGATGTCACTGTTACAGGCTGCCCTAGCTTGTTTACGACAGGCACTGCAGCCAATGACAGAGCTCAACGTCTTGCATGCTTTGCACCACATTTTTGATGAATTTTAGAGCCTTTCAGACACTTTTTTTTCACACTGTAGACAAAAGGGACGTGGCTTTGGGAAAAAGGGACGTCTAAATGTGGCACCCAAAATTGTGCCAAATTTGCTCCAAAATCTTGATGCAATTTTTGTCATAAATTATTGCAACTACTGAGTCTGTAGTAGTCATTACAAGTGGTACTGAGTTTGGAGAATATTAGTTGTGTTGAGCTCTTTAAATTGTTCTTTATTGCTTTCATTTTAATAAATAGCTGAAAGTTTATAAATTTGACAAAGAAACCTAATTTCCAATGGAGGGGGTTAAATAATTTTGATAGCAACAGTGAAAGAGAGGCCCTAGAATCCACGAGGTGCTCCTTGATTTCTGAGCCTTGTACTTGAGTCATGTTTTACATTAGGGCCACATGTGGATGTTTCTAGGAACTGCAGATTCAGGGTAATAGATATTCAATTTTGCTTTTCTGTAAACTCCTGCGATGTTACAGAAAAAAAATTGAAAATCTGCAAAAAGAAAAAGAAAAATTTTCTCCAAATCTCTCAATTTGTTTTTGCTTTTATTCCTGTATAATACATAGAAGCTAATATGGTTTGTAAATGGCATTTTGAACAATTTTAGAGGTTCAATTTTTAAAATTGGGTGATACTGATACATAAGTCCCTCAAAGTCACTTCAGAACTGAATTGGTCCAAAAAAAAAAAAAGGTTTTGGACAGACATTTTCTTCAAGGTTTCAAAAATTGCAGCCACACTTATGAGCATTCTGATGTCCAAAAAAAGATGCTTACAAAATGATACCAACATAAGGCAGACATATGGTGAAAATTATTTATTACCTATTTTGTGTGGTATGAGTATGTCTTACAGGCAGAAAAATAAAACATTTTAAAATTGCAAATTTTCCATCAATTTTGCTTTTTTAATAAACATATAATATAGTTATCAAAATTTAGCATAAATTACAATGTGTCACAGAAAAAAAGCTCAGAGTCACTTGAAGTTGAAGTTAAAGCTTTCCAAGGTTATTACCGCACAAAGTGACACATCAGATTTGAAAAATGGGACTCTTCCAGGAAGGCCAAAATTGGCTACAGTCAGAAAGGGTTGAAAATCTACATCACTGATTAACTTTTGCACTGAAATTTTCCACTGCGTGTCATTGAAATTTGTTAAAATGCACTGCAGACTTTCTGTATGTAATTCAGCATGGAACTCTCCAGCAATCCCGCTGTGCATTGATTTGTGGTAAACTGCAGACAACACGGTGCATGTAAAATGTACTGTCTGAAACCAACCGCTGCGGGACAATGCGGTATATGGTGCTGTCAAGTAGCAAATATAATCACCGTAACAAAGTACAAAATGCTCAATTGCAGGGTAATAGACAGCACTTCAGGCTCTATCATTCAGCAGGATCCCCTTCTGTGTAATCCCATGATGTCCCCAGGGTGTAACGAGTGTAAAGGAAGGTCATTATGTCTCCCGGTCAGGCGGTAACTACAATATATAGCCAGCCAATAACTACTTCCAGCATCCATTAGGCCTTCTTGGAGCTCTAGTGTACATTGCTTTCACTCTCCATAACGCTAATGAGATTTAAGTGGCTGCACTGTCTGCTACAAGCCGTCTCTTCATCTCCTTATACACAAGAGCTTGGGCTTGACTTTACTGTATAATGCACCTGTCATTCAAAAATAAACTGGTTGCAACTAAAAATATATATTTCCCGTAAAACATGACTACAATGACGACGAGATAGTTTCTAAATAATAATAAGACCAACTTTCTTTAATTCATTGGAGAAGTTCAACCTCTATCTTTATATACTCACTGACTATAGTCTGCTGACTAAAGAAAAACCAATACATCAAAATACACTATAAACTAAGCTGTTACACAAGAAAATGTGTTATTATATATTATACACGCTTAAAAAAAAACAATCCCACCCGAGAAGATGTCGTTTTGCTATATAAATCAGCATGCAGTTCCATCTCAGGCAGATATGTAAATGATGAGTTGTGGTGTGATCAGATGAACTGTCTTGTCCCCTGAGTCCCTAAAAGTGGTTCCCCCGTTGGCCTATAAAAGGCTCTCGGAGGCTCCTTGTGTGTAGTGACCTCTTCTTCCGCTTGTGTAGAGCTTGTTGACCACTAGACGCCTCTACGGCACAGAGAAGAGATTTCACCCCATTACCAGAGCATAATTGGGATGTGAGAAGCTGGATGGTCGTATCAATGAATTGTCCCCCACCGGCCGTTCTGACCAGACTGTTAGGAGGTGTTGGGGCCAGTGGATGTGTGAGGGCACACAAGGTGACCGGGCTCAGGACGCCCCCTACAGACTACCAGTAGAGAGGATCATCTGATTGTCCGACAGGAACAAGCAGCTCCAACCGTTTTGTCGTCCGCCATCCAGAAACAGGTGGCGTTATCGTTACACCCCTGTGTCTGTCAGAACTATTTCCAAGCACTTGACTGAAAGACATTTGCTCCGACAGTGCTCATTACATGAACAGCCTCTGACTCCCACCGTTCCCTCCGCTTGCAGTGCTGTAGTGAATCATGAAACTGGACACTACGGAGTGGAACTGGAACTTGTCTTCTGTGACGAATCCAGGTTTAGTTTGGGTGATGGTATGGGGGATCATCATATATGAGAGTCGGTCCCCCTTAGTAGTGGTACAAGGGACAATGACAGCTCAGTGATATGTTCAGGACATCCTGCAGCCACATGTGTTCCTCTCATGGCGGCTTCCAAGAGGCATTTTACAGCAGGATAATGCTCGGCCGCACACACAACGGGGTCACAGGAATGTCTCCACAACTTCCGTGATCTTCCCGGTTGCCAGATTTATCGCCAATAGAACATGTATGGGACCATCTGGAACACCAACTTCCACAGCCTATGAGTTTGCACAATCTAGAGCTGCAGTTACATCAAATCTGGAGCGATATGCAGCAGGATACCATACGGAACTTGTATGCCTCCATGCCCACCTGTATCACATCTTGTGCCCAAGCTAGAAACAACATAACAGAGTACAAAAAGCCTCCATGCCAACCTGTATCACATCTTGTATCCAAGCTAGAGGCATTACACCAAGGTTCCAGGGCCTCCATGCCTGCCTGTATCACATCTTGTATCCAAACTGGAGGCAGTACAGCAGGATACTAGATCCTCCATGCTCTCCCGTATCACATTTTGTATCCAAGCTCGTGTGGCGCAGTGAGTGAGTGAGTCCTAAACTCTCACTCACGACCTGATGGTTGAGGGTTCAGGTAGTTGGCTCAAAGTTGACTCATCCTTCCGAGGTTGGTAAAATGAAAGTGCTGCAGAATAAGTTGGCGCTATACAAATAACAATTCCCAACAGCCCCACAGTGCAACAGGGTACTAGAGCCTCCATGCCCACCTGTATCACATCTTGTATCCAAGCTAGAGGTGGTACAACACGGTACTAGAGCCTCTTGCTCTGATATTGTAATAACTTACTGATATCAACATTACAATCACACAGAGAAAGTTTCATTCCATCCAACAACTTCTAGGGATGTTACTGATAATGAGTGTATTTAACAGATTTTCTTGTAATGGTTACTTGTAGCTATACACTGTCTAATCCCAAAACACACAGGGATTAATGCTTCATCTAATCCACAATGAAGTAATTGGGAGCACTCACTATGCTTTTTAGAAGCGTACAACAAATCCACTTTTGCTTACACCTTGCTAAAGTATATGAACATCACAGAAAAGGGGCCCCAAGTCTCCTCTTTATTAGCTGCCTTAAAGAACCTGAATCACTCTGTATGTATTGCAGACAAGTTCGCCATCAGTTTAAACAGGCAGTTGTACATCTTTGAAGGACTGCCTGTTCAGCGAATGGAGGCAGGCGGCTAAAAGAGATCTCTAGAGGTCACTATTGAATCTAGGCAGTATTTGAGGGTAGGGCATATGTGTAAAAAAATGTGGTTGTAACCCTGAAAGTCCCTTCAAATTCTACCATTCTAGGATTCTATGTCACCTTTAGTCATACTTGAACTAAACTCCAACACTGCAAGACAACAGTGCTAATCACTGAACAAAAATACATGATGTTATAGCGAGCTTTCGAACCTACTCAGAGTTCTTCCTCAGGCTTAATGAAACAGATCGAAACATCATGTATTTTTGTTAGCCATTAAAAGGTATCATATCTAAAAAGATTACTTGGTTTCTCTTGCTGGGAACAATCACACTTTGCTCTACTGGCTAACACGGTACCAAAGTTTTTTCGTTTTACATTCATTAAAGAGACACAATGACGACCGGAAACAAAACTGGAAATAAATTATAGATCGCTTTCCAGTTTCAAAAGTACAGCAGTCTTTTCTTCCAGTGTAAAAAAATTCCAAAGAGATGCGAAACACAGAAACGGATTGAAACTGCAGGTCTTCAGGTTCAATATATTTCTATGAGCTGAAAACGGAAATGTTTTCTTTCCATTTCATAGTTTCCACAACAGAACAGCAAAGCATTAAAGAAAATGATAGTATGAAATGGTCCTTAGGACCCTTTGACCTCATGTCCACGGGGAAAATCAGGCCCGCCGCGGATTCTTCATGTAGAATCCGTAGCGGGTCCCTCCTGCCCCACGGACATGAGGCCTAAAAATCAGAATAAACTCATCTGCTCCGGACGATGCGGATCTTCCTTCCTTCGCGGCCGCATCTTCTTTCTGCGGCCCGGTGAATGTGCTCAGCACGCCAGCAGCGTGTCGCGCGCATGCGCCGGGCACATCCGCCGGGCCTAAGAAAGAAGATCCGGCCGCGAAGAAGGGAAGAACCGCATCATCCGGAGCAGATGAGTTTAATTCTGGTACGGGTCTCCCGCGATCTGGACGGCTTCCATAGGCTTTAATAGAAGCCTGCGGGAGACCCGCACGAAAATGCAGCATGTCCATTTTTTTTCCCGCACGCGGATCCGCGCCTGAAGGGAAAAATTACATCTGTAGGTATTTAACTACTTGCGGGTGTCCATGGCATCTCTATGGGGCACGGATCCGTGTGTGGGAGAAACGCTGCGGATTTAAAGCCCGTGGACATGAAGCCTTTTACATGGACCGATAAATCGTTCAGATGCCCACTTAAGTGTAAATATATGCATGATTGAACGACAAACAAGAATGTGTTCGCTTCTCATCAGTTTCTTCATACAGTAAACTGATCGGCCATGTAAACAGGTAGTATCACTTACTAACAATCCCCAGCTGCTCCGCCTCCATTCATTAGCAATGCTCGTTCTGTGGGCATCTGCGTCTGACAGGTCATCCGTTTAAAAGAGCCCTTCCACCTTAAAGGAGCCCATCAACTATGAAGCACAACTTTGGCTCTTCAGCTTTTGCAGAACTACAGCACCCAGCATAGCCTGTGACTGTCAGATATCAACCCCAAACATATCAACATCCTCTCACTGTACCTGAATTCATCTTTCGGCCCAATCTTTATTTTCATTTTACATTTACTAGTTTTTAAACAGTTCAGGCAAAAAACAAAAGTGCTATCAGCCCGTCCCATCAGCATGTGCAGACCGAAGCCTCAGTCCCTGCAGACAAAAGATGTGGGAGCTGAGCCAACGTCTGTTGCTGATGCCTCAACTCTTATCCTTGGCATCTGGTGCTTCATTGTGTGAATCACAGATGACATCATGCTGGTTGCATGGAGAACGCCAAGAATACATTTCTGGCTGGTAGGAGATTAACGAGCAGGAGGACGTCCAGCAGGGTCCCCTATAGGCATCACCCTCGCATGCTTGCACCAATCCATAAACCTGGCACAGCTATAAAGGTTGGGTGTACATTGTGGAGAAAATCCACATCCAAATCCGCATCAAGATCTACGACAGAAACCAAAACGCACAGTGGAGTCACCCACCATCACTTGGGTTATCTTTGTAATAATACAGATATTAATTCAGAAGACGGCGTGGGACTCCATTGTGTGTTTCTAGCTTTATGGGATTTGATGCAAAAATCTAAGAAAGTGGTGATAAATTGCTGCACCCGGTCGTGTTGTACATCTCATGTCTGAGCATGTTGGTAATAAGTGCAGTACATGAATGCTGCAGTGAAAAATCCATGCATGTGAACAAGCTCATTGAAATCCATAGGTTTTATCCTCTCTGTATGGCGTGTATGTGAATTTGGGCGGAATTGGCTTTAACTGTCACGTAAATTGGACTTTACTTTGCTGTAGAATTTTGGCCTAAAATCCACAGTAAAGATTTTGCAGGTTTTCCTAAGGGTTCATCCCCACAAGGGTTTTTGCAGTCCCTGTTTTTAACGGACTGAACACGGAGAGCAGGCAAATCCTTAAAAACTGGGATCTTCACAAGGGCATTTTTTACGTGGCCCACTACAACATATCCTATTCTGGTCTGTATTCACAAACTAGAATCGCCCATGTAGGTCTATTACAGCAGGGAACACGGATGACAGGTGACATCAATTGGCCTCCCTGCGTTATTTATTTGTACACGTGAAAAACTGATGACACACAGATGTAAAGAAATGCACATATGCAACAAAGACGTAACATGCACATACACATGCAGTGAGACCGCCCATGCCAACCCTTAGAAGCAAACTTTTTTTTTTTTACCCTGTAGAAGTTAAGGCCTCTCTCACATGGGCGACAGCGATATCGCTGCTACAAAATTGCTGCTCTGTACACGCGATTTTGTAGCGTCAGTGATGCTTTTTTCTTTAGTATCGAGGCGCTGCTACCCGTGATTTTCTTGTGCAATAAAATCACGCAATTTTGTCAGAAGAAGGTAATGGGGGTTTCTGATGTTAAAATCGCATTGCATCACATGGCAAGTTAGTGCTGTGTGATGCCATAAACTAAGCACTTAGGTTAAGACTTTGACAGTAGGATTTCCTACTGTCACAGTTACATCACACCGCATGAAAACCACGTTATGGCCACTAACTTGGATACCAGATGTGATACAGGTGGGCATGGAGGCTATAGTGCCCAGTTGTATCACCTCTAGCTTGGATACAAGATGTGATGAGGGCATGGTGGCTCTCGTACCCTGTGTTACCGCCTCTAGCTTGGATACAAGATGTGATACAGGTGGGCATGGAGGCTATAGTACCCTATTGTATCACCTTTAGCTTGGATACAAGATGTGATACAGGTGGGCATGGAGGCTCTAGTACCCAGTTGTACTGCCTTTAGCTTGGATACAAGATGTGATACAGGTGGGCATGGAGGCTATATAGTACCCTGTTGTACCACCTCTAGCTTGGATCCAAGATGTGATACGGGCGGGCATGGTGGCTCTAGTACCCTGTTGTACCGCCTCTAGCTTGGATACGAGATGTGATATGGGGGGCATAGAGGCTCTAGTACCCTGTTGTACCACCTCTAGCTTGGATACAAGATGTGATATGGGCGGCATGGAGGCTCTAGTACCCTGTTGTTTCTTTCCATCCAACAACTTCTAGATGAGGGACTGCTCTGACAACGAGAGAGAGAGTGTGTGTGTGTATATATATATATATATATATATATATATACACACATATATACTCCTTCCATATGAGGGAGGTTACTGACAACCGGTATGTATCAGTAGAGGTTTCTTGTGGTATTAGAGGAGCGCTGACTGTTGCTGCACTCTGTTCGTAAAAAAATGTGCAGATCCGCGCTCCGAGAATCGGCACTTTGCAACTAGTTTATTAACCCATTTACACAACGCGTTTCTTCCGTACATATGGGACTTTTCTGCACTCTGTGACTTTTCCTGCCGCCGCTGACAGTCTGTGATCACAGCTGTTCTCCCCGACTAGTACGAGGCCGCCATACTGCCAGCTCGCCAGGTACGCAGAGCTCTGCGTGGTGCTTTCCTCCTGCCCTCACCTGCCGCTTTTCCCGGAAGGGGCGTAGTAGATACTATAGCTGGAGGAGCAGCAAATCAGCTGGTGGAGGAGGAGGGGCGGAAAGCAGTAGGTGAGGAACGCATCCAATGGGCGACAAGTGGGCGGGGCGGAGGAAAGTACCGGTAGAATGTTGTGTCTCACCTGCAGTTAGTTCTCCGCATACAGAAGGAGGAGCTGCTGCCATCGGCTATCTGTTGTACGGGGCCCCCGGCTGCACGGAGCTCTCTGCCGGGGATGGAGCTGAGGGACGGCGGGCTGCGCCGCCAGGCGGTCAAGAGGCATCTTCACAAGCACAACCTGAAGCACCGCTATGAGTTCCTGGAGACTCTGGGGAAGGGCACGTACGGCACGGTGAAGAGAGCCCGAGACCGGCAGGGCAAGGAGGTAAGAGCCGCCGAGCTGTCTGCGGGAGGCGGGTGTGTGACTGCGGAGGTGCTGCTCTCCGGTGCGGGAGGCGGGTGTGATTGCGGGGCTGGCAGCGCTGCACCCCATGTACGGGGGTCCATCTGTGGGATCCCATGTCTAGCGCCATCTCTCGGGGGCACATGTGACCGCGGATGAGGGTTAGCTGGAGGAACTTTATAGAAAGGTAAACCCCCTGTAAATTACCATGGAAGTCCATCCTGCAGAAGCGGGCAGACTGGCATCAAAGCGTCTGAAGGCCTTCTACCCCCGGCAACTATCATGGAACTAATGGTGGGTTGTACGATTGTTGGATGTGACCGCGTGCGGGGAACGAGCGGCCGGGGTTGGATCGTTAGATAATCGCTGAAACGGGCGACCTACTATTTCTATTAATAGAAGACTTAATTACAAGAAAGAAGGGAAAATGCCGAAATGGGAACAAAAATGTTATTAAACAAGCTTTGCATCCTTAAAGGTGATTATAAAGTCAAACCAGGGTGTCCTATAATAACTACCCCCCCCCCCCCCTCACACACACACAGATAACACAATACAGGGTTGGCATACAGTGACCCAAAACCAGGCAACAATGTATCTGCAGCCTCCCATATAGAAGGTGATATTGAAAGGCCATGGAGTCAATCATTGAGCTCCCCTAGGAGACCCCTGCCGAGCTGAGGGGAGCCGTGTGTCTACAGAGGGGATGGGAAGGAGCCGTTAGGATCAAAACTCCCCGATTGTATATCATCTGTGTCACATGCGTTTACACTGGACAATCACTGGCCCACCCGCTTGTTTCTTTTTCTTCACCTTATCTTGCAGTGTAAGAGGGTCTTTAGAGCAGCAGGTGGTGTGCCGCCGTATTTGTACCACCCTGCCCTTCTCTGGGTCCCGCTGCAGGCAAGAACGCTTCTGGGAAATTGTCTGTTACTTTTGTATTTGGGCCGCTCCACCTGAGTGTTGGCTCCCTTCCACTTTCAGATTCACAGACTTGATTGCACAAGGTTGTTTGTCTGTCTTGTTCCTGTTCTTGAGGAGTTGCAGTACTACTTGGCATTACAATGCATCTTGCCCTTGGGACTTGGCAGACATGTCTTCTCAGTGAAGTCCTTATGACTGGAGGTACTGGCTGGGCTTCCAGTAATGTGATGGTGTGCCGCTGGGACGGCCTCTTGTATTTTGCCCTCTTGGGCTGCGTTCACTTCTATCTAAGTTGATGCAGATTTGTTTGCAGTGGAAAATATCTGATGAATCCATTGTGTTGTAGATCTGCTGCAGATGTCACCCGCTTCATGTGAACACGCTCATGTGACACCAGCCTTATGTTCCCATGCTATGCAAAATCCGAACACTGGATATAAGGCCGGGCTCGCACGACTGTAAGCGTAAAACGTGTATTGTGCAGTGCTTTACTGCGGGGAGCCGGCCTATTGCTGCGTATGGCAGCGATTTGGGACTGCAGATAACAGCGTATCTCACGCATTCTTCCTGGTTTATTTTATTTATTTTTTGTTTAAACTTCCTGCTCTGTCGCTTTGCTACGGCACATATAACTGCCACACGTACGCGGTGGAATTGCATATGTACAACGTTGGTTAGGCACCCATTGAGAACAATGGGCTCCATCGCATGTAATTTGCAGCAAAATAGAAGATGCTGTGGTTTTTTTCGCACGTATTAAGGTCCATTTAGACACGATTATCGCTCAAAAGACATCTTTTGAGCGATAATCACGTGCGTTTACATGACAAGATGATCGCTCAAAATTTGCTCAGACGGCAGTTTGAGTGACAGTTTTGAGCCCTCACTTTACATAAGTGTGTAAATGAAGGCTCACGCTGTATGCAGAGGGTAAGCGGGGCCGCTATCTTCTGTATACAGCTGTTGTCTTCTTGGAGCGCTCAGCTGGTATACCAGCTGAGCGCTCCGAGCGGGGTATGCGGATCACAGCTCGAGCGCTCTCTTCTGCATACTCCTGCTGTGTTCACAGAGCGCACAGCTGGTATACAGCTGAGCGCTCCGAGCGGGGTATGCAGAACACAGCTGGACTGCTGTCGTCTTCATACTCCTGGCTGTGTTCTCCACGCAGGATACCAGCTGAAACAATAGCATTAGTGGTATCCCGCTTAGAACTCAATGCGTGGCACTGACAAGGCTTCTCATTCTCTTTCAGCTTGCTGAAAGTCAACGATGAACGACTTGATGACAAAAACTGCACAACGTTCGTGCAGTTAGACCCAACGATTCTCGTTCAAAAGACGGCATTGAGCGATATCGTTAGGTCTAAATGGGCCTTTATGTACAATCAATGAACTTTCACTGGATCCATTCACCATGTAATATGCAGTGAAATTGCACTCGTGTGAGCCCAGCTTAAGGCTAACGTCACACAGGCGTGTGCGATATCGGGCTGTGATTAACGGCCTGATATCGCACTCGTCAACGTGTTTTGATTGTTTTCCCCGCTGGATGTGAGGCTTTTGTTCTCATATTGCTACTTTGGGGAAGTAGTGATCCTCCGCCATGACTGTCAGCTGGAGGATCGCGGAGTGTCCTCCCACTGTTCTCAGTGGGAGACCTTAAATCACACGCACCTAGCATGTGGTGCGATGCTACTGCCAGCCCCATTTTAAAAAAATAGGCGATACGAGGGCATGTCCAAAGATAGGACTTGCCACGATTTGATCCCCATTCAAAATGTGATCTGGGAAAACATTGTTCGTGTGTAAGACCTCGTTCGAGTCTTGCACGATCTTATCCCCCTTAGGCATTTTGCACGCGGTCATGTTCACGTGGTGGAGTTTTTCGCAGCATATTCTGCATCATAATCCAGGGCTCTGTGCAGCGGTTTTCAGCACGGATCCGCATGTGGAATTTGCCCTATCAATGGGTAAAGGCTACACGTGGAATTCTGAATGGGGAAAATCATGTTTCCCCGTTAAGAAGTGATGCGTAAAAGTGCCTCTAGTGTTGATTTGTTTTCTAGTGTTGGTGTTGTCGCACTCGCTGGGTTACCACTAGCGCCCGGCGATGGTGGATTCAGGGATGGAATTCTTCTCGCACGCTTTTGACTGTTGCACGGTTACGCACAATAGCAGATTGGCTCGCAAACATTTACACTAGTCGGTAATCTCTGGATAAAGGCTCGGCCTCCTTTATGAAGCAAATTCCAGGCTGTGTCCTGGCCTACGGTCACACGCTCTGCTCTTAACCCCTTCTCTGCTGCTGTATTAGATATTGGCTATTGGGTTGAGTGACTCGGCTACCACGTAGATAATGCTTCTCCAGTGTCAACCTTCTTTATTTGCCCTTATGTGTCTCATGCAGTTGTGTCTAGCCTATCATCACAATGACACATCGCCGATCTGGGAGCGGGCCAACTCCTCCTAGCGTGGGCGCAGCACAGTTGCTAAAAATAGCAGGTGTGTATTATTTCTGTTTTTCTTTGGAGTTTTCTTTTTTACACGTGTTTACTCTGCGGCAGGATGAGCTCACAAATTAGGACTGTTTTAGCAACCATGATAACTGGAGCCGCTCGGGGAAACTCCAAGATTTGCTCATTAGAGCTTGTTCACATGAATGTTCGCTCAGCGTATTATGTCCAAATCGCAGTGCATAGAACCTATTGATTTCAATGGGCTCATTCATATGGGCTTATCTTTTTCACACTATGGCACAAAACATGGCATGACCTATCTTGGTGTGTACGCACCGCAGGACTCCATTGAAATCAATGGACATGTGTAAATGCGCACACGTATGCACAAAGTCAATTAGTTTAATGAGTTCAAGATGTGTTCTATCTCTGCGTAAATGTACAGGAAAATAGGGCATACTGTGCGTTGTTTTTTTTTTTCCTATTTGTGCAATTTAATTAACAATCCCGCTGGTCACCTAATGTCTATATCCTGTAATATCGTAGCACTCTAGAAAGACATCTAGTCCCCCTTTATAAACTCCTATGGATTTTGTCATCACCACGTCCTCAGGCAGAGTTCCACAGTCTCACTGCTCTTACAGTAAAGAACCCCTTCTGTGTTGATGAAACCTGCTTTCCTCTAGACGTAGCAGATGCTCTCCTGTTACCGTCGCAGTCCTGGGTATAAACAGATCATGGGAGAGATCCTTGTATTGTCCCCTAATGTATTTATACATAGTTATTTGATCGCTCCTTAGCCGTCTTTTCCAGGGTAAATAATCCCAATTTTGATAGTGCTGTGGGTATTCCAGTCCTCTCATTCTGTTTATTAAAGGGGTTCTGACATGAATAATTTTTTTATGCTTTACCAGCCATTGTTCCCTGGTCTGCCTAATGGACACAGGGAACCCACGATTTAATGGCTGTTAAAGCATAAAAACATGATACTTACCTTGTCTCCTGTTGTTGTTGACATCGGGGGGGGGGGGGGGGTCATCTCCCGGCAGGCGCTGTTCTTCTGCTTCTTCCTCCACGAGCCGCACCGCTCCGGGATCGCGCGCATGCGCAGTGGAGAGGTGCCCTCTGACAGGAGTCAGGACGGGCTGCGTCTCCACTGCGCACGCGCAGAATCTCGGAGTTCAGTCAGGACGGATGGGCCACCGACAGCAAGCACTGCTTGTGACGTGCTTGCTGTGGGCGGCCCGTCCGTTCGCCTCGGAAGTGACTGACGGACAGAGCTGAGCAGGAAGTGGTCATTTTGACCGCTCCTGCGCTGCTTCTACAAGCCACAGAAGAAGATGCCAGACGGAGGGGACATGCCTGGCCATTGGTCCTGGCCAGGCAAGGTGAGAAAAAAAAAAAAAATTTAAAGTGTCAGAACACCTTTAATTTAGTTGCCCTTCTTTGTACCCCATCAATAGTTCTATTTCCCTGCATCCGGTGTGACATTTCCTTTTCGTTCTTGAATACACTTGAAAAGAAAATGTTTAATAAATTTGACATCCCCCCCCCCCCTCCCCCCCTTCCCCAATCATCATCTTCTTCTATGATTCCTCCTGCATTATTTGTTAAAGGGCCAGTGCTCTCAGTGTAAATCCGTTTGCTGCTAATATAACTGAAGATTAGTTTAGGGTTATTTTTGCTCTTTAGCAATCATTCTTTCTGCCTCCTCCTTAGCAATTTTGATCTTTCTATAATATTTAGTTTTTTCCCCTGTATGATTTTAACACTTCTTCGCTGCCTTCTTGTTTTAGTAGTTTAAACGCTTTCTCTTTCGTTTCTTCACATGGGCGTAAGTACACATGACTGAAAATCACTTACACCCACATATTTTGCCTGCACCTTCATGTCTTTATGCGCACAAATATGCAAGAAAGCTGTGTATTTATTACATATTTATTTGTACCAGCCCACTCTCTACAGTGACATATTGTAATATGCAGCAAAATAGGACGTGTGTGTGTGTGTGTGTGTGTGTGTGTGTGTGTGTGTGTGTGTGTGTGTGTGTGTGTGTGTGTGTGTGTGTGTGTGTGTGTGTGTGTGTGTGTGTGTGTGTGTGTGTGTGTGTGTGTGTGTGTGTGTGTGTGTGTGTGTGTGTGTGTGTGTGTGTGTGTGTGTGTGTGTGTGTGTGTGTGTAACAAGACAAAAAAACCTTGAATAAACGTGTTGAAGTCAATGACTTTTATTCACTGCATATTACACTTGCAGAAATTGCTTGCGTGTTCCGCTGTGCAAATACAGTGGTTTAAACGAGCCTTTATATAAACCATTCATGTTACAACCCTATTGATGAGTGCGCCCACTAATCTACTGTAGCTGCCCACAATGGACAGTGTCTCTGCAGGACCCCTTATATGTACTCGCCAATTGATGGGAAGTGTGGATTTCTTGCTCCAGTCCTCACAGAAGCGGTTGCAGAATGAAGAGTATGGATTCCCATTGGAGCATGTTCCGCCATCGAGAGTTATACTCGCACTGTGCCATATATGGTTGGCACCATTAGTATAATGTAAAAGGAAAATGCTTACTGCACTGCTGATACATAGTGGTCTGCTCCCAAATATATCACAACCTATTCCTAAGGCCGGTTTCACAACTTGTGAGGGATACGAACCCCATTCTTTTGAATGGAGTGTCACATGAGCGATGTTTTGCCACATTGCAGTGTGCGAAAAAAATTGCCACATGTCCTATATTTTTGCGTTCCTCATAATTGTTTTCAATTGGATATTAAAGCACCTCGCACGCTATGCGATGTCAGGGTTCTCACAGAAATAATGGGAACCGCTTGCCGATCCTCCGGGGAAAGCCGCGCTGGAGGTTCGCAGCATTACTGAAGTGATGGGAGGTATTTTTACCAGTAAAACGCCTCACGTTGACTAGTGAGATATTGGGCCAATGTGTAGGAAGCCTACGGATGGAAACCGCCAGAAACTAGTAGCAAAATTGTCGTCCATACGGAAAATATTTAATACAAGGCCTACATCTTGTATATAGTCATTGACTGAGTTAGCAATAAGCTTGCTCTTCAGACGGGCTTCTCGGCATCCACGGGCAGTATACTGATGGTTATCACTACTGGGCTACGTAATGAGTCATCATTCAGCTTGCTTATGGTACCTGAGTAGATCAGTTGTGACCAATTTTCCTGGTTACATAAACAAAGCCAGTAACTAAATCATGCGAGTGATGCAACAAATTTTCCACTGCTGCGTCCCCCACCTGAAATAACAAGGCATTTCTTTACCAAGCGTTGTGACAGCCCCTACATGATCCCCCATCCCTAATAAGTCATCTTGGGAACAAGAATCTCCTTCCAACCCCCATGTGACACACATCCTCTTTATCTGTCTTTGGGTCTCTGTTATTTCCGCATTCCTGCTCCTACAATTGATTGAGTTCCTTTTTGTGTTTTGTCTTCTTTGTTCCCCCTCTACGCTTGGCGCGCCTTCTAGGAGCAAATCTTAAAGATTCCCACTGCAGAGTATCTTGCAGAAAGTGAAGGTGCTGCTCCCGGCGCCTGTTATATTCTGCTAGTTAATGCTTGTTGTCAGTGTAAAGAGAACCCATTCGTCAGGTTTATTTCTGTGGTGCCTGACGTTTGGGGTGAGGAATGCTGCTCTGCTTCCTGCTCTATAAAGGTGCTTATTGAAAAGGTAAAAGCAGGGATGGATGTGAGGTGTAAACTCATAAACTTTTCTCCATTAATGTGCTGCTTAATTGAAACGTTTTCCGGCTCTCAAACATATCTTTTGTGCTAAGAGGAGTAAAGCTCCTTTCTTGGCTGCCTGCCACAGTCTCTCCTTCCAGTGCCGTGACCCTTAATATGGGAGCCATAAAGATCAGGTTCTGCCCTACCTGCCAGGTGATTGAAACTCAGAGCTTAAATTCTCTGTGGCTTGTTTTAAAAGGACTGTAAACTTGAAGTACTTTTCATTGGCTGTGCATCACGTATTCCCTCTTATCAACTACTTTGGGATGTGAAGTGCAACTAATGTATGTTGGGGTTGAGAGGGGTATCATCACTCCTTAAAGAGAGCATCTAGAAGGTGTGAGGAGACTTATAAGGAAATTCATGCTCCTCTGGGAAATATATTCAATACCTCTGCAGCGCCACCTATTGGATGGCAGCATTCCTGCAAATCAATGTCCGACCCTTTATACGAGTCTTTAGAACAATGAAAGTCAATCGAGAATCCCTACAGACAGCTGTTTTGGGGGTTTTCCCCCTTATCAGTGTGCAGTAGGATTCTGGTGCCTTTATAAGTCTCTTCACTTACCTCCTAGGTGTCTCTGCACACCACATAGGGGCTCTCGTTAAGGAAAGATGATGCCTCACTAGCCAAGTCAGAATCCTACTGCCCGCTGATGAGGGGCAAAACCCCTAAAACAGCTGTCTGTGTATGGATTCTAGCTTGGTTTTCAATTCCCAATCAGTGTTCTAAAGACCTGTATAAAGGGTCGGACATTGATTTGCAGGAATTCTGCCATCCAATAGGTGGCGCTGCAGAGGTATTGGTCCATCTTCCTTATTTGCATAACTTGTATTACAATCATTAACTGGGAATTTTTTTTTAAGTCTGTTCTATGATCACTATTGAGTATTATGTGCATCCATGCTTGTGTGCAAATAGTTAGTGGTCAGTTTGTAGCATCAGGAGTTGGTTTTTTGTTTTTTTTTGGCCCAACCGGGGATGATATTTGCATGGATATTGTATGAACTCCCCATCATTTTGTGGGTCTCCTTCCAAAAACATACGAAGGGCCAATTCACACGGCTGTATCTTCAGGCCATGTCTATGTATTCTATGGACAACACAAGGCCCCATTAGTCGGTGGTTACCTGGTCAAACTGATGGTCCATACGAACAAAGAAAATTGCTGCATATCCTATTCTTGTCAGTTATGTCTGGGTGCTGTCTGACACAAGTGGTGAGTTCCTTGGGTGCAACTCTTACGGCTGTGTGAATCCGGCCTAATACATAAAAGGTTTGACCCAACAGGACAGCAACTTTACATATGTCTTGTAGAGTCTAAGGATACAGTAGATGGAGGACCCCACCCAGCATGTCCTCCAAGGCTAACTTTACATCTGCGCTAGGTAATCCGTTATGGGAGCAGAAAAACTGAATCCATCTCATAACGGATCAAAATTGTACCGAGCAGACCCCATTGAAGATGAGGGGGTCCGTTCAGTTCCTGCACCTGTCCTGCATGCACAGCTTTGTTTTGTCTGTCATTTCATGCCGGATGTGCACTGCAGGCTCTGAATGGAGCAGATGTGACTAGAACCTAACGGCCAGTTGACATGATGAGCTCCTGATCTTCTGACAGGCCCCGTGTCGGACGCCACAGTGCAGGTGTGAACAGAGCCTAATGGCTGATCACTGACTGAACTGACGTTTGTGTGAGAAAGGTGCTCCAGATGGGACAAATGCTTTCCTTGGCTTCCTGTGAAATGGATCCTAGTGTATGCAAACCTATTGTGAGCCTCATTGGGGATAGAAAATGGCGTAATTATCACACTGCTTATATAGTATATGAATATATTGGTGCTATGTAGGTAATGGATGACACAATCCACAGCTCTATATAATCTCCACTGTTCTAAACTGTGCACTCTGGTAAAACATGCTTCTAAAACCTTCCTGCTTACTCTGTCGTTCCCAGGTGGCAATCAAGTCAATTCGCAAAAACCGTATAAAAAACGAACAAGAAATGCTTCATATTCGACGGGAGACTGAGATTATGAGTTCCCTGTGCCATCCTAATATCATTTCTATATATGAAGGTAAGAAGAACTAAGTGTGAATAAGCCGCCATATATCTGCGCTGCCGGAATAATCCCACGCTGAAGGCAGATGATGAGTAAAGGCCATGTGAGCGAACACAATGTATCTGTGATGATGCTTTGTAAGCCCTGCGGCTTCACGTTGGCTAGAAAGCTTGTTTGTAATTAACACTAATGGAGCACATAAATCCTATGAGTAAGGATCCCTTATGTGCCTCGTATTTATAAAACAGTAAAGACCAACATCCGCACCCACACTGCATCCTGGGCAGCGGCAAGCTGGCACAGGCAGACTGGCTGCAGGGTACAGGGCGCGCTTGGGCATGTGTGCTGCATCATCACCTCCCAACAGAAGGCAAGGTCTGTCTTGGGGAAGAAAGTGAAGGCTACATCTGACTATATGAGTCAAACTGATGAGCGGCAGCCAAGATTACTCATAGGGACTCTTGCTCTGTAAATGGGACTTTTACACAATGACGTTACTGCAGCGTGCTGGAAAGCGAAAATATAGTAATATTTAGTTGTAAAACATATAGCATGCCCATGTTTCTGAAACCTGGGGCTCCTTTACACAAAAGTGTGGTGATGGAGTATTACGCGCATGGAACATGCTGACCAATCTGCCATAGGCTCCTATGTTGTCGAACACACATTGTGCACAATACAGATTGCAGCATGTTCTATCTGGTCGCACATGTTCATGTCATGTGCATGGCGATCGGTGGCACACAATGTCATTGCATACTTGCTGCACTACTGTCTCATGCAGGCAGCGAAATACGCTCATATGAAGCGGCCCCTGGGTATGGTGACTGAGGTTTGCTATGACAGATGTCAACACTTCATATAACAGCACTCCTGTCTTAAAGGGGTTTTCAGTTAAAACTTTTGTGAAAACTGCTTTGCTGTCTCAAAAACATCAGCTGCTCCTGGTCTTACCTGTGACGTAACGTTTTACAGGCTGCAGTCAGCCTGTGCCGTTCGTAAATGGGGGCTGCTGCAGCCAATGATCGTTGCTGAGCCCTCAGCTGCAGCAGCCTGTTTATTGAACAGCGCTGGCAGCAGCCTGTAAAAGTTTAGCCAGCAAGGAGACTTGGGGCTGCCAGCGGGGGACTTGTAGAAATGTTTAAAAGGGGTCGTCGGTTAGTTTCTATCTGATAATTGCCATTTCATTATTCCCTGTGCTTTAGTACAATTTTGAAAGGTTGACTTCACATGACTGTTGTGGATCTTGAGGTGCTACAGATAACGACACCCTAGATCATCAATCTAAAATGAACTTGTGCAGGTTTTTATTGCCTTGCTGTACTTGGAACGAAAGTGCAGAGGGTTGTAAAGAAAGGACAGCTGCTTATCTGGAAGATAACATGGCTATAAAGTTATAAAGCAGATCCACCACCTGTGGCAGTGACTTTACTGGAAATGGACTGTCATTTTCTAGCCTTTGTATTCTTAAAGGCTCCTACAAGTGATGGACTTGAATGGTAAAGAGCTTATAGATCCTTATACTGGTATACAGATTATATATACGTTTCTAATAGTTCTAAGTCACATACTCTAGGCAATAGTGTTCTGATAACTGAGCCACCAATGACGGCGGATAATTTAGATACCCTGCCTGGCCGTGGAGTTGTGGGCCAAGCCTCTGACTCTTCAATTTTCTAAGGGTCTGACTCTACAGCCCTGGAGGTAACCTACACTGGATTATTGATTTATGCAAAGTTTATTGAAAGTTTTAGGTATGCTTTTACTTTAATAGAGTTTTCCTGTTCTAGTAGTTCTGAGCGGAGTGCAGCATGCCCGCTGCCCAGTGCCGCCTTCTTCTGGTCTGTAGAGGAGTGTTACTACTGAGCATGTGCAGATAGTGCAGCACAGATTCAGCTAAACTAAAGGCCTTGAAGAAGCAGCAAAATGGATTTAATGTCACGGAATGCATCACAAGCATGTAAAAGCCTGCAGATTTTAATACAGAATTGGAAATAGCTGGAAACCTGCCTGCAGTTCTGCATCAAAATCTGCAGAGTTTCATGTGGAATTCCACAGTTGCAGATTTGACTGCGTCCTGCAGAGTGATTCAGTCGTATTTGAAAGGTCCCTAAGGATGCTTGGCCTAATGGAGAGGAAAGGCAATAACTGATTGTTCTATTGTGGTTTCCACATCCTACTTATCAATGTCCGATGACTGGGGGCTTAGATAAATGGCACTTTTTATTTATAGGAAACTTCAAAACTTTCCTGAATTCCTATGGATTCCCTGTCTGCAGACTTGTCTCTTGCTGTACGAAATACCAAATTTGATTTCCCTGCTGTGTCCCTCACTTAATACAAGAGGACTTTCCTTCTTAAGGCTGGCTGTACACGCACGAGGTGTCATTGCGAGATCCGTGGCGATAAATCGCACTCTGAGCCCGCATGACACGCTTTCCATAGGATAACTATAGAAAGCGCAGCCTATTGCATATGAGCAGAAAATCATAGTGATTTTTTGCTCACGTGATTAAAATCGTGGCATGCCACGATACTCCGCGGTGTGCCTATCATTATAGGCTCATCATGGAGACATTTTTAGTGCTCCCCCCTCCTCCCCTGTGGCGGAATATCGCTAGCAATATTCAGTCGCGGACAGGGGGCCTAACTGGATGGAAATTGGGGAGGATGAAATTTCCTCACCTACAAGTGTGAACCTGCATTTAATGAATGTGCGCTTTAAAATGTGGGCATGCCAATAGGTATAGCGGAGCCTGAGATATCAGATTACTGTATATGCGGGAGCTAAAGGAACAGTTTGGATGACATGAAAGCAATAATGTATCTATTTGTCATTGGATATGTTTGCGGAGGTGACGCATGCTGGGGTGTAAGATGCTTACTACAGACAGTCCCCATTAATGAGGATGTTATTTTTGTAGCATCACTAGCTAAAGGTAGATGCATAACAATGTATACTATATTAAGGGGCTGCGTGTTATTGGAACAAGCTGTACATAACGTATAGTATAGAGAACTGTTATGCCTTGAAGTCCTACTACAAGGGTTGCCCTTTGTCTGTTCAGACACCTGTGATTAGCATATTATCACTTGGGATGGTGTTAAACTATTACATGTGATCGCACACCCATATTAAGTACATCCACCTTTCCTCCGTTGTTTTTTCCAAGCTTGTTATTGGGAAATCAAGAGAAATCACACCCTGAACTTTAGGTTCTTTATGGAGGCTCACGTGTATCTGCTCCACCCTCTTCTGTCTGCTGCCTCTTAGAATATTAGATGGGTGTTGGTGCTCTTCTATAAAGTGTCGGGACCTATGTCAGAGGTAATCCTAAAATACTGCAAGGGTCAGAGAAATCAGATATTTGGGTGGTTAGAAAAATTCTAGTAAAGGGCTAAAGGATCCCACAGATATAATAAGCAGTGATTGTTAATGGGAGATTCTATACAAACTCCCCCCAGTTAATCATTTTAACACATGTTTTCTCTTGTTACAGTATTTGAGAACAGTAGCAAAATCGTCATTGTGATGGAGTACGCAAGCCAAGGTGACCTGTACGATTATATCAGTGAGCGGCAGCGGCTCAGTGAACAGGAGGCCAGACGATTCTTTAGGCAGATTGTATTGGCTGTTCAGTACTGTCATGAGGTAGGCTTATGTCTTAGATCACACATTAAATATGTTGCTGCTTTTTTATTTCATCACAAATGTGCTAATCTGTATGTCCTTCCAGAATGGCGTTGTGCATCGGGATCTCAAGCTTGAAAACATTCTTCTGGATGAAGACAAAAATGTGAAGGTGAGCATGGGCTATAGCATCTCATTAACCATGGTTAGGTAGAGAACACTGGCTCAGTGGTGATCCCTGCGCTGCAAGCCTGCAATACTACCAACTGAGCCTCCATGCTGTCCGCAATGTGTGTGAATCGGCAATTTAAAGGCCATGTACATCCTTTAGGCCTCATGTCCACGGGGAAAATCAGGCCCGCTCCGGATTCTCCATGGAGAATCTGCAGCGGGTCCCTCCTGCCCCGCGGACATGAGCGCTGAAAATAAGAATAAACTTACCTCCCACCCGCTCCGTTTCTTCTCTTCGCCGCGGCGTCATCTTCTCTGCGTCACGGCCGGATCTTCTTTCTTCGGCTCGGCGGATGCGCAGGATGACGTCGGTGACGTGCCCCGCGCATGCGCCGGCCCGAAGAAAAAAGATCCGGCCGCGACGGAGAGAAGATGACGCCGCGGCTAAGAGAAGAAACGGAGCGGGTGAGTAAAATCCTATTTTTTTTTTTTGTCTCCCGCGGATCCGGATGGCTTCCATACGCTTCAATAGAAGCCCGCGGGAGCCGTCCCCGCGGGAGACCCGCACGAAAATGGAGCATGGTCCAGATTTTTCCATGCTCCATTTTTTTAAAATCCCTTTTATTGACGATCCGCGGGTATTTATCTACCTGCGGGTGGTCAATGCATCCCTATGGGGTGCGGATCCGCGGGCAGGAGAAGAGTTAAAATCTGCTGCGGATTTTAATTCTTATTTTGCCCGTGGACATGAGCCCTAAGGGGATTTTTTTTTTTCCGCTTAAATGCATGTATTTTTGTCTGCCAGTCATTGTTGGTCATTAATAAGTGTTTTCTTTAAAAAAAAATACAAAAAACCCTGCACTGTTTGATTTCTGCAATGTCTACATATCGCTGTATATAGGCACTGTGGGTATGGTCAGCTTCACACGAGCATATGTGTATTTGCACATGCATAAGCACAACTTTTTTTTTTCTTTTGGAATCAACGTTGCTTTTCTGCATGGTTCTGCATATATTTTGCATGCGCAAGGTGTGTGCATTTGCGTGTGCAAAAAAATATGCACCGAAGCTCCAGCCATTGAAATGGATAATTGGCCTAATTAGTTTAAGATGTGTGATACACGTGTTCTTTACCTGTGTAATTACAATCTCCCAGCATATTGTGCATGCATTTTCGCATCCCCATTGAAGTCTATGGGGACTTTTGGTGTGCAGATGAGCTGGAAAACAGAGCATGCTGCTTTTTTGTGTGTGACCGTAATATGCAGGAAATGCACACATGTGCAGCTGGCCTTGGAGTGCTTTCACATATAGCAGAATAAGCTACACCACTTGTTGTGGATCTTGACACAGATTCACAGCAGACTTCATCCCTTCACTTTAAAGTGTAAAGTCTTCTGCGAATCCATGTTGAAATCAACTGATCTGTTGGTGAGGCTTCAAGAAAAGCGATAGAGCTGACACCTAAGCATCAGTCCAGCCTTACTGATTTCCTGTTGAGACTCGGACTGCAGTATTTATGTACAGTGATATGTAGAAGCTGCAGAAGACAAACAATGCAACATTTTTAATTAAACCTCCATTACAAGAACTGTCAGTCCAAAATACATGCATATAGGTGAGAGAATCTGTCCCCAAAGATGTCCATAGTCCAGTGATTTTCTGTTGAATCGGGTGAATTATAGTGGCTTGCTATGGAGTTCACCGCATTCTTGTGTTACTTATAGGTGAGTATTTAATGCTTGACAGAAGCTGACTGCTGTACTGTTAAGTGTGGCGGGGAAGGAGTGCAGACAAAGCAGTCACTACCTAATCTCATATCTCCACTTCTTCTAAGTACCTCCTGTGTGATTATTAACAGAACTCGCATACCTTAGCTGTTGGGTCTTCTTTATACAGTATAGAAGCATTGGTCTAGTGACTTGGTACACCATCGGTCTGTGATCTGGGAGGTCCAACTGTTGGCACTTGGTGGTTACCACACAGTGACGCTCACTTACCTGCAGCTACATTGTAAAGTCAGGCCAGCTGGCTCTGGAGTGAGGCTGGTTTCAGACAGTCTACTATTTAGCTGCTTGGACTGTCCAAGCGCTGAAATTATTGTACTAGCCATTAACGCTTTAATGAGGAAGCCCCTTTAAATTTTTACATGCAAAACAAAATTTCCTTATTAAAAGGACTTTAAACCTTCTATATAGGGATCATTCACATGGTTTACTGTGTATTGAAGATTGCAGTATGCTCTTGCAGCCATAGAGGATTAAAAGGACAGCTAATCACTCACGCATGTGCAGAACAGCTAGACATATCTTAATGCACTTGCTTTGATGTGAGATCTCCGCTTCATCACCACATTGTCAAATGTCGCTGAAGTAAGAACTACTCCCATAGGGAAGCATTATGAACAAAGCCTCACTGGATCTGCTGAGAAATTGGCTTCACACTGGGAATTCCCTTCTAGAACTAGTCAGTTTATCTCTCCAACTCTGATAATGCACCAAGGTCATTGATTTCCCGGAGCATGGAGTTCAGCTGCTCCCCTTGTAGAAGAGTGACTACTGGTTCTCTGGGCCTACAGCTTGGCAGGATTCAGGCACTTGTAATGAAATGATTGTATTTCTGCAGGAATGGGGATTAAGGCCTCATGTCCACTAACAAAATTGAATTGCGGATTCCGTGGGTGGAATCCACATTCAATCTTGCCCATAGGGAATAATTGGCCATCCGTAGTCAATTAAATTGAATTTTGCACCCGCGGATGGCATTTAAATCTTTATTTTTTTTTTTTTGCGTTTTTCACGGGCAGGAAAAAAAAACTCAGCATGCTCCATTTTGCCTCGAATTCCACGCAGATCGGTCACATTGCTATGTATAGGTGGGGATATCCGCATGCAAAAAAATACCATTTAAAGCAAATCTGCAGCAGATTCTGCGCGGATTGTATTTTTCTAGTGAACATGAGGCCTTAGCCTACTGCAACTTATTTTTAAGTGGCGGATGTAAAAAAAAAATACTGATATATTAAGTAGGGACGTCCTTCTTTTTTTTTTTTTTCCTCTCCCCACTTTAGTTTATAAGTCGGCCAGTGCTTCTCACAGCGCGTGGAAGTGTGAATTGTCTCCATGGTGGCAAGTGCCTAGTTCTTTAACCAAAATGCAGCACTTTTTAAATGAACTTGTTTGTGCCGTTTGTGGACTTTATCCTCTAGCGAGAAACCTGTTCCATGTTGGCAGTGATCCAGTATAGCTATGCAAACATGGGAGGGAGGGGAGCGAGAATGTTCCTCTTTCATTTACATACAGGATCCTGAACATTTGATCTCCTCTTCCTGCTCAGCAGCGTTCTTTAACCTTTTCTTCCTCGTTCATTTAATGCTGTAAGTCTAGATGCCTCATTTTAAAAGTCTGATCATAAATTGTTTTGTTTTTAGATTGCAGATTTTGGCCTTTCCAACATCTACCAATCGGACAGCTATCTTCAGACCTACTGTGGTAGCCCACTCTATGCATCTCCAGAGATAGTCAATGGCAGGCCATATATAGGACCAGAGGTGAGAATATATTTTTCTGCATTATATACAGACGCATGCCATTTTCGTAATGGTGTTTCCATACCAAATAGTCACTTGGCAGCTTGCATGGAGTGTTTGTTCTGCATGTTTTTCCCCCCCAGTATTTCCATACACAAAAACATAAGTTAATAGAGTTCCTCCTATGCATTAGTATGTGTATTGGGGTCAGTGATTGATTATCTCTGTACAGCACTGCGGAATGTAACTTTCCTGTAGCATGCAGTAGGTCCAGTTTTTTTTTATTTATTTATTTTTTTTTGGCTAATTCATCTTTTGTGACTGGACTGAAGCCATAAGATCTCGATGCAAACACAGAGCACATACACGTTTGAACTTGAGGTGGCCATACACACTAGCTGACAGCCGACCAATATTTTTCAGGGCTGGCTCACCATAAAATGTGTATGGGGCCAAATGAGCTTTCAACTGACTGTTAGGCTCCCTCACACATGGCGTTTTGTACAGCGTTTAGCTCTGCCTTTTCAGCCCAGTGCTAAACGCTGTACAACACTCCCATTCATTTCAATGGGGCTGCTCACACAGGGCTGAAAACGCAGCGACTTCCAATGCTGCGCTTTGACAGCGATGCATGTTCTATCTTTGGGGCGTTTTCAGCCCTGCGTCACCCATTGAAATGAATGGGCAGCGGTTTTAGCACTGCTGAAAATGCTGCAACACTTGGTGCCGCGTTTTTGGCAGCGTTAACCGCTCGCCGATTTTCAGGGTGAGGGCTTGCAATAGAAGCCCTACCCCGAAAATCAGTCCCAGCTAGGTAGAGAGAAAAAAAGGAAGTAATACTCACCTAGCCACTGTGGTCCGGGTCGCCGCCGCTGGTCTCTGCCGCTCATCCGGGCTTCTCCAACACTCCCAAGTCTATTGCCGTAGGCCAGGTTTGAGAACCTCGCCTCCAGCAATAGTGCTGTGACTGGTTATCGGCGCGTTCGATGTCCAATTACAGCCCTTGATTGACTCTCAGCCAATCAGCGCCGGCAAGCTCTGATTGGCTGAGACAGTCAATGAAGGGCTGTGATTGGTTGTCGGCGCTTGCTCAATGCCCAATCACAGCACTCTATTGCTGGAGGCGGGGTTCTCAAACCTGGCCTACGGCAATAGACTTGTTAGTGCAGAGAAAGCCCGGATCAGTGGCAGAGACCAGCGGTCGCGACCCGGACTGCAGCAGCTAGGTGAGTATCGCTCTTTTTTTTTTTTTTTTTTTTTTTTTTTTTTACAGCATCCTTGGCTGCCAAAACGCTGGCATAAAGTATGCCAGCGCGGCTGAAACCGGGCGGAATCTGCAATAAACGCACCGTTGAAAAACACTGCGTTTCTGCAAATGCCCTGTGTGAGGGAGGCTTTAAGGTGTTTGGCCACCTTTTTATAGGTCTCTACTGTTGCAAGCCAACAGTTCTAGTTACTGAATCATTTTCAATGAGACCTGATGGCTGCTAAATTACAGATTATGAATTTAAAAGTTTGTATAGGAGATTGATTCTATAAGGCTAGGGATCCTTTGAGAAGAAAGCAGAAAGTCTGCTTCAGGAAGTATCCTTTAATCTGAAGAGTTGCCTAATTTTCTTATCTCTGCTTAAGGCACCTTTACATGGGGCAATTTCGGAGATGGTCATCCTCTCTACACAGCCGCTGACAGGGCACTGAGTGAGAAATTGCTCATTAGACTCTTCATTTCAGTGAGTTGAAGCAAAGCGACTAGTGACTTCTCACTCAGTGTAAAAAGTCAGCTAGTCTTTGGCCAATGTGAATGGAGGTGGCTGGAGGAAACCTCCAGCACACTTCACCTTCATTCACTTGACTATCTCTGATGTGAAAGCACAAGAGCTAGTCATTGGGGAAGACTGTTGGGTGCTTATGCGCCTAACAGTTGTACTATATAAATGTACCTTAGAGCTTGTACCAAGACTTGAGTTTTTCCCTATCCACGGGGAATAACTTACTTATTGGTCGGCTCTTGCCTCTGAGACCCCTGCTGATCTCAAGAGCAGGAATCTTGTATCCACCTCTGTTTAGAAATCTGTCTAGAGCTTGATGTATGACCATTGCCTCAAAGGGAGCTTATAACTTTTGGTGCTGTTGGACGAGGTTATGGGGAGCAAGGAATGTAATAGTACATCCACCCCCACCCCCCCTTCCTCTTTTCCGGATTGCAGTGCAGGAACAAATCGCAGTGTCACCCATTGTTTTCAATATGACAGGAAAAAGCATTGCACGCCATGTGATGCAAGATTTCCAACTGAAAACTATGGGAAATTCTTTCCGAACCTTCGATGTGGTTGAAAGCCGGTCTGGAGGACTGCTACCTTACTGAAGTGATGGAAGGCCTTTTTTTGACAGGAACTTCTCACATCTGTGGGTAAATCGTGTGTAGGTAGACTAATGTGGGATTTGGCAACACCAGAAGCAAAGACTGAACAGACTGATTTTTGCAAATTCTAGAGATGAGCGAACCTACTCATTTCGAGTAAATGCTCGATCGAGCACCGCAATTTTCGAGTACTTCCATACTCGGGTGAAAAGATTCGGGGGGGCGCCGGGGGGTGGGGGGAGGTGTGGCGGAGCAGGGGGTAGCAGCGGGGAACAGGGGGAGCCCCCTCTCTCCCTCTCCCCCCGACTCCCCACTGCAACCCCCCACTCACCCACGGCGCCCCCCCGAATCTTTTCGCCTGAATACGGAAGTACTCGAAAATCGCGGCGCTCAGACGAAAAAGGGGTGTGCCCGAGTAGGTTCGCTCATCTCTAGCAAATTCCTATCATGGGGAGGAAAATTTAAATATCAAACTTTTTTTTAAATTTTTATTTTATATTGGTCTGCTTCCTTGAAGGCGCTCGACCCTTGTTTTATACCGTAGACGTTAATTGGAATTATTGATCTCTTGAATTATCAAGAGGATTCTAGAAAAATATATAAGTTATGTGATATGGCACCTCTCACGTCCTCATGATGCTGGATTAAAACTTGTATACTCTATTGAAATACCAGTGTTGGCTAGTAAATAACATGTGTCGTATCTTCTAGGTTGATAGCTGGTCCCTAGGAGTTCTGCTGTACATTCTGGTTCATGGTTGCATGCCCTTTGATGGGCAGGACTACAAGAAGCTAGTGACTCAGATCAGCTGTGGTGCTTATAAAGAGCCAAGCCAACCCTCTGGTAAGTATCCTGAGCTTTCTGTTGCTTGGAGTCCCATCTCCCATACCTTAGCTTGTTTGCAAATTATACCAACCGGCTCAGGAACTCCTACTTACAAATATTGTGGTATTTATTTTTTAGGTGTTTCTCTTGTTTGCCTTTTCCTGTTTCCCACTAATAACCTGCCCTTCTGTTTGCAGATGCATGTGGACTTATTCGATGGCTTCTAATGGTAAACCCTGAGAGACGGGCCAGCCTGACTGATGTAGCCTCTCACTGGTGGGTGAACTGGGGTTATCAACAGCCACTTAGTGAACCAGAACCTACCAAAGCCTCACCATTATCAGCTGTTGGTGGATGGTTTCGCAAATCCTCCCGTCCTTTGTGGGATAATGGCTCTAAGATGCGCTCGTTTTTACGCCAACATCTTCCAGGAGCAACAGTTACACGCCAACGTTCACTGAAACGATCCAAGAGAGAAAATATTTGTCAAGTGATGGCACCTCAGGACTCAGAGGAAAAGCCCCCTACTGTGCCACCTGCTCCTAAAAAAGGTATTTTAAAGAAGCCCCAGCAGCGAGAGTCTGGCTACTACTCTTCTACTGAGCACAATGAAGGCTTAACGGGTGAAAACGATGCACTTTCATCTCCGGTATTTACTGTGCCAACAAGTATGGAAGCTTCCACTACTGGAACCAATGGACAACAAGAGCCACCTACCAGTGTAGCTAGGAAAGGAATTCTCAAGCGCAATGGAAGGTTCTCTTCTGCTGGAGCAGCGCCTGAGTTGTCTTTTGATGCTGTAGACTGTTCTTTAAGAAATGAAAAGTTACCCAAGGGCATGCTAGTTCATGACAAACTACAGTCTGCAATTAGCCAAGAAAGTATACTTTCAACAGAGTCTTTTGAGTTACTAGACTTTCCCACTCGATACAGAGAGCATCCAAGAGTTAAAACTAGACATATGAGGGCCAGTGTCTCTGCTGAAGATCTTCTGAAACTAGACACAGATGAAGATCCTGATAAGGATGCTCCTAGACTTTGGGATATGGGGTGCTATCGGGCACGGATAGCAGAGAGCTGTCTGTCTTTAGGTGTAGCAGAAGAAGAAGCGATGCAGATTTACAGGACTGTTATGCTCATTGGTCGAAAGCTGAGCTAAGCTACCTTCTGTCTATGCTTGCTACAATAAGGAGACTTTTGAAGTAAAAAGTTACGTGAGACTTTCAATGTTGCCCGACACATGATTTAAGAATGTCAAAATCTGATAACAATGTCAGGATAGAATCAAAGTTTTGCGAAGGAGTATGAAGTACTTTTAAAAAAAAAGAGAGGAAAAAAAAAGTTAAGAGCTGCATGTGGCAACTATGGTGACATCCAACTTTTTTGCACTGAATCAGGGCATGTGATGTGCTGCATAATTCAGGTTAATCCCTTTACAAGCTGCTGCCTTTTGTGTGCTTACAATACAAGCGACATATTGTATTTGTATATTTAATTGTGCGGGCACACCTTTGTATATACTACTTCTGCTGTGTTCTACAAAATGGTTATGTGGATGAGTGACTTGAATTTTCTTCAATGGTTCAGTTGAAACTTCCCCTTCTACTTGATGTTATAATGTAATACCCCAGTCTACATGAAAGTACAAGGCAAAGGGGAAAAAAACTGATTTGATGGATTAAGCTCTGCGACTAAAATAAACTTCATAGCACTAAAAGCAGAAAGATTGGGAATATAATTTAGTCCATCAACTTCTGGAGAGAAGGTTTTATTTGCACATTGTGGGCAGTAATCCAGTGCAAACGTTTTTTATGTAAACTGGAATGTGTGTTGATGCTGTTTTCATAGCCGTGTGCACACAGATGACCTTGAGACTTGGTACGGATATCTGTAATATATATTTTTTTTAAGTGATTGGAGAGAAAAAAACACTGACTGGGTCTCACGGCATAAACTCAATTTGGCATTTTTTTGTATGACCAAAATATGCTTTTTTTTTGCCCGTACCAACAAGCGTGTGTGCAAATGCACTACATTTGCTTACAGAAATGCAAAAAAATCGTGTTGGTTATTTTTTTTTGCGCACAATCACACGTGAAATACGCTCATATAAATGAAGCCATTGAAATCAATGGGTTCTATACATTGTGTATTACACGTGCAAATATGCTTGTATGAATGATCCCATAACCCTGATTAGTAATCAAATTATAAAAGCGCCAGGAGTAAAAACTAAACCCAACTTTTTTGCCTTTTTTATCTTAATATTTACCAAAAAAAAGCAAGAATTATTTTTCATCTGGTCATTGAGCTTCTCTCTGCGGGAAACGCATCTTCCCCCTTCAGCAGTGTGGAATTGGAGAGACTTTGTGAGAGGGAGTTGACAAACAAGCTGCGCTCCTTATTGTTACTGGAGAGGAACAATGGGCCCCTTTTACATCACTTCACAGGAAATCCATTCTTCTACCTTTTCTTAGATAAAATTGAGTATTGGATTGCAGCTTAAGTGGTTATAATATTTGGGGAGTGTTTTTCCTCTTGACCTGCATTTTGATCCTTGTCTAAAAGTGATACGGTAAAGTGGATCTCACACGTGATATAAAAGGGGTCTTTTACTGAAAGGTTTTGGATGGGTGCATGATATAAGGGGGAAGAATTTCAGAGACATTGTTGTCTTTTGGTATTTTTTTTCCTTATTTTGGTCCAGATATTTTCAGCAAATTAAACCAAAATTAAATAACATTTTGTGTACTGTATTTAATTGAAAGACCATACAGCACCACAATCATTTTTACTTTACGTTCTTCACTCCTTTCAATTAACCAAGCCTTTTACATTTTATAGTATTGTATTTGTAAGCTAAAATGAAGAGTTGATTCAAAACACATAAGAGATGCGAACGCTCCCATTGGGGTGAGTTCACACATCCCAGAATTACAGCTGCGAATTTCACTACAAAATTCCACTGCAGTGTACGGTATAATGTAAGTGAATGGGGTTTATCAAAAATTAGTTTTTATTGCATACATATTTCACGCAAGTCGTGTAAGCTGTAACATGGCCGCCTGTGGCAGATTGGTAGTGTTAAGCTGTACTGCCACGCTCTTTTGAGTCGGGCCTATGTCTCAAACATTGTTAGATAACGCTATTAGCTCAACACTTGATAGCTTTATTTTTTTGCCATTATGATTTTACACAATGTTATGTACTCCTATCACAGGCTATTTTTAAAACTTGCAAAAATATATGAAATTAAGCAGTCTTGGTAGTAAATTAAAAAAAAAATCCTAATAGAGTAAGTGTGAAAATAAGATGATATAGAAGTGTGTTAGGAGGATAGTTATATGGTTTTATGTATATGTAAACTATATGAATAAAACATGTAGAAAAAGTCAGACTCCTACCGAGGGACCGATTTTTAAAAACTGGAGAAATATGGGAAAGAGGATTATACATATTACTTTAAGCCCATCGGGGTCAAGGTTTTCAAGGGGAAAATCTCAAACATCTCCATTTTATACGTAGTACGGAAAATTCACCTTCGGGGACTTTTTTGACGTAGAGTCAAACGCATCAAAGAGGCGTCTTTATTGTGGTGGCTTAGAAAATGTTTGGAGACGCTGTGGTTTAGGAAGCCATTTGCGTTGCTGAAACAATGTTTATTTACCCTTGTTGGGGCATTTATAGTGCGGCCCACATACTTTCGGCCACAAGGGCATTCAAGTAAATAGACTATAATTTTTACCACAGTTGAGGAAATCCCTTCTGACTGGTTTCTATTTATAAAATTAAATTATTATTTTTTAATGACAAATATTTAGACAGCCCTTAGTTACTCCACATCTGAAGGAACCCAGAAGTGGTTCACCCCAGCTGATTGTGGCACGGACCATAATTGCATCAGCTGTGCAATACTGATGAAATCCAGAAACATGACCTGTTGTGATGCCTTGAAGACTGGAGTTGGAGAAACTCTGATCTAAACCCTTCTAGATCTACCTCTGTAAATGGCAGGACTAGTTAACATATGGCTCACTGTGTGCTGCCTGTGTAGAAGGACATATCGCTGGAGAGGGTTTAAGGTTAACGACCAAACTAAAACATCAAATGGAAGGATTACCTTAAATATTAACAATGATTTCTACTTTGTTTGGCGGAAAGAGAAATGTATGAGTGTCTTATGCTCAAATCTATCAGGCAGTCGAGCGGAAGCACGTGACTGCTCTAGCTAATCAGAGGCTGCAGCCTCTTATTCGCAAACTCCTGGCATCGTGGCGCCCAGGATATGAGCACTGATGCCAACAGTGACAATTGAAGGCTGCAGCGGTCACGTGCTCCCGTACAGCAGTCTACCCGGAAGCTTGTGCTGGTGTAACGTGAGTTGCTCAGGTCCGCGGAAAGGAGCGTATGATTATTTTTATTCTAGAACTGGTGCAGCAGCTGGAAATGTTTTTGTTGTGATGAAAACCCCATTTATTTATTTTTTCATTAAGGAGTTGCAATCAACTTAAACTAGAAATTAGGATTGTGGTTAAACTAAAAAGCGCATACCAAATTTTTACAATTTTATAGAAACTGCCATTTAAACAATTGTCATCCATTTTTCTTTCTCCAAAAAAAAAGCCCCTGATCTTCAAATGCAGCATGAACGGAAACTGTATTTCTGTGTCTTTTTGTGTTACTTTGGAAGCTTCCACTGCAAAGGTTGAAAGTGTTAGTGAATATGTCCTGTTAAAGCAGACTTCTTCAACAAGCTATAAAAGCAAAAGCCGTTCTGCACAGTAATCTCCTTCCTGCTGATTTTCCTTTGGCCTTTTTAATGCACCCTGAAGAGCAATATAGGACATATTGTAGCTCCTCTCGAATATAGTGTTCGTTACGACAGGTAATACATAGCTGTATATCTATTTCAAGGCGGCACGCATGGTCTCTGAGGCCCTATTTTAAGGTTAGTCTTCTAATATATTTCACAAGGATCTCTGCTGTATCTGTAAACTGTCACTTAGCTGAGAGCTGTCTCATAGGTCGCTTGATAGAAGCCTGTCCGGTGCCTGCACAGTATGATGTAATGCCATAGCATCATACTGTGCAGGACAGATCGTTCGTATCTTGTGAAGTTTGTAACTTGAACGTTCGCAAGTAGGGGACTATCTGTATACACATCTTAGCCTGATATGTGGTTTGTTATCAAAACAACTCCGCCCTCGTGTGTATGCATTATAACTACACACTATGCCTCACACTTGCTCATCACCATAGCACCTACACGGTAGCCCAGCATCCCACTCTGTGTCTACAAAAGTAGGCCAATGGGGCAACACGCATGCATATACTTTATGTATCTGTCTTGGGACAGGCTTTGACTAGGATTGTAATATGAGTGCGTTTTTTTGTTTCTTAAGTTTTTAGGCTGCTTTTTATCTGTTCATGAATTCCCAGAAACTAACAGGCCGCACCAATTCTGTCTGCATAATAAACTCTGTGATGATCTAAGTTCAGTTCAACCAAGGTACCGTACTTGCGGGATCCTCCTACATTGATGTCATGGTTTAATTTTGGTGAATATACTCTTAAGGCCCAATGTCCACTTGCACGCACCAATTCCACTGCTGAATCCTGCAGTGGAATCCAGCTGTGCCCACCGCACATGGGGAGAAAAAAAAAAGCTATTTTCTTCCCTCTCCAGCTCAAGCGCGGATCTCCTATGTGCCGGCCGGATCGTCTTTCTTCAGCATGGTGGATGTGCCTGGACTTTGCAGATACATGCAAAGTGCTATATAATAATTTTTTTATTTTTAAATCTCCTGCTTTCCTGTGGATCTGTGGCACATCCATAGTGACAGCTGTGGCTGTGCCGCGGATAAGACGGCTTCCAGTGACTTCAATGGAAGCAGTCTCGTGGGATCTGCAGAAAAATGGCCGATGCTGTGATTTCTTCCCGTGTGTGCGATTTGAACGCCAGGAAACAAAAATAACATCTGCATGCTTTTAATTGCTTTGCAGATGCTAATGCATCCCTATAGGTGGCTAGAGCTGCAGATCTCCCACGCAGGAGACATGCACAGATTTTATAATTAAAATCCACCCGTGGACATTGGGCCTAACACTGATTTTTCATTTGGTAAACTGAGTCTCTGTGGCGCAATAGGATAACAGCTCTTGTACCCCCTCCCCCCACAACTCATACTTATACCCTGGCTGCTTCTCCTAAAAGGGTTGTCCAATGAAAAAAATATTTATTGTTTTAGCCAGCCCATAAATAAAAGTTTTGTGTATTTACACTTATTTTAAAAATGTTTCTATGCCCAGATATTTCAGGACTAAGGTTAGAATAGCGCCATCTGTTTCTATTGAATAGCCTTTCTGTGTCCAGTACACGTCAGTAAATGTTTCAAGTTGGACACTCCTACTTAGGCTTGATTCTATGCAGTGGAGCAGAGAGAGACACGAAGATGAGCAGGTGGAACTATTGTGAAATACCTGGGGCTAAGCGTAAATACAAAAAATATTCCTAATTATTGGCTGGATTAAATTATAAACCATAGTTTTATGGAACAATCACTTTAAGCTACAGTTCCAATAAACCTACTGGTCGTTTTAAAAATGTGTAATCTGTTCTTAGTTTAGTAAGGAAATTATTAGGCATTTACGGTACTCTTTACTGTGTTGTTTTTAGTATATTAATCATTGGTACTGAGTCACCTTACAGATTAAGTCACTATTGCTAGTGTTAATAAAAGGGGGGAAAAGGTGGATTGAACTTGTATTAATAGTCATATTTGAGAAAATTCCAAAAAATCCTAAGGCCTGCCTCACACGACTGTGTTTGCTGGAGTGCGGTGCGCGAGCAAGCAGCAAGTATGGTACTGGTATGCATACTGCTAATCCCCATGCACTAGCTTTCTTTTGGAGAGATGAATGTGACGTAACCTTCAGACATAATATAATTGACTGAAATTGGGAATTGCCAAAAAATTCTCAGTTTCTTATTAAAACCAGCTTGTATACACGTTTCGAGGTATGTGAACCTCTTGCACACTACTCGCTGGGGATGTACTATACAAATACATATACAACCATAATGGGATTGAAGATGACATCTACAGAAACTGATGAGGCCTCAGCCGATGCTCATATAAAACACTCTAAACAAATAAATGAAATATATTATGATTCTGTACAGCAATGGAATATTAACCCTTTCCAATCCACTGTCTGACATCTTTCTACATTCTGATTGAAGCTTGTACAGCTCCAATTTCAGAAGACGTCTGACAGGGTATTCTTACCGTCTATTGCCAGCCATTCCGCTGTCGGAGCCTCTCTGGCACACACACTGGCTTTAGCCAGCAGATGGCTTCATTGTATAACAGCAAAAAGAGAGCCTTTTAGGAAACCCTGAATCCAAAATTAGATTGGAATGGGTTAAATGAATGAATAATTTAACTTAATAAATTGTCATACAGGAAATTTTAAAAAATGAATAAATGGGAAACTAATAAATGATGGAAATACAAAGAAATAGAGATGACTATATAATCGGTAATAATTATTGCTTTCAAATAAAAGGAATACGATTGTCGGTGGTAATCAATAATAGGCCTATACATAGGTTAACGCCGTTAACACCTGGTTTCCCGCATATGCATTTCAAATGTTTTCTAGTGCCTCATTTAGGCCCATAGGTGCAAGTGTGTTTAGGTTGTATATCCAGAACAAGTCCTGAACCTCTCTATATTATTAGCGGGTATTTGATCTAACGCTGTTACCTTGAATTCGTGGAAGTCACTGTTTTTTTTAGGCTGCATGTCTAGACACACTGTGCTTCAAGAATCCATGTGTAACATTAATCTGTGTTTGTTGATCCTGCACCTAAGGGCTTGTGTGTTACATCCCAAGGTACGGTAAATGACACGAGCATTGTAAAGCCTAAACAACGAAGTTCGATGAGCAATTTATAAAAGTGTTAATTTGGTAGACCTCTTTGGTTGTATAACTCATTACACCTGTAGTTTGGTTGACAATACTTGAACATCATTTATTATTCTTATTAGTGTTATTATTGTTATGAAGTCCTTAATATTTTTCCTCTGGCATCTGAAGTTAAATTTTAACCTATTTTAAGGTTTGATTATGTACTATTATTAATTATTCAATTACTATTTTTTTTTTTAGGGTCCTTCTTAGGCCACAGTGGATTCTGTCTATGAGCCCGGGTGGTGACCCTGCGTATGGCACTAACATGTATTGTGTATGACTGCTCAGAACGTTTTTGTTTTTTTTGGTTTGTTTGTATTTCCCTCACTCTTGCTTAGCACTGATGTGGGTATCCACTGCCCATACGCAATGTTAAATGCGTATGGGCTGTGCGTCAAACGCCTCCATTGACAACAATGGAAGCCATCTGTGCAAATTCCACTGTAAAATAGAGCATGCTGAGATTTTTTTACAGCTTGCGCAATACACAGTTTGTATCAGTGAGTGTGAAGGAAAATTAAAAAAATGCATACCTTTCAATACCTGCGCTTTACGAAGAATCGTCTGCGCAGACGCCGATCAGCGGCCTGCTAGTCAAATTCAGTCATGTAAGGCCGGCCTTATATTTGTTCATTTTCTGAACTAAATTTTTCTTCTCATCAATTTCTGTGGATGTCCTCTTCTTCTATCCCATTATGGTTTTATATGTATTTGTATAGTACATCCCCAGCGAGGACTGAGGAAGAGGTTCACGTACCTCAAAACGTGCATACAAGCTGGTTTTAATAAGAAACTGAGAACTTTTTAGCAATACCCAATTTCAGTCAATTCTCTTACGAAAATAAGATCACGCCTTTATCCCTTAAACTTTCTTTCCTTGTTTTTTTGTTCAATAGGTTTACCCATTGGGTATAACCTTATAAAGCGTGGGCTGCACCTTGCAAAATCAAAAAAGACTTTTTCACTGTATCATTGAAACAAAGCTCAAAACGTTTACTTCATTCCTTCACTTCTCTACCAGGGTTGCTCCAACATTTTCCTTCTATTACTCTACACCATACACTATTTTGCATGTATGTGTGCATGAAACACTCCAAAATAAAGCATGCCGCTATTTTTTTTTATGTGCATCGTGTGAGCGGCGCCATTGAAAGTCTATGGGAGATTGGTACTGCACATTATTATGCGTGATTAATGCGCAGTAATACATGCTCTCGCGAGACCAGCCTAAGGGGGAAAAGGTTTGTACTTAAAGAAACTACAGGCCAGTAAGTCTGACTGCTATGGTGGATAAACTGTTTCAAGGATTACTAAGAGATGCTATCCTGGAGGAAACACCCCCCCCTCCCCCCCCCCACACACACTTCTGTTGATCCAGAGGTAGAAGCCAACTCTCCTCCCGTAAGGGGAAATTTATTTTCCTGACTCCAATCTGGCAATCAGAATAATCCCTGGATCACCGAACCTTCTGAAGTAATCAGTTACATAACATGCAATATTGAAACACGAATTTGCCATAACCATATCCTCAGTCAGAGAGTTCTATAGTCTCACTGCTCTTACAGTAAAGAACCGCCTTCTATGTACCATTAATAACCACTGATAACTGTACTGTTATGCACATGGGCAGGGAAATACATGTCACTATTACATGTTAAATGGTTAACTACTGGGTAACATTGATATTGAAAAGGACTTGGGGATTTTAGTTAACTGTAAGCTTGACTGTAGTTACCAGTGTCAGCCAGCTGCTGCCAAGGCAAATAGGATCATGGAGTGCATCAGAAGAGGTCTAGGGGTACACGGTCATGCGCTGTGTGACTCTTTAAAAAAAAAAAAAAAAAAAATGTAAATGAAGAAAAGGGCAGCAACACCAGGTGCAAAACAATTTCACCACAAGTGTGGATTTATTCTCTCATTGTCACAGAAAAACGATGTTTTGACTCCAGTCAAGAGTCCCTGTCGAAAAAATTTCCCGCTCTGTTTTGTAGTGGGTCTACATGTGAAAACGTGGCCAATACAAAATGTATTGCGTATGGTCAGTATTGCATACGCTGCCTATTCCAATGTATAAGGCTTACGCTGTGTAGTACACTGAGAAATAGAGCATGCTGCGATCTATTTCTCATTTGTATGTACTTGCACATATGCATGGATCAATGAAAGTCCATTGACTCCATTCACCGCGTATCACGCTGACGTGCATCGCACGCATAATATGAGGTCCAAAAACACCCATGGACATGAGCCCTTAGGCCTCATTCATATTTCAGTAATTAATCTGAATTTTTTTTACAGTTTTTTTTAAGCCAAAACCTGAGTAGTTTCTGTACAGAGAAGAATATAATGGAAACATTAACACTTCTCATTTCCCTATTTTTTTTATCCACTCCTAATTTTAACTTAGAGGTGTATTCCGGGACTACACTATTGATGACCACCGATCAGCGGATTGAAGAGGCCATGGCACTCTTAATTAAACGGGCCCGAGCTGCAATACCAGGCACAGCCGCTATACAGTGTATGGAGCTGTGCCTCATTTGGACTAAAATGACAGCAGAACTCACCTGCTGTCATTTCCATCAGCTGATTGGTGGGCATTTTTAATGGCAGACCTCAGAAATCAACTCTTTAAGACCTATCCTGAGGAAAGATCATCAATAGTGCAGTGCTGCATAACCAAAATAAAAGAACGAAGAAAAATTACAAAGTTTGATTGATTCTTTTAGTCAGACCCACTGAGGTCTATGATTTAAGGGGTTGTCTGGTTAATAGTATCCCCCTTTTTGTGTTCCCTATAGGCCCAACATAGTAAGTGCTACTTTTTATGTCCCACATACAGAAAAAGTACCCCCCCCCCCCCCCCACTCGATAATAATGCTTCCCTTATGCCCTCATTCAGTAATAATGCCCTAGATATGCCTCCGCTAAGTAGTAATGCTCCACATAGGCTCCCACTCCGTAATAAAACCACATACAGGCCCCCGATAGAGTTATAATGCCTGACATATGTCCCCACTCAGTAATAACACCACATACAGGCCCCCCGATAGAGTTATAATGCCTGATATATGTCCCCACTCAGTAATAATACTCCAAATAGGTTCCCAGTCAGTAATAATGCCCCATATAGGCCCCCACCCAGTAATAACCCCCCCTCATAGCCTATCATTCATTAATAATGCTCTATATAGGCCCCCACACAGTGATAACCCTTACAGGCCACAACTCAGTGATAATGCCCCACATAGGCCCCAGCCTCAATTTCAGAAGCAGTGCCCCTCTGTCCCTCACAGGCTTCAGTTGCCCAGCTCAGTAGCGGTGCCGCTCATAGCCCCAGCCCCCCCCCCCCCTTCCTCAGTAGTGGTTATACTCACTTGCTGTTCCGCTCCTCCCACTTCCGGCCTCTGCAGTCTGCACTGCCTGCACAGCTCTCCTGCTGACTGCCAGGTAGAGCAATTATGTGTATGTCACTCTACTAGAAATTTAGCGGATGAGCAGTGTGGGCAGCGGGAACAGCAGATGCAGGGAATGGGAGGAGCAGCAGAGCAGGTGAGTATATACATATATATATATATATATTTTTTTTTTTTACATTTCACCAAAAATGTCCTCTCCTCCACAGACCCTAAGATTGGCAATTATTGATAGGGGTAATTTGGGTGGCTGTGGGCTCCCGTGGAGACTTGAGCCCAAGACAGCTGACCCTATTATAACTTGTCATTGAAATGTACCTCTTGAAATAACTGGAAATAAAAAACTTCCTTCCGTGCTCGTGTTGTCGGCCGTAACAATCTTTAAATTGGAAAAAATCCCATCGGATCCAAATTCCAACTGACAATTTATTCAATCTAACTCTATGTGACCAACAGTAACAAATGACATGACAGGAAAATATTTGACAGAAAAATTAAAATGCTACGCGTTTCGGTGTTCAAATGACTCCCTTATCAAGCATATATAACTAACTACAACAATGTCCTTATAGACACAGTATACCTCATGAAATTCTGCTCTGCACAAGTGACGAAATGAAATGCAATGCGTTCCATCCATTAGGACGCATGCGCACCATGGTTCAGGTCACCGTGGAGTTAAAACTAACTGTACCCCGATGACATTAACTGAACGCCAACGGATGCTCGGCCTCACAGCAACGGCCACCTGCTTCTCAGAATTTCATGAGGTATGCTGTACCGCATATACATTCATCCATTAAAAACTGTCATCTGTAAAGTATATATACCCTTACAAGAGCGTAACTATAGGGGATGCAGAGGCTGCGTTTGCACCCGGGCCCAGGAGCCTTATGCAGCATTCGAGGAGCAGGCCCACAGCCGAGGAGATGGCAGGGTAGATAAGAATTTCTGTCATGGTGGCTCTACCACTACCTCCCCTGAAGGTAGATCGGAACCCATCCAAGTTACTGCTGGGGGAGGCCACAGGGCAAGGGTGACTAGCGGTTACCTCAAAAAAGTGCATTGTCACTTGCAACACCACCGTGCCGTCCTCTGCAGTGAATCTGGATGGTGTAATAAAGTAGTCCACACACAGGGATAATTTTCTGGACAAACCGGGAATGAGCGGTAATGTCCGTTTACTTGAACATTAACACAGTTCACTTTACAACACTGGAGTAGCACAATTACAAACAGAGAAGGTGGTGTGTCAAGGAGGATACTTAAGGTATTCCAGACAATCCACAGTCCTAGTTATCTGTGTGATCCTGATCCTGGAGTCTCAGTCTGTCTGTCTCTCTCTCTCTCTCTCTCTCTCTCTCTCTCAGTCTGTCTCCCCTCACACTTTCTGTCCTGTGCTTTAGCTATACAGCGATCCTTCTCACACAGCACTTCAAGTAGTACTGGCACATCTTGGTTCCTGGCGAAGCAGAAGGAAATCACTCAGTTTCCTCCATTTTCTCCACACGCAGACCGATCCACTACCTGTGGGGTTCACTCACTGACTGACTCTTACAAGACAAGCCACAAGCAGCAAAGTCTAAGCTCCAAAATCCCAAGCACACTCTACTGACTTACTTACAACTACATATATATGACATTGTCACATTACATACAACAAGATACATTTCTCAGACATAAGCCAGATGCTAACTCATTCAGTGCTGCAAAGGTGCAATACACATCAAATGCGTACCTCATAGAAGACACTGACAATGCAATTAGCACGAGACAAACATTTAACATTATGGAGGGCCCCGCTAACTCTGGGCCACTACACTTAAGGCTTCTCTTCTCCACATAGGGGGTCCAGTACAATGAATAAAGCATTATAGTTGGGGGCCCTGTTACAGATTTTGCATCGGGGCCCAGAAGCTTCAAGTTAAACCTCTGCTAATGAATGTATATGAGACAGTTTATTTGTACCATTCTCTAACCTCATATATCTATGTATAATTATACCAAAGGCCCATTTAGACCCAATGACTCTCGCTCAAAAATCGCTCAAAGCTGTTTTTTGAGCGTGAATGGTTGGGTCTAACTGCACGGACATTGTGCAGTTTTCCTTAACGAGTTGTTGTCTATCAGCAAACTGATGAGCCTTATCAGTGCCGCACACTGAGTTCTCAGCGAGATACAGCTGATACTATTGTTTCAGCTGGTATCTTGCTCTGAGAACACAGCCGGAGTATGAAAAAGACAGTGCTCGAGCTGTGTTCTGCATACCCTGCTCGGAGCGCTCAGCTGTATACCAGCTGTGTGCTTCATGAACGCAGCAGGAGTAGATATATCTTATCTAATAATGCACATTGTAAATTAAATTAAATTTATATGTGAAGTACTTCCTTGTATACCACAAATAAGCTTAAAACATTTAATTTTTATGTATTTTACTTTCTTTATCAAATATTGAAATCGTTTTGATGGTTAGCAGGCCTTATCTAAGCATCAGAGTTTTCTTGAAAATAATTTGCAGCAGCTATACATACAACGCATTTACCAAAATGTCAGCATGTTCTTGTCAATAAAGGGTCACGTCACTTGGACATTCTAAAACAGACACCCCATGCCCTTTGACACAAAAGAATTTAGCACTTTTTTATACAGTATTTTGAGACGGATCTGTATCGGAACCCACAACTAGTGTTTTCGAGACAGATGTGAAATCGGCCTCACACCAGCATGGTCAATCAGAATACTAACGATCACCTGTCTGTGAGAGATGAATGACTGTGTGAGTTACATGTGATAATGTCACCATCATGTGATCAGTCACTGGGGCTCTGAGCTCCGACCCTGATCACATAACAATGACGTCATCACAGGTCCTTCATCCCTGTGCACTAAATAAGGGATTACGGGTTGACTACATCCCCCACAAATCCCCCCGGCCTCAGTTGCTATGGATACAGCAGTACTCAGTCTGGCAGTTTGTAGCTGGTTGTAAGACAGCTGGTCACCTGTGTGGAGACTCCAATAAATGTCACCTCACAAATGTCCACATACATAGCTGGTGGTTCATATTGACCAACAACATTGAAGCATAGTCATTCACCACTATCTCCACATCTCCTGAAATTGATATCATGTCATCTCAAGTGCTAATGCCGCCAACACAAGTCCAGCCTTCATCTAATCGTCAACTGTTGTCCAGTGTTGAAACAAACCATTGCTGTTGTGCAAACATGTCACCACAGAGGGTTCAATGCCGCCGTGAAGCTACTGCAACTTACATGATACAGCAACAAGGCATGATTTCACCTCAGCCACCAGCTGAAGTTTGTACATTTCGTGCAGCAGATATGTGAAAGCTATGAGCAAACATGTCTCCGAAATATTTTGACCAACTCCAATCTCTTTCACTATATTATATTAGCAAGTGGCGCATTGCACCACCAGAAACACTGGTACTAGTATCACTATACCAGTGTATAAACATCTCCCTGTATACAGTGATATGGACCATGCTTGTATAACCTGGGTATCTCCTGTATATAATTAAATATGTACAGCTGGTATAAGTTATACATCTCCTATATATAATGACATAGACCCTACTGGTATAACCTGGGTATCTCCTGTATATGATTGCACACTTTACATACGCTTAAAAAAATGCATCAAAAACCTGCATGCGGTTTTAAATCAAAGTGCATGTATTGTTTAAATCCACATGTTGTTTTTAATAATGCATGCAGTTTTTTAATGCAATTTTAATTTTTTTATGTAGTCCAGCAAGTGAGTTATGTTTGGATAACGTATGCCAAGGGGCTAAATCATGTATGTAAATTCATTTTGCTGCTGTATGGAGTAGGGTTTAGATATGGGTACAGGTATAGGTGGTGGTGGGGGACCTGAGCTTTTGCACCTGGGCAGCAGGGTAAGCCTCTGTGGTCCACCAGTAGAGGATCGCATGGTCTTATGATTGGGTAGACCAACGCTACATAATATCTCTATGTAAGAGACTTTTTTACTTGATTTACAATTTCAGCATAAAGTCTGATATATCAGTGAAATGTATGAGGTCTTTAGGTATAACAGCATGGAACCTGGAATTACATTAGTGCTATCATGGGTAACAGCGTATGACACTTTTTATCCACACCTAAATTTCATAATATAGCCTAGACTGGAAACAGAATTCTCTTTGTGCAATGATAGTGTACACTGTCCTGGAAGTACATGAAATTACACGGTAGGGAGAAATGTACATAGTATCATCCAGAGAATCCTAATACACGTGAGCAGATTATATACTTGTCTTACATAATATATGTGAATGATGTCACACAATGCACTACTGTATGTTTCTTACACCTACATAATGTTTTCTCCTAGTAATCTGCTACAGAGAGGTCAATTTACCATGTTAAAGAGGATCTGTCAGCTCTTCTGACACTTCTGTTTTATCTGTATGCCCCATGAAATAAGAATTCTGGAACATCTTTTCTTAAAACTCTACATTGTTGCGTTCCTCTATTATTCCTTCTAGAAAATTTTGATCAAGTTGACAACTGGGCGTTGCCATTTCCACTTGTCAAATGGGTGTCTCCACATAGTCTGATACTGTCCGCACTGATAGGATAGTGTCAGACAGTGGAGTGAAACCTGCCAAATGGTAACACCCAGCTGTAATTTTTTTTTACAATTATTCTCTATCGCCATCTTCTGCACACAATAACTTTTTTTATTTTTCCGTCTATATAGTTGTGTGAGGGCTCATTTTGTGTGGTACGTCCTGTTGTTTCCGTTTGTAGCATGCTGGAATACATAGGACTTTTTGATCGCTTTTAATTAGATTTTTTCTTGGCAGCAGGGTGACCAAAAAAGCGCATTTCTGTTTTTTTTTTTTTTCGGACAATCTTCACCGTGCGCTGTAAATAATGCCTTATTTTGCTAGATCAGACTTTTACAGACACAGCGATACCAAATATGTATTTTTGTTTTATTATTTAGATTTTTTATTGTAAATATGGCAAAAAGGTGTTTTTTCGAACTTCTATTACTTTTTTAAAAATAATTTAAAACTTTATTGTTCTTATTTTCACTTTTTCTTTTAGTCCTCCTGGGGGACCACAACTAGCGATGCTTAGATCACTTATGCACTTAATACATCCTACTGCATTCTGATAGGCATTCTGTCATGACAACCCTGGGGCCTTTCAGAAGGACCCCGACTGCCATGACACCCACACGGCTTCCCAGATTTCACCACGGGTTCCCCGATCTCACCCGTACGGCCCCCGAACATTGTTCAGGGGATTTAAATGCTATCTCCCTTCATACACGTTTTGCAACAGCAGGACGTAAAAACACAATAGCGTGGTCACTAAGGGGTTAAGAAGGGGTGCCCCAGATTTGTTATATTATGGGGAATATAATTATTTACTAAAAGAGACAAGTCAGGAAAGCCGACAGGTGATCTTTAACATCCTGGCTGGATGGCTGGCAACAGGACGCAAACTTACATCCTGTAGATGACACAGGTTCAGAAGTAAGCCTGTGCCATCCTGTAGCTGGCTGTGATTGTGGGAATCGTTGAGAACATTGAGCCCCGCTTTTAACTCCTTGCATGCCACAATCAATGTACATTGAGGCTTGTAGAAGGCTCACAGATGGAGCGCGCTCCCTGTTTGACGTCATTGTCACTCTACGATGTAATCGCAGAGAGCCGATGGGTTGCCATGGCAAACAAATGCCAGACACTGTTGCCCGGGGCATGCAATGGTCTGTGATCGCTATTGTGAGCGATAATGCATTGCAGTACAGAAGTACTGCAATGCATTATCCTAGCGATCATAACTTTTATAGTTCAAGTCCCATACAGGGACATAAAAAAGGTAAAAATAAAAATAGTGTAATAAAATCTTTACAAAAAACCCCCCAAAAAACCCTTTTTTGCGGACTCTCCATTTGTATAAAAAAAAGAAACTAAATTTTAAAAAATACACATATTGTTGATCTTGTACTATCCATAATATGTAAGTTTACGTCCTGTTGTGTTAAGTTTCCTCCAGCCAGAACATAAACCCACATCCTATATTGGTAAGGGGTTTAGACCACTGGCATAACTATAGGGGATGCAAGGGATGGGGTTGCACCCTGGCCCAGGAGCCTTAGGGGGCCCATAAGGCCTCTCTTCTCTATATAGGGGGCCCAGTGCTATGAATGAAGCCTTATAGTTGGGGGCCCTGTTTTGCATTGGGGCCCAGAAGTGTCAAGTTACGCCTCTGGTTAAGACTAATGGGCTGAGACTTAAAAATTTCCTATATACTCTTGTCGACAACTCTAAATCTAGAATAGCTGAAAATCAGCTTTTATGCTTTTAGCTCACACTGCACTTCCCATTCATTTTTAGGGAGCCTGGCCCCACACGTATGGCCACCTCTAATTCACAGGTCTTACAGGGGTTGTCTTAAGTAAAATATTGGCTAAAGTTACATCCAGCCAATAATCATAAATGTTTTTGTATTTGCACCTATTTAAAAAAAAGTTTGTATGCCCTGACCTTCCAGGACTAATGTTAGCGTGCTTTTTTACAGAACGATTTACCGTTCTTACGAGTGAACAATGACAGAGTTCGTTCATGCAGTCTGTTTATACAGGCAGATAAATTGTTCACTGTACAAGTGAATGAGAACAAATGACCACTCGGTATTTAAACTGAACGATTAGTGAACGAGCCAACAATGATTTTCATGTTTGCATGAAATGAACAATGAGCAAACGCGTATCGTTCACATTTTAAAGATTCAGTGATTTTTTTTGAGCAATGTATAATCATTTTGTGTAAAAGCACCTTTTAGAATAGCGCCACCTGCTGTTTCTTTGGAAGAGCGTTTCTATCTCTGGTCCACCAGGAGGACACACCCACTCCAACTTACTTCTAGAGATACCAGCCTTAACATTAGTGCTGGAATATCTGGGGATAGAAATATTTTTTTAATAACTGTAAATATAAAAAGGTTTATAATTATGGGCTAAATTTAAAGGGGTTTTCCAGTGAAATACTATTGATGAGCTGTCATCAATAGTTGATCGGCTGGAGTCCGTTGCTCAGGAAACCGACCGATCAGCTGAGCGGGTGCATGCTGTCAGCTCCACAGATACAGAGTTCGATGCGGAAGCATCCGCGCCGCCCTTTGTGTAGTGGCCGGCACTTGTAATTGCAGGCATGGATCTCTTTCATTTCAATGGGAGCCGTGCCTGCAGTTACAAGCACCGGCCACTACATTGTAGGTTGGCGTGGAGACTTCTGCTCCAAATACACAGAGGTCGGCGTGGTGGCTTCCACTCCGACCTCTGTGTATTTGCAGCGCTGACAGCATGCGTCCCCTCAGCTGATCACTTGAGGTTCCGAGCAACAGACCCCAGATGGATAACTGTTGATTACCTATCATTATAGGTCATCAATAGGATTTCACTGGAAAACCTATTTAACTAAGAACAATATTTTTTGTGGGATATCCCTTTAAAGGGAACTTGTCATGAGGATTTAGTCCCCCAGTCCACCACCAACAGCTTAAAGGCTAACAACATTCTAGATTCTGAACAAGAACTTTGAATGCCGTATTAAGAAAACCTATAAGGAGTCATGTAGAGGTTGTCCTGAGAGTGACACACTAGAGGGTCCCCTTTCGAGCTTTACTGACATCCGACTGGCAGGGTCCTTCATTACAACCATCTCTAGCAGCATCTAGCGCATGCGCAGTGTACAGATGAGGTCGAAGCCAATACACATCACTTCACTGCGCATGCGCCAGATGCTGCAAGGGGAGTCTTGTGACAACGTACCCTGCTAGTCGCACATCAATAAAACTAGGAGGGGAAATGGATAGCGTCATTCTTCTGTGGATTGGCTCCACCCCCATGACTCCTTACAGGTCATCTGACAACAATATTTAAAGTTCTTTTTTTTGCATTACGCCAAATCTCCAAGAATATAGAAGCACATCATTGTAAACCCTTTAACGTCCTGGATAACCGCTTGATGAAGGTTCCCTTTTAAGTAGAAAACCTCTAGTATTACTAAATAATATACTTAGACAAAGTAGTCTGTCAGTTAATGTTTCGGTTTTCCTCGTGTGGATTTGTATCAGGATTGGTATTCTGTGACTTGTACTCCTTGTACATGAGAAGCAGACAAGAAGACTTGCAGACTGCAAATTATCCCTACGATTCCTGAAATAGCTGGGTGTTAGAGTCATGTGTATCCGGTTTCCTTCCTGGAAGAGTAGAATAGGACAGAATGTACGACCAGAGTCTGGAAATCCAAACCTTTCCTTTCTTATTGTTAATTCCAGTCATTAAAGGGATTTTCCAGGATTTCTATATAAGCCGGTAAACAAAACTAATTGCAATAAACTTACCTTAGTTATTCGGCACCACTCACATGTCACACAGATCACAATGATGTGGCATCCAGTCCTCGCCACTATGACATTCTGTACATGCTGACATGTCATACAGTGGTGACTGCTGAACATGTGAAGTGACTTAGGCCAGATTCACATGAGCGTATGTGTATTAGTGCACCAGGTCTTCTGTATTTTTGCATGCAAGTGCGGTTTTTACTGTACCTTTTCCACTTGCAAATTACCAATTAGTTTCATTACTTCAAAATGTGTATATTTTTGAGTGATGGAATTATGCACAGAAAGTACGCACTTGTAAACGAACCCATTAAAATCAATGGGTTTTATTCACTGCATATCACGCGCGCAAATACGGTCATGTGAATCTGGCCTTACAGTGGTACTGAATCATTGAAGGTTATGGACCCTTTTTTTAACCCCTAAACACTATTTTATTATGTTTTTTACATTATTTTGTATTCATAAATTTTAAAAATGCATTCATTTGATGGCTTATTATAATACACTTAAGGCCGGCTTCACGCTGGTGATAAGCTTTCTTGCGATGCGAGAGTGAAAACGCATGATAATAAAGCCAATGATTGTCAATGGTTTCATTCTCATTTACGATGTCTTCACTCAACCCTTGCAGCGCTAAGAAAAATCTGCGCTATTGCCCATTGTTTCCAATGGGCCCAGCGGCAGCAGCGCCAGCTCCATTAAAAACATAGGGAGTACATTGTGCTCACCTGACACAGCTGTGACAGCTTATGGCAGGGGATTTCTTCATCCCTGCGGGGACTGTGGGGATGAAGGAATGCTCTGCCACAGCTTTGGCAGAGGTCCACGATGCTATCCCATTGATTTCAGTGGGGCTGGTGCTGCTGCCGCCCCATGGAAAGCAATGGGATGAAGGCATGCCCTGGAGCAATAGTTTTCAGGGAAGGGCTTGAAATATAAGCCCTTCCCTGAAGATCATCCCAAGCTGTAAAAAAAAAAGTAAAATAAAAAATATTTTTACTGACTTTTACAGCAGTCATCTTCTGTCTTTTGGAGGCCGGGGATTAAAAAAAACCCTACCTCCAGAAAGCGCTGCCTCTGATTGGCTCAGTGCTGTGACCAGAGGCAGTGGCAATCCATCATTGAATGACAGCTGAGCGCTGCCTGTGATTGGTCACAGCGCTCAGCCAATCGCAGGCAGCGCTCAGTCATTCATTGAATTATTGTTGCGTCCTTAAAGCGGTTTTTCGTGACCAAAGTACAGATTAAAAACATTTGATCGGTGTAGGTCCTCCACTTGGGAATGTTGATGGCTTATTCTGAGGATGGGTCATCAATAGGTGAGTCGCGGGGGGAGCGGGCGGGAGAGAGGGAGAGAAAGATCTCCCCTCCGTTCCTCCCCGCTCTCCCCTGCAGCTCCCCGCTCCGTGCCGGCACCCGAATCTTCAGGGACGAGCAGAGAGATACTCGGATAAAGCAAATTACTCGAGCGAGTAGTGCTTTTCCGAGTACGCTCGCTCATCTCTAGTCATCAATATTTAAGTTCAAGAAAACCCCTTTAAAAAGAATCTGTCAGCTCAAACACACTGTCCAAACTGCAGGCATGATGTTATAGAGCCGAAGGAGTTGAGCAGACTGATATATAGTTTTAAGGGGAAAGATTCAGTATAACTTGTTTTATGCATTTATATCTCTGCAAATTCTAAGCTGAACAGTGCAGTGGGCGGCGCTATCAGTGATTGACAGCTGCTTATGACTGTACATTCAGGGGTATCTGTCTATCTCAGATAGAACCGTCTACTAGACTGTTCAGCTGACAATGTGGAGAGATATAAATGAATACTAGGCACACTGAATCTTTCACCATAAAACTATATATCAATCTGCTCAGCTCCTCTGGCTCTATAACATGATGTACGTACTTTGGACAGCACGTTCAAGCTGACAGACTCACTTAAAGTATTAAACTAGGCTATGTCAATAAATAGTTAAATTCTGAATAGTGCAGAGTAGTAGCTGGGACATCATTCTTGAGAGCAGGAGTTCCTGCTTCCGTTCTCAATACAGTGATGACTGGGCATGTACAAGTATCGTCATTTTAAATTAAGGGGAATTATAGAAACTTCCAATTGCTGTCACTTGCAGGTTTCTAGAATCCATGTTCTTTTCAGTGCAGACAATGGCTTTCATACGTTCAGGGGCTCCCCTACCACAAGGCAGGATGAGCCTCAGGCGGCAGCACCTAGCGGGTAGGGGAAAGCGGCAGGGCAGACGAAAGAAGTGAAGAAGATCTGCCTTTAGGGTGCCTTCACACTTGCGATCATGATATCGTGTTTTTTTTACTGCGAATGTCAATGGGTCTTTCTAATGTTAAAAACGCATCGCAAGTTTGTGCTTTGCGATTTTTGAGCGATGCGTTTTTAACATTAGAAAGTCCATTGACAGTCGCATTAACAAAAAAAGCAGTGATATCGCAATCACAAGTGTTAAAGGTACCCTTAGGGTTCCCACACACTTGCATTTTTTTTTCTATGCTGCAATAGCACTGCGTTTTTTTTAACGCAAATGTCAATGGGACTTTTCTAAAAACACATCACACAAAAATCGCAAACCACAAACTTGCGATGCGTTTTTAACATTAGAAAGACCCATTGATATTTGCGTTAAAAAAAACGCAGCGTTAACACAGTGTTAAAAAAATGCAAGTGTGTGAGAGCTCTTAAAGCGGTTTTCCGGTCAAAAATACTATTGAGGACCTATCCTGATGATAGATTATCAATAGTATTTTTGACCGGAAAACCACATTAATGTGTAGTAGAGTAGTGTTGAGCAGTAGAGAAGGAAGGGCCTGTAAGGATGGATGTCTGAGTGAGATCTTATAGTCAGGAAAGCACTGGCAATCGCACCTTCTAAAGATGCCATGAGAAGAGCCTGGATGTGCGGTAGTTCTTGTAACGTCTTCTAATATAATATAGTGATAACATGGACATGCTGGGACTTATAGTTCCCCCTCTTATATTCTCTCCTGTATCTTCCTATGATAACCTATGTGTTTCTGGACATGCTAGTGCGTCTGCCTTAGGGTATGTTCAAACATGGCCAATACATTGCAGATTTTCTACAAAGGAAAATCTGCAGCATATAGCAGCAGCAAAGTGCATGGGACTTGGAGAAATCCCATTCACACATTGCTGAAAAGATCTGCAACATAAATTGACCTGCGGTGTAGAATTCTGTACAGAGACAAGCAATAAGACCTGCTTCAAAAGGTGCACCAAATAGTTGGGTTGGGTTGCTGCGGACATCATCAGCTACAAATCAGCCCGTGTGCACCCAGCCTTACAGAGGTTGTTCAGCAGTTAAACAGAGAATGTCCTAGAATTAAAAGAAAACCCACAAAAAACAAGTCAGCTCCACAGCTGGCACCCCCCCCAATGGCATGTGACTACTGCAGCCAATCACTGGCCTCAGCATTTTTACCAATATAATATTGCGCAGCAGCGAGGAGGTTTTTATCATTTCAGGACAACTTTTCTGCTGCTTCTTTAACTCCTCTCTGAGGAGATGGGACGGGGCGGGGCTAAGTCCCGGGAATTAGCTCAGCCCCGACCTGCCTCTCCTCATTGAAAATAGTCCAGGGGGGTGGAGAGGAGGCAGAGAGGGGGCGGGAGCTCAGACCACTGCTCCCGGCTCTTCCAGCCTCCTCCCCCTGTAGAGAGAGACGCCGTATATCAGCCGGCGTGAATACCCAGCCGATATACGGTCGTCTGAATGCACCCTAAAACAATATATACATAAGAAAGAAAAAAACAAAACTGTCGCTATAAGTGCCCTGTAATCTAAACCCATACATATTATATATCAAAACGTCCGAAACAAATAGAGAACCCTGTTCCCATATTTTATTTTAGCATAAATATGCTAATTGAAAAATAAATATGCTAATTAATAACTATAAATGTTTAAAAAAAAATCAAAAAAAAAAAAATCACTTTTTTAGCCTTTTACCCCCCGCCCAAAAAAAAACAAACTAAAGAACAGAAAAAAAAGTCAGTGAAAAAGATATTTAAAAATCGCCCTATATGTCACAAAAAGAAAACGCAGCAAAAATAATTTTGGTAGCCAAAGGAAACAAAATAGAGCAGTTAAACCACCACATGGGTAAAATCCCTAAAAAGTGTCTAGTCCTTAAAGGGGTTGTCTCGCGCCGAAATGGTTTTTGTTTTTTTTCAATAGGCCCCCTGTTCGGCGCGAGTCAAACCCAAGGGATGGGTTAAAAAAAAAAATATATATATATTACTTACCCGAATCCCCGCTCTGCGACGACTTCTTTCTTCCTTCTCCAAGATGGCCGCCGGGATCTTCACCCACGATGCACCGTGGGCTCTGTGCGGTCCATTGCCAATTCCAGCCTCCTGATTGGCTGGAATCGGCACACGTGACGGGGCGGAGCTACGATGACGACGCGGGACCAGCTCTCCGGCACGAACGGCCCCATTCACCAGGCAGAAGACCGGATTGTGCAAGCGCGTCTAAGTCTAAAAATGCCAGAAGACAGCGAATTTAGACGGATCCATGGCGACGGGGACGCTAGCAACGGAGCAGGTAAGTGAATAACTTCTGTATGGCTCATAATTAATGCACGATGTATATTACAAAGTGCATTAATATGGCCATACAGAAGTGTATGACCCCACTTGCTGCCGCGAGACAACCCCTTTAAGGTACAATACAGCCCGGTCCTTAAAAAGTTAAGGTGCAAATTAGGCACAAAGCGGGTAACCGACGAATCAGAAAACACACGTCCAGCAGGACACCTGATCCATATTTGCAATAGCAAAATTTTTTTCTGCATGTCAAATTTTTCCAGTTGCTGCAGTGTACTGTAAGCATCTTCTCAGACGAACTGATTCTCCATTGAACGAACGAGTGATGTCACTGCTAATTTGTTTGCACTTGTGCAGCCTGTTTAGACAGGCAAATGCGTCGTTGGCTTGTTCAAACAAGAATCGTTCAGTCCTTGTATAAGTGAATGATAGGGATTGAACGAGTGCTGCGTAAACCGAAGATAAGCAAACGAGCCAACGATGGTTTTTAAGCCTGTATAAAATGAACAATAAATAAAAAGCAAATGATTCTCGCTTGTCGTTCAGTCGTTGGCTGTGTTCAAATTGAATGTCTATCGTTAAGTTTTAATTTGTTTGAATGATTTTCTGTACGATAATCATTCATTCTGAATGCAGCTTAAGAAACATTTGAATTTAGATATTATCATGTTGTGGCACTGAAACCCAGTTGTTAATTAAATGTGTCACTGTGGTGACACATTTACCAGCTGGTTGAAGGATCACATGATCATGAGGCCAGTAGAATAGTCCTGCTTGAAAGCCTATTAAGAATGCAAGGAATGTGCAAATACAAGGATTCTTTCCCCCCTGCAGGCACAGACTATGAGCACATCACTCACACCTGAGTGCACGGACAATGAGTCATCAACTAGAATAACCCCTGGTTCAGGAAAAAGCATCAGGCTTTGGTGATGGGATATATGTTACGATGCTCATACATTATATGCAGACGGTCATAAACTACGGGTAGTACCTACAAACATTGCATGGTATCCCCTTTGAGGATGGTGCAGTGGCTTGGCATGGTTTAACCTAAACAGCAGTTTCCCCCCGAAGCAATGACTGGATGGTTACAGTCTCTCACAGAGAGCACAAACTTGATGGTTATACACACAACTGTGGCACAAAGCTTGGTAGATAAAAACCCCAAATAAAACAGAGTCTGCTTACAGTTTGCAAAGTAGCTCCAGCAGATGGTTGCCATGGTAGAGTCCATGGGCTGCAAGTGGTCTGAGAACACTTGCGAGGCAGCTGACCGAAACGGTTGTGCTGGATTACAGGGTCAATACTCCTCTTAGTTTGCCTACCTCCCACCACAGGTTCTCCTCACTGCTAGAATCATAGAACGGTAGAGTTGGTCCAACCCCCTGCTCAGGGCAGGATCACTAAATCATCACAGGCAGATGGCTGTCCAGCCTCTGAGGACTTCCACTGAAGGAGAACTCCCCACCTCCTGTGGCAACCTGCTCCACTCATTCATCACCCGCACTGTCTAATGTCTAATCTATATCTCCTCCCTTTCAGTTATATCCTATTGCTTCTAAGGGTTCTTTTATACTGGCCAATTTTAGGCCCATTAGGAGTACCAACTGTTGCTATAACAAGTCTATCAGCGCTTGTTTAACAGAGCGTTCACAGACTATATGGGAGACTAACAATCATTATTACAATAGTTAATTCCTTCACACTTTGTAATTGTCAACAGCACATCCCTTCCTTCACATGTAGAGATGTGCTGCTGACAATTCCTGTGGATGCATAAAACATCGCCTGAACACTTATTTGGCCAATTTGCATCCCGTGTGAAAGGGTCTTAACTGTTCGCCTTCGCTAACTGAGCTTCTCCTATTATATCTTGTACCCTCTTAGGACACAAGCTGTGCACAAGAACACTACAGTGTCCACATGTTGTACACTCATAACCCCTGAGCTCAGTCAGACTGCATACTGCTGTAACACTGTATTTATTTCCTTAAAGGCACATTAATTTAGTTCATATGTATAGTATAATGAGTGCAATTACGTGCATGTTAGTCAGCATATACATTTATGTATACCTCCACTGTACATGTGCCGCACATCCTTGGAGCAGCACATCAGTCAAGCGCAGAGGAGACCTCGGGTGTCTTTAATGTTCCCGATATGCGCATTTGGACCTAATTACTATAAAGAGCAGACGTTTTAAAAATCCCTTTTAAACAATGATGCCAGGATTATGGATAGTAAAATAATCACAATTAAAAGGCAAAATTAATTACTGATATGCTGCTGCCAATAATTCAAAAGGGTAAAACCCTTACAGTTCCTTACAGTTGTTATCATTTGAGTTTGATCTGGAGCACCAGATTCAACTTTTTCACTTGTAGGACTCTTTCCCATGACCGTATATTGGCCGGACAATATACGCTGTGATCTGATGCATTGGATTCCAATGCATCAGATCACATGGCCGTATTCCTGAGACGTAAAAGCGCCTGGCTGGCCCAAAAGATAGTCCTGGAACTATCTTTTGGGCCGGAATACGTTGGCCTCTGCATGGGCTCCTATGGGAACCCATGTCAGCGGCCGGAGGGAGTTTAGCAGCATGGCTTGAAGCTCTGTGGAGATGAATGTTTTTCTAACATACAACACACCACCTCCTCCCCTTTTTTTTTTTTAGGTCTGCTTCTTATAAATAAGTTGTATCCTTCAAGCCTTGTATTCCAATCATATGTATCATTCCACCAAGTTTCCGTGATGCCTATAACATCATATTTTTATCTTCCTGTGTTAGGAGCTCCAATTCTCCTTGTTTGTTTCCCATGCTCTGTGCGTTTGTGTAAAAACATTTTAGTTTGTGATCAGTGTCTCTTGCTCCTCTACTTTCCTTCAGATTTTTTTTGTCTTTGTTCTCTCTTTCCACTTCTAATAGCAAGGTTCTCAAATGTATTAATCAGCTGTATAGTTTTAGCTGGCCTTTCACTTCCCTTCCCATATTGTTCTAGTTTAAAGCTCTCCTAATGGGTGAAGCAAGCCACTTACCAAATATATGCTTACCTGCTTTTGTAAGGTGCAACCCATCTAGCAAGCAGTCCATCATATAGGTAATTCACTCCATGGTCACCGCATAGGCCTAAACATTCTTAACGTTGCTTAAACATTTTTGCATGTACGTTATGCATTTAAACTTTTGCAATATAAAAATAACTGTACTTAAATTATGCAAAGAGAAAATAAATAACTTCATAATCCTTTTTTGGGACTTAACAGGAACAAACAAATAAAGTCTCTGCAAAAGAGTCCTTTCAACACCAAGTCACTTTTCTGACTGTAGGTCACCCAGTGGGTTCTTAAGTCTCAGACTCAGTACTGAAGTCTGTGGGGGTAGCACCACTACTCCATGATTGAATGCCGATGGATGAACACAAAGATGGACTAGCGCGTAGGAACGCTCTCACCTCACAGTTCTCTGGGTCACAGTCCTCCTGCAATGGCTCAGGAAAGTCACTTTTCAACTGCCACCAGGCTTGTGGTAAGTCCTGCAGGGTTAAACTTGACTCTGGATGTGTGGACAGTACTGGAACACTGCTAAAGGCCCGATGCAGTCCTGTCAGGGTTGTCTTGGGCGATCATCTACGAAGCAGAATCCAAAATGGGAGCCCCCGTACTCCCAGAAGAACGAGTGCAGCAACAGCGGTAGTGCAGCTTTCACCTCCCGGTTATCCTTGTGGATGACGATCCACGGAGGGTACAGCAATTCTACAAAGCCTCCAGGAATATTGTAGCGATGTACCCTCCGAGGCCTTTCCTCCGCTGGAGGGGCAGGGGAAGGAGGGGAGACATTCTTCGCAGCCACAGACTCACTGTCCCGTGGTTCCATCAGTCTCTCCTCTGCCGGCGCTGATGCTGGTGAAATGGTCGCCATTACTTCTTGTAGTTCTGGCTCATCACCCAAAAAATCTTGGTTGGCATGGAGAATATCCAGCAGGGACACAGTGCAGAATCTTGGCAGAAATCATGCTGTCTGCAGGGGTGCTCGAGCTGGTCTGTTGAGTCAGATCCAGAGGCTCGCTCACCAATGCAGTTCCCAGCTTGCTGCTGTAGTATTGGTTCTTGCTCTTGCTCGATGGTGGGGTCTACCCCTCTACTTTTCCCACAGCCACAGTGGGAACTGGCAGGAAATTTTCGCGGGTTCTCTAGAAGGAGAAGAAGAAGAAGAAGCCTGGGTGCCATCTTGAGTGTCCATGTTGACTTGCTCGCTTTCAGGTGTGAAGTGTAACTCAGGCAATCTCACCATGTCCAGTAACACTACACTGTTTCTTCTGAAACGATACTGCATCTTAGACACATATGAATGAGCATTGAAGTCCCCTTTTTTCTGCATTTCTGGCAGGCAACTCGGTTTTGACGTTATAACTTGACTAGAACTGGACACAACTAAACAGTCCTTTGTACTCAGGCACGGGAATGAACTTCCGTGGCTGGAAATGACAGAGGCGCTTCTCCATATTTTCTATTGAAGGCACGGAGACATCTTTCTGTTTCTGACGACAAGGCATGGAGGCACACACTATCCTGTTTGTGGCCACCAAAACTTTGCCCTGCAGCGTCCGATGAGTGGGCCCACAGTCGAGAAGATGGCGGGGTAGATAAGTGATTTCTGTTACTGGTGGCTCTACCATCTCCTTCCCTGAGTGTACCTCAGGACCCGTCCAAGTTACTGCTGGGGGAAGTCACAGGGAAAGGGCAACTAGCGGTTACCTTGAATCTTCTTGTCACTTGTGATGCCATCGTTCCGTCCTCTGCGGTGAAACTCGTAGGAAATAACTTAGTCCACACACAGGGATAACTTTCTGGACAAATCGGGAATGGTCTGTAATGTCCATTTACTGTAATTTGATAACGATTTAACAGTAGATTGGTACAGATACAACAAGAGAAGTTGGTATGACAGGGAGGAGACTCAGGGCAATCTAGACCAGGGGTCCCCAACTCCAGTCCTCAGGGACCACCAACAGGTCATGTTTTCAGTATATCCTATGGTAAGAACACCTGTGGTAATGTCTGAGGCACCGACAATAATTACATCACCTGTGCAACACTGAGGAAATCCTGAAAACATGACCTGTTGGCGGTCCCTGAGGACTGGAGTTGGGGAACACTGATCTAGACAATCTGAACAATCCACAGTTGCAGTTATCTGTGTGATCCCACACCCGGCAGCTCTCTTTCTCTCTCTCCAACTCCAACTACCGGTACACACTCACACTTCCTATGCCTTCCTTCGCCAAGCAACAATTCCTTCCTTACTCAGTGCTTATTGGTAGCACTGGCAAATCTTAGGCAGCACAGTGCCATGCCAAGCAGTAGGGAATCGCTCAGCTTCCTCCATTCTTCACACACACAGACCGGTGGGTGTCTGTGCAGCTCACTCACTGACTAGAAGCAGACTGACTTTTGCTGAATCCTCTTACTGACTCCAACTAACTGGCATCCACCTTGCAAACACATTTATATCACAAAGTCACCTAACATACAACATGATACATTTCTCAGACATAACCCAGATGTTAACCCATTCAGTGCTGCAGAGGTGCATTACACATCAAATGCATATAACATAGAAGACACAGACAATACCATTGCACAGGACAACACACATAACACTATAGAGGGCCCTGTTAACTCTGGGCAACTACATATGGCCTGGAGAAAGACCTAGAAAGACACTCCAGTATTCTTCCATAAACTTCATTGGATCAGCCTAATACAAAGTCAGGTATGGTACTAACCACTGCACCCTCTGGCTGAGATGTAACCAACATGCTTCTGGAGGAAGCAAACAGATTGACTGACTAATCAAAGCAGTGATGACATGTGTGGGTCAAAGCCTTCTGTAAATCTCTGTGCTAATGAAGGCCATGGTGAAAAGGCTTCTTGATGCTTGACAAAAATTCACAAAATTGTCACATGCAATGTTCAAGGATTACAAATCTCCAATGAACTACGCACATCATTTTGCCATGAAATTTGTGCAGATTTAGCAGCGGATTTTCACATATTGCATTGAAATGAATGAAATTTGCAGTAAATTTTTGTCAACAAATAGAGCAAGCTGCAGATTTGAAAATCCACAACATAACTGCAACAGAATTTTTCCGCTGTTAATTATTAGGCTGGGGTCACACAGGGCAGATTTGCCGCGGTTTTGCCGCGGATTGCCGTTGCATATCCGCACTGCGGCAAAACCGCTGCGTTTGCAATGCAATGCAGCACAAATGAGATTTGCCAAAAAGCTGTTCTCACAGGACGGATTTTTTCCGCACAGCCGCAGTGCGGAAATGCAACTGCGGCGCGGTTTTAAAAGATGCAGCATGTTCATTCTTTGGTCGTTTCCGCAGCGCTTTTTGGTCCATAGACCTCTATGGACGCAGCCAAAACCACACCAAATACGCGACAAAAGTAAAAAAGAGCACATTTTTCCGCACAAAAATCCGCAGCAAAATCCGCAAGCCCAAATTAACCTTTGAAGCGGTTTTGCCGCAGAAGCAGTTCTTCTGCGTCAAAACCGCAACGGAAAAACCGCAGCAAAACCTCAACAAATCCGCCCTGTGTGACCCTAGCCTTAGGGTTTGCTACACCCCCATGCACTAACATTGTACTGTCCACAGTTGCAAAATTTTGGTCCAGAAAAATTACCTAACCAGTATGTGATATCTGAAACTAGCCTATGTGAAATAGAAAACTTATCTACTGAAAAAGTGAGAAACTAAATATTACACACAGCTCACTGAGAGAGCAAATAAGCAAGTGCCCGCCCCTCCATACTGGGAAGGATTACAGGAGAGAGGCTAATGCTACATTAACACTGATTCTATTGTCCAACAATCACTGAAAAATATAAAGCTCATTGCCAAGTGTCCATGCCAACCACCAAGCTGTTTGCATGTTGCAAACTTTAAGCATAATGTCAACAAAACACATCAGTAACTAAATAACTACTTAGTCTTTTTCATCAGGAGTAAAGAGAGCACATCGCATTTCATGAATAAAAGCAAAAGCTTTAGGAGACCTTTCACACAGGACAGAATAGCTGCAACAGAGTTGTAGTGTAGTGGCCCGAAACACATATTTCTGGCCCTTCCATAATTGTTATACATGTCATGTCTTATGTGGATGCACTGTGCAAAGTGTCTTGTCTGCTATTATGCGTGTTACCATGCAGGGCGGCGCAGGGTCCCGCAGTCGTCGCGCGCCGCTCCAGCGTCAGCTCCGGCGTCCTGGAGCTCTGGGGTCGGGGCTCTCCCGGCGACGTGGGGGCGGCCGGTGTGCGGCGGCGTGGGTGTGTCCGCCCGTAGGGTGCCGCCCGCACTCCTCCACCTTTCTTATGCAGCAGTGGGGGGTTGGCTCCTCCCACTCTCTGCCCCTGGGCGGAGTCTTGTAGTTATAAGGCTGGCAGTGACCTGAACTCACGGCCATTTATTGGTTCTGTCAGCGTCTAGTCAGTTCTGTCTGCAGCTAGTCTCAGTCAGTCCCTAGTTTGCTCGTCAGCTTCTATTCCAGCTTGCCTGTTGCTCAGTATTTTCTGTTGGTCACTCCATCTGCCTTTTCTGTCGACACTCTGTCCCCTGGTTAGTTAGATTCTTTCGTGCAGTCGCCAGGTCCCTAGTCAGAGTAGGGACCGCCGTCCAGTTGTCCGCCTGGAGTTAGCCAGGGTCGAGGCAAGTAGGCAGGGACAGTGGGGTGCGGGAAGTTCAGGGCACCCCACCTGGCGCTCGGGGGGTCAGAGTACCGTAACATAATAACTGGCCCTTAAAACTGTTTTCCATGGAGGCGATCAGCTCCCTCGCGAACCAGCTGCAAGCCCTGGTGCCGGTGATGCAGGATTTATCCACTCGCATGGCAGCCCAGGAGCAGCGGGGGTTGTTGCAGGGGCCAGACACCTCAACCAGTCCAGAACCCAAGTGCCCTCTTCCCGAGGTGTTTGCTGGGGAGAGGAACAAATTTTTCGTTTTCCAACAAGCTTGTCGCTTGTTTTTTCGGATGCGCCCCCGTTCTTCCGGGTCGGAGGCCCAGAGGGTTGGGCTTATAATGTCCCTGCTGCGGGGCTTTTCCCATTCCCGAGGGCTCCCCCTGCCTGCAGTCGGTGGACTCCTTTTTTCAGGAACTCGGGGGTATCTTCGATGAACCAGACCGAGTGGGGTTGGCGGTTTCTCAGCTGTTGGCGTTACATCAGGGGTCGCTTTGTGTGGAGGATTATTGCTCCAACTTCAGATGCTATGCGGGTGATACGGCATGGAACGATAGCGCTCTGAAAGATGTTTTTCTGCAGGGCCTCTCAGACGCGGTTAAAGACCTGTTGATTTCCCATCCCGTTCCCGAGTCCTTAAAGGAGATGTCTCGAGGAAGCAGTGAATTTTTTTTTTTTGCCCAGTCCCCCTAATTAAACATACATTACTAATTACCCCTGTAAATGACTTTCCTAGCTGGTTTCTACTTACCGTTCCAGCGTTTCAGCAACTTATAAAACTTTTTCCCAAGATGGCCGCCAGCTCTTTTCGCATCGCTTGCTGTAGCCCGACGTGCGCGCTCCCGAGACGCTACCAGCTGTGTCTCCATGGCAACCAGACGCCCCGCAGCCGCCGACCGGACCCCTGGAGTGAACACGGCCGACCAGTCACCCACCGCCAGGCAGAAGGTAACCGGCGCAGCCCCCCCCCCCCCCCCATCACAGCGGCAGCCCCCCCGGCCCAGCGCTAGTTCCCCCGGCCTAGCGACAGCCCCCCCCGGCCCAGCGCTAGTTCCCCCGGCCTAGCGACAACCCCCCCCCGGCCCAGCGACAGCCCCCCCCGGCCTAGCGACAGCCCCCCCCCAGCCCAGCGCTAGTTCCCCCGACCCAGCGACAGTTCCCCGGCCTAGCGACAGCCCCCCCGGCCCAGTGACAGCCCCCCCCGGCCTAGCGACAGCCCCCCCCCCCCCGGCCCAGCGCTAGTTCCCCCGGCCTAGCGACAGCCCCCCCCCCGGCCCAGCGCTAGTTCCCCCGGCCTAGCGACAGCCCCCCCCCGGCCCAGCGCTAGTTCCCCCGGCCTAGCGACAGCCCCCCCCCCGGCCCAGCGCTAGTTCCCCCGGCCTAGCGACAGCCCCCCCCGGCCCAGCGCTAGTTCCCCCGGCCTAGCGACAGTTCCCCCGGCCTAGCGACAGTTCCCCCGGCCTAGCGACAGTTCCCCCGGCCTAGCGACAGTTCCCCCGGCCTAGCGACAGTTCCCCCGGCCTAGCGACAGTTCCCCCGGCCTAGCGACAGTTCCCCCGGCCTAGCGACAGTTCCCCCGGCCTAGCGACAGCCCCCCCCGGCCCAGCGCTAGTTCCCCCGGCCCAGCGACAGCCCCCCCCCCCGGCCCAGCGCTAGTTCCCCCGGCGCAGCGACAGCCCCCCCATCGCAGCGACAGCCCCCCCCGGCGCAGCGGCAGCCCCCCCATCGCAGCGACGTCCCCCCCCCCGGCACAGCGACAGTCCCCCCCCCATCGCAGCGGCAGCCCCCCATCGCAGCGGCAGCCCCCCCATCGCAGCGGCAGCCCCCCCATCGCAGCGACAGCCCCCCCATCGCAGCAGCAGCCCCCCCCCCCGGCGCAGCCCGCCCCCGGCACAGCGGCAGCCCCCCCGGCCCATCACTTACCAGGACGGCGGGACAGCTGGACGGCAGGACAGCTGGGCGGCTTCTCCGGACAGCTCGGCAGCTCTGCACCTTCCTCTAACAGAGGATGGTACAGAATGGCCGCTCCAGCGCGCTCCCGAGCAGTGACAGCTCGTCTGCGCAGGCGCAGAAGAGCTGTAGCGGGGAGCACACTGAAGCGGCTCGTGCTGAAAGGAGAAGACCGGACTGCGCAAGCGCGTCTAAAAAAGCAAGCTGCCAGCGAATTTAGACGGAACCATGGAGACGAGGACGCTAGCAACGGAGCAGGTAAGTGAATAACTTCTGTATGGCTCATATTTAATGCACGATGTATATTACAAAGTGCATTAATATGGCCATACAGAAGTGTATAACCCCACTTGATTTCGCGAGACAACCCCTTTAAAGGAGGCTATGGAGCTAGCGGTGAAGGCAGATAGGAGGCTTAGGTCTAGGAAGCAAGATAGACAGGCCCGCAGAGTCAGGGAGGTCGTTTGTCCTATTCCCTCTTCTTCCTTACCAGCCTCTGTTCCCGAGCCTATGGAGGTGGACCCGCTGGACCCCAAGGAGCAACGCCAAATTCGTTTGTTGCCTCATCTCTGCCTCTACTGCGGGAAAGCTGGACATCGGGTGAAAACCTGCCCCCTGAGGCTTCAGCGCTCACAGTCGGAACCGGCGGAAAACTCCGAGTCCTAGGCGATTGTAGGGAGGATCGCCTAGAACTTCAGGTACTTCCTAAGCTTCTGGTACCTTGTCAGGTTAGTTTCCGGAATTTTTCCCGACCAGGGCAGTCGTTTATTGATTCCGGAGCGGCCGCTAACCTGATAAGCCTGTGTTTCGTTAGACCCCTGATGGCTGACTTTGTGGCACTGAAGACGCCAATTAATTTTACCAGTATTGATGCTACCCCTCTCTCTACGGGCCTGGTGCGGTGGAGGACCCCAGTGTTACAGTTCACGGTGGGGATTCTCCACTCGGAAGAACTATCATACCTGGTGATGGAGAAAATGTCGGTAGACATGGTGCTAGGGATGCCGTGTTTGGCGTTGCACAACCCCCAATTCAATTGGACCACCCGGGAGCTGACTAATTGGGGACCATCCTGCCATAGCCACCTTGCTCCCCTTCCTCTCTGTTCAGTTGATACCGCACGCATTCCGGAATACCTGTCTGACTTCCGGGATGTGTTTTCTAAAAGACTGTCAGAGACCCTGCCTCTCCACAGAGAGTGAGATTGTGGGATAGACCTTATTCCAAATAAGCCCATCCCTAAGGGAGCCATTTTTAACTTATCAAGGCGGGAGCACGAAGCTCTCAAGGTCTATATTACGGAGTCCCTGGCCAAACATCATATTAGGCCAATCCCAATCCCCTGCTGGGGCGGGTCTCTTCTTTGTCGAGAAGAAGGATGGGACCTTGAGGCCTTGTGTAGATTATCGGGCCTTGAGTCAGATCACAGTAAAGAACCAGTGCTCTCTGCCTCTGATTCCTGACCTCCTGAATCAGGTGGTGGGAGCCCACTGGTTTTCAAAACTAGATTTAAGGGGGGCTTATAATTTGATCCGTATCTGCGAGGGGGATGAGTGGAAGACAGCTTTCAATACCCCCTTGGGACACTTTGAATGTCTGGTGATGCCGTTTGGCCTGTGTAATGCCCCTGCGGTCTTTCACGACATCTTGGGGGTGTTTTCAGTCATCTACCTCGACGACATCCTGGGATATTCTCCTGACTGGGACTCTCATGTGCAGCACCCGAGGTTGGTACTAACCCGGTTACATGAGTACCAGTTGTTTGTCAAATTGGAGAAATGTCTGTTTGGCACTCAACAAGTGTCCTTTCTGGGGTACGTAATTTCTCCGACTTCCGTGCAAATGGAGTCGGATAAAGTGGCAGCTATCTCCCAGTGGGTCCGACCAGGTAATCTGAAAGCACTCCAACGGTTCTTAGGTTTTGCAAATTTCTATCGCAAGTTTATCAGAAACTATTCAGTCATCGCTCAACCGTTGACCGATCTTACCAGGAAGGGGGCTGACTTGGTAAGATGGTCACCTGAGGCCCTGGAGGCGTTCGATCATCTCAAAAGGGCGTTCTCGGCCGCCCCAGTGCTCATCCAGCCTGACCCACGACGCCCCTTTTTCGTGGAGGTTGATGCATCTGAGGTGGGGGCTGGCTCTGTGTTGTCTCAGGTGGTTAGCGGGAGGGCAGGCTACAGTCCATGTGCATTCTTCTCATGAAAGTTCAGTTCAGCAGAGCGTAATTATGATGTAGGTAATCGAGAGCTATTGGCAATCAAGTGGTCCTTAGAAGAGTGGCGTCACCATCTTGAGGGCGCTCGTCATCCCATCACGGTGTACACTGATCATAAGAACGTGGTATATCTCACCAACGCTAAACGACTCATGGCACGTCAGGCCAGGTGGGCTGTGTTCTTTTCTAGATTTAACCTCATAGTGACGTATCTCCCGGGGGCTAAGAATGTCAAGACTGATGCTCTCTCGCGGAGTTTTGGGGTGCCAGAATGTGAGTCGCTGCCTACCGAAAATATCCTGGAACCTGGGGTTGTGGTTGCGGCTGTGAACTCTGATCTCATTCCCCGCCTTCAGAGTGCTCAGCAGGACGCTGCACCAGGGGTGCCAGAGGGCAGATGGTTTGTGCCAGAATCTTTACGCCTCACGGTTATTGAAGAGTCACACTCGTCAGTTTTTGCGGGTCATCTGGGAGTGCAAGGGACTCTGGATCTTTGCTCCAGGCTCTACTGGTGGCCTGGTATGTCTCGTCAGATACGTGACTTCGTAAGGGGGTGCTCTATTTGCGCTCGCGGCAAGAATTGCCAGCGGCATCCGGAGGGTCCTCTGAGACCGTTGCGCCCCAGGTCACACCTCTCGGTAGATTTTGTTACTGACTTGCCAGAGTCACAAGGGTTCACCACTGTTCTGGTGGTGGTGGACCGTTTCTCTAAGATGGCCCATTTTGTGGCATTAGAGAAACTCCCTTCGGCGATTGAATTTGCCCAGGTCTTCGTTAAAGAAATTGTTCGCCTCCATGGAGTTATTGAGTACATTGTGTCCGATCGCGTGGTTTAGTTCGTGGCGCAGTTTTGGCGGGCCTTCTGCAAAAATCTTGGGACTTCGCTTTCATTTTCTTCAGCATTCCACCCTCAGACTAATGGTCAAACCGAGCGGAAGAACCAGGATATGGTGCAATACTTAAAGGGGTTGTCCCGCGAAAGCAAGTGGGGGTATACACTTCTGTATGGCTATATTAATGCACTTTGTAATATACATCGTGCATTAATTATGAGCCATACAGAAGTTATTCACTTACCTGTTCCGTTGCTGGCGTCCTCGTCTCCATGGTTCCGTCTAATTTCAGCGTCTAATCGCCCGATTAGACGCGCTTGCGCAGTCCGGTCTTCTCCCTTCTGAATGGGTCCGTTCGTGCCGGAGAGCTGCTCCTCGTAGCTCCGCCCCGTCACGTGTGCCGATTCCAGCCAATCAGGAGGCTGGAATCGGCAATGGAACGCACAGAGCCCACGGTGCACCATGGGAGAAGACCTGCGGTCCACTGTGGGTGAAGATCCCGGTGGCCATCTTCACAAGGTAAGTAAGAAGTCACCGGAGCGCGGGGATTCAGGTAAGTACTATCCGGGTTTTTTTTTTTAATACATGCATCGGGTTTGTCTCGCGCCGAACGGCGGGCCTATTGAAAAAAAAACAAAACGTTTCGGCGCGGGACAACCCCTTTAAGGCTGTTTGCAAGCGAGAAGGCTCATCGGTGGGTTGAATTTCTGCCGTTGGCTGAGTTTGCGCTGAACAACCGTACCAGTTCTTCCACTGGGGTTTCTCAGTTTTTGTGCGTTTATGGCCAGCATCCCCGTTTCCTGACTTCTCTTCCTACCCAGTCTGCCTGTCCTGCAGCTGATGTCGCCACTGATGTGCTGCAGGGGGTATAGAAGGAAGTGCAAAAGAATCTAGAGGTAGTGGGGTCTCGCATGCAGCTGCGCAGTGGGAAAAGCCTCTCAGTTTCTGAACCTTACAAGGTGGGTCAGAAGGTGTATCTGTCCTCCAGGAACCTAAGATTGAAGGTCCTGTCCTTAAAGCTTGCGCCACGTTTTGTAGGGCCGTTTACCATTACGCGTGTAATTAACCCGCTCGCTTACGAACTTGAGTTGCCAGCCACGTGGAAAGTGCATAGGGTTTTCCACAAGTCCTTGTTGAAACCCTTTGATGCCTCCTGATAATGAGGGGGGTGGATGCTTGGTGTAAACTCCCACACATAGTGGATACAGGGTGCCAGACCATTCTGATATATGTAGTTCACCATGCAGACCAGCAACCTATTAATGACGCCATGATAATTCGGCGGGTTGCCCTGCATATCCATCAGTAAACCACATTGGTACTGCCACCCTGGGCTCCCCCTGGAGTCTTAATGCCACACTGCATGTGAATGATAGATAATAAATGCAAGGCATTGGTTGAATGTTGGCCAAGATACATGAGCCCACTAACCCCTTCAAGGTTCCTTGCATGTAGTGGGACCCTACACTAATATAAATGCATCACAGAAGGGGAAATCAAGAATTAAAAACAATCACAGAAAAATGGCCGTTACTTACTGACTGAGGAGTGCATATAGATACATCCTCCTCTCACCATGCAGGTAGCTGACTACCAAATGGAGGAGCCAATAACACCTGTCCAGGACACCGATAAGACAACCACTCACACTGTCTCCTGATAATGAGGGGGGTGGATGCTTGGTGTACACTCCCACACATAGTGGATACAAGATCTAAGGCTTTTGCTTTTGTTCATGAAATGCGATATGCTCTGTTACTCCTGATGAAGTAGACTAAGTAGTTATTTAATTAGTGACTTGTTTTGTTGACATTATGTTTAAAGTTTGCAACATGCTAACAGCTTGGTGGTTGGCATGGACACTTGGCATTGCATAAGCTAAAAGTTATTTTTGAATCTAATTGCTATGTGCAATTGTTTTAATATCAATTACGTACATCTAACCTGTCTAGATGTTTAACCCCTTCTCGCTGCAGCCCTTTTTTTTCAGTTTAATTTTTTTCCTCCCCAATTTCAAAAATTATAACTTTTATTTTCCCCAAAATCTGTGACATCTGGTGTAAGTTTCTGTGTTGGCATACAAAGGAGCAGAGATGCTCCTAATACATGAAGAGGCGTGCACCCCTTTATATAATAAGTTCATTGTGCCACGGTGAAAATTATATTAAGACCGGCATTGGAAATGTTCTTAACATGTTCAACTAGCCGTCCAGATAATTAATACAAAAATCAGGTGGTGCACTGCCGGTCAAAGCCTGAGATCTGTGGAGGGTGGACAGTCACAACTTAGGTCGTGAGATTCCCCAAATAAGACACAGAAAGTAAGGTGTTTAGAGTTTTAAAGATACATTGAGGTATAGCAGGGAAAATGTTTTAATTAGAGAGGAGCGAGCGTACTCGTTCCAGTATTAGGGTGTTCGAGATGCTCGTTACTCGAGACGCGGTGCTCGACTCCATTACATTTCCTTCCCTGAGAAATTAGCGCGCTTTTCTGGCCAATAGAAGCACAGGGAAGGCATTACAACTTCCTCCTGTGACGTTCCAGCCCTATCCCACCCAGCTGCAGTGAGTGGCTGGGGAGATCAGATGACACCTGAGTATTAAAATCTACCCCGCCCGCAGCTCCGCACAGATGCATGGTGACAGAGATCAGGGAAAGTGCTGTCTTGCTGTAGCTGTTATAGGGAGTGTGTTAGGTGTTATATTCGTCTTCAAGAACCCCAACGGTCCTTCTTAGGGCCACATCTGACCGTGTGCAGTACTGTTGTGCAACACTGCTAAAAGCAGCCTCTTTTTTTTTTGTATATCGGGCGTGCAGACCATAGCATCCTCAGTCTGCAGTCATTTTACTCAGTACAGGGACAGTACTACAGGGAAAGAGGTATACTGGCTATATAGGCAGTGGGCTTTTTCAAAAAAATTGGGGAAAAATACTATATTTGGGCTGCCTGTGACTGTCTTCAGTTTACTGCGTGTCTGCTGGGGGTAGTACTTGCTAATTAATACCCAGCTAAGCGTTACAGCAGGCTTGCGCATAATTGTTTCCTGGCTCTGCTGTGCCCGTTACATGACGGCCGTCATCCCGCCAGAGGGAAACAGTATACATAATATACGCTGCATACGGTGTCTGCTGGGGGTAGTAGTTGCTAATTAATACCCAGCTAAGCGTTACAGCAGGCTTGCGCATAATTCTTTCCTGGCTCTGCTGCGCCCGTTACATGACCGCCGTCATCCCGCCACAGGGAAACAGTACACATTATATCCGCTGCATGCGGTGTCTCTGGTTTTTCACCTCACCATTTTAAAAAATTGAGGCAAAATACTTAAGGCCTACCACTGGGCTTTGTCCACTTCACTGGTTCTGCGCTGTGAATTGCAGCAGCTCAGTCATACGCACCTAGGTCTCACTACAGGCTTGCGCATAATTGTTTCCTGGCTCTGCTGCACCCGTTACATGACCGCCGTCATCCCGCCACAGGGAAACAGTACACATTATATCCGCTGCATGTGGTGTCTCTGGTTTTTCACTTCACCATTTTAAAAAATTGAGGCAAAATACTTAAGGCCTACCACTGGGCTTTGTCCACTTCACTGGTTCTGCGCTGTGCATTGCAGCAGCTCAGTCATACGCACCTAGGTCTTACTACAGGCTTGCGCATAATTGTTTCCTGGCTCTGCTGTGCGTTCCGTAAGCGAAGTCAGCCTTCAACCACAGGCCAATAAGCGGCACATTTAATCACAGCGTTCTGTTTCTGCTCTACTCGTAGTACACCATGCTGAGGGGTAGGGGTAGGCCTAGAGGACGTGGACGCGGGCGAGGACGCGGAGGCCCAAGTGAGGGTGTGGGCACAGGCCGAGCTCCTGGTCCAGGTGTATCGCAGCCGACTGCTGCGGGATTAGGAGAGAAGCAAGTTTCTGGGGTCCCCAGATTCATCTCACAATTAATGGGTCCACGCGGTAGACCTTTATTAGAAACTGAGCGGTGTGAGCAAGTCCTGTCATGGATGGCAGAAAGTGCATCCAGCAATCTATCGACCACCCAGTCTTCTACGCCGTCCACAGCTGCAACTCTGAATCCTCTGGCTGCTGCTCCTCCTTCCTCCCAGCCTCCTCACTCCATGAAAATGACACATTCTGAGGAGCAGGCAGACTCCCAGGAACTGTTCTCGGGCCCCTGCCCAGATTGGGCAGCAGTGCTTCCTCTCCCACCAGAGGAGTTTGTCGTGACCGATGCCCAACTTTTGGAAAGTTCCCGGGGTCCGGGGGATGAGGCTGGGGACTTCCGGCAACTGTCTCAAGAGCTTTCAGTGGGTGAGGAGGACGATGAGACACAGTTGTCTATCAGTGAGGTAGTAGTAAGGGCAGTAAGTCCCAGGGAGGAGCGCACAGAGGATTCGGAGGAAGAGCCGCTGGACGATGAGGTGACTGACCCCACCTGCTGTGATAAGCCAACTGAGGACCGGTCTTCAGAGGGGGAGGCAATTGCAGCCGCAGGACAAGTTGGAAGAGGCAGTGAGGTGGCCAGTGGTAGAGGCAGGGCCAGACCGAATAATCCACCAACTGTTTCCCAAAGCGCCCCCTCGCGCCATGCCACCCTGCAGAGGCCGATGTGCTCAAAGGTGTGGCAGTTTTTCACTGAGAGTGCAGACAACCGACGAACTGTGGTGTGCAAGGTTTGTCGCGCCAAGATCAGCCGGGGAGCCACCACCACCACCAGCCTCAGCACCACCAGCATGCGCAGGCATATGATGGCCAAGAACCCCACAAGGTGGGACGAAGGCCGTTCACCGCCTCCGGTTTGCACTACTGCCTCTCCCCCTGTGCCCCAATCTGCCACTGAGATCCAACCCCCCTCTCAGGACACTGGCACGACCGTCTCCCGGCCTGCACACACACGCTCACCTCCGCTGTCCTCGGCCCCAGCCAGCAATGTCTCTCAGCGCAGCGTCCAGCCGTCGCTGGCGCAACTGTTTGAGTGCAAGCACAAGTACGCCGCCACGCACCCGCACGCTCAAGCGTTAAACGTGCACATAGCCAAATTGATCAGCCTGGAGATGCTGCCGTATAGGCTTGTGGAAACGGAGGCATTCAAAAACATGATGGCGGCAGTGGCCCCGCGCTACTCGGTTCCCAGTCGCCACTACTTTTCCCGATGTGCCATCCCAGCCCTGCACGACCACATCTCCCGCAACATTGTACGCGCTCTCACCAATGCGGTTACTGCCAAGGTCCACTAAACAACGGACACGTGGACAAGCAAAGGCGGGCAGGGCCACTACATCTCCCTGACAGCACATTGGGTGAATTTAGTGGAGGCTGGGACCGAGTCAGAGCCTGGGACCGCTCACGTCCTACCCACCCCCAGAATTGCGGGCCCCAGCTCGGTGCTGGTATCTGCGGCGGTGTATGCTTCCTCCACTAAACCACCCTCCTCCTCCTCCTACGCAAGCTCTGTCTCGCAATCAAGATGTGTCAGCAGCAGGACATCGCCAGCAGTCGGTGTCGCGCGGCGTGACAGCACAGCGGTGGGCAAGCGTCAGCAGGCCGTGCTGAAACTACTCAGCTTAGGAGAGAAGAGGCACATGGCCCACGAACTGCTGCAGGGTCTGACAGAGCAGACCGACCGCTGGCTTTCGCCGCTGAGCCTCCAACCGGGCATGGTCGTGTGTGACAACGGCCGTAACTTGGTGGCTCTGCAGCCTCACGCACGTGCCATGCCTGGCCCACGTCTTAAATTTGGTGGTTCAGCGGTTTCTGAAAAGCTACCCACGCTTGTCAGACCTGCTCGGAAAGGCGCGCCGGGTCAGTGCACATTTCCGCAAGTCTAACAGGGACGCTGCCACCCTGCGGACCCTGCAACATGGGTTTAATCTGCCAGTGCACCGACTGCTGTGCGACGTGCCCACACGATGGAACTCTACGCTCCACATGTTGGCCAGACTCTATGAGCAGCGTAGAGCTATAGTGGAATACCAACTCCAACATGGGCGGCGTAGTGGGAGTCAGCCTCCTCAATTCTTTTCAGAAGAGTGGGCCTGGTTGGCAGACATCTGCCAGGTCCTTGGAAACTTTGAGGAGTCTACCCAGATGGTGAGCGGCGATGCTGCAATCATTAGCGTCACCATTCCTCTGCTATGCCTCTTGAGAAGTTCCCTGCAAAGCATAAAGGCAGATGCTTTGCGCTCGGAAACGGAGGCGGGGGAAGACAGTATGTCGCTGGATAGTCAGAGCACCCTCATGTCTATATCTCAGCGTGTTGAGGAGGAGGAGCATGAGGAGGAGGGGGAAGAGACAGCTTGGCCCACTGCTGAGGGTACCCATGCTGCTTGCCTGTCATCCTTTCAGCGTATATGGCCTGAGGAGGAGGAGGATCCTGAAAGTGATCTTCCTAGTGAGGACAGCCATGTGTTGCGTACAGGTACCCTGGCACACATGGCGGACTTCATGTTAGGATGCCTTTCTCGTGACCCTCGCGTTACATGCATTCTGGCCACTACGGATTACTGGGTGTACACACTGCTCGACCCACGGTATAAGGAGAACCTTTCCACTCTCATACCCAAAGAGGAAAGGGGTTCGAGAGTGATGCTATACCACAGGACCCTGGTGGACAAACTGATGGTAAAATTCCCATCCAACAGCGCTAGTGGCAGAAGGCGTAGTTCCGAGGGCCAGGTAGCAGGGGAGGCGCGGAGATCAGGCAGCATGTACAGCGCAGGCAGGGGAACACTCTCCAAGGCCTTTGACAGCTTTATGGCTCCCCAGTCAAGGCTGAGTCGGCGGGAGCACTGTAAAAGGATGGTGAGGGAGTACGTAGCCAATCGCATGACCATCCTCCATGACGCCTCTGCTCCCTACAACTACTGGGTGTCGAATCTGGACACGTGGCCTGAACTTGCGCTGCATGCCCTGGAGGTGCTTGCTTGCCCTGCAGCTAGCGTCTTGTCAGAGAGGGTGTTTAGTGCGGCTTGGGGAATCATCACGGATAAGCGTAGCCGCCTATCAACCGACAGTGCCGACAGGCTTACACTTAAAGATGAACAAAGCCTGGATTACCCCATACTTCTCTTCTCCACCAGCGGTACGTAAACAAAACGTAGGCTGCACCCACGGATGGAAGCATCGTTCTCTATCACCATAAAAAACAGGGACCTTTTTAGCTTCATCAATCTGTGCATTATTTTCATCCTCCTCCTCATGCTCCTCCTCCTGAAACCTCACATAATCACGCCGAACGGGCAATTTTTCTTAGGCCCACAAGGCTCAGTCATATTACTTTTGTAAACAATGTTTATACGTTTCAATTCTCATTAAAGCATTGAAACTTGCACCAGAACCAATTTTTATTTTAACTGGGCTGCCTCCAGGCCTAGTTACAAATTAAGCCACAGTAACCAAAGCGATTAATGGGTTTCACCTGCCCTCTTGGTTGGGCATGGGCAATTTTTCTGAGGTACATTAGTACTGTTAGTACACCAATTTTTTTGGGCCCTCGCCTACAGTGTAATCCTAGTAATTTTTATGGGCTTCGCCTGCACTCATGCTACAGCAAGGTGAGTGGGGTTGGCCTACACTTTTGCTACATAAATGTAACTGGGGCCTTGTCTATACTGCAACTACTGAAATGTGAAAGACGGTTATCTCCCTAAACTGCTGCAACGGGAATGTTACTGTGGCCTGTCTTGACTGCTACTACTACTGAAATGGAACTAAGACTGTGCTTCCCCTATACTGCTGCTAGTGATATGTTACTGGGGCCTGTCCCTAATGCTACCGCTGAAATGTTACTAATTCTGGGCTCTGACTATACCGCTGCTAATGCTATGTCACTGTGGTGTGGAAACAGAGGCTTCCCAAAGATATGATGGTGGCGAGGCCATTTCCCACCAACGCGGTTACTGTTAAGGTACATATTACCAGTCTGACTGGGGCATGCAGTGTGGGCCGAAGCCCACCTGTATTTAATCTGACGTTAGCTCTGCTGTCCAGGGCACTGCAATGGGATTTGCTTATGTACCGCCGATGGGTTCCAGGGAGCCACCCATGCTTTGGGTCCACACGGACTTCACATTAGGGAGTTGTACCCTGCCTGTGTCTATGTATTAAAAACCCCAGTCAGACTGTGGCATGCAGTGTGGGCCGAAGCCTACCTACATTTCATATGACGTTACCTTAGCTGTGCTGGGCAATGCAATGGGAATTATTTATGTAATGCCAGTGGCTTCCTGGGACCCACCTATGCTGTCGGTCCACACGGAGTTGTAACTGCATGTGTCTACTTATAAAGAACCCCAGTCTGACTGGGGCATGCAGTGTGGGACGAAGCCCACCTGCATTTAATGTGACGTTACCTCAGCTGTGCTGGGCACTGCAATGGGATTTGTTTATGTACCGCCGGTGGGTTCCAGGGAGCCACCCATGCTGTCGGGGGCACACGGAATTCCCATTGCAGAGTTGTACCTGCCTGTGGCTATTTATAAAAATATGAGGCCAGCGTGTGGCATGAGGGCAGCTGAAGGCTGCGCAGACACTTTGGTGTGCACTGTGGACACTGGGTCGTGCGGGGAGGGTTGGGCAGCATGTAACCCAGGAGAAGTGGCAGTGGAGTGTCATGCAGGCAGTGATTGTGCTTTGTTGGAGGTAGTGTGGTGCTTAGATAAGGTATGCCATGCTAATGAGGGTTTTTTAGAAGTAAAAATTGTTGGGGGGGCCCACTCTTGCCGCTATTGTGGCTTAATAGTGGGACCTGGGAACTTGAGATGCAGCCCAACATGTAGCCCCTCGCCTGCCCTATCCGTTTCTGTGTCGTTCCCATCACTTTCTTGAATTGCCCAGATTTTCACAAATGAAAACCTTAGCGAGCATCGGCGATATACAAAAATGCTCGCGTCGCCCATTGACTTCAATGGGGTTCGTTACTCGAAACGAACCCTCGAGCATCGCGGAAAGTTCGACTCGAGCAACGAGCATCCGAGCATTTTGGTGCTCGCTCATCTCTAGTTTTAATATAATATTTATCAAAAGTTATATTCTATACTAGCTGATATACCCGGCTTCGCCCTAGTTAATTTAGTACTGGTGTTTATCTGGTGTTCACACGGAAAATCTTATAAAGTCGTGGTTACTTTAGAGATACTGAGGAAAAAAATATGTTCACCATTTTGCATGGTTCTTTGCGTTACCCAGGAAACACCACATGGAGGTAACCATGCGACGTTTTCTTTATATAAAATGACATCAGGAAGTGAGAACTTACGTAAAATTTGGATGCTAATTCTTTTGCGCTTAGAATTGAATAATCGAGTTAGGAACCATTAGTTTTTTCTACTTATGACATAATCAATGCCTGTGCCAAATTTCAAATTTCTATGACAACGAGAAGTGAATTAGATTACGAACGTAAAATTTGGACGCTAATTCTTTTGCGTTTAGAATTGAATAATCGAGTTGAGAACCATTAACTTTTCCTATTTATGACAATCAATGCTCATGAAAAAAATTTCAAGTTTCTATGACATCGGGAAGTGAGAGAATTAGATTCCGTACATAAAATTTAGACGCTAATTCTGTTGTGCTTAGAATTGAATAATCGAGTTAGGACCCATAAAATTTTCCTATTTATGACATTTATCAATGCTCGTGCCAAATTTCATGTTTCTACGACATCAGGAAGTTGGAGAATTAGATTCCGTACGTAAAATTTGGATGCTAATTCTTTTGCGCTTAGAATTGAATAATCGAGTTGAGACCCATTAGGTGTTCCTATTTATGACAATCAATGCTCGTGAAAAATATTTCAAGTTTCTATGACATTGGGAAGTGAGAGAATTAGATTCCATACATAAAATTTGGACGCTCATTCTTTTGCACTTAGAATTGAATAATCGAGTTGGGACCCATTAGCTTTTCCTATTTATGACATAATCAATGCCTGTGCCAAATTTCAAATTTCTATGACATCGAGAAGGGAGAGAATTAGATTAGGAACGTAAAATTTAGACGCTAATTCTTTTGCACTTAGAATTTGTTATGGAATTCAATGTTCCGTCAATATGCTGTGAGGCTCCAAATCAGAGGTGGTTATGGCGGCCGCCGTGAGAAAGCAATGAAACACAGAGATCAGGCCTGTGTCTAGAAGCAATCTGTTTATTCTGTACATTGTCATTTCTTATACAAAAAATAGGAGTATCAGTAGGCGTATCAGTAGGCGTATCAGTAGGCGTATCAGTAGGCGTATCAGTGCAAAGGCTAGTGTTACAAAGTTCAATCTGTTATACTGAGGTCAAAGTACTAAGGTGGTGAATAATTGCGTTTTCTCAATAAACATGGCTTCTTTTGTTGGAATGTAGACTGGCTGTCTAGTACCTTGATTCTTTATCACAATCTACATTTTAATCACATGCCCTAGACAGCAGTTAATGATCGAAGCATTCCATTATCCTTTGATCATTGTAACGAGATTAACAAGATCTTGGAGACATGATGGACATTTAAGATTACACCTCTACTTAATGTAATTAAGTACTAACCTAAATGTACAAGCATTTATCAGAGCTTTTCATAGGACACAGAATAGAGTGTACAATTTAGGCCTAAAGCCTCCAGAAACGTATATCAAAGATACATACATATATAAATTAGTATGTTCATAACCCTCACAAATTCAATAATCGAGTTAGGACCTATTAAGTTTTCCTATTTATGACATAATCAATGCTTGTGCCAAATTTCGAATTTTTATGACATCGGGAAGTGAGAGAATTAGATTCCGTACGTAAAATTTGGACGCTCATTCTTTTGCGCTTAGAATTGAATAATCGGGTTGAGAACCATTACCTTTCCTATTTATGACAATCAATGCTCGTGAAAAAAATTTCAAGTTTCTATGACATCGGGAAGTAAGAGAATTAGTGGCAAATTAGTGGCGAGTCAGTCAGTCAGGTCTTTCGTCTATTTTTATTTTTATTATATATATATATATATATATATATATATATATATATATATATATATATATATATATATAGATTGGGATTAATAATTCTGTCATACCTCTATAGGGTACTGTAGTGTTACTTCAAGGGCTTTTCCAGGCAGTGTTGGCTGTTAGTGCTGGGCCACAACAAAGTCGAAGCTGCTGCTCTGACCCCTGTGTAGTGGCCAGCACTTATAATTGCAGGCCTAGTTCTCATTGAAATCAATGGAAGCTTCATTTGTCATTGCAAGCTGGGGTCCCACTGATTTCAGTAAAAACTGTGCCTGTAATTACAAGCTCCGGCAATTACACAGAGGGTCAGACCAGCGTCTTTTGCTCTGACCCCGATGTATCCAGGCACTGACCGCGGGTGCTGCCTGGAAAGCCCATTACATTTTTATTGAAGCACTTTGGTTGCTAGTGTTATGGGTCATTGTGTTGGCCCATGTGTTCAGTGCAACTTATTGTGAAATGAGCAGGATCAAGATGAAAAAAGGTGAGAAGAGGCTTTGTGTGTAAGTATATACTAAATGCTTAGTATGCTTAGTCTACATTCCCTGTTTTAGGGCCCTGTTAGACGGAATGACATCGTTCAAAGAATCGTTCAAACAAGCAAAAGTGCATTATAATTATTCGGACTAAACATGAGCCAACGTGAACAATGAACAAGAATTGTTCACTTTTTGATTGCCATTCATTTTATGTTGGCATAAAAACCATTGTTGGCTCGTTTACTTATTGTTTCTTTTAAACAACGCTTGTTCAGTCCTTCTCATTCAGTGAATGTGAAAGACCACACAATGCTCTTTTGAATGAGACAAAAATGTGTCTGCCTGTCTAAACAGAGCGAACGAGTAAGAGGTGACATCGCTCATTCAAACAAAAATCAGCTCATTTGAAAGGACCCTTAGCTACAGTACCCATCTTACCTACAAGCCATAATGAAACAAAGAGTATAGAAGAAATGAGCAAGAGCAAAAAAAAAAAAGTGTAAATTGAGACAAAACAGAAAAGAAAAACCACCTGAGAAGATGATCTACCTGGAAATAAAACTACATCATAGCACTAATGGCATCTGAACTTGCTACACTAATTAAATAAGTTGATGCTATATAAAAATGGGAAGTAAATGAAGCACAGACATGAGTAGACATCAGTAAGACTAGACTTTTGTTTCTGTAATGAGTTGATTTGTTGAATTTGGCAAGACTGGGATGTGAAATCAGTGATGGTGCGTGTTGCCTGCTCTCTGGGGTTAGACTCCTATTGTCTTATCTGCTGTTCTGAGAACACCTCCATTGTGGTCACATAATAGCATATAAATCTAGAACTGCTATGGCATGCAAACAACCCATTGCTACTAGTCAATGTGGATGACATCAGAGCATTCCTTGTAGTCTGTACATGTGGAGGTGGGGCAGAATGCAAACACAGAAACACATCCAGGTCTACAGTAAGGGAATCGCCTACTGCTTATGTTTTAATAATTAAAGCCAGGTATGATATTTTTTGTGACATGTTTCTGTTTTCTAATCGTAGATATCTTTATGCTATTTTCTGTATGGGATTATAGTAACGGTGGCCATCTTGCCCATGCGGTTGTTAACAGCAGAGATACACTTTACAGCAGCTCCATGGGCCATAGGAACCAATAGTCTGGGGATGACTTATGTGTTCTCTACATACTGTGACATGCACAGAGGTCATTTTGCAGGGAGCAGAAGAGGTGATCTGCTTACATCCCCTAATGTTCATTTGTGCCCATGTTATCTTCCTCTAGCTTCGTTATAGTCTGTTGTTCAGCTTCTTCCTAGGAGCCAAACAATGGTAACACCAAATGAGTCAAATTTAGTACATGTTAAGGTTGGTTTACACGGGTCGATGATCGCTCAAATGACAGTTTGAATGACAGCTTTGAGCGATCATTTTGCATAAAGTAGTAAGTAGCTACTCAGCTACTTAAATACAAATTAGGTGAGCAAATGAAGCCTTCCCTGAACACTGTGCTCAGATCCTTTGTTCTCCACAGGAAACAATGCTATCAGCACTCCCCATGGAGAACTTCTGATAAAAGTGAGTGGCCATTTTTAGGTTAGCTTGAATTTAACGATCAGCAGTGCCTGAAAAGCGGATGATGGTCGCACATTTAGACGCACCGATTATCGCTAAAATGATTCCCCATAAGCGATTTTTTTTTAGTGATCATCGGCTGGTGTAAATGGGCCTTTAGACCTGAGCATTCACTATAATGGGGTCTGTCTGGCTGTTGGCATGCCATCTGATATTTAATAGGACAAAATAGAGCAGCACTACTTAAGGGCTCCTACCCACTAGCGTTTTTTTTCACTGCAAAATTCGCAGGTTTTTTTTTTCTACAGGGGGTCTATGGGACTTGTAATGTTAAAATCGCGATTTACCGCGAAATCGCGATTTTATCTTTACAACTCCCATAGCCCAAAGACCCCTGCAGAAAAAAAAACCCTGCGAATTTCGCAGTAAAAAAATACGCTAGTGGGTAGGAGCCCTAATCTTGCATTTTGCATACCTCCCAACTTCAAAGCCAGTGAAAGAGGGTCAAATTAAATGTCATGCACAGCATATCACAGCAAATCTTTTGTTAAGCCACGCCCATCCTCTCCTTGAAATACCATGAGTATGTTCTTAAGACCATATTCACACATTTGTGCATTGCCCCTATAAAAATTGGGTGCAAAGAACATCAGCTATCTAATGTTTAAAAAGCCCCACACTGTGTTCTGTTCTTCTCTGTTGAATTCAATGGGAGCTGTGCCTGCAGTACCAAACCAGACTGCTGTAATACAATGGGAGATATAAGGCTAGATGAGCTATGACAGTGTTTCCCAACTCCGGTCCTCAAGGCACCCCAACAGGTCATGTTTTCAGGATTTCCTCAGTATTGCACAGGTGATGTAATTATTGTCAGTGCCTCAGACATTGCCACAGGTTATCTTACTATAGAATATCCTGAAAACATGACCTGTTGGGGTGCCTTGAGGACCGGAGTTGGGAAATACTGAGCTATGAGGTTCCTTTTAGTTTGTTGCATGGAAAAAAAAAAAGTAGGATGGGTAGCATGTGCAGAGATGAGTCATGGAAGACGTTTTCATGGTGTTCTGGGCCTAGGTAAGAGAAAGGTAAATAGGCAACACAAATCAGAGAAGATGTCACATATGATGACTCGAAGTAACTGCACTGTAATCAATATCGCTTTGTAGAGCTAGTTTCTGCCTATTATATAGAAGTTTACGAGAGCTGCACCACTGTATCTAAGCCCACTGTGTTACAAAAGTTGTATTAGATTTATGCTGTCTCCAATATATCAATATTTTTTGAGGCGGAGGAATCAAAACTGATGTCTTTAACTTGTAGACCTGGTCTTTTAAGACCCTGGCAAAATTCCTAGCTGTTAGTGCTGCAGCTGTAAGTCATACATAGCTTGTGGCTGGAATTTGTGAAGAGAAATAAAGAGCAGCGTCAAGTTCATCTTTTGCAGTGGAACCCATGAGCCTTTAGCTATGCCCAGGGGCCTAGGGTAGACCACACAGAGCAGCATGACCATACTACAGCCAAGATATGGTTCAGCGCAGTTACAAACTGAATGTTAAATAGCTGCATAATTTTGCAGGGAATAGCAACTCTACCTGCAAAACTGTGAGGCCACTTACAATCAATCTGTAAAATGTGGCTGTCAGGATTCCAAAATGTGACCGATGCAGCCCTTCATACTGAGCTATTTAGCATGCTGGATAGCTCCCCTGATTTCAAGTCTTGTGTTCTTCGTTCCTTTTGCCCTGCTCAATGTCCTGGCACTGTGTAGTCCACCCAGTGTTTTATACCTTCCCCAATTAGTCCCCTATATAAACCTGGTCCTACCACTCGCTCCTTGCGTGTTTATTGGGCCTTGTACCTCTAACCAAACTATCCTCCACGCGTACCTGCTACTCTACAAACCGATCATCTATCTCGTGTACCAGACCTCGGCTTTTCCTCTCCATTTTTCTACTGCTTAAACCCATTGTACTGCAGTACCATTTTGTGAATCAGACCTCAGCTAACTCCTGACTCCTCTTCTGCCTACACCCACTGTACTGCACTGCCATCTTGTGGACCCGACCCGACTACTCATTGACCACGCTTTCCTCCAGTAGCAGCTACAACACAAGATTCCAGTCCCGCGCAAGACTCGTGACCGCCTACATGCTTTTCAGCACAGATTTTGGCTTTCATCTTGGCTGTCTAGAAGCTGCTCTATGGAAGCATTACCCTCAGGTGTCAAGATACTGACTCTGCAATGTAAAAAATACTAATATTGATGTTACATTAATTGGCAGGGGATGGGGAGCAGCAAATTGAGTTAAAGGGGTTTTTCCATAATTAAATCTACAGGACAGGTGATAAGAGTCTGATTGGTGGGGGTCTCGCCTCTGAAACCCCTACTGATCCGGAGTGCTTCTACTCAACTATCTCCGGCAATGCATTGAAATTAAAGGAGAGGCAGCGCATGTGCTTGGTCACCGCTCCATTCAAGCTCCTCACTGTGGGGAACAGAGGGGGACACAAGAACCCATTCTTGAGTTCAGTGGGGGATCTCAGCAATGAGAAACAGTTGACACTGGGAAAATCCTTTTAGGTTTTAAATGGGGAAGGGGCAGGGGTGCCAAACTAAATCTTTGTCCCAGGTTCAAGAAAACCTAGTTAGACATCTGCCCTACAACTGCAGGGAACAAACATAGGGAGACCTGATACGCCCATCTTTATCCTTTGCCAAGAGCTAAGGCTAGGAGCAGGTAAGGCGGGGGCTGAGAACAGTTATTAAGCCCTTAACACTACAGCACATACAATTACACCCTGCAGGTTCAGGGTATGTATGGAGGGCGATCATGGGTCGTTCCTGCTCGCGGGTGTCAGCTGTGTCTTACATATGACACTTGACCGCAACAGCTCTGATAAGCAGTGCCACTGATCAGAGCTCTTAACCCTTTAAATTCTGCTGTCTATTCTAATGACCCAATCAATCTTCATGGGTCCCTCACTGCCTCCTGCAATAAGATCGTGGGTTGCCATGGAGTGGCATAATAGATTGCCTGTGGTGCGGCTTGATAAATTGCTTGTCAGATCGCGGTATAATGTAATACTATGGCCTTACGTCATACTGCAGGAGCGATCAAAATATCGCAAGTTCTTGTTCCCTATGGGGACTAAAAGATTGCAAAAATGTATTAATTAATAAAATATCTAAAAAGGTAATCTAAATAAAAAACAAATCCCTTTTACAAACGCAGCAGTACCAAATAATTTTTGAAGTTTTTTTTTTTTTATTGTAAATATGGTAAAAGTCCAAACTATCTTTACCCCCCAGTGAAAGATGTAAAAAAAAACAAAAAAAAACATGCCAGAATTGGGAAAGGGGGAAAAAAAAAAAAAAAAGACTTATGCTCACAGGATTTAAATACAGGAAAACCTTAGACTTGAAAGGAGGACTTATTATTATGGTGGGGGGGGGGGGGGGGGGGGGGAAACTCTCTTTGAGGCCCCCTGGTGGTTTCAAAACCAAAGAAAGATTTCTTTGAATCCACAGCATTAAATTGAATGTTTATTCACAAAAGTGAGACAAGTACAAATAATAATAGACGCGGCAGCACGTTTCAAAGCTGCATGAGGCCTCTTTAGCAAGCAACACTGCGCTTCTTTGATCACCCAGTCTCCAAGAAAAAATGTAATAAAAAGCAAAATCAAAACGTCATATGTACTCCAAAATGGTACCAATAGAAAGTACTGTAAAAAATGAGCCCTTGCACAACTGTCGACAGAAAAAACGAAAGTTAACTGTCAGAAAATAATTTTCAAAAATTAAATACTTTTGGATAAAAATTAAAGTAGTATAGCAAAAAAAATATAAATTTGGTATCGTAGTAATCGTACTGACCCATAGAATAAAGTTATGAGATCATTTTTGTTGCAGTGTGTACACCATGGAAACAAGATGCACCCAAAATACTGGAATTTCCATTTCACTCCCCTTATAATATACTAAAAATCTTTTAAAAAATTCTATGGTACATTACATACTACCACTGAAAAATACAACTTGCCCCACAAACAACGAGCACTCAGACAGCTACGTCTATGGATAGATAAAAGATGATTTTTTTTAAAAGGGGAGGAAAAACTGAAAATGAAAAAACAAAAGGGCTGCACCCTTATGGGGTTAATGGGCAGCATGGCAATGAGGTGGAGTGAGCCCGGGTTACAGCAGGACGTGCAGCAGAATGCTTAGGATATCGATTTCAAACCGGGACTGTCCCGCTCAATCTGGGGCCTGAATAATTTCTGGTGCACATTGCCTAAACTGTAAGACTCAAACAGCAGGGCTAATAGATATGTAATGGAGATGCCCAATTCTGAATAGATACTGGGTAGAAGTACGTTCTTTAATAGAAAATGTGTATAAGGATACTTTAGATCATACCCCCTTTGTATGTGTACTTGGGTATGTAGACAATTTACCAATAGCTAGAGATGAAAAATTAGCAGTGGCAAGATTACTTTATGTCGCAAGGAAACGGATAGCCCAACATTGGCTAAATGAAGCCCCCACAGTAGCTGATCAAGCGGTTACTGCCCTGGGAAAGAGGGGTATACATTAAATGTAACACTGAGCACTAATACAAGATCTTGATGAAGTGGATGTTAATATTTGACACCTGTGAACTGATTGAATATTAGTGATGAATGCATCACTTAAGAGAAAACACAATTAAGACTGGGCACAGAGAATGGAGTAAACAGATAACCTTGCTGCAGAAGCTACTAGTTTGACAACACTAATGACGGTAGTGGACAGATGTAAAATGTCGCTTTGGGGCACAAAAAATTGAAAACTTTACTAAAAAGCATTTAATAAAAAAAAAAAAAAAAAAAGCACAGCCTAAGCTGACAGTGCAGTCATGCTTGTGATAATAAGATGATTGCTGAAAAGTGATCCCAATGTAGTGGCCCAGAACATTCCTGGCCCCTCCATAAATGTCATACATGTAATGTCTTGTGTATATGTGCTGTGCCAATTGGCTAGTCTCTTATGTGTATTGCCCAGCTGCAGCAAGTGAGAGGTTAATATTTGCAAGAGACTGGGAGATGTCTGCAAATGTATCAATTTATGTCCGGTCATGTGGTATACTAGAACCTATAAGTGTGTGAGAGCAAGGAGTGGGTTTTTCTTCTGGAGTTCTGTCCTTCTGGGTTCCTGAGAAAGTGTGTCAGCCACATGGTGGTACCTTCAACCCTCATGTGGTGAAGAATAGAAGAGAAAGGTAGGTTTCCTGAGGATCCTAATGCCAGAAACCATTAAAAGCGGGAGTGAGAGCGTGAGGAGAAAAAAAAAGTCCAAGACCACCATACAGAGGTGCTGTGTTGCAAGAGTGTCTGTGGAGTGACCCCTACCCCTATCCTCCTCTGGAGAGTTCCCCTTCCAGAAGCGGTACCTGACAGATAACGCAGGCCTGGACCAGTGTCATCCTGAGCTTCTTACCTGCACTAGTGTGTTACTGATTTGTGTGAAATTGAAGTTTCCAAGTCAAGTTTTGCCAGGCCCTGACCATTCCCAGGGACTGAGGTACTTTAACCTTACATTGCGTGTGAATTCTCTTTATTACCACTGAGGGTCATACCGATGGGTAATAGGAACGATGGCATCACGCGTGACAAACATGTATTCCTGTTCCATCTATATTCACCATCCCTCTCTTAGGGGTGTCCGGAAGAGGCCAAGCGCTGCTCTGGCCGAGGCTACGTGTGTCCCTCTGGGAGCAAGCCTGGTAAGTGCCACCATGACAACTAACCACTACCCTCCCAGCTTCTCAGCATATTGAAAAATGAAGAAGATCCGCAGCAGGCAAAGAGATGTAAAAATAGTATTCTTTTTATTCCAATTCCATAAAAATAGATGGTACAGGCAGCGACGTTTCAACCATTACTGGTCTTTATGCTTGATAAAGACCAGTAATGGTTGAAAAGTCGCTGCCTGTACCATCTATTTTTATGGAATTGGAATAAAAAGAATACTATTTTTACATCATCTCTTTGCCTGCTGCGGATCTTCTTCATTTTTCAAGTTGGTAATATATAAAGGTTGGTCCACCTTTATTGATCGGCTGTGCAGAGAATTCTTCCCCATGTTTGGGTATTGAGAGCAGTGCTGCGGGATCCTTCTTTTCATGTTGTGAGCTTCTCAGCATATGCCCCGTGTCCTGAGTTACCCTTTGGGACACTGCACCTACAGAAGAGGAAGTGTTAGCATATTTGGAGGCTCAGTGACCAGAGTACTGTCAATGCGATCATCATGACAGTCTGGATGTAACAGGCAGCCAGGGTCCTGCTGCAACAGCAGACATCAGAACGAGCTCTGATCCTGGTTGGAGCTCTGATGTTGTAATCAGTGCTAACCACGGCATCTGAGAGATTTTGAGAGGACAGGGGTTCCCTCACACTCCCCATCAACCTCTCCCCGCCCCCCCCCCCCCTGCCTCCACAATACAATGATGGGGAACTTATGGTTGCTACGGTAGCTGGAGGTCAAACAATGGCCTACAAGTCTGTCAGTCATAAAGGTGTACTGGAAACATCCAGAGATATATTCTAATAGGCTATGTGTCAGTGTGAAAGATGACTTTCGCTCCACGATCTCTAAAGGCAGGCACCAAGTTTCCCTTATGGAAACTTAAATAAAAATTTTACATAGGACATATTTAGTTCCACAGAGAATGCACCATCTCTACCCATCCTCCACCCCATTGTGCTTTTGGGGATGTCAAGAAAGGGGGGATATGCTTCACACATGGTGGACATGCCTGGAGGTCAAAAGGCTATGGCCACAGGTTCACAACATTCTCAGTCAACTGTTTGCAGGTCCGATTTCCAGTTCTCCTACAGTGTTCCTGCTGGGGACAGCCCTCTGTGATTTAGTTATCAAACTCATAAACTGATTCAACATGTATGTATGGCTACAAGAATCCATATCGCCTCTAAATGGAAATCACCTACTCTTTCCTTCCCAGAGGTGCTTAATAAAATATCCTCAATGATGTTATTTGAAAGTAATCATGCGATTAGAACAGACACTGACAAATTTCCAAGAAACCTGGCAACCCTGGACTGAGTGCTTAGAGATTCCAAGGCTATGCCATTATATATTATCCACCCAATTACTATTCTAGCAACCAATTACACACGTCATATAGATGTTCCTGAATGACAATGTGGATTCTTGACGACCCATGGGTTAAAACCCCCATGTTAACCCTTTTTCCTTACCCTTTTTTTTGGTGTGATTTATTAGCCAATGTAGGCATATATAATTTTCTATGGTGATATTTAGCTCCCCGCGAGGGGACTTAATGTTATAAGCTTATTATATGTATGCATATAAAACACAATAAAAACCTTTGAAACTAAAAGATGACAGTTTCATTAGAATATACTGCACCCCAAAAACAGGGAGACATATGTATTGGCAACTAGTGGTTTCTGCAAATAGGAAATGGTGCCTGGAAAAAGTGCTAACAAAGCAGCAGCTCCAAAATCAAAAGGCTGCCATTTCATTTCTCGTGTTTGAATCAAGTTATACATTAGGACCATATGTGGGATATTTTTAAAAACAGCAGAATCAGGATTACTGAGATTTGCTTCTCTATTAACTTCTGCTGTAATATAGGAAAAAAAATGTTTAAAACTGAGAATCTGGGAAAAAACTAATTTTGAAATTTCACCTCCACTTTGCTTTAACTCCTGAGAAACTAATAAAGGATTAACAAACTCCTTAAATGCCATTCTGAATACTTCGAGGGGTGCAGTTTTTCTGTGGGATCTTTCGATCCCCACTCCAAGCCCCCTTAAAAAATGAATTGGTCCTTAAAAATAAATTTTGGAAAAGTTTAGCAAAATTTGAAAAATTGTTACCTAACTTAGAAACTTATAATGACCTGAATAAAAAAACAGAAGTTTAAAACTGATGCCGACATAAAGTAGACATATGGTTAATGTTACTTATTATTGTGTGCTGTTTTAAAAGCAGAAAATTTTACATTTATAAAAATGTTATTTTTTTTTAAACAAAATGCAAAACGCATTGATCAAATTTTACCCCTAGCATAAAGTCCAATATGTCGTGAAAAAATCTCAGAATTATTTGGATAAGTAGAAGCATCACAAAGTTACTATCAAATAAAGAGATGCGTCAGATTTGAAAAAATAAGACTGTCTGGTCAGGAAGGTTAAAGCAGGCTCTGGTGGGAAGGGGTTAACTAGTAGGTTTTTCTCTGATGACATTCCTGGTAAGTTGTGTGGAGGTCCTGAACAAAACATTTTCTGGAAGTCCCCCTTTTCCTCTATAGGAGGCCTCTGAAGAAAGGCGGGGAGGGGGATTCCCACAAGATGAAGGAAGAAGAAAATTGTCCTACAACAATACATTACACTGCTAGAATAAAATCACAAAGTTTATTTTATAAAAGTACTAGCCCGGGTACCCGATACAGAACGCGTGCAATACAAAACGGGACATATTAAGTAAGAAAAGATGGTATCAGAAAGTAGGCATAGATACGTTGAAGGACACCTATGCTGATTAATGCTATGTTAATGTATTAACTTAAAATAGACAAATTCAATGATCCTTGCGTTGATTCTAGAGTCGTCCGCTAGCTTGCTCCGGCGTCTCAGCTACTCGTGTGGCTGCTACTTTAAGGCCTCTCTCACACAGAGCATTTGCAAAAACGCTGTGGTTCTCAACGCTGCGTTTACAGCATTTTCAGCCCAGCTGAAAACGCTGCCCATTCATTTCAATTGGAGACACACAGCTGAAAACGTCAAAGAATAGAACATGCAACGCTTTCGAAACGCAACGTTTTTTCAATGTGAGCAGCCCCATTGAAATGAATGGGAGCCTTGTACAGCATTTAGCGCAGCACTGAAAACGCAGCGCTAAACGCTGTACAAAAACGCCCTGTGTGAGAGGCCTAAGTGCAGCTGTTGTCCTTCTGCAAAAACAGGTCCTTCGCTTGCTTGGCATCTTACATCAGAAACAAACAGATTTTGTGTTTTAGTCGCATACAAATCCCCAGTTCTGGTTCGATTTGAGTAAAATTTGGCTTTTGTTGCCATTAGCAACCAATAATAGCTCAGCTTTCATTTGTGATTCTGCTGAGGTAAAATGAAAGCTGCGCCATCATTGGTTGCTAAGGGTAACAGTTCTCAATCCTCAGTGCCGAGATGAAATGAAAGCTGCTCTGTGGTTGCTATGGCGCCAAAAACAGTTTTTACTTCATTTTTGCAAACTGTTATCCACACAGACATCCAAGATGGAATTAGGAAGGACAAAATGGGCAAATGGTTGGTGGCTCCACCAGGGTTAGACTGGGGCTAAAAAGCAGTCCTGAAGCACAAATTTTCAACACTCAGTATGACTCTTCTAGTGGGAAATACTTGTTGGAAATAATCAGGAATACTAGAGTACGTAGAATCCATTGGTGAAACCAAATTTTGGGGGTTACTGCATTAGAATTCAAGCAAAAGGCAAAAAAATGCAAATAAGGTTTCCAAGACAACAACATTTCTGAAATTTTTTTAGCCTATAACCTGCTCCAGATTAGGATTATACTATATGCAAAATTTCATGTCAATCAGTCGTACAGTTTGTGCAAATCAGGTTAATTCCCTCGCCTCAATGAGCCCTCTGTTGTAAGGGCTGCACATACAGTTCATTTTCTATTTTCTGTGATTTGCATTACTATAGCCTATTGCACATGGTGGCGATATTTGGGCTGGCAGCACCTTATTGACTACACCAATAATTTCTTCTCTACCGTTTGGACCACACTGCGGGTAATAGTTGCTCCACTCTTCTCTTTTCCTTTTTTTTTAAATTTTAAAAACATGATGTGTATTGTCAACTCCTTTCATTTTACCCAATTCTTATGTTCAAAAATATTTTATTAGACGACAAGTTATTTGAAGTAAACATAATCAACAAAGGTAAATGGGCTCAATGTATACAGCATATTACATATGCCAGGCCCTGCCCAGGTCGGGGGTCTATAGATATCCCCGCTGTCAGTTTTACACAGAATCTTTGTTGTTAGTTTACTGAACATACTCAACTTAACACATCCTAAAACAAAAGGTAAAATATAAGTAAAAGAAAAGAGGAAAAGATGGGGTAGGGGGGCTACTAGATATCTTCATCCTCTTAATCAAGTTATTGTGATCGCTATAGGCCATATGTGCCCAAGATGATCCAATTCCTAAATCTCTGAGATGTTTGGATCTGCACCCATGGTTGCCAGGCAGCACAGAACCCCGGATACTTGTATTTATCTTCAGATCTTATTTCCTCATATCTCATGAGAATGTTCATGGATTCTACCCACAACGCTCTGGAGGGAGCAGTCGTGGTACTCCATAGCCTTGGGATGATCTGTCTGGCCGCCACAACAAAGAGGCGTAACAGTCTTCTCTTTGGAAATGGAAACATTGATAGGACGACAGTTTGCAGAGTTAAGGCAGAGGAATTGCATGCTAAGTTGTAGAGGGACATATCACCCCATAGGTTGGCTACTGGAGAACATTCCTACCATAGGTAGATCATGTTGCCCACCTCAGAGTTGCATCTCCAACATAGAGGAGAAAGCTGGCTATACATTTTATGTACTTTCTCTGGGGTTCAGTACTGTTGGGTTAGGATCTTATAATTTACCTCCTGCAATCTACAGTATGCCACCACCTTGTGCGACAAGAGGAAGGCCTTAAGCCAGAGCTCCTCCGGGAAACACCTGCCCAATTTTCTCTCCCACGCAACCACAAAGCTCGGCCTAGAGTCCCCCATATCTTGACTCAGCAGCGCCATATCAATCACTGAGATAGTGTGTCTGGGGGAAGGGGTCTGCAGATACACACAAAGCTTTGAAGGGGGTGAGGGATCTGGTGAGGCTCTCCCCAGGTGTTAGAAAGTCCACAAATACTTAACTGAAAGTATTGTAACCAGGCCTTAGCAGGAGTCACAGATTCTTTAAGGAAGTCCCTAAGGGGTCTCGATCCTGTTTGTGAGTAAACATCTCTCAGGTGGGAAGTAGGGAATCCGTGGAAAAAATAGCAGAGAAGAGCACCACAGTGTGGCCTTAAACTGAGGATTATCTATCAAAGGAGTGAGCGGGCTGGGGGAGGTAACTAGTTTAAATCAGGGAATCCCATCCAGATTTGCAGTATCTGCTCAAGGAGTGGTAAGGATACCCCTATATAGTCATGGCACTTCCTCAAGATCCAGAATACTCCCTCTAACCAAATTGGTTCCTGGTCATATTCTATTTCTACCCAAATTTTGTTAGAGCGATGGCGTAGAACACATGTGTCAAACAGAAGGCCCGCTGTCCGAATCCGGCCCGCTGCCTTTTGTTATGTGGCCCGTGGCGTACAGACACCGCTCACCATTGCAGCGATTACCAGCAGGGGTGTCGCAGCTGCCCGCTGGTAATCGCGCTGTTACTGCTAATCCCGGCGCACACTGATGTCAGTGTGCAGCCAGGATCCTCCTCCCGAGTCCCCTGCTCATCAGTTCCTCAGGAGAGGACTCGGAAAGGAAGCGTGACGGGCGCACACACTGACGTCAGTGTGCACCCAGGCTCAGGGCAAGCAGAGAGAGAGCAAGGCTGACAGGAAGGAAGAGGTAAGTATATGGGGTTAGGTGGGTGCTGCTTATTACTGTGGGGTGGGGGCTGCTTATTACTGAGATGGAAGGGCTGCTTATTACTGGGGAGGGGATATTATTGGGTGGGGGGGCTGCTTATTACTGTGGGGGGGAGGGGGCTGCTTATTACAGGGGAGGGGGTATTACTGGGTGGGCTGCTTATTACTGAGTGGGGGCTGCTTATTATTACTGAGGGGGGCTTATAATTATAACGTTGCTATGGGGGTTATTACTACTAATTGGGCCACTGTAGGAGTCGTTATTTTTACTGGGGCCACTATCAGGGTCACTATTAGAACTCGTTTATACGGGTGTAATTGTATTTCGGTCGCACAAATAGGCTGCGTATTTGCGCAATCGAAAATCGCTTATACCTGTATATTCGCATACGTAAAAAGGAACGCAGGTGGGCCCATTGAAATAGTGCGCAAATATGCAGTGAATACATAGGTTTCCTGCCCATTCACCACGTATTTGCATGGCCCATTCACTTAAATGGCCTATTGGGGTGCGTAGGACGCAACAAAATAGGCTCGTGCTGTTTGAAAATATACATCAGGTAAATGAACTCATTGACATCAATGGCTTCTAGTCACTGCATATTATGTACGCAAATACGCTTGTGTAAACGAGCTCTTACTGTACTGTTGTAGGCCCCCTGCACACGGGCGGAAATTCCGCCTGTGGAAGCTGCCATAGGATTGCGTTAGAAAACGCAATTCTATGCAGATGGCTGCAATTTGTCTGCGCGAAATCTCGCACGAAAAACAAATCGTGGCATGCTCTATTACTGTGCGGGGCAGCCGGCACATCACAGAGCCGTGGGAGCAGGCGAGTGCCGCGCTGGTTCCTGCAGGGGCTCGGGTTGGGTCCCGCTGCGAGAATTCTCACAGCGGGATCCGACCCGGCTGTCTGCAGGCAGCCTTACAATCGGCCCTTTGAAGGTCACCATAAGCCTGATGTGGCCCTCGGTGAAAATGAGTTTGACACCCCTGGTGTAGAAGGTCGAGAACAGAGTTTCTGATGCACAATCTGTAGTATGAGGAAAAATCAAGTAAACCTACTTCCCTCGAAAGTCTCACGCATTAGGAGGTCATGTTTTAATCTTGGTCTAGGTCCCCTCCATACAAATCTTTTCCTACAGAAAATCAAGTAGCCTTAATAGTTATTCCTCCTAATCCAGGAAAACAGCCAGATACCCAACAGAACTTTCGCGCTATATCACTATTAGGGCTCCTTTCCACTAGCCTTTTTTTATCGCTGCGTTTTTTTTCACGCGATTGTCAATGGGACTTTCTAATGTTAAAAACGCAGCGCAATGCACCAAAAACGCAATTGCATTGCGTTGCGTTCTTAACATTACAAAGTCCCATTGACAATCACGTGAAAAAAAAATGCAGCGATAAAAAAAAAGGCAAGTGGAAAGGCACCCTTAAACATGGATATCAAAATCTATGCAAACACTCTAGCCTCCAGCAGGCATCTCTCTTGCCTTATTTGATTAAAGATCATCAAGTAGGTTTTGTAAAAGGTCAACAAGCATCAGATAACACTAGATAACGAATTTTGAGCGACAAATCATACTGTGTAAATAACTCATAACTCAAATGTACCATACATGTAGAAACAGTAAGAAAAATAGCATGGAGATGGTCTTATGCACAAGTTTGTCTAGCCCATATATATCCCAAATATTCAGCTAATTGTTGGAGAAATGGTGGCGGCCAAGAATGTTTGCTGCATATATTATGGAACTGCCATCTTCTCCATCAATATTGGGACTCTAACCAACTGGAGAGGATGATAAAGCACAGTCCAGGAATCTCCTTCATTGGCATTGATTAAGATCAGTTCCCATGTGATCATGCCAGTTCCAAATTCCGTCCTGTAAAGTGCTGGCACTATTAAACAAAGGCCACGATCACATATTTGCTTTTTAAAATGCTGCTGTAATTGCGGTATAACTCTCCTATTGATTTCAATGGGGCCACGCAAACATGCACTTGAATGCAGTGTTTTCGAATGCTGCGACTTTTGAGCACTGTCTGCTCTATTGTGCCATGTTTTTGCACTTTTTAATGGACCTCCTCAGCCATTACAATGATGGTGTGCATTAAAAACCACTGTCGGACAGAGTAACCGGTGTCCTAAAATGGCGGTAAAATGCTCTATGTTCCAAAAAATGGGATAAATGAAGACTAAAGCTAGTTCTGCAAAAAAACAAGCCCTCACAGAGCCCCATTCATGAAAAAATAAAAATGTTATGGCTCTTGTAATGCTGTGACCCAAAAGCAAATCTTAACAAAAAAAAGTTTAGTGTATAAAAATTGTAAAACATAAAAAACTTTATTAACTTGGTTTCACCCGAATCATGCTGACTTGGAGAGTACGGTTATCTCATTATGAATTCTGCATGCCATAAAAATAAAGTAAAAAAAAAAAAAGCTATGGTCGAATTTCTTTTCCTAATCCAAGCCCCCAAAAGTGTATATGTATCCAAAAATGATGGTATTAAAAAAAATGCTACTTGTCTTGCAAAAAACAAGCCCTCAAATGTTGATGTTGACAGAAAACTTAGTTATGGCTCTAGAAATGCGGTGATGAAAAAAACGGATAAATTGGTTGGTCATTAGGGCATAAATTGGACCCGTCACTAAGGCCTCCTTCCAACGAACGGACTTACGCCGCGTAAATCCGCGGCAAAAATCCGCTGCGTTGCCCCATGCTATTAGGTTCTATTGAACCTAATAGCACAATGCTCACGATGCGTAATTCCACCGCGGAATTACGCACCGTGAAATCTCCCGTTCTCACCCGCAGCATGTTCTATTTGCTGCGGGTGTACGTGCTGACGGCTTCCATTGCAGTCATTGGAAGCCGTCCATTCACGCTATCTCCCGCTGCAACCAGCGGAAGATAGCGTGAAAAAACGCTTCCCCGCCTACCGCCGCGCGTCATATGACGCGGCCGGCGCGTCACGTGACGCGGTGGGCGTGTCACATGACGCGACGGCGGTGGGCGGGGAAGCGTCTTCACGCTATCGTCCGCTGGTAAGTATGGGGTCTCTGGGGGGCGCCGTGATGGGCTTCACTGCGGAATATTACGCGGCGGAGCCCGTCACGCTCGTGGGAAGGAGGCCTAAGGGGTTAAATAATGGTTTCTTTAATTTGCTTGGGTCAGAAATATGCAGTAGATGTGTACTATTTTAAGCAAACATTTTACCAGGTTTAACAATTCTTGCCCTTTGTTGTATCTCCATCTAGTGGCAAAAGCAAGAACTGCAGCCAAAGATATAGTGCATAAAGTTAGATTAGGCCTCATGTAGAAGAAAAAAAAAATCAAAGCAAATAATTCCATTACTCGTCCACAGCTGTCAGTCTCCACCTGTATCCTGATTTATGACTGCTGACCCTCACAGAGAAAGGTTTCACATGGGCATAAGTCACCTGCATATCACACATGTATTGTTCATGCACGATATATGCGGCGCTAAACACCCATTGATTTTTATTGGGGAACTCACACCTGCATTTTTATATATGTGAAAAAAAACAGTATGTCAAATTATGGTGCATATTACATGTGGAATATGCACCAATATAGCCTTTGGGGATTTCAACATACACAGTGTATTCTATGTGCGTGAAAAATATGTGCATCATACGCAGAACATATAAAACCATGTGAGTTAGCCCCAAAATGAAATCTGGCATCTGATTTCTTGCAATTTTTTGTGCATTAGCATATATTTATTAAAGGGGTTCCAGGACAACTTCCCTTTAATAGACCTGTCTGTATCAAAACAAGCAGAGCTATACTTACCGGTCCTTCGCCGCTGGGATTCAGCCTCGTAGTCCTGCTGTGGTTCTGGCGTTTGTTACGACCGCAGCTGTCACAGGAAGTTAGGTGACTGTTGCAGCCAATGAGAGTCCACAGCATCATGTTCCTGAGCTCCTGGCATCACATACATTGGCTTACAATGCATCAGTGCAGCGGGGTGTATTTCCGCGGTGTATAAGCGCCCGACTGAAGGACTCCGGCTGCCACGACACCCGTACGCCTCCCTGCAATCTCACGCGGAGGGGTTGGGGGGCGTTTGCAGCCATTGCCCGCGGGCGTAAGCTATCACAAACAACTGACGCCTGCGCTACATGAAGAGAGGTCGCTCCACGATCTCTCTTCATACATACTCTGACGCTGCAGGATGTTAATGTACATCCTGGAGCAGAAAGGGGGTAATGGTCTGTCTTAAAGAAATAGGACAGGATTATATTCTAAACAGTGAGCTGGCTTATTTATTGTCCAGAACCCAGTACTGAAAATAAGAAATCAAATGTTTTCAGATATGAATTTGGAGATAAACAGATGAGTACACGGACTGCATTTTCTGTACAGATAGCTGGACCTCTATCCATTCGTTTTTTTCCCTTCAGCAACCAAAATCATTTTTGCTTTTTTTTCCCTCAGCGCTAGCAAAAAGTATGGGAATGGGTTCATTTTGTTTCGGACATTTTTATATAGAATTTGTATAGTTTTGAATCACAGGGCACATATGGCGACTGTTTTGGTTGGCGTTGGATTATTTTTTTATGTTTATATTGTCATTTTATAATGTAATTTTTTTTAAACTTATTTTTACAAGTATTTTTGTTAACATCTATGTTCCTATGATGTCATAAGACCGCTGGGGGACATTCACATGGTCTTTCTTTTTTGTTTGACACTTTTCAAGTGTAGCTGGGGTATCTATAGGAGCAGCAGCCATAGTAGCCTGAATTGCAAGGGAAAACTCCCCCCTATAGTGACAATAGTCACTAGCAGAGCTGATCTGGGTCTGCTAGGAGCCTGCAACTCTGCTGTAAAAGGGGGCACCCGGCAGCCACCTGATTGCTGGGTCACATAGTGGAAGTAACACTTGCACTTAAAGTACATAGTTCTCATTGAGTGCTATGTATTCAGGAAAGGAGGAACAGTATTTTGCACCTGCATGCTGTTAGAAAGTGGTGTTTTATACCCGCTCTTGTATTATGCAATATTATTCCAGTGAGTATGGCCACTGGCAGTGGTTTTTGATATTTCCTTTTTCTGTGATTTCTTTGTAATTTGTTCATAGCAAGGCTCTAAACGCATTGCACCTGGTGACTCTTGCGTATGTACTTTGTGTTCTACCAAAGAAATCAACAGATGAAGCAACTGGCATTTCAGTGCTTTTTATTTCTTCTTTAGTAACACAATCTAGGATATACTGTAACTATGCCCACTTCTGGTTTTAGCTCAGCATACATGTTTCTAGGCTATCTTTCTCTTAACTAGGGTGACCTGGCACGCCGATTTAGAAGGGACAGGCCCGCATTGGGACCCTACGTCCCGCTTTTGTTCCACTCTCAGGACACGGAGTCACAATTAAAGTGATTACTAGCCAGGGTGAGGCGGCATCCTGGCTGGTAATCACTCAGCGGCGCTGCAGCTGGATGCACCCACTGACATCAGTGTGTGCATCCAGGATCTTCCTCCCTGCATCCCCTGACTTTTCCTCTTTGGTTCCGCCGCAGCAGGCGCACATTTACTGCTGTAGGCGCACACTTCCCGCTGCAGCACTGACTAGATGATGCAGAGCCAAGTATATCGGTCTCAGAGGGGCTACTGTGGGATGGGGGAATGTCACTATTAATACTGGGGGTGGTATAGGGGACAGTATTAGTAAGTGTCCCCTATATCAGACCCAGTAGTAGTATTCCTCCACTGGCGCCACTGTGGGGGGCACACTATTGCTCCACTGGCGCCACCATGGGGGGGGCACACTATTCCTTCAATGGTTCCACCATGGGGGACACGTACTGCTGTTGTCGATATAGGTTTCACTACTACTACTACTACTAGTTGCCACTGACTACTGACTGTACTACTGACATTTTTGAACCACTCAGTGGATGGACAGAAAACAATTTTCTTCAGATTTGATCAGTTAAGATTCATTTCTATGTTCACTTTTATTCCTGATACCTTCTATGAGCCATGTATGAAATGCTGTCCATACGCATGCATTACGTATAGCAGCGTTTCCATACGCATCCCTGCTATGAACATATTGGGGAATTAAAATAAATAAATAAATAAATAAACTCTGTGCATGTCCCTGATGTGTCATTCCCGAGCATGCGCAGCCCGTACGTGGTCTTTGCTGGCAGAGCGCATGGACTGTAATGTGTCTATAATGCTGCAGGAAACTCGCAGCATTGTACACATATATGCCGATGTGAACGAGTCCCAAGTTTGCTTTCACATCTGCATTATGGCCCAGTTAAAGGATTCTGGCGCTCTGCTCCGTTTTTTTGAGGAGAGAACGGAAATAAAAAACGGAAGATAGATAGATCCTTTTTTTCTTATTAATTTAAACCGGGCTTCAAAAAAAAACAAAAAAAAAAAACGGAAAGGCTTCCGTTTAATTCGATTCCATCAGATTTCAATTCTTTTGGACATGAAAATAAGTCTGCAGTCTCCTTTAAGAAAAAATAATAAACATTACCAATGAATAATGCAGTACCAACCATCTAGAACCCACATTTGAATAGCTGGTAGAGCTTAAAATGAGAACTAGTACCAGGAATAGACAAATGAGTCATAACAAACTTCATCTATTCCAGTCAATTCCGCAATAGGTATGACATAATTGAGACAATCTAATCCTTTCAGAATGGAATTTACAGTGTGATTTCTAGTATCTAGCAATCAGGATTCTACCAGCTACCATAAAATGACAGAGCATCCGTTTATGTTGCCATGTAGATAGTTCCCTATTAGGGATGAGCGAGTATACTCGCTAAGGCACTACTCGCTCGAGTAATTGCCTTAGTCGAGTATCTCCCTGCTCGTCCCTAAAGATTCGGGGGCCTGCGCGGGGAGCTGCGGGGGAGAGCCGGGAGGAACGGAGGGGAGATCTCTCTCTCCCTCTCTCCCGCCCCGCTCTCCCCTGCTCCCCGCCGCAACTCACCTGTCAGCTGCGGCGGCCCCCGAATCTTTAGGGACGAGCAGGGAGATACTCGGCTAAGGCACATTTCTCGGACGAGTAGTGCCTTAGCGAGTATACTCGCTCATCCCTATTCCCTATATAAGGGAAAGCAAGGCTACCTCTATTCATGTGAAGGATTGTCAGACCTCTATACCAGGAGGACAAAACTGTACAGTTTCTTTCCTGGCATCTCCCAGATATGGTGGACAAATGAGTAAGATGAAAAACGTTTAAAAAAATTTATATCTGAAGAAAAGGTTGTTAAGCTCTGAACTGCATCTGGCGCGAAAGGAGGGATGGATCCTCTATTGGAACCAAGTCATCCCCTTCGTCCCTCGGCAGTGCATAGATCCATGCAACAGTATGAGACAAGAGAAAACTGAAGACAGGACTTTTAAAATTGAGTTATAAAGCATAATATAGTGGCAGCGGAGTCTTTATTGGAAATGAAGTGTTTAATTTGAGAGTATAAGAACCAGTCCCTGTATGAATTGCTCCATGACATCTCTAAGCCTTGGGCATGAAGACAAGGGTAGATTAAAAAGAGAAGAGTGTTTCAAGCCCATCCCAAACTGTAGGTTGGCCACTAGTGGGAGTGAGGACCTGGTCTATAGGATAGCAGCAACTGATGAAACATTCAATCCCATAGTTGTGTTCAAGTTATGGACCAAAAGGGGACAATGAGAAGGGCTAATCCATAACAAGTATGGTCAATAGTTATAATCTTATAATCTGAAGGCAATAAATTCTCTGCATCCTTAGGGTTTATTCATATAGGTGTGCCTGTGCACTGTCCACAAAAAATATTCAACAGCACACAAATGCCATCCATGTGTTGTTGTCTGATTTGCATGGAGCGTTTTACATTGTATGAGTTGCTCTGTGAAAATGGACCAGAATAGGACTATTGGTATGTATGAAGAAATGCATGTGTGAGTAGCATAAGGGTGCCTTCACAATGGTCCCCAAAAAATGTGGGAGATTTGTGAACTGCAATACATACAAATATGAAACCCATTCTTTGTTTTCCTACATGGCACCGCAATGTGATGATATGCGAGAAACACATTGCATTATGTCCTATCTTTCTGCAATATTGCCCATTGCATTTAAAGGGGCCACATGAAAACGCCTCAAATCTACAGGGCTTTTACATGGTGGCAATTAAGATATCAGGACGGGATTCATGACCCGACATCGCCTCGCCAGTGTATAGGAGCCCTAATTGACTATTATGTACCCATGCACTATAAAGTCCATTTCAGTCTAGGACGGTAAATGGATCAGAAATACTCTAGTGTGAATAATCCCTTAACCCCTTGAGTGGCGGGTTTCCTACCACCCTGTTGTGCCCACCAGGGCAGGTTTTTTAAAATGGTCTAATCATTGAATTTCAACAAATTTTGCAGTTGCGTCTCAAGAGCCATAACTTTTTCATTTTTTCATTGACATGGCCATATGAGGGCTTGTTTTTTGCGGGACAAGTTGTGATTTTTTTAAACAGGGCGGAGGAAAAAAAGGGGCCATGTCATTAAGGGGTTAAATAATGTATTAACTTCCTTTTCTGGGTCATTACGACGCATGGATACCACATGTGCAATTGTATTTTTGATTTTTTACAAAAAATAAAGGGAGACAAGTGTTTTTATGTTTATAATTTTTTCCCCTTTTTTTTTGAATTTAAAAAAAAATTTTTTTGGTCCCTTTAAGGGACTTCCACAGGGACCCATCAGTACCCCTGATCACATTCCAGGGGTCCGATGGTGACAGCCCTTTACATGCTGCAGTGACAGCCCTTTACATGCTGCAGTGACAGCCCTTTACATGCTGCAGTGACAGCCCTTTACATGCTGCAGTCACATAGACTGCAGCATGTAAGGGGTTAACACAGCAGAGCTCGGAGGTTTTCTCTGATCTCTGCTGTAAGAGCTGGTACCTAGCTGTCCTCTCACAGCCAAGCACCAAGCTCTCCCTGCCACAGAGACCATCGGCTTGCTTCTGACAAGCCGATGGTCTCTATGGCAACCTGTAAACAAAGCAGGATCTGGAAAGGATATCAGGAAAGGAGACAGAAGTGGCAGGAGGTTTAAATATGAGGTAGTGACTAAGTGTTTTCCTGATGATGAGGCGGAGCCTTTATATGTGTGGAATATTTTGTCATATACAGTTACAATCAAAATTATTAACCCCTATTGCAAATTAGGTTCATTTGCCAAATTTACAGATTCATCTGTTTGCAAGAAACAAGCAAACAAAAACAAAAACTCAACACAACTAATCTAACAAGTGGATCCTCCAAATTAATCACAAAATGCCAAAATGGAAAAGCTGCAGCAAGAAGGGGTTAAATATATACGTTTTGAATATTATTTAGATGGCAGCTTTGAAGGCATAATTGTGTATGGCTGGTACAGGAGAGGGAAAGGGACCGTTCTTATAATTATTTTATGGCAAAAAGTGGGCCGTCAGTGTTGTGTTGCTTCTGCTAATAATGTGTGGAATTTATAGATTTTCCAATATATTATAGTTAAATGAATATGTGGGAAATAAAAGTCCACTTCTGGAGCTATAAATGTGTTACAGAAAAAGTAATGCAATTAAAAAAAAAAATTATAAACGGTGAAACAAGAATCATTTAAGAAACTTACATTAAAAACAACAACAGGCACAGCTATAAAAGCAAACAACTGCAAAAAAGCAAACAAGACTACAAAAAAGGTCTGCCCCCCCCCCCTCCACCCCTTAATAGTGGGCCATCTCTCACCTTATTTCCCTGTCGCCGATGGGAAAGTAAACAATGTCATAGAAGAGGGAGAAATCTAGAAGTACACTCACCGGTGACTGTAATAGTAACATTAATATCTTAAGTATATGTATATGGTAATACTATACATACAGTATCATAATATTATGCTATATTGGGCATGTGGTGCATCTGACATGGTCAGGCACATCCTAATACCATACATAATAGAAAACAAAAGTCCAGCCTCCTCCACCCCTTAATAGCCGGCCATCTCGCCTTATTTCCCATTCGCGATGACAATAGAAATACAGGTCATGGAGGAAGGGGAAATATAAAATTACACTCAACAGCAGTCACTGGTAAATGTAACTATTTTTAGTAATGTATGGAGGGTATATAAAGTGTAACACTGTACATACAGTACTAGATTATCAATGTGCTCTGGGCATGTGGTCATGCCATACATATTAAAAAATAAAAGTATACCACCGTTATGCCAGATTTAGACATTCTGGCAGTAATCTTCCAGCTTGATCAGATGGAATTGCTGGGCCTGCTCCTGATGATGTCCTGAGTGTTCTTCTGCCTACTTCATTGATGCTCATCTGCTCTTCATGGTCATCTTCTTGATTGTCTTCTTGGGGCTTAGGACATTCGATGATCATAAAGAACGGATGCGCTGTCCAGGGTTTTCCAGTTTGTGCTGACAAATAAAACCCTGCGAATAAGGCCTGGTGGCCTGCTAATATGGTCGAGTGGTGAGCTTCTGCTGCCTCAATCCACTCAAGACTGAATGGTCTGGAGCCATGGCGGATGTTGTTTGACTAAGAAAAGGAAGCAGAGGGATTAGCTGGTATTATAGCTTCTCATGACTGCACTGGGTTACAGTTCTAAAATACAAACTAATTCCAGTATAAATTTATCACCCTAAGGCTGCATTCACACGAACGTATATTGGCTCGGTTTTCACGCCGAGCCGATATACGTCGTCCTCATCTGCAGGGTGGGGGGGATGGAAGAGCCAGGAGCAGGAACTGAGCTCCCACCCCCTCTCTACCCCTCTGCACTATTTGCAATGGGGAAAGGTGGAACGGGGGCGGGGCTAATTCTCAGAACTTAGCCCCACCCCCATCCTGCCTCCTTTCATTTAAAATAGTGCAGAGGGGCGGAGAGGAGGCAGAGAGGGGGCGGGAGCTCAGTTCCTGCTCCTGGCTCTTCCATCCTCCCCCTCCTGCAGATGAGGACGACGTATACCGGCTCGGCGTGAAAACCGAGCCGATATAACGTTCTTGGGAATGCAGCCTAAAACTGCCTGCACACGGACAGATTTAAACATGCGCCTGAGATTCTTGGACACACCATCCATGCGTTGTCCGATGTGAAGGGACATCACACATTTTTATGTGCTATTCTTGTTCAAAAATCAGACAATAGGACATGCTACAATTTTTATTTTCCATGAACTATTTATCCAAGTAGAAAAAAAATCCAACTCCAATGAATGGGTTTCATTAGTCCAAAAGTTGGATGGAAAAATCTTCTTTCTGAAAGCAGCCTAAATCAGGTTACTGTAAGTAATCACCGACACAGAAATGTGTTCTTCCTCTTAGAAAATATTACAACAGACATTTAAGACAGACATACAGTATATACACCAAGAAACTTCATAAAACCAGTATATACACCAAGAAACTTCATAAAAGGTGATATTAGGGCTACAGCCCATGTCTAGCACCATAGTGAGGCTTAGACATATCCCACTCAGTTTCATTACTACTATGACGTTATAACATACAAAGTTGAACCAATACAATTTCTGCCCTAATGCTTACTGGTACATGGGTTTGTGCTGGTCACATCATCATGGCTTGTACCCAGTCCCAATTGCTATGCCGGGAAAACTTCTGGGCTCTGATGTCACCGTGGACCCCTAAGCATTTCATAGGATCTTCTTGGAGGAGCTAAAAATGAAAAATTGAATCTAGTGATTTGAACTATTACTATTATGTGAATCACTGTAAGGAGCCCTTAGGTGTACTATATGGATCAACTATTTAAAATATACCTTAATGTTTGTTTAAAATTTGATCAATATTAGAGACCACAATACAAAATATACACATACAAACACAAAACATTTATGGGTTTAAAGTAGCTAGTACGTGACCCTCTCTGTGAGAACTACTATTATTGCCAAACTTCACACATTAGATCCTAGATGGGGCCAAGGCCCACTGTTCGAATACGGAAATAGATAAGAACTTCGATTTGCTATAAGGTCAGATGATTGATACTGACTACAGATTAGCCCTTAGCGAGCATTGCCCTTAGTGAGTACCTGCCCGCTCGAGACAAAAGGTTCAGGCGCCGGCGAGCGGTGGGTAGCGGCAGTCAGCAAGGGGGAGCGGGGGGGGGGGGGGGGGGGAGGGGGGGAGGGAGATCTCCCCTCCGTTCCTCCCCGCACTCCCTGCCCACCGCCGACTCCCGAACCTTTTGTCTTGAGCGGGCAGGTACTCGTTAAGAGCAATGCGCGCTCGAGCAATTGCCTTTAGCGAGTATGCTCGCTCATCACTAATACTAACCAGAGCAGAATATGCTGAGCCCTTTTAGGTTTAAGGGTCATTAGTCGACACTTTGCGTCAGTGGCCATTAGGCTGAACGATAACATTGAAAAGTCAGACCAAGGTAGGTGCCAGTTAGTAAAGCACTGACCCTGTATGGGAACTGATCCTTCAATCTGGATCTGGTTACTATAGTGTTGCACTGTGTACTTGACTGGGCTAAATAACCAAAGATTATATACCAATAGGTTCTATATGGGAGAAAAGGGCCTTACAGGAGGTTTTTCTCCAAAAATGTTGATGGAGCTTAGATAATATGATCAAAAGATGTAAAGCGTTTACTGACGCACAATATGATCTGTTATAGACAATATTCGATTAATGGAGTACCGCTAGGAAAAAGTGATAAGGAAAAAGATCTGGGGTATTAGTGGATAGTAGACTAAACTGGAGTAACCAATGCCAGTCAGCTGCTGCAAAGGCAAATAAAGTCTTGGGGTGCATTAAAAGAGGTTTAAGGGCGAAGGACGAGAACATTATCCTTCCATTATATAAGGCACTTGTCAGGCCCCACATGGAATACTGCGTACAGTTCTGGTCACCGGTGCTCAGGAAAGATGTCACAATGCTTGAGGGGATTCAAAGAAGGGCAACTAAACTAATACACGGAATGAAGGGACTGGAATACCCAGAGAGGCTATCCAAATTGGGATTATTTACTCTAGAAAAAAGACGGCTAAGGGGTGATCAAATAACTATGTATAAATACATGAGGGGACAATACAAGGATCTCTTCCATGATCTGTTTATACCCAGGACCGCGACGGTAACAAGAGGACATCCGTTAAGATTAGAGGAAAGTAGGTTTCATCACCAACATAGAAGGGGATTCTTTACTGTAAGAGCAGTTAGACTGTGGAACTCTCTGCTGGAGGACGTGGTGATGGCAAAATCCATAGAGGAGTTTAAAAGGGGACTTGATGTCTTTCTGGAGAGGAAGGACATTATAGGATATAAATCTTAGGTTAATTGTTAGAGATGAGCGAACGTACTCGGATAAGCACTACTCGTCCAAGTAATGTGCTTTATCCGAGTACCTCCCCGCTCATGCTGAAAGATTCGGGACGCGCTGCGGAGCGGGGAGCTGCAGGGGAGAGCGGGGAGGAACGGAGGGGAGATCTTTCTCTCCTTCTCTCCCGCCCGCTCTGCCCCGCTCCCCGCTGCGACTCACCTGTCAGCAGCGGAGCGCCCCGAATCTTTCAAGACGAGTACAGCGGTACTCGGATAAGGCACATTACTCGGACGAGTAGTGCTTATCCGAGTACGTTCGCTCATCTCTATTAATTGTCAATCCGGGTATACAGGCAGGTAGGAACTATTAGGGGTTGATCCAGGGAACAGTCTGATTGCCATTAGGGAGTCGGAAAGGAATTTTTTCCCCAAAAGGGCTAATTGGCTTCTGCCCTTGGGGTTTTTTGCCTTCCTCTGGATCAACACAGGAGGATAGACAGGCTGGACTAGATGGACATGGTCTTCATTCAGCCTTACATACTATGTTACTATGTAGTCTCAACTTAATGGAATGAGACCTCATTAATTTTAAAAAACACTGGACTATTCAGTATTGACTTCTTGATAATTATGTGAACAAGGATTTACTATTTCATCGCGTAGTTAGGACGTTGATGTGTCCTTTTTGTATCACGATAATGCGTCTTGCTTTTATATTTGTAATTTTTATTGTTCAAAATAGGGGTCTGTTTTGCAATTTCATGCAATGTTCTTAGTCTCGACGCGTTTCCTCAGCCACCAATCGTTGGGGCTGATTTACCAGGAATTAGTCAGTTCAACAATGCTGACGCTGTAATGCTTTAGATTTGGCAGGTGAGCCTCCACGCCCTTCGGAGCGGAGTTTCCTGCATAAAAACATGGGGTATATCACTTCCTACCAGGATTGTCAGTAAGCTCACACAGAGCTTACAGCGTGAGCATAAGCTATGTGCTCTGAGCAGTAATCTATGACAGCCATTATCAGATCTGTGTCATAAGAGCTTCATATAATAGGAGGGGAGAGAAAATAGTTCTAGTTCCACGAGGAGTATGCCACCGTTGAGAAATGAGACTTTGTGCAGCTATTAAAACTGCCAAATCTAAAAGCATTACAGCGTCAGCATTGTTGAACTAACCAATTCCTGGTGAATCAGCCCCAACGATTGGTGGCTGAGGAAACGCGTCGAGACTAAGAACATTGCATGAAATTGCAAAACAAACCCCTATTTTGAACAATAAAAATTACAAATATAAAAGCAAGACGCATTATCGTGATACAAAAAGGACACATCATTGTCCTAATTACGCGATGAAGTAGTAAATCTTTGTTCACGTATTTATCAAGAAGGTAAGACTGAATAGTCCAGTGTTTTTTAAAATTAATGAGACCTCATTCCATTTAGTTGAGACTACAGTCTATAACAGATGATAAAGTGCGTCAGTAAACGCCTTAAGTCTTTTGATCATATTATCTAAGCTCCATCAACATTTTTGGAGAAAAACCTCCCGTGGGGCCCTTTTCTCCCATATAGAACTTATTGGTATACAACCTTTGGTTATTTAGCCCAGTCAAGCACACAGTGAAACACTATAGTAACCAGATGCAGATTGAAGGATCAGTTCCCATGCAGGGTCAGTGCTTTACTAACTGGCACCTACCTTGGCCTGACTTTTCAATGTCATCATTTAACCTAATATAGGTGCTCATGACCATTTTCCTATAGGCCTCTGACGCAAAGTGTCGACTAATGACCCTTAAACGTAAAAGGGCTCAGCATATTCTGCTCTGGTCAGTATCCATCATCTGACCGAATACGGAAATAGATAAGAACTTCGATTTGCTTTAAGAATAGTGGGCCTTGGCCCCGTCTAGGATCTAATGTGTGAAGTTTGATGGCAATAATAGTAGTTCTCACAGAGAGGGTCACGTACTAGCTACCTTAAACCCATGAATGTTTTGTGTTTGTATGTGTATATTTTGTATTGTGGTCTCTAATATTGATCAACTATTAAACAAACATTATTAAAAGTTATATTTTAAAAAGTTGATCCACATAGTACACCTAAGGGCTCCTTCCCACGGACGTATTTCCGCCACTTAATACGCGGCGGAAATCCGCTGCGTTGCCCGCAGCTATTAGGTTCTATTGAACCTAATAGCTCAATGCTTACGGTGCGGAATTCCGCATCGTAAAATCACCCGGACTCACCCTCAGCATGCTCTATTTGCCGCGGGTGTACGCATGGATGGCTGCCCTTGCAGTCAATGAAACCGCCTCTCCACCTACCCCCAGCCGCGTCATGTGACGCTGTGGGTGTGTCATAGAACGCAGCCGGCGCGTCACGCGCTCTATTGCGCATGCGCGCCGAAGCGTCATGCGGGACCTGGGACGCCAGATCCGCAGTTAAGTACTGGGGTCTCTGGCCGTGTGCAACCGGCCTAAAGGTTCCTTACAGTGATTCACTTCCTTAATAGTGAGAACCTATCTGTCTCAGTGATCCCCCATTATTACTGTTATGGTCTAGTGTAAAATGTATTACATAGAGAAAATATTCACCTTTTTGATGATGATCTTTGCCTCTATGTTGGAAGCATTAAATCGCCCTCGATGGTACTTGGACCTGCTGGTAACAATGATATTCGAAATGATACCTAAGGCATACCAGTCGATTGTGGCATTGTACTCCGCCCCGTTCAGCATCTCAGAAGCCATGAAGTCTGGTGTTTCAGCATATCCGGTGGCTGTGCGATCTCCGTAGATGTCCAAGGGCCAGCCCGAAGTCAGCGATCTTTAGATGGCCCATTTCAGTCACCAGGATGTTATCGGGCTTGAGATCTCTGTGAAATAGAAAAAAAAAATGGTTTATCCCTTTTCATACTGCTAAGAGAGAATCAATCACATTAGCCGATTTGCTTTATAAATACATGAAAATGTTACCTAATGTGTACACATACATTCAGAATATTCTTATGTATGTTTTATATCAGATTTCAAACCATCCTCTATACATACAGAATAATCTGGGATTACAGACCAGGCCTGAGTCTATTACACTATATATTTACGGGTGGACAAGGCACTTCGAATGCAGGTGTTGAATACTTCACACAAGTTCCACGGCTAGAAACTGCCACAAAGGGAAGAGAAGAAAATCAATATCTGGAGGCAGACAGAAGGCTCTGAAAAAATCATAGTACAGAACAGACGGGCAGACTGACTATGTGAGGTTATTACTAGAGGCTGGAGGGATCACACTACTTCATGTTCTCTAATCCGATTTCATTCCACATACTAGAAACATGGGGTTAAGGACTTGTGTACCATGTTGTATTATAGATCAGTGGGCTCTCTGCGACATCCTCTACAGCCTTGAGAAGATATATTATCCACTGGAGTAAGCACAGCATGGCTTAGAGTTACAGTATGTACAAGGGATGTTGCTATTACATAGTCAGATCCATAATATACAGGTTCAGACCAGGCAGAGAGTAATAAGCCTAGAATTGGATAAACGTCTTAAAGTGTTTCGGTACTAACATTTTATAAATGGAGAGTATAGTTGCAGCTTATGAGTATAACACTATTCTTTGTACAGTCCCTTAATGAATGGAGGTCATCATTGACCTTGTATGTGGGCAGTAAGGCTAACAATATGAAGGTTGCCTTACAACATGGGACCACTGTAGGTTGCATAAAGGCCCAACAGCCATTCCATGAACAGCTGCCCAACTATCGCTCCTGCGCTTTACAAGGAGTAATAGCCCTTCTGTGGATGGAGGCGGAGCAGTTGGGAGATCATTCTGGCTCACCTGCCTCCATTAACAGTAAACAGGCAGTAATTCATAGTTGAATAACTGCCTGTTTACATGGGCCAATAGTCACTTGGTTTTTAGTTCTGCTATAAACCAAGTGACTCTGACCAGTGAGCGATTTCTTGCTGCTCAGTACCGAGTACACGGTACGGCAATTGCCCAAATTTGCTCTTCCCAGCGATAAATTGGGCGATAATTGCCCCGTGTAAAAGGTAACTTCACTCATGTACTGTCCTCTACGTATAAACTGTAGTGAGGGGGGGCGTGGCCTGCGGATGACCGGGGAAGACACTTGAGAGGCGGACTCCCGCTACAGCCTTCCTTCCCTCAGCCATAAGCCTCCGGTACTCGGCGAAAATCACCCTCCCAGGTTGGGATGGGTAAGAAGACGGCCCCAGACATAAAATCAGCGGCACTCGCCTCAAAAAAGGGACAATGGAGCGCTTTATCGGCGCTCCGTGCACAGCCAGGAGAAGATCCAAAATGGCGCCGGCCAGCACCAGAGCGCATGTGCCGGCTTCCTCACCCTCTGCAGCAGCAGCGGCTCAACAGAGCCCGACTGCACGGAGAACACAGACCACACAGATGGAAACACAATCAACAGCAGCAACAGCAGGAGCTGGGGCAAGGAACTCCCCACAGAGTGATCTAGCAAACCAAAGCAGCCCAGGGACTGAAACCCAAGGTGCAGGGTCTGCATCCACCATAACTCTAAGGGGGAAACCTGCCCCCCCCACAAAACACCCGGGACGAAGCCCCTCAGCACACTACACAGTTACACTACAACCCTACAGCCCTGATAGGAAGGTGATCCTCACGACTGGGACATATCCCCTGGCAAAAGTGCACTCAGCAGCCCTACACTTGGCTCGCCAGAAAGGGCAACATCTATGGCTGATAACGGTGCATGGAAATCACGCATTATGTCAATCCCCACAAAGGATGAATTAAATGCACTATTCACAAGATTTGAAGAGTCTAACAGACAGGCCCTTGACCGGATTTACTCTGATATACACCACATGGGTCACAGGCTCCTCCAGGTTGAGGAGACGCAGGAGGGAATGGCGGCCATCTTGGAATCTCACAGGCAGGTCATCCAACACCAATCAGATCAAATCTCCAACATTATCTCACACTTGGATGACCTTGAGAACAGAAATAGAAGGAATAACCTGCGCATACGAGGCGTAACAGAAGTAGGACACCAGCTAGAGGAATGGGCCCAAACATTATTTCTACAACTGCTGGGCCGCACACGAGAAAAACCGATCATGATAGATAGAATTCACAGGGCACTGGGCCCGAGAGGCTCGGACCCTAACCGCCCAAGGGACATAATATGCAGGATCCACTTTTATAAGGAAAAGGACTGCATCTTACAGAAAGCCAGAGAAAAAGGGAGACCTCACACATAATGGCCGACCGCTCATCCTGCTACAAGACCTAGCACGCAACACACTGCGCCTGCGCCGGTTGTGTGGGACCCGATCTAGCTTTGTCAGAAACCTCACCACTCTCCACCAGGGTAAACAGTTGCACATTAGTGCAACCTATACGAGTTTTCAACTCCTCACCACACTAGTGTGGCGGCCTAATGCCACACAAAGGTTTTTCTAACAAACCTTTTTCTCTTTTCTCTCCACTCCGCTCTTTCCCTCCTTCTCCCCCTCACACCCTCTCCCCCCCTCCTCCCAAATCCGGTCGGGAAGATAACCCAAGAATTATAACTACACAATGACAAATATCACATTTAGTACTTGCAATGTAAGGGGGATAAACAAACCCGCCAAGAGGGGCCAGATCTTGGAACACCTACATAAACACAGAACAATGATTGTGCTCCTACAAGAAACACACTTCCAAGCAAACAAGATACCCAACTGTAGGAACTGCAACTACACCACTTGGTATCACAGCCCTCATCCTTCTAAAAAGGCAGGGGGCACTTCAATTGCCATACACAAAAACTTCTCCTACAAATTAATCTCGCTATCAACAGACTCTGAAGGTCGTTATATCTTTCTAAACATCCAAGTCGGCAATGAAGTTATAACTGTAGCTAACATTTATTTTCCGAACCAAGCACAGGTCCGATTTGGGATCTGGATACTGGGGGCTCTGAGGACCTTTGCGGACGGCTCCAACATCATAATGGGAAGAGACCTCAACCTCAGCCTAGAACCCAAACTCGACTCCTCTGGGGGTAAGTCTAACATCGCATACACAGCACTCCGCAGGGAACTGGCTAATCTCCGCCAGATTGACCTCTGGCGGATATTACACCCGGGAACAAGAGATTACAGTTTCTATTCCCCATCCCATAAATGCTACCACTGACTAGACTACCTATTCATATCACACACACTACTAGATCGTAATCCCTCAAGCTCAATAGGCTCCCTCATCTGGTCCGACCATGCTCCGGTCTGGGGATCATTGAGAGGGTCTCAAAACGATAGAACAAACATTAGCTGGCGCCTGAATGATAACGCCTGCTTACAGGCGATCCAGGAAGCTATCCAAAACTTCTGCCTGGACCACGCCTGGACCCAATCCCTGCGCCCATAAAGTGGGAAGCACTTAAGTGTGTACTCAGGGGAATATTTATATCTCACGGGGCACGCTTAAAGAGAGAACAGGCAAACTGAGTGACCTAATCTCCCAACTGGATCAACTCGAACACGCCAACAAAATCCCGTCCTCTATAAATAAGGCAGCAGAAATTTCAGCAGCCCAAAACAAAATATTACACATACTAGACCAAAACTCACTTAGCCAGAGGGATAAAACCAAAAGATGGTTTTATGAGCATGGGAACAAAAGCGGAAAGGGACTAGCTAGAGCTCTAAACCCAAAAACATCACAAACTCACGTATTTGCCATTCAAACTCAAAAAGGACTGGTCCACGCGAACTCAAAAATAAATAATTTCCACCGATATTACCACGACCTATACAATCTTCCAGACAGATCTAAAAAACAGGGGGCAAAAATAGCACGAGAGAGATTCCTATCTGGCAGACTTTACTCCAACTAGGATCTCGGACTCAGACCAGACCTTATTAGAAGACGACTTCACACTACAGGAGGTAAAAGAAGCAATCAAGTCCCTCAAGATAGGGAAGAGCCCAGGTCCAGATGGGTACACACCCCAGTTTTTCAAAATCTTAGAGGAACACTTAGCCCCTTTACTGCTCCACACCTTCAACTCCATCTCTGACTCGTGCCCCTTCCCCACACAAGCATTACAAGCAGTACTAACAGTCATACCGAAGCCGGGCAAGGACCCATTAGTCTGTGGTAGTTATAGGCCGATATCCCTCTTGAACACTGACACCAAAATTTTCTCCAAAATTATAGCTACACGTCTACAGACACAAATACCATCCTTGATCCATAGAGACCAGGTGGGCTTTGTGCTTGGGAGGGAGGCAGGGGACAACACTATAAGGACGTTGGCCCTCATGTCCCGGGCGCGGAAATCCGGGCATCCCCTCTGTCTCTCAGTAGACGCGGAGAAAGCCTTTGACAGGGTAAGCTGGGGATTCCTGGAGGCAGTCCTTGAGAGGCTGGGCTTCGGCCCCAAACTCAGGAGCCGGATAATGGCCTTGTATAGGGACCCCTCAGCACGTATCCGAGTCAACGGACAGCTGTCGGATCCAATCCAGATTCGTAACGGCACACGTCAAGGGTGTCCCCTGTCTCCCTCCTTGTACATACTAGTTATGGAAGCTCTAGCGAACGCTCTTCGAGCGAATTCGAACATCTGTGGGATCAGGATAGGCAACACTGAACACAAAACAGCTCTATATGCTGACGACCTACTACTATTTATCATGAATCCCAGAATAGCCCTCCCTGTTGTCCTAGAGGAATTTAAAAGGTTCGGACGGCTCTTTAACTTTAAAGTGAAGCTGAGCAAGTCGGTAATCTTAAACACCACTTTAACAGATGCAGAAGTCACCGCCCTAAAACCATCTCTTCCTTTCATCTGGAGATCAGATGAGATCAAATATCTGGGGGTAAGAATCACACCAGACCTAGACCAACTTTTCCTGAAAAACTATAAATCCCTATTAACCTAACTGGAAGCGGACTTTGACAGATGGAAAACAGTCCCTCTGTCTTGGTTCGGAAGGATCAACACCATTAAAATGAACGCCCTCCCAAGATTTATGTACATGTTCCAAACAGTACCAATAAAACTACCGGGGGCATTTCTATTAAGGGTCAGGAGGTCAATGATGTACTTCATCTGGGAGAACCATAGACCAAGGCGTAATTGGAAGGCCCTGACTGCACCCAGAGATTCTGGAGGAATGGGAATCCCAAATTTAGCTCTTTACCATAAAGCCTCACTAACCAAATGCATGTTAGATTTATTCCACAACGGAACACAGAGGCTTTGGGCGGAATCGGAACAGGACTCAGTCCCCTTTAAAGGAATGGGCCTCGTATGGATACCGGGCAAAGAGAAACAAAGACCTAGGACTATCGCCCTTCATAGAGAACATGATAACGACATGGTCAGAATATGTGACTCTAAAGGGAATGATTAGTAAACCCGGCCCTCTCACTCTGACGGGAAACCCAGAGTTGCCCATCTTCTTAAAAGGATCATACCTGACAATTAACACACCAAAGAATATCTTAAGGGTGCGGGACGTGGTGTCGATGGAAGGGGTTAAACCACTAACTGATTTACTCGGAGACAGAAGGCCCCCCCCCCCCCGAAGCATGGTTCCAATACTTACAACTTAGCCACTACATTAGATCTTTAGGAACCACTCAACAATTGAGCCGTCCCACCACCTCATTTGAGGAAATCTGCATTTAGTCTTCCCCGGAACAATACACAATATAGACACTATATCAAATACTGATCGAAGAGGACACCCGTAACTGTGGGAGGGACATAGAAAGGAACTGGGAATGAGACCTAAACACACCCCCAGAGGAGTCCTGGAAAAAATCATATACTCTGTCAGACAAAATGCAGGAATTAAATTACAAAATACTTATAAGATGGCATTAAACTCCAGTGAAACTAGCGAGGATTTTCCCTCAGTATGCCTAAAAGAAAAAGGGTCATTCATCCACCTCTGGTGGTCCTGTTCTCTGATCCACCCACTATGGCGAGAGGTCAACACTCTTTACTCTACGGTTAGCAGAAATCAAGTCCAATTCACACCAGAAATTGCTTTATTGTCCATGTTCCCTGGGTCAATATCACACGCCAAAAGCTCTCTACTGAGATTCTTTATCTTGGCCACACGTCAGATAATTCCTAGAGCATGGAAAACAACAACACCCCCTTCCAGACTATGGTGGCTGGAAGCTTTAGATCACATAAAACACATGGAGGAGCTTTGCGCTAGGGATGAACTAAGATACGAGAAACATGTCTCCACCTGGCTGATTTGGACCCAATACAGACTTTCACCGGAGCTAACGACTTGGCTAGAGACAGGCATCCCACCTTCCCCGATTACAATTATACCCACAACTATGACTACCGTGTCATCAATGATAACAGACCAATAACTATATAATTATATACCTCAACCTTTTTAAGGTATAGACCGGACCCCTCCCTCCTCCCCTTCTTTACCCCCCCCCCCCCACCTCTTCTAAATACCTTATTTCCCCCTTCTTTTTTTTCTTCTCTCTTTTTTCTCTTTTCCCCCAAACATAAACATACTTCCAATACTCTCTATGGTTGCTTGATATAACTAGTTCACTAAAGGATTAGCACTTAATTGTAGTGTCATATTTCGCGATTATAGAGTTGTTTAAAAATGTTTTAAAAAATGTTTAATTTTGGAAAAATAGAAAAATCTGCCTCAGAAAGAAATTACATTATGAAGAATGAAGACAGAGAATATATTTCTATACTGTTTATTTACTCACACGTTAAAATAATATTGTATTCTTTATAAATGCATGGCAGGCAATAAAATTCTTTTGAACCATAAACTGTAGTGAGCTGTTTATTAGCTTACGACTACATTACCATGCACTGGGGAAGTCAAGACACCCCTTCCACTGCAGAAGCTGACGGAAGTCTCCGCAGTTGATGTACTACATTCCGAGCAGCACCAGGTCCTGCCATACAGACAAAGATACAAAAATGTTAATGCCTGCAATCATTTGGTGTAGACTATAGGACGACAGGGGGATAGGATAGTTACTGTCTGTATGATCGATCAGTAAGCTTAATATTGGTGATACCGTGTTTCCCCAAAAATAAGGCACCCTATGAAATTTGCAGAAGTCCCAAATATAAGCCACCCCCCGATAGTAAGGCATAGTAAAGTGTGCAGGCACGTCAAGAGGCCTGTCCCCTGAAGCCATCCCCGTTGTCTCCTACCTCCAGATGTATAGGTAGATCTCCAGACAGACTGCTGTTATCCTGTCCCTGCTGTGCTGTACGAGTGTGCTGTTGTGAGCTCCCCTTGCTGGCTGGAAAAGTCCATACTCTACGTTCTGTTCCTGCTGTACATGTCTGCTGTGATGAGCTCCCCCTGGTGGCCGGAAGCTGCAATACCATCCCTGCTTACAAGTGGTACAGGAACGGCTGTCTGCAAACAGGTACGTTACTTTACAGCCCTTATTTTTTTATGGCTCTGTGTGTGCAGGCAATCTGTGTGTGATTCTTAAGGCTGGGTTCTCACAGAGCGTATTTCCAGCGGAAATCTCGCAGTTTGGCCACAGCGATAAACAGCGAGATTTCCACCGGGAAAGCGCTGCTTCAAAACCCACGGCACTCAGCCGCTTGTTTTGAAGACACCTGGCTGCACGCTTTTCTGTGGCTGGTGAATCCGCACCACAACACCAGCTTCTCCCAGCTTTGCCGTGACAGATTTGCTGTCCCATGTGGACGAGATTTCTGAGAAATTTCGTCCACAAAGCTGGCCAATTGAGGGATTAGCAGCCACAGACGGATTTGCCGCGGCAAAATAAGACACCCCCTGAAAATAAGTCGGAGCGCATATTTGGGAGCAAAAATTAATATAAGACGCGTCTTATTTTCGGAGAAACAGGGTAGTACAGTTCTAGCCATGCACCAGACACAGGAGAGATAACATCATACAGTAGGTGTTCTCTATGTACATAATATTCTAGTTTCACTAATGTACATATAAGAATGTAGAAAAAAATTATTTTTCACATAGAAAACGTAGGCTATGATGCAGACATGAAAACCGATGATGTGGCATCCATAGACTATTTACAAACAGTTTGCCTACATTGACTTTTTTTTACTCCGTTTTCCCGCTTTGACCCCTCAAGTATCAGCCCCTTTTCATTCTCAATTTTTTTAGCCATACGAGGGCTTTTTTGTGAGATGAGTTGTATTTTTTAATGGTGTCCTTTAGTTTACTATATAATGTATTGAGCAGTTTTACACCTTTAAGTGGGGGTGGAATAGTAAAAAAAAAAAAAATTACTGTATATACACGAATATAAGCCTAGTTTTTCAGCAAATTTTTGTGCGCTGAAAAAGCCCCCCTCGGCTTATACTCGAGCCAGGGAAGGCTTTAAAAAAAAAACAAAACCCTCCATACTCACCTCCCAGTCGGCATCTGTGTGTCTGGCGGCTGGCTGTTTGCATTCTCTCCGCTGTCATCCCCCGCCATCCTCTTTGCTCAGCCACTCCCCACAATCAGTGCTGTGTAAGTAAGAGCTGTGATTGGATCCAGCGTCAGCCAATTACAGCCGATGCTCGATCATTCACAGCCAATCTGTTTCAGAATTCTTCCTGCTTGGCTTTTAAATCCCCTGCCGTCAGTGCTGTGTAAGTAAGCGCTGTGATTGGATCGAGCGCCAGCTGTGATTGGCTGGCGCTAGAGATGAGCGAACGTACTCCGTAAGGGCGATTTCGCAATCGAGCACCGCGATTTTCGAGTACTTCACTACTCGGGTGAAAAGTACTCGGGATCGCCGGGGGGCAGGGGGAGGCGCGGCGGAGCGGGGGGTAGCAGCGGGGAACAGGGGGGAGCCCTCTCTCTCTCCCTCTCCCCCCCACTCCCCGCTGCAACCCCCCGCCCACCCACAGCGCACCCGAGTACTTTTCACCCGAGTAGTGAAGTACTCGAAAATCGCGGTGCTCGATTGCGAAATCGCCCTTACCGAGTACGTTCACTCATCTCTAGCTGGTGCTCAATCCAATCACAGTGTTACTTACACAGCACTGACAGAGCCAAGCAGAGAGGACGGCAGGGGATGACAGCAGGGGGAATTCAAGCAGCTTGTCGCACAGACCCATACGGCGGCTGGGAGGTGAGTATGGAGGTTTTTTCTTTTTACCTAGTATATACTCTAGTATAGCTCTGCTTATACTTGAGTCAATAAGTTTCCCCAGTTTTTTGTGGTGAAACTTATTGTCTCGGCTTACACTCTGGTCGGCTAATACTCGACTATTCACGGTATGTTACTTTCTTGCAGATCTTACTTTTAAGGTTTTCATGGTGCTGTAAAAATAACATAACATTCTGTGGGTCAGTACAGTTAGGGCGAGCTTATATATAGTATTTATCAAGTTTTAACAACAGATATCGGAAAGAAAAATTTACCCTGTGGTGCAGAGGACTACGAGTGAGCAGTTTCTTCATTTCATAAACACAATCCAGGTTCATTTCAGCACATAAGCATGCCTTTTTCAAGCTTAACCCCTTGAGTGGCAGGTTTCCTACCACCCTGTCGTGCCCACCAGGGCAGGTTTTTTAAAATGGTCTAATCATTGAATTTCAACTAGTTTTGCAGTTGCGTCTCAAGAGCCATAACTTTTTCATTTTTCCATTGACATGGCCATATAAGGGCTTGTTTTTTGCGGGACAAGTTGTGATTTTTTAAACAGGGGGGAGGAAAAAAAGAAATGGGAAAAAAAGAAAAAAAGGGGCCATGTCATTAAGGGGTTAAATAATGTATTAACGTCCTTCTCTGGGTCATTACGACGCACACGGATACCACATGTGTGATTGTATTTTTGATTTTTTACAAAGTAAAGGGAGACAAGTGTTTTTTTAATTTTTTTAATAATTTTTTTACTTTTTTATTTTTATTTTATTTTTTTTAATTTTTTTTTTTTTTGTCCCTTTAGGGGACTTCCACAGGGACCCATCAGGACCCCTGATCACATTCCAGGGGTCCGATGGTGACAGCCCTTTACATGCTGCAGTGACAACCCTTTACATGCTGCAGTCACATAGACTGCAGCATGTAAAGGGTTAACACAGCAGAGATCAGAGGTTTTCTCTGATCTCTGCTGTAAGAGCTAGTACCTAGCTGTCCTCTGACAGCTAACAACCAGCTCTCCCTGCCACAGAGACCATCCGCTTGCTTCTGACAAGCCGATGGTCTCTATGGCAACTTGTAAACAAAGCAGGACATTGCCGACATGTCGGCAATATCTTCTGCTGGTTTTTCAAAGCCCTTGCACTGCTCTGTGTGGGTCTGTGCAGGCAGAGCACACTGTCACAGCTTGTGGCATTGTGCTCTGCAGCTCCCATCGTGATACATAGCCCGGAAATCTTCCGGGCTATGTCACTATGAGCAGTGGAGCTGGTCCTGGAAAATTTCCGGGCGTGCCACTCAAGGGGTTAAAATACAAGGAAACACAAACTGATATATACATAAATGTTACTCACAACGAGGTATCACTCAGCGGCATCATGTAGTGTCCCCTGACATAATTAATGGGGAATGGCTCCATTCCCTCTAGCGTGAAAAATACATTGTGGAGAATACTTTATGAAGTTTTACACGTAATTGATGAATAATATACCCATTCATAAAAAACAGTAGTAAAATGTATGCTTCTCTGTCAGTTTGAAGAGTAGTGATAGTTTGTTGGAACGCACGTTGGCAGGCCAAACAAGGTCATGTGATTTTTCACGCTACAGGGAATGGAGCCCCAGGTGAGTTTTCATTCACCTTCCATACTTCAATTCTATTGAATGCTTAATGGTTTCATAAGGCGCTTTCTTATTGTATATTGATTTTGATTTATAAAAGTTGACAGTTTTAACCTGGCATATAAAATTTTTAAAATTCTTAGTACCAGAGTGCTATTAACCTTTTAGTGACGGCCCCATTGCCTTTTTATGTCCTCACTAAGTGGGCTTTAATCCTAGAGGACGTAAAAACATACATCCTCTTAGGATTAAAGCGCTCTTGGCTGAGGACGTGACAGCTCCATGCTGTCGGTGCCCGCAGGTAGCCGACAGCATGGAGCGGTCATCCTGGGCTGCGGGCAGTTTCCCCCGGCATTGCGATCAGCGCTATCCAATGGATAGCGCCGATCGCAATAAAGTGGAAAAAAGTTTGATATTCAGCTGCCCTGATGGATTGGATCCATCAGGGCAGCTGAAAGTACCTATCGGCCTTGATTGAGGTGTCCCGCGATGCACGGGTCCTCCGGGACCCGTCGCCGCTCGGCCGGGAGCCCCGGCAAATTCAAAATGTCCTGGCTTCTGGCTCCTGAAGGTAGCCGGCAACCAGGAGATGTTACCGGGGGCGGCGGTGAGTGGTCCCTGGGTCCGCGATCGCTGCTATCCAGTGGATAGCGGCGATCGCGACAAGGTTAAAAAAAGGTTTTAAAAAGTGCCAGTTTCACCTCCCCTTATGGGTCTGATCCATGAGAGGAGGTGAAAATACTCACCTCGGGTCCTCCGCGATGTCCCCGGTGTTCCGGGACCCGAAGTCCCCCTTTGCGCATGCGTGCCCGATGTCAATCATCGGGCGCGGGCACACAGGGGCTCGAGCCCCGGGAAATTCAAAATCCCTCTGCTCCTGGCTGCCATCTGTAGCCAGGAGCAGAGGGATGTCCCTGGTGAGATGATCACTGTTATCCAATGGATAACAGTGATCATTTAACGTAAAAAAAAAAAAAAAGTTTTAAAGTAAAAAAAAAATAAAGTTGAAAAGCTTACGTTTCATCTCCCCCCACGGATGATATCCATGATGGAGGATTAAATTACGTAACTAAGGCCCCCGGATTTATCCGCGGACCTTACCCCAGCTTCTGCGCATGCGCCTATCGCCAAAATGGCAGACGCATGCACAAAAGCCGTGGATTGCCAGGGTAATTTAAAATCTCCCTGCTCCTAGCTACAAAACTTGGCCGAGAGCCTGGAGATTTCACAGGGGCCGCGGTGAGCTGTCCCTAATAACGTGTTCGCCGTTATCCAGTGGATAATGGCGATCACGTAAAAGTAAAAGAATAGGTGAAACTTCATCTCCCCTCACCTATGCGATTGGTGAGAGGAGATGAAACTTTACCGGAGGCCTCCGTATTTGCACCCCGACGCGATCTTCCTCCGTGAACTTTACCGGATTCTGCACATGCGATCACCGGCAAAACACCGGACACATGCGCAGGAGTCAAGGAGCTAAGGAAACTTAAAATTTCCCTAATCCCAGCGACCAATGGTCGCTGAGAGCCTGGAGCAGTGACCTTGTTGAGCGGTTGCCGATCACGTGATAAAAAGGTATCGATCTACCTTAGACCGGTCTCACTTGATTGGATAGGAATTACGGATTCCGCATGCGTCTGATCCGCGGTAATACACGGATCAATCGCATTGGATTACACAATTCCGCTCACATTAGTGGGTCGGAATTGTGTAATCCACTCGCAGATAAGAGAACGCAGCAGGTTCTATTTTACTGCGGATATCCGCAACATAGAGCCAATTGTGCTCCATGGTCACGGATATACCCGCAGCCACATTGTGTACGGGCTGCGGGTACCCGTGTCACCGATAAGCGACGGTGTGGGAAATACAAACAAAAACACAAAAAAAAGTACTGTGCATGATCGCCTGTGTGAGTAGGCAGTTATGCGCAGTACATCATGGGGCCGTATGCAGGGTCACAGCCGGGCTCACAGCAGATTCCACATGCGTTATTCAGACAGCTACCTGTAATACGTAATTTACAAGAAGCCCCAGGAACGCTCATTTTCATGCAGTTCCAGGAGCAGCTTGTTGAGCGCCTTCCGTATGTGACCGCCGCACCTCGGCAAGCTTACGAAGACTCAGAGTGCAACTTTTTACACCCCATCCCTGCCGCTGAGGTCACGAAATACACCCCCCAAAAAGCAAGAGAGGAGGGGGAATACCCGGTCTTATTGTCCCATGTACCCATCCCAATCAGCTTCCATAATTACCCCTGTCTTTAGAAATAGCATACAGTTCACATTACTACTTTTATCTAAGATTTGGAAAACACCGAAAAGGGCGCGGGAGGGAGATTTTTTTTAACGTGTCAATTTTTATTCCGTACCAATGAGCAATGGGGCCTGGAACTTATTCAGTTGTGCCCTGCAATCCAACGGGTGTTCCCTCCATTACAGGTCTTGCCATGTGTCCTATAAGTAGATTAGGGCCACAACGGGAAGGTTTCTGAACACGGGACAAACAGGGGTATCCATTTTGGGGCTAACGGCTTCATTTCTATGTACACTGTACAAAAAACAGGAATTTTTGGTATAACTTACCGTAAAATCTCTCTCGTCACGTTCATTGGGGGACACATGGGATATAGCCACTGCCACTAGGAGGCGACACTAAGCAAAAAGTTTTAGCCCTGCCCACCGGCTATATTCCCTCTGTAGGCACTCAGCTAATCAGTTTTGCATGCAAGCAGTAGAAGTAGCCAGTGGGAGCACAACAAAAATCATATCTTTGACTTATGTAAACATATAAATGTTCTGGATTAATCTAAAGCCATCTGCGACCGAAGAACAAAAAGTTCCAGCAACTATTTCCGAGAAAGGGGTGGGTGCTGTGTCCCCCAATGAAGGTGACGAGAAAGATTTTACGGTAATTTATACCAAAAATTCCCGTTTCTCGTCCGTATCATTGGGGGACACAGCCAGACCATGGGGCACTCCAGAGCAGTCCCGAACGAAACATGGGGAGGGTTATTCACAAATAGTCCCGAGCAGTCGGGACAGCCGCCTGTAGAATCTTCCGACTCAGGGAGGCGTCCGCTGATGCATATGTATGGACCCTATAACATTTCGAACAAGTATGCAAGGAGGCAGATGTAGCCACCTTGCATACCTGCAGGGCTGAGGCCCCCACAGCCCGTGTCGAGTGGGCCGTTAGCAAGAACTGGGGCAACCGCCCCTTGGCGCGGTAAGCCTCTGCCACCAGCGTCCGTATCCACCTAGAGATGGTCACTTTAGCGGCTGCAGATCCCTTACGCAGCCCTCCTCGGATCACAAACAACGCCTCTGCCCGCTGGAAATCCTTGGTTCTTGCAACATATATTCGCAAGGCCCTCACCAGGTTCAGTCGGTGCAGCGCTCTCTCGAATGTACTGGAGCCAGGAAGAAGGATGGAAGAACGATGTCCTCGTTAAGATCAAACGGTGGACACTACCTTCGGTAGAAACTCTGGCACTGGTCTTAGAACCACCTTATCTTGGTGGAAGGTCATAAAGGGTGGCTCGACCGACAGGGCAGCCAATTCGGACACCCTACATATTGACGTGTCGCCACCAGGAAAACCACCTTCCAACATAAAAGCCGCAACGGTCTTTCCCTAAGCGGCTCAAAAGGATGCAATAGCAATAACACCAAATTGAGGTCCCATGCGGGTGTAGGTGGCCGGAACGGGGGAGCAGCGTGGGCGACCCCTTGAAGAAAGGTTCGTACCGCCAACCTGGTAGCAATTGACCTCTGAAAAAGGACTGAAAGAGCCGATACCTGGCCTTTCAGCGAGCCTAGCTTCAGCCCCAATTCTAGCCCTGTCTGTAGAAACGCCAGTATATTAGCCAGTGAGAACCGCATGGGGTGGAGGTGACGGTCCTCGCACCAGCCAAAAAAGCGTTTCCAAACACGATGGTAGATCCTTGATGACGTCTGCTTCCTTGCCTGTATCATTGTCCGAATCACCACCTCTGCGAAACCCGTCTTCTCAGTATCGCAGTCTCAACAGCCAGGCCGTCAAACGAAGCGACCCTGAACTCGGGTGGAAGAGGTGTCCTTGTGACAGCAGGTCCTCCCGCTCTGGCAGGCGCCACGGTAAGGCGGCCAGAAGCTCTATGATGTTCACGTACCATGCCCGTCTTGGCCAGTCTGGTGCTACTAGAATTACCGGGCGCCCCTCCTTTCTGAACTTCCTGAGTACCCTCGGAATGAGAGGGGAGAACACGTATGCAAGGCTGAAACCTGACCAGGGAATCACCAGCGCGTCCACTGCCAACGCCTGAGGGTCCCGGGCCACAAACTGATGTACTCTGTAGTTCAATCTGGACGCCATCATGTCGACATCCGGGGTCCCCCAGCGACGACAGATCGCCTGAAACACCTCCGGGTGCAGCTCCCATTCCCCGGGGTCCACTGTCTCCCGACTGAGAAAATCTGCCACCCAATTTTTTACCCCCGGTATTTATACCGCCGAGATAGATCGCAGATGTTTTTCTACCCAGATGAGTATTCCAGACGCCTCGACCATCACTCTTGCACTCCGCGTGCCCCCCTGATGGTTGATATACGCGACTGCTGTCGCATTGTCCGTCTGGACCCGCACGTCCCTTCCCCTAAGAAGCAGGTCGAAATGCTGCAGAGCTAGCCGGATAGGTCGGAATGCCAAGATGTTTATGGGAAGTACTGCCTCGCGCTGGGACCACACCCCTTGGACGGACAACTCCCCCAGAGTACCTCCCCAGGCGTGAAGGCTGGCGTCCGTGGTTCGTACCGTCCACTCGCCTGGGAGAAGTGAACGACCTCCCTGGACTCTTTTGGGGCTTAACCACCACCTCAAAGCGGCTCGAATGCGGGGTGCCACTACAATCCGCCGATCCAGAGTCAGTACTGATCTGTTCCAACACGACAGAATGAACTGTTGGAATGTCCGTGAGTGGAACTGCGTGAACGGAATCGCCTCGAAAGAGGCCACCATCATACCCAACACCTTCATGCAATGTCTGATGGATACCGGCTTCCCCTGAAGTAGGGACCACCCGTTGCTGACCAATGCTTCCCCTTTTGATTGGGGCAACCGAAGCTGGTGCTTCCTGGTGTCGAAAACCATCCCTAGGAACTCCAGCCGCTGCGTCTGGACTGGGCAGGATTTGCTGTGGTTGATGATCCACCTGAAGAGTCAGCATCTGCAGCGTAATGTGCAGACTCTCTACATTGCTGTCTTGACACGGTGCCTTTATCAGAATATCGTCCAGGTAAGGGATGGCTACCACTCCCCTTGTGTGAAGCAATGCCATTACCGCCGCCAGCACCTTTATGAATACTCTCGGTGACTTTGAGAGCCCGAAAGGAAGGGCCGCAAATTGGTAATGGCTCCCCTGGACCTCGAAACGCAGAAAATCGCTGATGGGATTTGCGAATCGGGATGTGCAGGTATGCGTCCCTGATGTCCACTGACGAAAGGAACTCCCCCGGTTCCATCAAGGCAATCACTGCCCTGAGGGACTCCATGCGGAAGTGTCTTGCTCTGACGTAGTGGTTCAGCCGCCTCAAATTGAGGACTGGCCTGGCCCTGCCAACTTTTTGGGGGACTACAAAAAGGTTTGAATAAACCCCGTCCGCGCTTACAGGATGGAACAGGCACCACTACACCTTGGGCCAGCAGGTGCTCGATCGCCAGGTAGAACTGCGCCGCACTTTCCGGGGCCCTTGGGACTCTGGACCTGAAAAAGTGATCCCAAGGAAAGGACGCAAACTTGATGGCGTAGCCGACTGAGATGACTTACGTCCCGCTACAGGGAAAGTCTGCCCTCCACCCTGTTGAGAACAGGTGGGGGCTGACCCTCATGCTGACACCTTTGTCCCTGCGCCCTTCAGCGCCCTGGAACGAGACCGCCAGGCTGGCCTAGCCTTGAAGGAAGGACCCTTCTGTTCCGTCGGAGCCCTTCTTGCCTGTGATCACTGCCCTGCTACGGGCTGAGACCCAAACCGGCAAAACGACCGAAAAAAGGACCTTTTTTGGTGCAACTCTCTCTCCTTTTCCTTAACTCTGAGGAAGGCAGGTGTTTCCTCCCGTCGCGTCCTTGATCAATTCGTCTAACCAGGCCCCAAAAAGCCTGTTACCCTCAAAGGGGAGTTTGGTCAGAACCCCCTTTGACGATGCGTCCGTTGACCAGCCCTTCAGCCACACGATCCGTTGCGACGCCACCGAGGCCGCAGAGGCCCAAGCCAAAAACTTTGCCGAATCTAGACTCCCCGCACAGACAAACTTCCCAGCCTAGATAATGTTATCCGTGACCTCCAACAATTAGTTGGGCGGAACCCCCGCAAGGATATCCTTGCTCAGTTGCTTCGCCCAAGCCACTGACGCCTTGCTTACCCAGGCGAAAGCAAAAGTGGGCCGCAAAGCGGTGCCAACCGCTTGGAAAGCTGACTTTGCCAAGGAGTCCAGCTTTCTATCCTGCGGGTCTGTTAGTGCAGCAACCTCGGCTGTGGAAGCACGGTATTCCTAGACAACTGCGATACAGGTGGATCCACAACCGGAGGCACTGGACCATTTCCTCATGAGATCCTCTGGGAACGGGTAAGCAACCTCACAGGATTTACCAGGAGACCTGAACCGTTAATCTGGAACCTCCCATTCACTTTCTAGGACCTCCTCAAAGTCCTGATGGGAAGGGAAGACCTGCCGTGGGTGTTTTTGCCGTTTAAAGGACACGGCCGCCAGTGGAACCTCCACTGGTTCCTCTGCTACCTGCAGCGTGTCCTTTACCGCCACCACCAAGCTGTCCATTAACATGGCCAGCCTAGAAACCTGCTCCTCGTCTAAATCAGAGCGACGACGCACAAGAGCGTTCATCCCCCCAACCGCTACTCCCCTTCACCGTTGACTGCAGTTGCTGCACCTGGGATGTAGCCTGGGACGCCGAAGAACACTAGGACTGTGAGGGGGCTGCTTGCGACCTCGCGGACCTCGCAGCGTACCAGGACCGTCAGGAGGATTCCCTAGACCAATGTGATGTATGGATAGACTCCTTGGAACTATGAGACCTGTGAAAGGACTCCCTCGAGTGGCGGGACCTTGAGGACCTCCTGGAGCGACTAGACCTATGAGAGGATTCCTCACGGCTGCGGAATCTCCGTCTCTTATGCGACCTTCCCCGTGACCCCTCAGGGGAAGACGCTTACGTGTCAAAGTGCAAACGGCGCAATATTACCGCCGACATGCTGGCTAAGCCAGAAACCGCCGCGGCAAGAGACCTCGCCCACTCAGGCTCGGCCGCCTGCTCCACAGGGGCGGCGGGGGGTACAGACATTCGTGGGGCCAGCCGAGCCAGGATACAATTTGTACAGTGGGGTTCCGCCTGACCGCACGGGAGTTCTGCATCGCATAAAGCGCAAGCATAAAATTTTGCCCTTCCAGTAGCCTGACTGGAACCCTCTGGCCTGGGGTCAGACATGGCGTTATGCACAGCAAGAAAGGCGCACCCCCTACTGCAAGCGGGTAACTGCAGCACAGGAAAGAGCTGCCTCAGCAGGGCTTACCCTGTCCTGCGGCTGTCCTGTCCCAGCTGGAGCTCCTGGGTTAGCAGACGAGGCTTCTTCCTCCTTTGGAGCACAGCACTGGATCACCTGGCAACAGAGAGGAATTGTCCCGGAAGGCAACGGCCCCTTCTCTGCAGGGGACAGTCTCTTTTAAGCTTCCCGCCCTGCTGAGGTGGGCGTGGCTTCAGTCCGGCTCCCGTCTGTCAACGGGAAGCCCTTCTGCCAGCTCTGCGTCCCGAGACGCCGACATGCCGGCAGTGTTCACCGATGCGCCTGTGTACGTCCGTGTGCCAGCAGTGTTCCCTCCACGTTCGCCGTCACCAGGAGGGGAGCCGCTCCAGAACAGACGGAACCCTATTGCTGGGGGGCCAACGACTCCAATGCACAAGGACAGGGTCGTGCCACCTTTTCTTCTGTGGGTCAGGCGCAGCAGAGTGGAGAATACACCACCTGTCTGTGCCTTCCCCCGGGAGGACAGGAAAGCCAGGGAAAAGCCCCGACTCCCCGTATTCCCGCAACAAAGTCTTCTTCAGACCTACGTACGTCTGCCTCCGCCAGACACTAAGCTAAAAACTGATTAGCTGAGTGCCTGCAGGGGGGGGATCTAGCCGGTGGGAGGGGCTAACAATTTTTGCTTAGTGTCGCCTCCTAGTGGCAGTGGCTATATCCCATGGTCTGGCTGTCCCCCCCCCCAATGATACAGACGAGAAAAACCGTTATTAAATTGACAAAATTGCCAAAAAAATGAAAATCATAATTTTTCCTTCTGCTTTGCTTGGATTCATTCAAGAATTGTGGGGTCAAAATATGCAGTACACCCCTAGATAAATTCGTTAAGGGGTCTAGTTTTCAAAATAGGGTCATTTGTGGGGGTTCTTTATCGTTTTGGATGCTCCATGGCTCTACAAGTGGGCAATGGGGCCTGGAATTTATTCCGTTGTACCCTGAAATCTAACGGGTGCTCCTTCCATTATAGGCCTAGCCATGTGTCCTGTAAGTAGATTAGGGCCACAAGGGGTATGTTTCTGAACACGGGACAAACAGGGGTATCCATTTTAGGGTGAAAGTCTTCATTGATTTGTGTGCTGTACAAAAAAAAAAGTTTTTAAATTGATACAACTGCCAAAAAAATGAAAATTGTAATTTTTTCCTTCTGCTTTGCTTAGATTTATTCAACAATAGTAGAGTAAAAATACACAGTACACCCCTAGATGAATTCGTTAGGGGTCTAGTTTTCAAAATGGGATCATTTGTTGAGATTCTCTGTTGTTTTGGCTGCTCAAGGGCTCTACAAGTGGACAATGGGGCCTAAATCATCTTCATGCTAAATTTCTGTTCTGAAAGCCATAGACTCCTTTCATTTTGGGCCCCGTTGTGCATCCAGACATAAGATTAGGGCCACAATGGGTATGACAAACCGGGGTATCCATTTTGGGGTGCAAGTCTTCATTCATGTGTGTGCTGTACCAAAAAAGCGGTTTTTAAAATGACAATTGCCAAAAGAGAAAAAAAATAATCAATCACAATTTTTTCTTTTTGCTTTGCTGGAATTCATTCAAAAACCGTGGGGTCAAAATGGGCAGTACACCCCTTGATAAATTCGTTAAGGGGTCTAGTTTTCAAAATGGGGTCATTTGTGGGGGTTCTCTATGGTTTTGGCCGCTCAAGAGCTCTACAAGTGGGCAATGGGGCATAAAAGGCCTTCAAGCAAAATTTATGTTCTAGTTCAAAAGGTTTTTATTGGCACAGAGAGTAATGGACAGAACAACGTACATTTCAAGATGCTTTTCAATTTTAGTGCAATTAGGATAAATCTAAACTTTATGACGCATCCGCTTACTAGCTCCTCCTCCTCTCCACCATGGAGCCTACTGTAGGACTCTCTCTGTTCACCATTTATCTTAAGAAAGAGTCCCCCTTTCCCCTCGAGGAAGGGGTCCAGGGGGGTGTGGGAAGCAAACAAACAAAAGGACAGAAGAAGGTATAACTAATCATGGTGCTCCTGGGAGCGTAGCAGGGGTTTAGAAGGGGATAGGGGTGGGTGGTGCCCAGAGGTTGGGGTTATGGCATCGCTGTGCACTTCTGTCTTCATGTGTCAATTGTCGTGCTTTGCGTCTCCTGGAAGGGGGTTGGGTCTCAGTAAGAGCACGTCTCCTCCGCTCCGCACTACCGGGCCAGTGTCGCTCCCCAGTCTTTCTGGGCTGCGCTGTTGGTGTGTCACCTGTTTATGTCACACCTATCATCTCTCAATCCACTCTCCCATTCCGGGAGACGACCACAGTTGTACAGCGACTCCACATCTCTCCACAGTGTCAACACTGGAAGGCAATCCCACCATCTATGAAAATTTATGTTCTGAAAAACACCGACTACTCCTTTCGTTTTGGGCCCCGTTGCGCATCAAGACATAAGATTAGGGACAAATTGGGTATATTTGTGAACACAGGACAAACAGGGGGATCCATTTTGGGGTGTCAATCCTCATTTTCATGTGCACTATAGGAAAAAAAATGCCTTTATTTAAATATAAATATTTATTTTTTCTCCTCTAAATTGAATTCCTGACCAAAAAAAAAAAAAACAAAAAACCTTTTTTTTTGCTTTGCTGGAATTCATTCAAAAACCGTGCGGTCAAAATACTTATGAAACCCCTCAGTGGATACATTAAGGGGTGTAGTTTTTAAAATGGGGTCATTGGGGGGGGGGGGTATCTATCATTCTGACACTCACGAGCCTTTGCAAACTTGGCTTGCTATAAGAAAAGTGTTCCTCAAAATGCTGAAAAGTAAATGTTAAATTTGTACGTCATCTAAATCAGTGGCCAACCTTTTTGGCACCAGGGACCGGCTTCAAGCAAGACCATTTTTACAAGGCCCGGCAGGGTGGGGTGGGACATGGGTGGGGCTTTGGTTATATGAGGCGGAGTTATGAAGGGGGTTGGAGTTTAGTGCATACTTATTTAATTATGACATTTAGAATATGACTCAACTCACCATATGTTCAGAATGAGGTGGAACCTGCGCCACCTTTTTAGCTGCAGCCTCTCCTAAAAGTGAACGGCTTCTTAGCCTTGGCAATGCGGCAATAGTGAACGGCTTCTTAGCCTTGGCAATGCGGCAATAGTGAACGGCTTCTTAGCATTGGCAATGCGGCAATAGTGAACGGCTTCTGAGCCTTGGCAATGCGGTTAGCCACTAAGAATGATGCTCTCAGTGCAGACACACTTGTTGATGTGGTGGCCTTCAATAATGGCTTCTGTCCTTCGTGTTCACATTTTTTTTCTTTCAAAAAACTCCAAAGGCTTGTCTTTAGATGCAGGGTACTTAGTCTGTAAGTGGCAAGTCAGTTTTGTAGGCTTCATGGCCTCGTTTGATAGCCGGTCGCCACATATCAAACAGAGTGGGCTTGGGGCCTGTGAATCGCCAGTTACAATGAGTCCTATCTAAATTATGGGTTCATAGCATTTTCTTTTAAATGCAGCTTTCTTTTTTCTTTAAGCAGACATGGAGTCTTCATCTGTCTCATCATCGGGTCTTTCTCCCTTTTCAAAGAAGCTCTCCAGCCATGTTTGTTTTTTACTCATTTTACAAGAGTTTGAGGCAGAGGCGTAGTGGGCCCCTAACGCTGAAAGATGGCTACTGCTTCTGACGACGGGCACTGCTGCTGATGATGACTGCTAATAATCAACTGTAGGTCTGCAAGAAGCATGGTCAAAAAAAGAGTAACAGTTTGTGGTTTGCAACCATGAAGAGACACATGTCAGTATAGCAACTATCTATTGCGATGGCAGTATATGCCCCCTGCCTGCCCGGCAGCACACACAGGGGAGAGGAATGTGACAGGATTACCTTGAAGCTCCTAACAGGGATTATAGATGATGCAGGTCTCCTGGTAACCGGCAGTGGTAGTGATGGCTGCTGTGGCACAGTGGCGGCTCCTTCTATGTGCTCGCGGGACGCTCTGCTCTGTCTGGCGCCGCACTCCTAAGCGCTTTAAGAGGTTTAGTAGTGTGAAACCCTGGTGGATTTTAAAGCTTTCATTAAGCCTTTAACTTCAGCCTAGCAGCACACACAGGGGGCAGTATAATATGACCCCGCTTGCCTGGCAGAACACACAGGGGAGAGGAATGTGACAGGATTACCTTGAAGCTCCTAAAAAAGGATTATAGATGAGGCAGGTGTCCTGGTAACCGGCAGTGGAAGTGGCAGCTGCTGCTGGCACAGTGGCGGCTCCTATTCCTATGTGCTCGCGGGACGCTCTGCACTGTCTGGCGCTGCACTCCTCAGCGCTTTAAGATGTTTAGTACTGTGAAACCCTGGTGGATTTTAAAGCTTTCATTAAGCCTTTCTTAACTTCAGCCTGGCAGCACACACAGGGGGCAGTATAATATGACCCCGCTTGCCTGGCAGAACACACAGGGGAGAGCAATGTGACAGGATTACCTTGAAGCTCCTAAAAAGGGATTATAGATGAGGCAGGTCACACGTAACTTATCCACCCCCTCCCCCACAAGCACACACATAGGGCAGCATGTAATTTATGCCCCCCCAGAGCACACACATAGGGCAGCATGTAATTTATGCCCCCCCCCCAGAGCACACACATAGGGCAGCATGTAATTTATGCCCCCCCCCCAGAGCACACACATAGGGCAGCATGTAATTTATGCCCCCCCAGCACACACATAGGGCAGCATGTAATTTATGCCCCCCCCAGCACACACACATAGGGCAGCATGTAATTTATGCCCCCCCAGCACACACACATAGGGCAGCATGTAAATTATCCCCCCACCCCCCCACCCCCAGCACACACAGTGCAGCATGTAATTTATCCCAAAAAAGAAATATGGGCTCACCTCACCAGCAGTATCTTCCAGTGTTGCAGGGAAATCTGAAATTCAACAGGAGCTCCGTCCTCAAGCAGCCGACGGCAAACGGCTAAATTCCATATAAATAAAAATAGAAGTCGAGAGGAGCTGCTACCGTTAAAAAAAATTCATTTATTAAGTAAAAAAAGCATACAGCTCACAGGTTCGCGCTGAACGCGTTTCGGCTATAGTAGCCTTTGTCAACAGCTATGAGGTATGAAATACACAAGACATTTATAGACAAAATACAAATTAAAATCAAAGAAGCAATACCTGTGTGTGCTAGCCTGTCAGGAGAAGAGGTGTGGAGGGTGTGTTCAGGAGTTAATTGCATCACATGTTGTAACCAGCATACAGAGATTTGTTGCAAAAAAGGTTAAAACAGACAGACAGAGGAACAAGTATGTATGTGGATATCTGGAAAATAGTATTTGAATACATCTATACAGTGATAAATAAGTGAAAATTTTAAAGGGAAAAGGAATCTGGAAGGCAAAAATTCCAACAAAGTAAAAGTCCATGAGAAAAAAAAAAAAAATTTTTTTGGAATACATGCTCTTAGATCTCCTAGATATATAGTTACACAAGCTATCTCTGCATAGTAATAAAACGATTGCAGGGTATATGAGTTCACCAAAATCTACAGAGCAGAAGTCAAGAAGAAAAGAAAAAAAAAATTCTCTTTCTTCTGAATGCATACTCCCAGATCTCAGATATATAATTACATAGATTATCTCTGCATAGTAATAAAACAATTGCAGGATATACAAGTTCACCAAAAATTACAGAGTAGAAGTCAAGAAAAAAAAACAAAAACACCTTCTATTTGTTTTTTAATAAACACAGAATAAATCCGTTCTATAATTCATACCAAACGGAAATCTAGTATTTAGTTCCAAGATCCAATACGCTTCCCTACGGAGAATATCCTTCATTTCTACTTTTTGTTTCCTATTTTTCCAATCTCTGTCTATACCCAAACATGAGAAATTTTTTGTCTCACCACCATGTTTTAGGATGAAATGATTTGCAACCCCTGATTTTCCTAATAAATTTTTTGGGAGGTCCCTCAGGTGTTCTGCTATTCTGATATGTAGTCTTCTGGAGGTACATCCTACATAAAGTGCATAAGGTGCATACTATTATATAGATTATTCCACTAGTTTTGCAGTTAATAAAACTGTTGATTTTGTATTTTTTGTTGTTCTGTGGGTTAATGAATTCCCTAGATTTATTAAGGGTGTACTGACAACAACCACAACGTGGGTCCGCACATTTAAAGAATCCATTAATATTAATCCAATTATTTTTGGGTTTCTGACATATAAAATTCTTAGATACTCTGTCTCTAATAGTACGGTTTCTGCGAGAGGTACATAACACACCTTTATCCAAGATAGATTTTAAATCATCATCATCTTGTTTTAAAATTGGAAGGTAGGAGAAGAATAATTTTCTTATCTGTGGGAATTCCCTACTGTATGGTGTAGTGAAGACAATTTTGTTGGATATACCATCAGATAAATCTTTATCCTTGTACAGTAAGGTCTTTCTATCCATTTTATTAACCTTGTCCTTAGCGTTCCTCAAAATTTGTGGGTTATAACTTCTGCTCGCCAAGTGGGTACAGATTTGATTTTCTGACATATTATAGCTTGATGTATTAGTGCATATGCGTTTTGCCCTAATAAATTCCGTAAGTGGTATGGCATTGATTGTGTGTCGGGGGTGACAACTGGTAGCCTTAAGTATTGTGTTACCACTGCTAGGTTTGCGGTATACTGAGGTATTGATACTATCCCTAGAACAACTGACCTCTAATAGAAGATCCAAAAAATTAATTTTGTTCTCATCACTATTAATGGTGAATTGTAAGTTAGTTATTTTTGTTAATATAACTCGAGAATTCTAATAATTCTGAGTGGGCATCAGAAATAGCGACATTTTGGGAATGGGAAGATCCCTGTCTCCAAATAATAATGATGTCATCCAAGTATCTGGCGTACCACACCACGCTGTCAATGAACGGATTAGATATAGAAAAAATATAGGATTCTTCCCACCAAGCCATATACAGTATGGCCAAAGTGGGAGAGAATTTTGACCCCATAGGAGCTCCTACCAGCTGTAAGAAAAATTGATTGTTAAAAATAAAAAAATTATGAGTGAGAAGAAACTGTACAAAGTATAATAAATTCTCTCAGCTCACTACTGTACTCGCTATATTTTTTCAAATGATAATGTAAAGCTTGTAGGGCAGCGTGGTGTGGTATACAGGTATAAAGACTGACGACATCACGTTACCCAAATGTAATCCTCCTGCCACACGAATGTATCCAATTTTTTCAAAACACTGCTGCTGTCTTTCAGGTAACCCGGTACCCACATAGCTAGTGGTTGTAAAGATTTGTCTACCCAAGCACTGAGTCTTTCACATAGGGAACCAATTCCTGAAATAATAGGGCGCATGGGAGGGGGGAAGGAATCCTTGAGTTTTAGGGAGGCCATATATATATGGAACTTTTGGGTTAGTGGGGATAAGGTATTCTCCCATATTAGTAGTAATCACACCTAAGTTAGATCCCAATTGTAATAATTCATACAGTTGTTTAGAAAAAGTAATCGTGGGATCTCCCTGTAGTTTTTTATAAGTAATCCTATCCTCAAGAATGCGATTAATGCAATTAATGTATAGGGTAGTGTCCATAATAGTGATATTTCCCCCTTTGTCTGACTGACCAATCCTGATGTCTTCATCTTTGGATAACCGCGATAACTCAATTCTCTCCCTCTTCGTCATATTATTGAATCCAGAATGTCCATATTGATTGTCCTTAGTTTGTGCTTCTAACAACTTCAGTTCTTTTTCCATAATCGTTTGAAAATCTTCCACAACCTTTGTGCGGGTTTGTGTTGGATAGAAATCAGGGTTAGGTGTTTTTATGTTGATCCTGTGTGTAAGGACATCAGCTGTAACTGACTCCCTATGTAGGTGATGTAAGTCCAAAAGGGCAGCTGTGTCCTTCGGGGTTAAATCCTCAAAGGTGTCCTGTATAAGTTCTCTTTTAGTAGCTGGAGTAAAGGAGTCATCACTGTTAATGAAATGTTTTTTCACAATTAAATTGCGGACAAATTTGTTGAGATCCAGGAGGGTTTGAAAAAGGTTGAAAGATATGTCAGGAACAAAATTGAGTCCTTTATTGAGTACATTGATCTGATTTTGTGTCAAAACCTGTGGTGTGAGGACTATGATGTTATTGTCCTCTAGTTGTTTCTCCTGGATGGGTATCTTCTTGTGTCTGTGTCGCTTGCGTTGTTTTTTGAAGTAGATAGCTTGTGGTGGGCTCTATGGTCCTGTTCTTCAGAATATGAGCATTCCCAGCTGGAGGTGTCATACGTTCTGTCTGATCCTTCCTGATCTGAGGAGGAAAAGGTAACTGTAGAATTGCGTCGTGTGGGACCCCTCCTAGTTTTTAAAATGGATCTAGGGCGGTGAACAGGCCCATCTCTCCAACCATAAACTTTATTTTCCATGTAGTCCTTTTTATCCCGTTCAAGTTTGGAACGTTTTGTTTTTAATATATTCTCTTCCAATTTCTGCATATTAATATTGATGTTATCCAGAATCTTTGTATATTCATCCTTTCCCGTTTATTTTATAAGCTCATCTTCAGATAGTTTAATCTCCTGTTTCAGAGTGTCCAGCTTAATCTGTTCTTGGTCCACTATTAATTTCATTAATTCCAAAGAGCAGGTGGATAAGACTTGATTCCATTTATTTAAAAATTCCCCATTGTATAATGTGGTGGGCTTTTTTTAAGGCGCAATCCTCTAGGAATCATACTTAACTCCAGATACTTGACCAGTGAGTTCCTGTCCCACCAGGTTTTAATTTCACTCCTCTTGTTTTTCCAGGTTATGTCTTAATAATTTTATATCCTGATCAGAGGAAAAAGATGTTAATAGTATGCACCCTATGCAATCTACTTTATGTAGGATGTACCTCCAGAAGACTACATATCAGAATAGCAGAACACCTGAGGGACATCCAAAAAAATTTATTAGGAAAATCAGGGGTTGCAAATCATTTTATCCTAAAACATGGTGGTGAGACAAAAAGTTTCTCATGTTTGGGTATAGACAGAGATTGGAAAAATAGGAAACAAAAAGTAGAAATGAAGGATATTCTCCGTAGGGAAGCGTATTGGATCTTGGAACTAAATACTAGATTTCCGTTTGGTATGAATTATAGAACGGATTTATTCTGTGTTTATGAAAAAACAAATAGGTGTTTGGTTTTTTTCCCCCTTTCTTGACTTCTGCTCTGTAATTTTTGGTGAACTCATATCCTGCAATTGTTTTATTACTATGCAGAGATAATCTATGTAATTATATATCTATGAGATCTGGGAGTATGCATTCAGAAGAAAGGAGAGAAATTTTTTTTTTCCTCTTTTCTTCTTGACTTCTGCTCTGTAGATTTTGGTGAACTCATATACCCTGCAATCGTTTTATTACTATGCAGAGATAGCTTGTGTAACTATATATCTAGGAGATCTAAGAGCATGTATTCCAAAAAAATTTTTTTTTTTTTTCTCATGGACTTTTACTTTGTTGGAATTTTTGCCTTCCAGATTCCTTTTCCCTTTAAAATTTTCACTTATTTATCACTGTATAGATGTATTCAAATACTATTTTCCAGATATCCACATACATACTTGTTCCTCTGTCTGTTTTAAACTTTTTTGCAACAAATCTCTGTATGCTAGTTACAACATGTGGTGCAATTAAAAGGGGTTGTCCGGCCACACAGGGTAAAAAATTTTTATAATGCTGCTGCTTCCCTTTCAGTAAGGATAGTAACACACAGCATACAGGGGCTCAAACCGGCCGGCAGATCAGCTGCAATGTCAGTTTGTTACCTTAGAATCTGATCTTCACTGCAGCTTTCAAAGATGGCGCCTCTGTGCTGCCTTCCCACAATGCTCTGCGCTCTCCCTCTTCTGTGTGCGTGCTCCCGATGGCAGTAAGAGGCATGAAAAGGCAGGATTTCATGGCCTCCCTCAGCTCACGTCCTAGCCCCGCTCACGACACCCACCTCTATTGAACTGCTCTACAGTCTCTCCCCGCCCAGGCCCCGCATACTATACTCAGAGGGGGTGTGGCCAGGGGAGACTGCGTTATACACTCATGGTTCAGGATAAAATCCTGCCATGAGTGTAAACAGCAGCACTGTGTATAGTGAATTGAGAGGGGCTGGGGAGAGCCGAGAGAGAACTCTCCTGCAGCCCCCCCACTGCAAGGCTACCTACTGCCCCCCCACCCTGCTAAAGTAAAACAAAACATTTCCCCACACACACACACATGCCCTCATAGTGCCCCTCCCACAGCGACCTCCCCCCTCACAATGACCGCTACCCCCCACAGTGCACTCTCCCACAGTGCCCCCCTAATGATCCCCCACAGTGCCACAAACAGTGCCCACCCCCCCCGCGACTTCTGTCAGCTGGGTCCCCGCACACCACTTGCACACAACCATCCATCCTCCCCCCTCCCCCCGCGAGAGCCCGCCCCTCCACTCATTCTTACCTTGGAGATGAAGAGCCAGCAGCCACGCCTCCCCTGCAGGCAGAACTGAGCTTCCCAGCGGCTGAAGTTCTTCTGCACATGCGCAGAGCTGTGCTGGAGAAGCGCGTCCCCGCTGTCCCAACAAGAAGAGGACAAGAGACTTGTCGGAACCAATGGCAACCGAGGAGCAACACAGGGGGGGGGGCACCCCAAAAGGTAAGTGAATAACTTCTCTTTGCCTAATTTACAATGCACAATGTATATTACAAAGTGCATTGTATTGGGCAAACAGAAGTAATGAGATCTAATGTTTATGGCCGGACAACCCCTTTAACTCCTGAACACACCCTCCACACCATTCCTCAGCCATCTCTCCTCCTGACAAGCTAGCACACACAGGTATTGCTTCTTTGATTTTAATTTGTATTTTGTCTATAAATGTCTTGTGTATTTCATACCTCATAGCTGTTGACAAAGGCTACTATAGCCCACACACAGTGTAGCATGTAGTTTATCTCTTCTCCCCCACCCCCCAGCACACACATAGGGCAGCATGTAATTTCTCCCCCCCCCCCCCAGCTCACACACAGGGCAGCATGTAATTTCACTCTTCTCCCCCGTAACCCCCCCCCCCCCCCAGCACACACACAGCGCAGCATGTAATTTATCTCCCCTCCCCCAGCAACACACAGGGCAGCATGTAATTTATCCCCCCAACCCCCCCCCCCCAGCGCACACACAGGGCAGCATGTAATTTGTCCCCCCCCTCCCCCCCCAGCGCACACGTAGGGCAGCATGTAATTTATCCTCCCAACACCCCCCCAGCACACATGTAGGGCAGCATGTAATTTATCCTCCCAACACCCCCCCAGCACACATGTAGGGCAGCATGTAATTTATCCTCCCAACACCCCCCCAGCACACATGTAGGGCAGCATGTAATTTATCTCTCCTCCCCCGAGCCACCCACAGCACACACATAGGGCAGCATGTAATTTATCTCCCCCCCCCCCCAGCACACACACAGGGCAGCATGTAATTCATCATTCCCCCCCCCCCCCAAAGCACACACACAGGGCAGCATGTAATTTATCTCTTCTCCCCCCTACCCCTAGCACACACATAGGGCAGCATGTAATTTATCATTCCCCCCCCAAAGCACACACACAGGGCAGCATGTAATTTATCTCTTCACCCCCCCCCCCCCCCAGCACACACACACAGGGCAGCATGTAATTTATCCCCCCAACCCCCCCCCCCCAGCACACACACACAGGGCAGCATGTAATTTATCCCCCCAACCCCCCCCCCCAGCACACACACAGGGCAGCATGTAATTTATCCCCCCCAACCCCCCCCCCCAGCACACACACAGGGCAGCATGTAATTTATCTCTTCACCCCCCCCAGCACACACACAGGGCAGCATGTAATTTATCCCCCCAACCCCCCCCCCCCCCCCAGCACACACAGGGCAGCATGTAATTTATCCCCCCCCACCCCACCCCCAGCACACACATAGGGCAGCATGTAATTTATCCCCCCAACCCCCCCCCCCCCAGCACACACACAGGGCAGCATGTAATTTATCCCCCCAACCCCCCGCCCCCCCCCCCCAGCACACACACAGGGCAGCATGTAATTTATCCCCCCAACCCCCCCCCCCAGTACACACAGGGCAGCATGTAATTTACCCCCCCCCAGCACACACACAGGGCAGCATGTAATTTATCCCCCCAACCCCCCCCAGCACACGCACAGAGCAGCATGTAATTTAGCCCCCCAACCCCCCCAGCACACACATAGGGCAGCATGTAATTTGACTCTCCCCCCCAACACACACATAGGGCGGCATGTAATTTAACCCCCCCAACCCCCCCCCCCCAGCACACACGTAAGGCAGCATGTAATTTATTCCTCCAACCCCCCCCCCCCCCAGCACACACACAGGGCAGCATGTAATTTATCTCTTCTCCCCCCTCCCCCTAGCACACACATAGGGCAGCATGTAATTTATCATTCCCCCCCCAAAGCACACACACAGGGCAGCATGTAATTTATCTCTTCACCCCCCCCCCCCAGTACACACACAGGGCAGCATGTAATTTATCCCCCCCCCCCCCCAGCGCACACACACACAGGGCAGCATGTAATTTATCCCCCCAACCCCCCCAGCACACACACAGGGCAGCATGTAATTTATCTCTTCACCCCCCCCAGTACACACAGGGCAGCATGTAATTTACCCCCCCCCCCCCAGAACACACACAGGGCAGCATGTAATTTATCCCCCCAACCCCCCCCAGCACACACGTAGGGCAGCATGTAATTATTCTCCCAACCCCCCCCCCCATCACACACACAGGGCAGCATGTAATTTCTCTCTTCTCCCCCGAACCCCCCCCTCCAGCACACACACAGGGCAGCATGTAATTTATCCCCCCCCCCCCCCCAGCACACACACAGGGCAGCATGTAATTTATCCCCCCCCCCCCCACCCAGCACACACAGGGCAGCATGTAATTTATCCCCCTAATCCCCCCAGCACACACACAGGGCAGCATGTAATTTATCTCTTCACCCCCCCAGTACACACAGGGCAGCATGTAATTTATCTCTTCACCCCCCCAGTACACACAGGGCAGCATGTAATTTACCCCCCCCCCCCCCCCCAGTACACACAGGGCAGCATGTAATTTACCCCCCCCCCCCAGCACACACACAGGGCAGCATGTAATTTATCTCTTCACCCCACCCCCCAGTACACACACAGGGCAGCATGTAATTTATCCCCCCCCCACCCAGCACACGCAGGGCAGCATGTAATTTATCTTCACACCCCCCCCCCCCAGCACACACGCAGGGCAGCATGTAATTTATCTCTCCCCCTCAGCACATACATGGGGCAGCATGTAATTTATCAATTTATTAACTTGAAACTGACCTAGGTCCTAACAGGTGTACAGACGCGGCGGCTGCTGCTACTTGCACAGAGGCAGCTCTTCCTCCTACTCGCGGGATGCTCCGCTGTTTGGCGCCACAGTCCTCAGCGCTTCAAGAAGGTGCCTTGTGATTGGTTGCGGCGTGCTGCTTTCACACAAGCAAGGAACATAGCAGGCTAGTGTGAGAGCATAGAGCGCAGCTGAAGAGGCCACGGGATTGTTCCTTCCAGATCAAAAGTTCCCAGCGGTCTGCGGCAGTAAACACCTAACGGCCCGGCCCTGGTCCGCGGACCCCTGATCTAAATGGTTGGGGGAAAAAAAAACAAGTTTTTCAAACGTGCATTCAGAATAAAGTAAACCGATAAAAATATATATCCTATCAAAAATTTGTACAGTATGTTTGCACATATTTGAGATATTAGTTGAAAATGTGAAAAAAGACAATTTCTTCAAAATTTTTCCAAATATTGGCACTTAATAAATATACACAAGTTATATCAGTATTTTTACAATCTAAATAAAGTACATGTGGCAAAAAAAACAATGTCAGAATCACTTGGCTATGCAAAAGCCTTACGGAGTTATGCTCTGTTGAACGACACATGCTAGATTTAGAAAATTTAACTCCGCCACTAAGGCGCAAACAGGCTTAGTCACTAAGGGGATAATCGAATTTCTTTTATGACAACAAAACTGTATTGAGCTTTCCTTGGCTTAAGTTGTCACGTGATTTCCTGTGATATCATCTGTCACAACAATCACCGGGACCACAGCAGGCTGCAGCACTGGATCCTGGAGACTGCAGAGGGGGCAAGTATCTCAATTTTTTATTTTAATACATGGGGTCTTATTGAAAAACAGTTTTCTAATAAGTGGACAACTCCTTTAATTTCAAGTGACAGAAGCTGCCATTTAGCATGCTATGTGAAAGACCGATACAAATTACAGTGAGAGCAGCCTGTATTGTGGCGAGGGGGATCTGCACACCCACCCGCTTAGGGGCCTGGTCACAACTGAAACATTGTATGTTAGACCACTTATAGTAATTGTTTTTCATCTAGGTTGTACATGCAATTGAACTTTAGATTTAATTTAACTCTATGTAATTTATTTTGTATGTGTGATTCCTCTCTGTATGGGATTCTTACAGTATAACACGTTTGGATATACACTATATCCATGTGGATTTTGTATGTTTTACAATAAATGCATGTACTGTTTATCGCTGCTTGGACACAAGTGTCCTTGTTCATCCAGTCTGCCATGGTCCTGCGTATTACACACTTAAACCCCCTAATGACGGGGCCCCTCCCCCTCATCATTTTGTTTTCTACCCCCCCTTATAAAAATCATAACTCCTTTATTTATCCATCGACGTAGCTGTATGAGGGCTTTTTTGTGGGATGAATCTATTTACATGGACAGATTTTTCATGGCTGCGTTTTACAAACACAACATGCACTACTTTTGTCCTTTTTTGCTTTTGTATTTGCATTTATTTGTATTTTCAATTGAGCAAATTTGGATCAATATTTATCCAGCAGAAAATGAAACTCCTGATGGCAAATACGGATCATACAATGAAAAATACTGACGACACACAGTTGCAGTCATTTGTAACACATCTGTATTACAATATGTTCGTGTGTAACGGACCTTAGGGCGAGTTCAGACACTGTGGAATTGTTCTGTAATTTCAGCTATGGAACGTGCACCCAAATGTCCCAACAATTTGCAGTATAAAAACCTGCAGCGGAAGATAATCACGTTGCAGATTTCCAAATCAGTAGCATGTGTCATGTGTCACAGAAAAATGATGGCTGTTCATTTTGGATTTCAATCAAGGCAATGAGTGAAGGCCAGAGTGAAAACTGCACCAAAATTTGCTTCTATGTTGGTATTTGTTTAAGTGGTTTCATTTATGTCTATACAAATAACGGATGGTTTAATATGGGTCTATAGAATGGATTAGAATTCTTGTTCGTGTATAGCACCCGTTTTTTTGTATTTTTTGTTGCGCTCTATCTATAGAATGACTGCTCCCTTATCCCTGTAGAGATCTAGTAGGACATTAATAAACACAGCCTTGTACACCTAAAAACTGAATAGTGGGCATTCATTTTAATAAAGGTATAGTATATTTAATATTCTTCTCAGTGGAAAGTGGGGGCCATTCTGATTATTGCTATGTGAAGATTTTTGTATAGAAATATATTACCATTGCCCAGCTCAAACACAGTATCTATCACTACAGTCTGAGGAACATATACTGGTAGTTGTTCATTTAGAAGTAGTCATAAATGGTCTGGTAAGCAAATTCTTTGAGAAGAAAGGGGCTCCCAGGTGCAAGTGGTAACACCCGCTGCTCCACCATCACGCAGTCCTCTCCTTCAGTAAGCAGGTTTCTCTTGGCGATGACTTTCACAGCAAACTTCTGGTGAGTAAAGTTTTTTTCTGCTAGCACCACCTAGAAAAAGTTATTTATGAAGAATTGTCATGACTTTAATAATAATTATGAATGTTTACTCTATTTGTACTCTTTAACAGTTTGATTTACACTGCATATTTGCAGTGTGGATTCTTCAGCACAGCTCTGCAGTACGAACCCAGGCCTCTGCATCTGGGCAGAGCTGCCTGCTTCCGGCACTGACAGCAGGCCCAGTGAAAAGCTGTACTTACGGCATAGAAGGATTTTTTTTTGTTCATATTATGTCCGTATAACTTTATTCATGTATTTTTTGGGAGGAGGTGGGACCCAGAAATGTCACAACTGTTTTTACAGCGCATATAGCATAAAACGCTTGAAAACATACTATGGATCAGCACGATTAGAGCAATATCAAATTTATATATTTTTTTTTTTACTGTTTTACTACTTTTGCAAAGAGGAACATACCTTGAACTTAGAGGGCCCCACAGCAATACTCAGAATTATATTAGGGACAGCATATCTAAGAGCGGCTCAGCTCTAGTATACCTCTAAATAATACAGGTGACGGCTAGTCTGGTGGTCTGTATAGAAACACAGGAGGCTAACAGCAGAAAAAGACCACAGGGTCCATGTCTACCATTGGAATCTTTCCTTATAATTATTTTTTAGATGGGTCCTGGAGTCTAAAGTCATGTCTGGTCTATACTAAGGGGAGTCTGATCATTGTTTTAATTCCCTAAAGGGGTTTTCTGCTGCTTGGGAACCCTGTCCATCAGCTGATCAGCTCACTGTCCAGTGCAGTAGGCTGGATGTAGTGATCACTGGTCAGAGGAAGAATCTCCAATATATATAACGACCGTCCGGGGCAATGACTCACAGTACTTATCTCATATATATATATATATATATATATATATATATATATATATATATATATATAAAACGTTTGTGACCGTGTATAAGGTGCAAATAAAATTCTCAATTCCTTCATGAGAAATAGAATTTTATTTGCACCTTATACACGGTCACAAACGTTATATATATTGGAGATAAGTACTGTGAGTCATTGCCCCGGACTCGCATTAGGGATGCTGCATATGGACTTGGATGTCTTGTTGCATCCTTTCATACACAGAGTGCTGTTGGTGATAGCACTAAGGTCAGAGGAGGAAGTCTGAGCATTGAACATTAAGTGTAGGAGCAGCATGGTGCTGCCATTAATTTCAAGCCAGCCCTCGGACTGACGACCATTTAACTGATTAACTATGCAGAGGAATGGTCATCAGTTAAGAAAAAAATTCAGAAGCCCCGTTTAAAAGGGCATAAAAGGGGCCTGTCACTAATGACAGAGTTGAGCAAACGTGCTCTTTCAAGCTTGATGCTCATTCGAGTATTAGCATACTTTATGGTGCTCGCTACTCGAGTGAGCATCACGTTGTGTTCAACCCCGCCCCAGTTTTGGCCCCTCCCAACTGCGCACATCAATGGTAGTTTGTGGCTGGTTTGGGAGGGAGAGTGAACACGGAGAAAAAAAAGCTTGGCAACTGGCGGGTCCCATACAAAAATGCTCGAGTCTCCCATTAAAGTCAATGGGGTTTGTTACTCGAATAGAGCTCTCGAATTTTACAAAAAGCTCGACTCGAATAACGAGGACCCGAGCATTTTGGTGCTCGCTCATCTCGAATGACAAACCATTTCCAGTTTTCTCCATTGCCCATTCCTAGATCCATACCTTTTTAATTTTTCCCTTCCACATAGCCATATAAAGGGCTTTTCTTTGTGGTACAAATTATATTTAACCCCTTGAGTGGCATGCCCGGAAATATTCCGGGACGAGCTCCAATGCCGATAGTAATATAGCCCGGAAGATTCCCGGGCTATGTATCACTATGGGAGCTGCAGAGCACAATGCCACAAGCTGTGGCATTGTGCTCTGCCTGCACAATCCCACTGAGAACAAAGCAGGACTTTGAAAATCAGAAGCAGGAAGATATTGACGATCTGCCGGCAATCTCCTGCTTCTAAAGTCCTGCTTTGTTTACAGGTTGCCATAGAGACCATCTGCTTGTCAGAAGCAAGCTGATTGTCTCTGTGGCAGAGAGAGCTGCTGCTTGGCTGTCAGAGGACAGCCAGGCACCAGCTCTTACAGCAGAGATCAGAGAAAAGCTCCGATCTCTGCTGTGTTAGCCCTTTACATGCTGCAGTCACCATCGGAGCCCCGGAATGTGATCAGGGGTTCCTGATGGGTCTCTGTGGAAGTCCCTTAAAAGGGACAAAAATAAAGAAAAAGTAAAGTTAAAAATGTATTTAAAAAAATATTAAAAAAACACTTGTCTCCCTTTACTTTGTAAAAAATTAAATAAAATTACACATGTGGTATCCCTGCATCTTAAAGGAGATGTCTCGAGGAAGCAGTGAATTTTTTTTTTTGGCCAGTCCCCCTAATTAAACATACATTACTAATTACCCCTGTAAATGACTTTCCTAGCTGGTTTCTACTTACCGTTCCAGCGTTTCAGCAACTTATAAAACTTTTTCCCAAGATGGCCGCCAGCTCTTTTCACATCACTTGCTGTAGCCCGACGTGCGCGCTCCCGAGACGCTACCAGCTGTGTCTCCATGGCAACCAGACGCCCCGCAGCCGCCGACCGGACCCCTGGAGTGAACACGGCCGACCAGTCACCCACCGCCAGGCAGAAGGTAACCGGCGCAGCCCCGCCCCCCCATCACAGCGGCAGCCCCCCGGCCCAGCGACAGCCCCCCCCCCCCGGCCCAGCGCTAGTTCCCCCGGCCCAGCGCTAGTTCCCCCGGCCCAGCGCTAGTTCCCCCGGCCCAGCGCTAGTTCCCCCGGCCCAGCGCTAGTTCCCCCGGCCCAGCGCTAGTTCCCCCGGCCCAGCGCTAGTTCCCCCGGCCCAGCGACAGCCCCCCTGGCCCAGCGCTAGTTCCCCCGGCGCAGCGACAGCCCCCCCGGCCCAGCGCTAGTTCCCCCGGCGCAGCGACAGCCCCCCCCCCGGCCCAGCGCTAGTTCCCCCGGCCCAGCGCTAGTTCCCCCGGCCCAGCGCTAGTTCCCCCGGCCCAGCGCTAGTTCCCCCGGCCCAGCGACAGCCCCCCTGGCCCAGCGCTAGTTCCCCCGGCGCAGCGACAGCCCCCCCGGCCCAGCGCTAGTTCCCCCGGCGCAGCGACAGCCCCCCCCCCCCCCGGCCCAGCGCTAGTTCCCCCGGCGCAGCGACAGCCCCCCCCCCCAGCCCCCCCCCCCCCGGCCCAGCGACAGCCCCCCCATCGCAGCGGCAGCCCCCCCATCGCAGCGGCAGCCCCCCCATCGCAGCGGCAGCCCCCCCATCGCAGCGGCAGCCCCCCCATCGCAGCGGCAGCCCCCCCATCGCAGCGGCAGCCCCCCCATCGCAGCGGCAGCCCCCCCGGCCCATCACTTACCAGGACAGCTGGACGGCGGGACAGCTGGGCGGCGGGACAGCTGGGCGGCGGGACAGCTGGGCGGCTTCTCCGGACAGCTCGGTAGCTCTGCACCTTCCTCTAACAGAGGAAGGTACAGAATGGCCGCTCCAGCGCGCTCCCGAGCAGTGACAGCTCGTCTGCGCATGCGCAGAAGAGCTGTAGCGGGGAGCACACTGAAGCGGCTCGTGCTGAAAGGAGAAGACCGGACTGCGCAAGCGCGTCTAAAAAAAGCAAGCTGCCAGCGAATTTAGACGGAACCATGGAGACGAGGACGCTAGCAACGGAGCAGGTAAGTGAATAACTTCTGTATGGCTCATATTTAATGCACGATGTATATTACAAAGTGCATTAATATGGCCATACGGAAGTGTATAACCCCACTTGGTTTCGCGAGACCACCCCTTTAATGACCCAGGAGGAGGAAGTTAGTACATTTAACCCATTAATGACACGGCCCCTTTTTTCCTCCCCCCGTTTTAAAAATCATAACTATTGTGTTTATCCATCGATGTTGCTGTATGAAGGCTTGTTGTTTTTTGCGGGATAAGTTGTATTTTTCAATGGTGCTATTTAAAGTACCATATAATGTACTGAAAAACTTTTACAAAATTCTAAGTGGAGTAAAATGAAAAAAAATGACATTCGGCCATCTTTCAGTGCGTTTTGTTTCTATGGCACACACAAAGTGCAACAAAAATGACAACTATATTCTATGGGTCAGTACGATTACCGTATATACCGGCGTATAAGACGACTTTTGAACCCCGAAAAATCTGCTCTGCAGTCGGGGGTCGTCTTATGCGCCGGTAATAAAAAAAAAAAAAAGTGTAAAAAAAAAAAATTTTATTACTCACCTCCCACGGCGTTCTGTCGCGCTCCGGCAGGATGTCGCTCGCTCCGGCAGGCTGTCGCTGGCTCCTCGTCCCCGCCGCAGCATAGCTTTCTGAATGCGGGGCTTGAAATCCCCGCTTCCAGAAAGCTAATACACACGCCGGCAGCCATGACAGCATTGAATGGCTGTGATTGGCTAAAGCACACGTGGCTTCAGCCAAATCACACTATTCAATGACATCATTGAATGGCTGTGATTGGCTGAAGGCGCACGTGTTAGCAATCACACCCATTCAATGATGTCATTGAATAGTGTGATTGGCTGAAGCCACGTGTGCTTTAGCCAATCACAGCCATTCAATGATGTCATGGCTGCCGGCGTGTGTATTAGCTTTCTGGAAGCGGGGATTTCAAGCCCCACATTCAGAAAGCTATGCTGCGGCGGGGACGAGGAGCGAGCGACATCCTGCCGGAGCGCGACAGAACGCCGTGGGAGGTGAGTAATAAAAATTTTTTTTTTTCTCCACTGAATACCGGCGTATAAGGTGACAGTTGGGGGGGTCGTCTTATACGCCCCGTCGCCTTATACGCCGGTATATACGGTACTACGATACCAAACGTGTAGATTTTTTTTTTGCTGTAGTACTTGTATTTTTTTGAAAGACATTTAATTTTTAAAAAATTATTTTCTGCTGCATCTTCTGCGCGCAATTACTATTTTATTTTTCCGTTGATGTACTTGAGCAAGGGCTCATGTTTTGCGGGATGTCCTGATGTAACAATCCGGAATACATAAGACTTTTTGATCGCTTTTTATTGCATTTTTCTGGGAAACAGGGTGAGGGAAAAAGTGCATTTGTGGTGTTCTTTATTTTTATTCCGGACTACGTTCACCGTGCGGGGTAAATAATGCACTACTTTCATAGATCGGACTTTTACGGACGCGGTGATACAAAATATGTATTTCTCTTTTATGATTTAGATTTTATTAGATTCGGCAAAAGGAGGGCAATTAAAAAAAAAGTAAAAAGTTTAAAAGTGTAAAAAAGTCATGAAAAAGAAAAAAAGCTATTACAATCTGGTATGGGCACAATCGTACTGGCCTGTAGAATTACTTTATTATTTATACTGCTCAGAGAATGCAGTGAAAAATAAAAATAAAAAACATGCCAGAATTACAGATTTCATTTATCTTGCCACTAGAAAAAGATGGAATAAGCAGCGATCAAAATTTTACATGTTCCAAAAAATTAGATAAATGAAGACTAATTCATCTCGCAAAAAACAAGGCCTTGTAGAGTTCCGGCAATGGAAAAATAAAATTAATACAGCTCTTAAAATGTGGCGACACACAAGGAAACCTTTAAGAAAAAAAAAAGGTTTAAATGCACAAAAATAGCAAAAAACATAAAAAAAAACTGTAAACTTGGTCTCGCCAAAATCGTGCTGACTCGGAGAATAAGGTTACCGAACTGTTTATTCTGCACGCTGAACGCCGTAAAAATGAAATCCAAAAAACAAATGGCAGAAATTTTTTTTATTTCCCCAATCTCACTACCAATTTTTTTTACAAAAGTTATGCAATACATTATATATACCCAAAAATGATGCCATCAAAAAGTACAACTTGTCCCACAAAAAACAAGCCCTTATAAGGCTGTGTCGATGGAAAAATGAAAAAGTTATGGTTCTTGGAACGCGGCTGCAAAATTAGTTTAAATTAAATGATTAGACCATTTAAAAAAACCTGCCCTGGTGGGTCTGACAGGGTGGTAAGAAACCCGCCACTTAAGGGGTTAACTATAATATTTTTTTTGTAATAAAATGTATTATATAACATTTTTTTGAGAGAGTTATGAAAAGAAAAAAACATTGGTTTTAACTTTAAGGTTCAGCATGCAGAATAAATAATGTGATAACATTCTCTGGGTCAGCACGATTCTAACACCAGAATTCTTTTGTTTTGCTATATTTGTACAGTTACAAAGCCTTTTGCTTTTCTGTTGTCGCCTTTCAAGAGCTATAATATTTTTATTGTACTACCAATGGAGCTTATTTTTTTGCAGAATCAACTTTGATCTTTTTATCCCATTTTTGGGAAATATATTTGGACTACTTTTTATTCCAATTTTAATAAAACATGGAATTCTGGCACGTCTTTTTTTTCAAACTGTTAATATGTCAACCCATTATATTGTGCAAAAATAAAGCCATTTTCAAAATATAAATTCTCTGTATGGAACCCACTAAACTAAAAATTAAAATATAGCCTTTGTTGTTTTTTAAAAAAAATTGGGACCCACTACTATAAACAAGGACAAGAGACACACAAATACACACAACACGTAGGTGACCCCAAAAATAGGCAGAATAACCACATTTTATAGACTAGACCACTGTTCATACTACAAATAGATGCTGTTGAGGAACCTGTGACAATGCAGTCACTAGTGAGTCCGAGATGAGACTGATGGATTATTGGTCGCATCTATATGTGAATAGGTACACTGAGAACTGTAAATAAACCTACAGCCAATATGTACTTAGACCAATGTATCGTATTAGGTCTCGTCCTAGAAAGCGGTTATACTTAGAATCACTGAGATTATACAGCCCTTAGGTGCCCACCGATAAAGGAGACTACTGTATAGCAGTATGGATGATTAGGTCAAATAATGTATCCTGTCTATTCTGGTGGTCCACCTATTCCTATAGGTTCCAAAAAGTTCAAATAGTTCTTGGACTGAGTGTGAATATACTAAAATAGATCTTTTAATGTACTGTAGATACTAAAGCTCAAAATAGCGGTCTAGGGTCTATTGATTCTCCCTCGTATCATTTATAAACTGATATCTGGAGGGGTATGATGATCTCTCAGATGAAAATAAATTTGCTCAGTCAGACTAAGAAATCTTCTATCATAAAGGTATGAGCATCAGCTCCATATGTTGACTAATATGTCCCAGCAAAAACTGACAGACTTCAGTATTAAGACTTGTAGTCCTCACAGGAACCTTTCGGTCTCAGTGAATAACAATTTTCAAAATATATAATCATCGTCAGCGCATTATAAATAGATGTGTGTATTACATATTGATGAGAGTTGATAACTCACAAATTCACATACTATTTGGTGTTTTTTTCATTTATATATCAGCACATTACAAATAAAGTGTATATTTACATGTTGAGGAAAACAGATACATTCACAAATTGTTTAGACATATACAAGACCACTATGACAATGTTCATAATGCCAAGAGTATATACACCATGTGTGAAGTAAATACATAATGTGAAACTAACTGCATACAAATTGTGTGTACCAATCATTCAATATGATAGTTGAACATGCATCTAGTATTAATATCACGTGGGTAAGGTACCAGGTCATTAAAGGGGTTGTCTCACGGCAGCAAGTGGGGTTATACACTTCTGTATGGCCATATTAATGCACTTTGTAATGTACATCGTGCATTAAATATGAGCCATACAGAAGTTATTCACTTACCTGCTCCGTTGCTAGCGTCCCCGTCTCCATGGATCCGTCTAATTCTGATGTCTTCTTGCTTTTTTAGACGCGCTTGCGCTGTGCAGTCTTCTCCCCTTCTGCTTGGTCCAGGCACGAGCGGCGTTCTGGCTCCGCCCCCTTCTACGCATCATTGCGTAGCTCCCCCCCATCACGTGTGCCGATTTCAGGCAATCAGGAGGCTGGAATCGGCAATAGACCGCACAGAGCCCATGGTGCACCATGGGAGAAGACCCGCGGTGCACCATGGGAGAAAACCGCAGTGCATCCCTGGGAAAGGACCGGCGGCCATCTTGGGAGAAGATTTTTTAAAGTTTTTATTTCGTCGGATTGGTAAGTAGCAAGCGGCTTAAAAACCGCTTTACGTTGCTATTTTATGCCAGGGGGGTGACAGGGGGAATGGGGTAAAGTAAAATTTTGAGGTTTGCCGCGAGACAACCCCTTTAAGTTATTGTACAGTGAAAATACAAGATAATTTCTTCATTGCGGCGAGTGTAGTTAAATACACGGCCATGTGAAACAGCCCAAATAATACTTCTCAAATCCGACCCACAAAGATGAAATATGCTTAAAATACCACAAAGATCCTAATAAAGCATTATAGGACTCTAGGTAGTCAAGTATAAACCATAGCCTCAAGAGAGATTACATTATAAGATCACGGCGTAGGCATTAGGAGTCAACATTTACATCACAGAATCCAAATTACAGATACACATTGCCAAAAAACTAATATGCCAAAACATTTAACGAGTCCAGAGATGACTAAATACAAAAAAGTAATGCAAAATAAGAATACAAATGGGAGGCCAAGAAAAGTATTTACTTATAATTTAAACCCTGCCCCATCCATCACTCCACCTGACCGAGCAACGCAGGTCCAAACCTGGTCTTAGATAAATGTTAGTCAGTTATTCAAAAAATCCCGAGAACAGTCTTAGTTCAAATCTGAACAGCCAAATTTAGACAAAGGAATTTTCTTCAGCGCCCATAAAGGTCAAGATCACGAAGTTCGATCAATTTAAAGGACAATCCACCAATAATTCCGAGACTTAAAGTAGGGCCAGAAAGAAATCAGAACTCCAGAGGCCAAAGAGTATTACCAACGGGATCCCAAAGAGGCAGAAAAAGCCCCCAAATAGGAAACCTTATGGAAAACAGAAGAGACCTTCAAACAAAAGATTTATACAGAAGTGTTAAAATACCAACAATTAACCCCTTAAGGACCAAACTATTGTATCTTAAGGACGAGACACTTAAGGGATTTTATCCATATGGTGGTTTTTCCGTCAGCTACCAAAATTATGTTTGCTGCATTTTTTCCCCTCGTGACGTTAAGGGCTTATTTACATGAGCGTATATCGGCCGGTGTCTTCTCGGCTGGACGATAAACGCTTCCATCTAAGCAGTCCCCCCCTTCCTCCCCCTCACTGTCCCTCTGCCCCTCCTCTGAGCAGTTTGCAATGAAAGTTGGTGAGATGCAGCGTAGCCAAGCTCCTACCCCTTCCTTGTCCCTAGCCAGTAATGGGAGTGGGTGGGACAGAGTAGAGCTTAGCTCCACCCCCACAGCTCCCATTACAAACGCCGCAGTAAAAGGAGAGAGGCAGAGAGTCGGTGAGAGGAAAGTAAGTGGGGACTGCTTAGATGAAAGCATATATAGGCCAGCCATCATAAACGCCCGGCGATATATGTTCGTGTAAATAAGCCCATAGGGCTATTTTTAAAAAAATTTTCACTGACTTTCCATTTTTTAAGTTTCATCTGGAGTAAAAAGCTACAAAGAAAAAAAAAAAAGTAACATTTAGTTTTTTTTAAAAAAAAAGTATATTTACGCTAAAAGTATGGGAATGTGTTCATTTTGTTTTGGACATTTTGATATGTAATATTTATGGTTTTGGGTTACAGGGTACATAAGACAATGATTTTGGTTGGCATTGGATCTGGGTTATTTTCTTTATGTATATATTTAATTCTGTAAATTTTGTTTTACTTATGTATGTAATTTTTTTTTTTACCAAGTCCATCATACAAGACCTATGGAGAACATTCACATTTGTTTTTTTTACATTTTACACCTTCCAACTGTAGCTTGGACATCCATAAGAGCCCGAGTTACACGAGAAAACATCCCCTGTTGTGACAATAGTCCCTAGCAGAGCTGATCTGGGGTCTGCTATGACTCTGCAGCTCTGCTGTAACAACGATTTCCCACAGTCATGTGACTGCCGGGTTGTGTAGTAGAAGTTATACTTCCACTTTCAAGTACATAGTGCTCATTGAACGTTGTACACTAAGGCCCCCTGTCCACGTGTGTTGCGAATTCCCAAGTACCAATGCTATGGAAAGCTTCAGACGGCGTGATTCGCTGGCAATTTACTGCTTGCGAAATCCACCCGTGGACAGGGGGCCTAAAGGAGGAGGCAGAACATGTTAAAAACCCCACCTGCCTCCTCCTCAGGGTTATCAGCTGATCAGCTGTGACTAACAGCTGACAACCAGACATGCTGCTAATTTATTGCAGAAGTTTTAATCTTCCCCTCTGTATATTTAATATCATCTGGGTTTAAAGCCCAGGACCAAGCCCCGTAAGTTTACAGTGCTTGGTCCTTAATGGGTTGCACAAGGAATCCTATGAATAAGAGCTTCATGGAACCTTTATGGGCCAACTATTTGTAACCAAAATATCCACCTGGATTCATGCTTTTGTATATGGGTCATTATGAATACAGCAATAGTAAGAGGGAGAGGAAAGTCTCACATATGGATTCTAATTGTGGAATCTGCAATCGCCATCTGGGTGGAGCCCTTAAAAATGATGAAATAGGATTGCCGAGATGGGAATATTCCTTTAATATATTTTCGGAGTAAAATATTTCCGAATGCAAACTGGTGCAATTTTAGCACATATAGTAGTTTCATGCAGGAATTGACTAATTTTGTGGTGCAAAACAAACTACATGAATAGGGTGTTTTCATGTTTTTACCTCTATCTTATGTTAAAGCGAGTAATTGGATGGCAGAATAATTTTTATATATTACTAGAGATGAGCGAACGTACTCGTCCGAGCTTGATACTCGTTCGAGTATTAGCGTGTTCGAAATGCTCGTTACTAGAAGCGAGTACCACGCGATGTTCGAGTTACTTTCACTTTCATCTCTGAGACGTTAGCGCGCTTTTCTGGCCAATAGAAAGACAGGGAAGGCATTACAACTTCCCCCTGCGACATTCAAGCCCTATACCACCCCCCTGCAGTGAGTGGCTGGTGAGATCAGGTGTCACCCTAGTATATAAATCGGCCCCTCCCGCGGCTCGCCACAGATGCATTCTGACAGAGATCAGGGAAAGTGCTGCTGGTCCCGGAGCTGCTATAGGGAGAGCGTTAGGAGTTATTTTAGGCTTCAAGAACCCCAACGGTCCTTCTTAGGGCCACATCTGACCGTGTGCAGTACTGTTGAGGCTGCTTTTAGCAGTGTTGCACAATTTTTTTTTTTTGTATATCGGCCGTGCAGAGCATTGCGTCCGCAGTCTGCAGTCATTGTACAGAGTATAGGGCCAGTACTGGTGAGGCAGGGAAAGAGATATTCAGGCTATATAGGCAGTGGGCTTTTTCCAAAAAATTGGGGAAAAATACTATATTTGGGCTGCCTGTGACCATCTTCAGTTTACTGCGTGTCTGCTGGGGGTAGTAGTCCTAATTAATACGCAGCTAAGCGTTACAGCAGGCTTGCGCAAAATTGTTTCCTGGATCTGCTGTGTCTGTTACATGATGGCCGTCATCCCGCCAGAGGGAAACAGTATACATAATATTATACGCTGCCTACAGTAGCTATCTGCTGGGGGCAGTAGTCCTAATTAATACGCAGCTAAGCGTTACAGCAGGCTTGTGCAAAATTGTTTCCTGGATCTGCTGTCTGTTACATGATCGCCGTCATCCCGCCAGAGCGAAACAGTATACATAATATTATACGCTGCCTAAAGTATCTGTCTGCTATATCAGCTCAGCATTTTAAAAAAATAGAAGCAAAATACTTAAGGCCTACTACTGGCCTTTGGACACTTGACTGCTTCTGCGCTGTGAGTTCCACTAGCTCAGTCATACGCACCGTCTCACTACAGGCGTGCGCAAAATTGTTTCCTGGCTCTGCTGTGCGTTCCGTAAGGGAAGTCAGCCTCCAACCACAGGCCAATAAGCAGCACATTTAATTACAGCGTTCTGTTTCTGCACTACTGGTAATACAGCATGCTGAGGGGTAGGAGTAGGCCTAGAGGACGTGGACACGAGCGAGGACGCGGAGGCCCAAGTCAGGGTGTGGGCACAGGCCAAGCTCCTGATCCAGGTGTATCACAGCCGACTGCTGCGGGATTAGGAGAGAGGCACGTTTCTGACATCCCCACATTCATCTCACAATTAATGGGTCCACGCGGTAGACCTTTATTAGAAAATGAGCAGTGTGAGCAGGTCCTGTCGTGGATGGCAGAAAGTGCATCCAGCAATCTATCGACCACCCAGAGATCTACACCGTCCACTGCTGCAACTCTGAATCCTCTGGCTGCTGCTCCTCCTTCCTCCCAGCCTCCTCACTCCACGAAAATGACACATTCTGAGGAGCAAGCAGACTCCCAGGAACTGTTCTCGGGCCCTGCCCAGAATGGGCAGCAATGGTTCCTATCCCACCGGAGGAGTTTGTCGTGACCGATGCCCAACCTTCGGAAAGTTCCCAGGGTCCGGGGATGAGGCTGGGGACTTCCGGCAACTGTCTCAAGAGCTTTCAGTGGGTGAGGAGGACGATGACAATGAGACACAGTTGTCTATCACTCAGGTAGTAGTAATTGGAGTACGTACGAGGGAGGAGCGCGCACAGAGGATTCGGAGGAAGAGCAGCAGGACGATGAGGTGACTGACCCCACCTACTGAGGAAAGGTCTTCAGAGGGGGAGGCAAGTGCAGCAGCAGGGCAGGTTGCAAGAGGCAGTGCGGTGGCCAGGGGTAGAGGCAGGGCCAGACCGAATAATCCACCAACTGTTTCCCAAAGTGCCCCCTCGCGCCATGCCACCCTGCAGAGGCCGAGGTGCTCAAAGGTCTGGCAGTTTTTCACTGAGTGCAGACGACCAACGAACAGTGGTGTGCAACCTTTGTCGCGCCAAGATCAGCCGGGGAGCCACCACCACCAGCCTCACCACCACCAGCATGCGCAGACATATGATGGCCAAGAACCCCACAAGGTGGGACGAAGGCCGTTCACCGCCTCCGGTTTGCACCGCTGCCTCTCCCCCTGTGCCCCAACCTGCCACTGAGATCCAACCCCCCTCTCAGGACACAGGCACTACCAGCTCCTGGCCTGCACCCACACCCTCACCTCCGCTGTGCTCGGCCCCATCCAGCAATGTCTCTCAGCGCACCGTCCAGCCGTCGCTAGCGCAAGTGTTGGAGCACAAGCGCAAGTACGCCGCCACGCACCCGCACGCTCAAGCGTTAAACGTGCACATAGCCAAATTGATCAGCCTGGAGATGCTGCCGTATAGGGTTGTGGAAACGGAGGCTTTCAAAGGTATGATGGCGGTGGCGGCGCTACTCAATTCCCAGTCGCCACTACTTTTCCCGATGTGCCGTCCCAGCCCTGCACGACCACGTCTCCCGCAACATTGTACGCGCCCTCACCAACACGGTTACTGCCAAGGTCCACTTAACAACGGACACGTGGACAAGCACAGGCGGGCAGGGCCACTATATCTCCCTGACGGCACATTGGGTGAATTTAGTGGAGGCTGGGACCGAGTCAGAGCCTGGGACCGCTCACGTCCTACCCACCCCCAGAATTGCGGGCCCCAGCTTGGTGGTGGTATCTGCGGCGGTGTATGCTTCCTCCACTAAACCACCCTCCTCCTCCTCCTCCGCAACCTCTGTCTCGCAATCAAGATGTGTCAGCAGCAGCACGTCGCCAGCAGTCGGTGTCGCTCGGCGTGGCAGCACAGCGGTGGGCAAGCGTCAGCAGGCCGTGCTGAAACTACTCAGCTTAGGAGAGAAGAGGCACACGGCCCACCAACTGCTGCAGGGTCTGACAGAGCAGACCGACCGCTGGCTTGCGCCGCTGAGCCTCCAACCGGGCATGGTCGTGTGTGACAACGGCCGTAACCTGGTGGCGGCTTTGCAGCTCGGCATCCTCATGCACGTGTCATGCCTGGCCCACGTCTTTAATTTGGTGGTTCAGCGCTTTCTGAAAAGCTACCCACGCTTGTCAGACCTGCTCGGAAAGGTGCGCTGGCTCTGCGCACATTTCCGCAAGTCCCACACGGACGCTGCCACCCTGCAACATCGGTTTCATCTGCCAGTGCACCGACTGCTGTGCGACATGCCCACACGGTGGAACTCTACGCTCCACATGTTGGCCAGGCTCTATGAGCAGCGTACAGCTATAGTGGAATACCGACTCCAACATGGGCGGCGCAGTGGGAGTCAGCCTCCTCAATTCTTTACAGAGGCGGGGGAAGACAGTATGTCGCTGGATAGTCAGAGCACCCTTCTGTCTATATCTCAGCGCGTTGAGGAGGAGGAGCATGAGGAGGATGGGGAAGAGACAGCTTGGCCCACTGCTGAGGGTACCCATGCTGCTTGCCTGTCATCCTTTCAGCGTGTATGGCCTGAGGAGGAGGAGGAGGAGGATCCTGAAAGTGATCTTCCTAGTGAGGACAGCCATGTGTTGCATACAGGTACCCTGGCACACATGGCTGACTTCATGTTAGGATGCCTTTCTCGTGACCCTCGCGTTACACGCATTCTGGCCACTACGGATTACTGGGTGTACACACTGCTCGACCCACGGTATAAGGAGAACCTTTCCACTCTCATACCCGAAGAGGAAAGGGGTTCGAGAGTGATGCTATACCACAGGACCCTGGCGAACAAACTGATGGTAAAATTCCCATCCGACAGCGCTAGTGGCCGAAGGCGCAGTTCCGAGGGCCAGGTAGCAGGGGAGGCGCAGAGATCAGGCAGCATGTACAGCACAGGCAGGGGAACACTCTCTAAGGCCTTTGACAGCTTTCTGGCTCCCCAGCAAGACTGTCACCGCTCCCCAGTCAAGGCTGAGTCGGCGGGAGCACTGTAAAAGGATGGTGAGGGAGTACGTAGACGATTGCACGACCATCCTCCGTGACGCCTCTGTCCCCTAAAACTACTGGGTGTCGAAGCTGGACACGTGGCCTGAACTCACGCTGTATGCCCTGGAGGTGCTTGCTTGTCCTGTGGCTAGCGTCTTGTCAGAGAGGGTGTTTAGTACGGCTGGGGGAATCATCACAGATAAGCGTACCCGCCTGTCAACCGACAGTGCCGACAGGCTTACACTCATCAAGATGAACAAAGCCTGGATTTCCCCAGACTTCTCTTCTCCACCAGTGGCCAGCAGCGATACCTAAAGAATACGTAGGCTGCACCCGCGGATGGAAGCATTGTTCTCTATCACCATCAAAAACGTGGACCTTTTAGCTTCATCAATCTGTGTATAATATTCATCCTTCTCCTCCTGAAACCTGACGTAATCACGCCGAACGGGCAATTTTTCTTAGGCCCACAAGGCTCAGTCATATAATTTTTGTAAACAATTTTTATATGTTTCAATGCTCATTAAAGCGTTGAAACTTTCACCTGAACCAATTTTTATTTTAACTGGGCTGCCTCCAGGCCTAGTTACAAATTAAGCCACATTAACCAAAGCGATTAAGGGGTTTCACCTGCCCTCTTGGTTGGGCATGGGCAATTTTTCTGCCGTACATTAGTACTGTTGGTACATCAATTTTTTGGGGCCCTCGCCTACAGTGTAATCCAATTAATTTTTTGCCCACCTGCATTAAAGCTGACGTTACATCAGCTGTGCTGGGCACTGCAATGGGATATATTTATGTACCGCCGGTGGGTTCCAGGGAGCCACCCATGCTGTGGGTCCACAGGGAGTTGTAACTGCATGTGTCCACTTCTAAAGAACCCCAGTGTGACTGGGGCATGCAGTGTGGGCCGAAGCCCACCTGCATTTAATCGGACGTTACCTCAGCTGTGATGGGCACTGCAATGGGATACATTTATGTACAGCCGGTGGGTTCCAGGGAGCCACCCATGCTGTGGGTGCACACGGAATTCCCATTGCGGAGTTGTACCTGCCTGTGACTATTTATAAAAAACCGCGGTCTGACTGGGGCATGCAGACACCTTGACAGAATGAATAGTGTGTGGCACATAGGTTCCCCATTGCTATGCCCACGTGTGCAGCTCCTGATGGCGGTGGCACAGGATTATATTTCTCATTGCTTCTGTACAGCATTGTGGGCTATCGCCCCGCCCCTTTTAGAGAGGGTCGCTGCCTGGCCGTGCCAACCCTCTGCAGTGTGTGCCTGCGGTTCCTCCTCATGGCAGACGCACTTATAAATAGACATGAGGGTGGTGTGGCATGAGTGCAGCTGAAGGCTGCGCAGGGACACTTTGGTGTGCGCTGTGGACACTGCGTCGTGCGGGGGGGTTGGGCAGCATGTAACCCAGGAGAAGTGGCAGCGGAGTGTCATGCAGGCAGTGATTGTGCTTTGTTGGAGGTAGTGTGGTGCTAAGGTATGCATTGCTAATGAGGGCTTTTCAGAAGTAAAAGTTGTTGGGAGGGGGGGGGGGCCCACTCTTGCCGCTATTGTGGCTTAATAGTGGGACCTGGGAACTTGAGATGCAGCCGAACATGTAGCCCCTCGCCTGCCCTATCCGTTGCTGTGTCGTTCCCATCACTTTCTTGAATTGCCCAGATTTTCACAAATGGAAACCTTAGCGAGCATCGGCGATATACAAAAATGCTCGAGTCGCCCATTGACTTCAATGGGGTTTATTACTCGAAACGAACCCTCGAGCATCGCGATAATTTCGTCCCGAGTAACGAGCACCCGAGCATTTTGGTGCTCGCTCATCTCTAATCATTACATAAAGCGGAATTTAATTTGTGGTTCAAAATATTACAGCTATGTGAAAATTGGTGCATCTTTCCTATTTTTGGTGTCCTGTAAAAGTTTCTGCAATTTATGCCTAAGTTGAGTACAAACTTGTAAAACTGGCACAATTTACATGTCGAGTTTATATACGCTGTCTCCCCCCCCCCCCCCCTCCCTCCTCCTTTCCAGCTGTGTCTGGTGTAGGCTGTAGTGTCTTAGGGCTGAAACAGATAAGCGAGACGGCCGTAAGAAACGAACCCATTAATTAGTTTAGTTTTGATTAGCTTGATTCTCACGTGATATTACTACGCACGAGAAAAGATAAAGCAGGACCCATCTTTACCATTTAAATTTTGTGCTATTGTGCATATTTGAAAAAAAAACAAAAACAAAAAAAAAACGACAATTTTCACCGGTTCTTGCACAAAGACGTTCTGCTGCGGCAAGCGTATGTGTGCATGCGTTTGTGTGTTTAAGCCCTTAGAATCAGTAACGGATATTTTTGTCCAGGACTTTATTTCTAACCTGTCCGAAACGACCATGGCCAAGCACATGATGAAAAGTCAATCTATTGATGTCATGTGAGATTGCGCTGCCGGGGTGAGATCCACAAGCACTGATGTCTCCTACAAGGAACAGAAAAGGGAGACATTAAGATAAATTGAAAATTTGCTATACAATAGTCACAAAAAGTAGAATTTTAGGAGAAAAATGCAGTTGGCTACATTATTACTGATGTAGAAGCATTGTAAACACAGACCGAGGTTAAAGTGCCAGTTTTAGGATAAGGCCCAATGCACACGTGCGTACTTGCACTGCGGGTCCGGAGCGGGCATTTGCTTGCAGATTCCGCGCCAAATACTGCCCATAGACATGCTATGCAAAACGCTTTTACATACCCACGAGCAGAAATCACTTATTTTCTCTTCACAGGGTTGGAGGTGGGGAAAAGAAAAAGACCAATAACCAGATTCGCCGACGCGACATCCTCTGTACTGTGCATGTGCAGCGGCTTGCCAGGTGGCACACCTGCAGCACAGAAAAGACATCGAACATGTACGCTATTGGTCACAGGGTCTGATTCCACTGTGAAATGTCACAGTGGGAATCCAACCTGGCTCGTGCATGTCGGCCTAATACGGAGAAATGCTGGATAAAATACATAATCCCTACTACTGATAAGGACACACTTTATTTTCTCATTGACATTTGATGAATCCTTAACCCTTAAAATATCCTTTAATTTATGTCATGCAATCATGAAGGGTGTAAAAAGCGGGATCAAAAGCCGAGTGCACGCCATACCTGCCAGCTCTCAGCTATTGTGGACAGCTGTCAACCAATTAGCAAATGTTTAGATACACACTCAACTTTCATTGCGGAATCTAAATTACTACCAAAGCTGACCAGGCACCTAAAACGGCCAGAAGGAGGCCAATACTAACTGATCACAAGTTCAAGTGCCGTGAGGACTATTTAAACATTTTCTTAAACCTTTTTCTATATTTTTATAACAGTAAAATAAAAAAAATAAAAAGGTTCAAAAAAAAAAAATAAAAAAGTCACATTTTTCCCATATAAAGCTTACCAATAGAAAAGCCTCAGATTTTTAGTTTCGTTGTGTTTGTAAAACTTCAAACTATTAAAATATTGCAGTGTGGTGTCCTGGTGAACACTAAGTACAGAATGCCAGACTGTTACTTTATCGCCCCCCCCAAAAAAATAAAAAAAATATATAAATATATATAATATATATATAGCTTACAAGGTGTATGTATCCCAAAATGTGCATGCACTTGTGTCGATGTTGGAAATCGCTTGTAATCCCGCAGACAGGGGATAAAGATCTTAGTGGAAAACACCTTTAAATTTTACGTGTGGTTTAGTTGTTTAACCCCTGCCTGCAGCTCTAGGATGAACATTTACGTTCCTGGAGCATAGGGGTATGTATGAACCGAGATCGGTGACAGTCGTGGGAAATAGCTGCAATCGGCCTTACGGTCGGTCGCGGCTACTAACCCTTTAAATGCCGCTGTCAATTCTGACAGCGGCATTTTATTCCCCCCCGGTGAGATCAGGGGAGCAGTCCAGGTGTCATGGCAGCCGGGGGCCTTTCTTGATAGGCTGCCTATGAGAATGCAGTATGACACAATGCTACAGCATTACGTCACAATGCAGGAGCGATCAAAGCATCGCATGTTGTAGACCTCCAGGGGAACTTAAAAGTAAAAAAAAATAAAGTTTTATTAATTGTAAAAAAAAAAAAAAAAAAGTAATAAAAGTTTAAATTACCCTCCTTTTGACATATCTGAGATAGAAAAATATATCAAAATCCTAAAAGCAAAACTGGAATATTTCTTACCGATAATTCCCTTTCTTTAAGGCATCATGACAGTATATGCTGGAAGTTGCTCTCCTGCTGACCTCAAGGGACAGGAAAAGGCAGAGCATAAAAGGAACCTCCCCTCCACCAAACACCAGTGTGTTCCAAATAACCACAGTGACAGTATACTTAACCAGGAGGTGTGTTTTTTATTGGCATCCCACACCTCAGATAAGGAAATCATAAGCATACACATTACCTCATGTGTTGGATAAAACAAGGGTAACCATGTCGGTAAGGGGGAAAAAAGCTTGTATGCTGTCATGATGCCTTCAAGAAAGAGCATTATCGGTAAGAAAAATTCCTGTTTTCCCTTCAACATGACAGCATACGCTTGGAGGAATACCAAATAACTAGTATGGCCTTTTTTTAAGGGGATTACTGCTTCATCCTGACTACATTTAATGTCCAGCCTGTAGGGTTAAAAAAAGGTATGGCCAGAAGTCCACATGGCTGTGTTACAAATCTGCTCGATTGAGGCGTGCGCTCTTTCTGCCCAGAAAGATGGCACCACTCAGAGTGGGCCTTCAATTCTTCTGGGGAGAAGGATGCCTTCGGCCTTGTAAGCCTCCTGGACGGCTCTCCTGAGCCACCGGGCGATCGCATTTCTAGAAGCGGCCCTTCCTTTGGCCTGCCCCTGAAATGGAACGAAAAGTTTATCAGTTTTCCTGAAACTTTCCGTCACTTTGAGATACGCTAGTACCGCTCTTTTAACGTCAAGATTATGGAGCCTCTGCTCCTTTTCGTTTTTGAAATTTTGACAAAAGGCTGGAATGACTATTGCCTGGCCTCTGTGGAAATCTGACAAGACTTTAGGCTGGAAGGAAAAGTCTAAAGAAAATAAAATTTTGTCTGGGTGAATAGTTATATGGGGCCATTTGTGAAAGGGCCTGGATTTCACCCACCCGTCTAGCCGACGTGACTGCCACAAGGAGGCCTACCTTATACGACACCAAGGCGATGGATAGATCTCTAATAGATTCGAACGGGGGACCGCAGGGGGGGGGGGGGCGCAGTAAGCCTTGTAAATGTACTATCTACTCGCCCCTCTAAGAAATCTTCTAATCCACCTGTGCTCAGCAAACGCGAGATCAAAGAAAGCCCAAAAAGCCGCCACTTGGACTTTGAGGGTATTCGGACTCAACCCTTTATCCAGGCCCACCTGGAAAAAATCTCGAACTTTGCGGATGTCTGACTGATCAAACTGCTGGATGTCCTGGCCCATCCACTGAGAATTTTTCCCAGATTTTGGAATAAATCTTTTTCGTCGAGGGCTTAAGGCTCTCACTAATAGTGGAAATTACATCAAGGGAAAGACCCTTTTCTAAGAATTTTACCCGTTCAAGAACCAGGCCGTAAACCTGAACTTGTGAACCTCCGGGTAAAGAAGAGGGCCCTGCAGCAATAGGTCCGGTCTTGGCGGAAGGTGGAAAGGCTCTCCCACTGACAGATCTCAGGAGAGGAAACCAAGGTCTTTTCGGCCAATAAGGTGCTACCAGAATTACTGACAGGCTTGACCGCAGTAATTTCCTTAGAAGTGGAATCAATGGTAAAGGGGGAAAAGCGTAGGCCAAGTCCCAAACACAGGGGTGAGAGAGGGCGTCTGTGCCTAAGGTTTGTCTTTCCGAGCCTCAGGAAAAGAAAAGCCGGCACTCGGTATTTGTGCTTGAGGAAAATAGGTCTAATTCGGGTACCCCTCCGATTGTCACGAGTAGGCTGAACACCTCGGGATGGAGTTCCTACTCTCCTGGGTCCACTTTCTTCCTGCTTAGAAAGTCTGCGGCTAAATTCTCGGCTCCTTTTATGTGGAAGGCAGACAGTGACTTGGTTGTGAGTTCCACCCACTGAAGGATCCTTCTCGCCAGATGCTGTAGAGGATTCCAGGTGGTACCCTGGTAGCGAATGAGTGACACTGTCATATTATCAGAAAAGATCCTCACATGCTTCATCCTTTAAAGCGATTGCAGGCTACGTGGGGATTTTCACACCGCACTAAGTTCTCTAAAGTTAGATGAACCAGATCTCATGAGGGTCCCATGTACATGGCCCCCATCAAAGTGGGCCACCCACGCTTTGGTGCTGGCATCCGTTGTAATTAATATTGCGGGGTCCCAGTTCCATTCGGATGCCCATGACAGGTTGTCCGACGACAACCACCCGCGGAGTGAAGATCTGGCTTTAGTAGAAATAGAGATTGTCTGGTCAACTGAGGACTGTAACCTGTCACAATTCTGAAGGATAAGTGCCTGGAGATCGCAGCTATGGAACTGAGCCCAGGGAACCACACCAATACACGAAGTCATTAACCCCAGGATCCACATTGCCTCTCTTATTGTTAGTCTAGATTTTTTTATATACAGCGGAACATTCCTCTATAATGAGCCAATTACTTGGAAGAGGAAGGGACGAACTATTGAGACAAGAATCCAAAATGACTCCCAGGATTTTTTTCCTGGTTTGTGGTTCCATGTTGGATTTCAGATTATTAATGATTCAACCCAGGTCCTTAAACAGCTGAAGCGTGGAACCCAAGCGTGACCTCAGAATAGTCGGGCAATCTGCCACCAACAGAAAATAGTCCAGATAGGAGAATAATCCTGTGATAGCGCAAAAAGGCTACCATTTCGATCACCACTTGGAAAAAATCCGTGGAGCAGAGGAGATTCCAAATGGGAGGCATATAAACTGAAAGTGACAGATTTCCCCTTTCATTCTCAGTGCAAATCTCAGGAACCTTTGCCAATTGACGTAAATAGGGATGTGAAAATAAGCATCCTTTAAGTCAATCGTAGCCATTACATTTATCCCTAGCAATTAAGGGAGTTGCAGTTTTGAAGTTTTGATAGTCTCCATTTTAAATTTTCTATACTCAATGAATTTATTCAGTTCTTTGAGGTTAAGTATTGTGCGGTGGGAGCCATCTGGTTTGGGAACCAGAAAAAGTGGAATAAAACCGCTTCCCCCTTTCCCTTTCGGGGACAACCATGCCGAGATCCAGCAGGTTCTGCACACCTTTCAATAGAGCCTGCTCTAGGGCTGGAAACAGTACCGAGGTTGAAATAAATCTGTCGGGGGGGGGGGGGGGGGGGGGGGCGAGATTCCAGTTCGCTCTTGTACCCGTACCCCTCTGCCACCAGGTGTAGAAACCATTCGTTAGTCGTTGCTACGCCAACTAGTAAAAAAACGAGCCAGTCTAACGACCACCAGGCATGAAGATGCGAGCTGAGGGACAACGGTAAGTGTCTTACCCCTTCCTCCCTTCGGATAAGACCATCTTCTGGTCTTTCCTTTCCCAGCGTAGGTTGTAGATGAGGGACGTGGAGTGAAGGGTCTTTTGGGCTTTCTGATGGCTGGCAATCTCTGCTTCTTGTCTGCTGCTTTTTCTAGCAGGTGATCCAGGTCTGGTCCAAAGATGCGTGCACCCCCAAAGGGTAGGGTACACAGCTTATTTTTGGAGGCTCTGTCTCCCAACCACTTCTTTACCCAAACTGCCCTTCTGGCCGTGTTGGATAGGGCTGCCATACGGGCTCTGAAGCGGACCGTCTCCATAGAGCCATCTGCCAGAAATCCCATCGCCATCTGGAGCAGAGGGATGCCGCCCGCAATCTTTTTCCTGGAGGCTTTCTGGTCGATTAAGGACGCAAGCTGATCCAGCCAGACCGCCATGAAGCTAGCCACAGAAGTGGTCGCAATGTTAGATTTTATAATAAGACTAGATGTGGACCAGGTCTTACGCATGGTCATGTCCGCTTTGGTGTCCATAGAGTTCTTTAAGTGGGACATAACTTCAAAGGTTAGCCCAGATTTCTTAGACACCATGGAGATAGCTGCATCAACTTTTGGCGTTTCATCAAGAAAAGCCACCTCATCTTCCGCAAATAAACGACGCTCCTTGAATTCTATAGAAATTAGCGGAGCTTGATCCACACAATCCCACTCGTTCAGGATTAATTGTTTCAGTGTGGTGTTTACAGGAAATAAAGATTTCCGTTGTGGAAGCAATCCTGCAAACATGTCGTCTTGTGCTGTGCGGGGTTGCTGCACTTCCTCCACTTGCATGGTTCTGCGTACGGCTTTTAGTAGGTGATGCATGTTAGTGGCGGAAAAGGTATTTTTTCTCCCCCTGCGACACTTCCCCCAAGATCTTCAAACTAAAAATCTTCCACCATGTCAGAGTCTGACTCTGACATGGCCAGAGCAGATGATCTTGTAACCCTGAGGGCCCTGGTTGGCGGTCTGAGAGGGAGGACTGTACTACTTCCTGGACGACCGACCTTTGGACATGAGGGAATATTTTTCTTCCTGCAGAACTTTTGCTGAACATAAAGCGCATAATGTTTTAGCATAGGAGTCGTAAATTTTGGCTAAGCATACTGGACACTTTACTTCTCCTAGCCTCCCTAGGTTTTTGAGTATCCCTGTCCTGAAATGACAATGGAGAACTGTGTTAATAAGTGTAGTGCAGGTGTCTGTAGGTTGGCCCACTGGACAACTTACAGTTTGGAGATTCTCTGGGTCCTCTGGCCGACATCCTGCGCTTGTGGGATCAACTCCTGTACTTAGAATCGATTCCCAGCGTGTAGAAAGCACCAGCCGTCTTCTCCTGGTGCAAGGAGCTTAAATTTTGCATCTGGCGCCAAGCCACGCTCCCTTTGTGTGCTACGTCGAGGCCACGCCCCCTTTCAGAGCGTCTGACGTCACTGTGCTCCCCGCCGAGGCCATGCCTCTTTGTGGAGCACAGCTACTCAGTCGGGACTCAGACAGCGGCCCCCGCTTGAATGTCGCCCGCTGTGGTACCGGAAAGTCAATCCTTGGTCCCAGGCCCACGCCGTCCCCGGTTAGCACCCAGATGAGGTACTTCCCACTGGGGTAACCGGGCTTCCAGAAGAGATGCCGCCGCCACCGGTAAGTCCTGGAACCTCTGGCATGGGACAGCATCGCTGGAGCTCTGCTGCTGCTGTCCTGGAGGGACAGGAAAAGCACTGGTGTTTGGTGGAGGGGAGGTTCCTTTTATGCTCCGCCTTTTCCTGTCCCTTCAAGTCAGCAGGTGAGCAACCTCCAAGCGTATGCTGTCATGATGTCGGAGGCAAAATACATATTTGGTATCGCTGTGTCCGTAAAAATCCGATCAAAGTAGCGCATTATTTACCCCGCACGGTGAACGTCGTCCAAAAAAGAAAAAAAGAAAAAACGCCAAAAATGCACTGTCACCTGGTCTCCCAGAAAAAAAAAATGCAATAAAAAGCAGTACCAACTTAGAATGCATACGACTTAAATAACAGAAACAGGGCATCCTGCAAAAAATGGACCCTTGCTCAACTACGTTGACAGAAAAATAAGTTATTTCGCGCAGAAGATGGCGGCAGAAAATAATTGAAAAAAAAGTTTAGTACAGTAACAAAAAACTTATACAAGCTTGGTATCGTAGCAATCGTACTGACCCATAGAATAAAGTTATTTTTGTTGCAGTTTGTGCGCCGTAGAAACAAGATGCACTGAAAGATGCGTTCATTTTACTCCACTTATAATGTACTGAAAATTTTTTTAAAAAGTTGTATGGTACATTAAATAGGACCATTGAAAAATACAACTTGTCCCGCAAAAAACAAGCCCTCATACAGCTATGTCAATGGATAAATGAAGCAGCTACGCGTTTTTTAAAGGAAGGGAGAAGGGGGTGGGAGCAAAAAAAGGGGGGGGGGGGAGGAGGGAAAGAGAAAGGGGGGCTGCATCATTAAAGGGGTTGTCCCGCGGCAGCAAGTGGGTCTATACACTTCTGTATGGCCATATTAATGCACTTTGTAATGTACATTGTGCATTAATTATGAGCCATACAGAAGTTATAAGAAGTTTTTCACTTACCTGCTCCGTTGCTAGCGTCCTCGTTCCCATGGAGCCGACTAATTTTCGCCGTCTAATGGCCAAATTAGCCGCGCTTGCGCAGTCCGGGTCTTCTTCTGTTCTCAATGGGGCTCCGTGTAGCTCCGCCCCGTCACGTGCCGATTCCAGCCAATCAGGAGGCTGGAATCGGCAATGGACCGCACAGAAGCCCTGCGGTCCACGGAGGGAGAAGATGCCGGCGGCCATCTTCAGCCGGTAAGTAAGAAGTCACCGGAGCGCGGGGATTCAGGTAAGCGCTGTGCGGATTTTTCTTTAGGTCCCTGCATCGGGGTTGTCTCGCGCCGAACGGGGGGGGGGGGGGGGGGTTTGAAAAAAAAAGAAAAAACCCGTTTCGGCGCGGGACAACCCCTTTAAGGGATTAAACAATCCCCTGTTATTAGAGAGGACAGAAAATGCGAAGGTGCAGGTTAATACAGTTTGGCATAGTGGAATGGTCAGGATTTTTCATAGCTTCATACCACGACTTCCCTGCCTGGATTTACTCAGCGGCACTGATCCCGGACCACACTCTGCTGTCGGTGTGCAGCCAGGATTTTGTGTGTGCACGCCCATTACTGCTGGGGCATGTTTACACATTGCGGAAATGCTGCAGAATGTCCTCCGCTGAAATTTTTGTGGCAAATTCTGCAGCATTTCTGCATCCAAAAAGCAGTCAAAATCTGCTCACTGTATTTTGAAACAGCCCTGTCGTTTTTAGAATGAGGGGGGTAATTCTACGTCATAAGCCCCGCACCTAAAAGTGTTTGCACTATACAATAAATAAGTGGGTTTTGGGTTGCAGTTTGGGCACAGTCTCTAAAAGGTTCACCATCACTGTTCTAGGTCTTTAAATGCAGCAATGCCACAAATAAATTGTTTTCACAACAGAGAGGTTTTATCTACTCAGTAACTTTGCTAGTGCTGCGATTTTACCAAACCGCGAAAAAGTTAGTCACGCATACTGCATGGGAACAAGGTGGCATTGTTGTGTGTTTTCACCCTGTCCCCCGCCCCCCAAAAAATATATATATCCCATAGTGGTACCTATAAATATAAAAAAAAAATTACAGCTTGCCCCCGATGAACAAGCCAACCATACTTCACAACACCAGAAGTACACAAAACAGGTCCAGTGTAGGGAGAAAGCGACTGTACAGTAATACTATGAGCTGTGTGTTTTGAGGGCAATACCTTCTGTCTTGTGCATAAGGACTCATTCATACGAGCGTATTTCCTGTGTGTAATGGAGGCAATGAAAGTTTACGGACTTTGATTCTTCCATTCACACCTGCGTTGAAACTGCGAGGGGACACCGTATAAAATGCAGGAGAAATAAATCGCAGCATGCTCTACTTCTCCACATTTCTAACATAGCCCTTACGCAATACCTGCAAATAGACAGTGTTTAATACGGCAATCCTTAAAGGGGTTGTCCCGCGGCAGCAAGTGGGTCTATACACTTCTGTATGGCCATAATAATGCACTTTGTAATGTACATTGTGCATTAATTATGAGCCATACAGAAGTTATAAAAAGTTTTATACTTACCTGCTCCGTTGCTGGTATCCTCGTTCCCATGGAGCCGACTAATTTTCGCCCTCCGATGGCCAAATTAGCCGCGCTTGCGCAGTCCGGGTCTTCTGCAGTCTTCTATGGGGCCGCTCGTGTAGCTCCGCCCCGTCACGTGCCGATTCCAGCCAATCAGGAGGCTGGAATCGGCAATGGACCACACAGAAGCCCTGCGGTCCACGGAGACAGAGGATCCCGGCGGCCATCTTCAGCAGGTAAGTATGAAGACGTCGGACCGCCGGGATTCAGGTAAGCGCTGTGCGGGTTGTTTTTTTAACCCCTGCATCGGGGTTGTCTCGCGCCGAACGGGGGGGGGGGGGGGGGGTTAAAAAAAAACAAAAAAAAAAAACGTTTCGGCGCGGGACAACCCCTCCTTTAAACGTGCCCAACGTTTGCCTCACTACCTGTAGCTTGCCATTTAACACCCCATAGAGGCCATGTCATCAGGATGAAAATGTCCGACTTAAATACTTCCAAGATCTCACATGCTCCACTACCGTCACTCTCTGTAAAGTCACATGAGATATACATCACTAATTGGCACTTTCAGTGCTCTTTCTATACATTACTGCAATAGATTTAGCATCAAGTAGAACACTTCACCCCCAGCATTACAGGAGTGCCATTCCAATAACAATATTTGAATTCCCAGTCTTGACTATTATGGTAATTATCTTGGTCCTATATGACCGGTCTCTAAAAATGTCACAGTCCCATGCCTCCTGTTATAATTAGAACTGGGACTCTAGTGAGGAATCCAACTCACAACAGGCCTGTTGTACCTCCCATGCACACCATGAAAAGGAAAATGGGGAGTCAACCTTGTCCGACTCTAGCTAGCAGCAGGAAGCGTCACCCTCCATATGTGCTGCTTCTCACCGCAGTACCAATTCAGCTGCCTTCTCCAGATTTGGGCCACAGTACTGCTGCTTCCTTTGGTACTCCATCCAGTCATCCATCTGCTTCGGTCCCAGATCATCAGAATACTTTCAAACTCAATCAGCTCTTTAGCAGCTCCCTCCGTCAGATAAGGCTGAAGTTGTGCCTATGATGGCAGCAGCCTCCGTCACTTCCTGCTGGCTCACACTGCTAACTGCAGAGATGCTGCCCCTTTTCACCTCAGTGTCACGCTTATGATGTGGCACACATATACACTATGTTGACAAACGTATTTGGCAGCACCAATCCTGCGCTGTCTGGCGAAGTGGATATTCAAATTGTATGTGTGCATTAGATATAAAAGGAGAGTATCTCACAGGCAGATCCCAGCACAGAAACCATCAGAATTCCACCAGCTGTAGAGCCGTCAACGGGGTTTGGTGGGGGGATATCACCAATCAGTAATAGACATCAATTCTTTTGGACCTTTTAGGCCGTGTTTCAACACTGTATTCATGGCGGAAATCTCACGGTTCAGCTGCAGAGAAAAAAAAAGCGCAAGATCTCTGCCAGGAAAGTGCTGGCTAATCTCAATATTAGAGGCAGCAAACAGATTTGCAGCGCCAAAAATTCCAGACGGAATTTTTGCAGCAAATCCGACCTGTGTGAACCCAACCTTAAAGTCCACTGTGTGCAGTTCAGCCATGTTCAGGGAAACCTCGTAAACTGACAATGTGGATAACGAAGCCTAGTACATCATCGGGCAACACTCAGGAAGTCTAACATCCAGGTGCACAAGAACCATCCATAGGGAACCACATGCCAAAATGTTACTATGGACAAGCAGTTGCACACAAGGCAAACAAAGCAGTGACTGCACAGGAGCGCCTGCGATGCTGCTGGGAGTACCGTTCTTGGACCGTAAACGAGTAGAAATAAATGTTGTGGACGGCTGAATCACACTACTCCATCTTCCAATCTGATGGCCCCACTTGGGTGTGGCGATTGCTCAGAGAGCAGTTTCTATCAACTGCATCATCGCTACAGTGAAGTTAGGAGGTGGTTCTGTTATGGTGTGGGGCGTGTTTCTGTACTGACAGAATTCTCAGCCCAACAACAGTTCTAACTGACACGCATGTTAACTGGCACTCATTTTTAATTTGCTTTTCCATGGACCCATTCAACATATGGAGCGTGAGATACACAAATTGAACAGAGCTTTACAGTCAACTTCTATTAAGATAACATCTTCGCAATGAGTAAATGGCAAGATTTACATCTTGAACTTTCATTTGAATGTTCATTAGCCCAACAACTGGGCAGTTAAAAAAAACGCCAGGAAAAAAAAAAAAAAAAACACGTTATCTAGAAAAAAAATGCTGGCTAATTGACTGCACGGCAAGCAATATGTGCAAATACCAGCTTACCAGTTATCAGATCTAATTCCAGGCATAAGTGCACGCCCAAAGCAGGTGCATCAAAACAAAGTCTTCAGTCCTGGCATCAAAAGATAAAACTGTTCCAGCACTTTTGCATAAGTTATTTCATCTTGACAGATAAAATCATCATGAGTGTGAAGTAAAAACGATGGAAGCATTCTTGTACATTTCAAGCCATAAGAGAGACTGGCCTTTAACTCCTTAACGACCATCCATATCTTGATGACAGCCTTTAAAGGGGCTATATTCTGCAGCTGTGTTTTTGGACGGCGGATGCATCAGAAGCCTAGCACAGGTCTCCCAAATGACAGAAAGGCACTTGCTCTAACACCGGGTACCAAAAGAAACCTCAGATTCCCGATTATTAACCTTTAACACGCCACAGTCAATGCAAACAGCATATAAAAGGCTGACAGAGGGGGGGGGGGGGGGCTCCCTCTGTCCTTCATTTAGGAAAGAGGGGTGGAGCAAACCCAATGATTCTAGAAACTTGGGTTCCAGATAAATATCTAGAAGCAAAAAAGCCTCAGATGGTGGGTTCTTCTCGTTGGTAACCCCTCCACTATCCAATAGTGGGTGTGCCAAAAGACTGGTGGATAGGCACAGCTCACCAAAAAAAGTTGATTACGTCCTACCACTTTTTTATAGAATAAATTAAAAACAAGCATAAGATAAGTATTTTGGGGTAAAACCCTTGATTAGTCACGCTGGGTAGAACTAATACACATGAGATATATGGTAATGGAATTCATTTTAACATACAATAGATGTGTAACAAGAGTAGAGGCAGGAAAGGCTTCCATTAGTAAAGGCCCATTTAGACCCGACAAGTCTCGGTCAAAGCAGTCATTAGAGCAATAACTGTTGCATCTAAATGCACAGACCTAGGTCCATTTTTGTGCACGAGTCGTTCCTCGCTTAATTCTAGTTTTCTTGAATTACCAGTCGGCAGTGCCAAAATAAGATTCTTACAGCTTATGTCCCGCTGGTACTTCACAGCAGGACGCGAGCTTCAATCGTTGAGAATATAGCAATTTGCTTATGCCTAACAGCTGTATTGTTCACCGAGCAATAGCAGCAGTGTCCGCCTCCGTCTGCATAAATTTTTTTTTTTTTTTTTTTAATTCGTTTTATTTTTGAAAAAGGCATTGCAAAATACAGAATGAAGAAAACTTTGCTAGGTATATCCTTATTCATATATACATTTTCCGTTATGATTAAATCAATGCAAATCTTGTTACTGTATTTCCTAGATAACTTGACAATAAACTTTACAACTTTTTTTCCAACAGGTTCTGCTCTGATTTATTTCGGTCTTAATAGAAGAACTAGAGTGTAGGTCTGCTGACACTTGTCTGTGGGGGGGGGGGGGGGGGGGGGGGGGGGGAGGTGTATAGATCGGGCCTCGAAGCTCATTACATATGTAAGGTAGAGTGGGAGTCAATCCATATCCCCCATATTTTCCTAAATTTGGCCAGGCATCCTCGGTTTTGGTAGATTATTTTCTCGTAGGAGGTTACGGTATTTAGCAGTTGGGTCCAATGTAGGATTGAAGGAGTTTCCACAGCCATCCACTTCATGGCTATTACCTTGCGGGCCAAGAACAGCACTTTTTCGAGAAAGGTGCGGGTGTGGTGTGGCCACACCTCCTCCTCCAGTAGGCCAAACAGCGCCACCCTGGGGTCTAGGTCAATAGCCAGTGGGGGGAGGTAGTAGTGCGTTTGTGAGGTCAGTAATTTCCGACCAGTACTCATTAATTGGGGGGCATTCCCATATCAAGTGCCAGAAGTTCGCCTCTGGTTGCAATTGCGTCTTCAAATACTTGCATCTGTGGCAAGTATTTGAAGACGCAGTGCCCATTTGGTATAGGCGGCTAGGAGTAAGGTAGGCCTGGTGCGTTATGTATAGTTGAATTAATTTGTTGTTTACGGCGGGGGAAACTGCCAAATGGCATTCGGAAATGTTCTGCCACTCCTCGGGTGTGAGGGATGGAATAGCTTGTTTCCATTTGTCATATGCTAAAGGCAGGTTGAGGGCTATTTTAGCCGAAAGGAGATGCGTGTATAGGGCCGAGATTAGCCCCCTAGGTCCCTGAGACTTGAGGATGCCAATTGTGGGGAACTTGGATATATGTGTTGAGGCGGGCGGGAATTGGGAGTTTAAAGCGTATCTTAGCTGGAAAAATCGGAATAGTTGGTGATGCGGGGACTGCAACCTGTTGCGTAGCTCTGTGAATGTAGGGAATATTTTGTCTACGTATATGTTACTTAGTGTATGTACCCCGAGCCATCCAATATTGTGGATCTGGGACTGATTGTAAGGCGGTGAGACCAGGGTTATTCCAAAGGCGGAGCTCGGGTATTATGTCTTGGTATCGCTGCAGTATCTTCACCTCCCTCCACACGCCAAGGGCTAGTTTGTGAAGCGGGACCACGTCGGCGGGGTTGGTGTATTGCGGGAATTCTAAGAAATTTAAAAGATTGCCTTTTACTTGCTTCGCCAGTTGTTTGTCTGGTATGGGCAGTTCCCCGTCTAAGACCCAGGCCCGTATGTTCCTCAATTGTCCTGCCAGGTAATAAAGTCGGAGGTCCGGGAGGGCCATTCCGGCTTGCTCTTTGGGTCTTTGTAATGTCGACAGGCTTAGTTTGGAGCGGGAGGAGTTCCATACAAAGGAGATAAGGGAGTTTAATGACTGGAAGAAGCGTTTGGGGACAGTTACGGGCATGTGCTGCAGTATATACAAACATTTGGGCTGGATGGCCATTTTAATGAGATTTATGCGCCCAGCCACGGAGAGCGGTAGTTTGGTCCATCCTTTCAACTTGTGTTTTATATTGCCTAATAGCGGGTCTATGTTTTCTGCTATGGCATTATTATGGTCATATAGCATAAGTATCCCCAGATATTTGAACGTTTGAACCGGTTTTAGCCCGTACCTAGTAAAGCAGGGGTCATTTCCGGGGTTGAGATTTGTGTACAGGATTGTCGAATTAGACCAACTGACATATAGACCCGAGAAACTGGAGAACCTGTCTATGTGGATCATGGCTTGGGAGGAGTTTATTGGGTCTGATAGAAAGAGAAATGTAAATGTGTCATCCGCATATAGTCCTACCTTACTCTCGAGGTCTGCCCATCTAATACCTTTCACATTGGGGGCGCTTCTCAGACGGATCGCCAGCGCCTCAATGGCTATCGCAAATAGGGCCGGGGATAGTGGGCACCTCTGTCGGGTGCCTCTTGCCAATTGAAATTCGGGTGATGGGATGCCGTTTACCACTACATTCGCACTCGGGGATTTATATATGGTTTTGATCCATTGCTGGAATTTGGGTCCAAATCCAAAGCCAACCAGACAAGCCTCGAGAAAAGCCCACTCCAATGAGTCAAAGGCCTTTGCCATGTCTAATGAGACTAAAGCCCAGGGCATATTGTATTGCTTACCTAATTGCATGGCTGTCTGGACTCTACGGATGTTTATTGTTGTAGATTTCCCAGGCATGAAACCTGTCTGGTCCGGGTGGATAATGGACAAAAATCACCTGATTTAATCTAGTAGCTAGAATTTTAGTTAGGATTTTGTAATCGGCGTTTACCAGTGAGATTGGGCGGTAGGAACTACAGTCTATCGGGTCCTTCCCAGGTTTCTGTATCACCACTATGGAGGCTTTGTAGAATGAAGGTGGGAGGGTGTTATCTATTTGGGCTTGATTTAGTGTATCAAGTAGTAGCGGGGCTAGTTGTTCACTATATTTTCGGTATGTCTCTAGTGGGAGGCCGTCCGGGCCGGGCGATTTATTAACAGCCATATGCTGAATTATCTGCTGGACCTCCTCCAACGTGATTGGGGCTTTCAGAAGCTCAACCTGATCTGCGGATAGGGTTGGGAAATTTAGATCTTCCAAGTAACTCAGGATATCTGCCACTGTGCTCTGGGAGGAAGAGCTGTACAAATTGGTATAGAAGTCTTTAAAACAATTTGTGATAGACGGGGCGTCAGTCAGTTCCACCCCACCTTGGTTCCTAATCTTAAGGACCGTATTAGTTTTGTTTTCCCGTCTAATGAGGTTGGCCAGTAGGTGACTGGATTGATTCCCTAATTCAAAATAATGTTGCTCAGTGAAAAATATTTTGTGCTTAGCTTTAGCGTAGTTTTGATATTTGTGAAGTCGGAGTAGGCAAAGCCAGGCTGTTTTATTGGTGTCTGTGGGGTTAGATGTGTACATCTTTTCAGCCTCCATTGTCTGGATTTCTAGTTCTGTCGGCCTGGGCTGTCGACTTTTTAATGTACGAAATGGCGGACTTGAGGAATCCCCTAACATAAGCCTTCAGAGTATCCCATTTCAGAGCGGGGTGGGTATTCTCACTGTGGGCCTCTAGGAACAGGGATATATGGAAAGGTGTTTGGTCATCTGGTCCAATTAGCTTCAGCCAGAAGGGGTGGAGCCTCCAGGTGGGTACTATATTTTGTTGAGGGAATTTCAGCGTTAACAGTATGGGGCTGTGATCAGATATGCCACGCAGACAATGCGTGATGTTGGAGAGGTATATTGCCAGTTCTGCAGAGCTAAATATATCATCAATCCTTGCCAGCGCGCTGTGTCCCGGGGAATGACAGGTGAACTCCCGCACGTCAGGGTGTTTAAACGGCCAGAGATGGATCCAGCCGACGCTTTCGATTAGTTGTTTTAGGGAAGAGCTTTGGGTGGGGGTCATGCTAGGGGATATGTGGAATCTGTCTTCGGCAGAATCCATTACCATATTAAAGTCACCTAAGCAGATCACCCCCGCCGAGGGATATTGATGTGCATATGTTATGGCGGATTGTAAAAGATGGAGGTTATTATGGAGCGGGTTGTAAATAGATAGGATAACATAGGGTTTAGAGTCTATTTCGCCGAATATGAATATGAACCTTCCTTCGGGGTCTCTGCGAATATTGATAGGGTTCCAACGCAATGACCTATGGATGAGCACGGAAACGCCCCTGGAGGAGGAGGTATGAAAGGAGTGGGCAACCCATTGCACCCACGGCTTTGCAAGGGCGTCGGCCTTTTCTTTAATAAGGTGGGTCTCCTGCAAGCTTATAATATGTGGGTTGATTTGCTGAATATAAGTAAAGACCGCTCTTTGCTTGAGCGCGGTACCGAGACCCCGGACGTTCCAACTAAGACATTTTAAAGTCATTGCTGGCTGTGTGGGCATATAATTGAGATGTTACCTCTGTGCCCCTGGGGTAAGGAGGAAGGGGAAAGACCGGCGAGTGTAGGGAAGGGAATTGTGTCAGTGCAGACTTGCTAAAAATATTGTTAGAGAGCAGATTACAACAACTTAAACATTTAACCTTTGACATCTTGCTTAATTTCGGCATAAGTGTCAAAAACAACATGCAAAAAATAAAACAATTTAGCTACAATCTGTTTAGAAGTAGCAGATGTTACTCTAATAAGGGGGGGGAATATCCCGGTGGCCTATAGAGGATCGTGGGTGTCCGCCAAGTCCGTTGGCAATTCAAAGATATCGTCGCCCCACCTTTTCACCGTCTATAGGTCAGAGGGGTATCAGTCGCATGGATTATGACTGGGTTTAAAGTCCTGCCATAGATACGGCGGGATCAGTCGTCCTTCGGTATCTCCGGGTGCATGTCCAGTCACTCCAAGGCCTCAGTGGGAGATTGAAGGAAAACCACCTTTCCTTGGGTTACGATGCGCCGGTGGGCTGGGTACGCCATTGAATAAGGGATATTTCTTTCTTTGAATTTTCTCTTTGCTTCTATGAATGTGGCTCTTTGCTTTTGTAACTCGCCGGTAAAGTCAGGGAATATGGAAATTGTTGCATTGTTGTGTTTTAATGGGCCCTTTAATCTAGCTTGACGAAGCGCAGCGTCGCGATCTCTGCAATTCAGAATCCTTACTAGGAAGGGGCGCTCCCGGCTGTGGTGGTTTTGCTGGGACCCGGTGGGCTCTTTCTACTGTGAAATGCGTAGAGAAGGCTTCGTCACTCAATAAAGACTTCAGCCAGGTTTCGGCGAATGTTTCTGGGTGGGAGCCTTCTGATTTTTCGGGTAGGTCTATTATGCATAGGTTATTACGGCGCGACCCGTTTTCTAAGTCGTCCGTCTTGGAATGGCAAAATTCTGCTACCCGTATGGCTTTTTTAACTGCCACTGAGAGCGGACGTAGGGAGTCTTCTGCATTGGAGATGCGGTCTTCCATTTCCCGCTTTCTACCTCATGTTCTGTAAGTCCTGTCTCAGTAACGAATCATCAGACTTCATCTCTTCTATTTTATTGGTGAGAGAGGATTTGCAGGTGTTGATTGCTTCAAGGAGCTGTTGCATGGTCGGTTCCAGGGGTTGCCCGCTCTCGCCTTCGGGCTCTCTCATCTGGGTCGTGTTGATCGCGGCGTATGATCCGGGGTTTCGGAGCAGGCAAATCCTTTTAGCTTTTCTGCTGCCGAGCCACTTTTGGCTCGTGTGCTCATGATGGGGGACGTAGATTGGTATAGTGGTTTATGGGAGTGAATGGCTTTTCTTTTCCGGCCTGAGATTTTAAATTGTAGCGGGTTAATATGCCTCTTACAGAGTTTAGATGTTATCAGCTATAGAGTCCTTGTAATTATGCAATTGCGGTGGTTATTAGAGGATAAGGGTCTTTTCCCGCTTAGTGTAGTAGGGTGTAAAGAGTATCGAGGGTTATTGATTGTAACAGAGGCCACTGAGCGATTCCGGTGATTTGGCGTGACTTTGCAGAGTTTAGATGTTGTTGGTTATAGAGTCCTTGTAATTATGAGATTGTACTGGCTGTTAAGGAGTGAAAGTTTCTGCCTTTTCCCGTTTAGTGTAGTATGATATAGAAGGTATCAAAGCTGTTACTTGTGGCAGGCACCTAACAGCGAAGCCAGCAGTTTGATGTGACTTTTATGGGGTTTAGATGTGATTAACTATCCAGTCCTTGTAATTATGCAGTTACAATAATTGTTAGAGGGCGAAGGTCGCAATTATATAGGATTTGACCAAGCCTGAAACTGGTTGTAATAGAGGGGTGGGAGATGGCGCCGGCCCCTTGCCGCGACACTATTCGCTGCGGGCAGAAGCGCAGTTTAAGGTGCAGGGAGCGTTTTATTTCCTGTGAGTTCTGCTGCTTGTCGGGTAGATGGAGCCGTGAGCTGAGGCAATCCGCTCCTCGCGCACTCCCCAAGGCGCTGTTATATAGTGGCGTAGGCAGCTAAAGATGTTTTTCCAAGGGGTGGTGGGAGGTCTATTGTTGTGGGCTGTTTGCCCAGTGTATAGCCCCAGAGGGGTCAATGTCCCTTGGCAGGTGTGTTGTCCCTCAGCCCCCGCTGGCTATTCACGATTTTGCTGCCGGCTCCGCAGGGCCGGGTCCGTGAAGGAGGATCCTGCAGCACGGAGTCCCTTGGGCCGCTGGGTGTCACAGAACGGGCGGCAGATACGTGACTGGTGGTGTGGTCGGGCCGACCGCGGCTCCAGGTGGGTCTGTGGCTGTCTGTCCAGCAGCTGTACCGGATGAGGGGACTCCCAGTCCGTTGGTCTGCAGGCGAAGCGGCTCTCAGGGCTGAAGTCAGGGCTCCGTGAGGTGCCTGGCACCACTAGAAGGCGGCGGCAGGGTGTTACAAGACGGCCAGTTGGCCGGGTGAGCTGCAGCTTCTGCAGCGGAGGAAGGAGACCGGAGGCTGTGAGCCGAGCGGCGGCAGGGGTCTCGGGACGGCGGGAGCGGCTTGCAAGCCGTGGTCCACCCTTCAGTCTTAGCGTAGCGGTTCTTTTCCAGGGGTAGGTCACTCCGTCCCGCGGGCCGGCTCAAGGTGTCTCTCTCCGCTCGGGTCGCGTCCGGTCAGCGACAGTAAGAAGGGGAGGGGGAGGGTCGGCCCAGGCAAGATGACGGGATCCCGGGGGAGACTCGTCAGGCAAGCTGCGTCCGGGTAGGTGAAGGCAGGCCCTCAGGTCCCGACCCGGCTCACAGGCAGAAGGTTGGAGAGGTCGGCGTCAGGATAAGCGCAGGAGAACAACAGGGCGTTGGCACCATTCCTCTTCCTCCTCGGTCCACGGCCCTGTTATAAGTGTCAGGAGGCTTTAATCGCTTCCACCTGCGGTCCAATCGTCCCCTCAGGATCTAGAGGTTCTTAGGCTATGTTTTGAGTCTCAGAATTTGAGTTTGGCCAGGATTTTAACAGGATGTTGAGTTTTCCCCTGGGGAGCTCTCCTCACATGCGACTGTCCATGCCGGTCGCTGGCCACGCCCCTCGCCTGCATAGATTTTAGTAGTTACTATAGACTATGCAAAAATGACAGCTCACAACTGTCACTCAAAATATCGTTTGAGAGACTTAAGCGATCTGTCAGTGTAAATGGGGTCTAATGGTGTCCCTGCCACACATTCTTCGGCCACTGGTAATTCATATTACCCACCCACTAATTTCATTTTTTTTTCTTGCTTTGCTTTATTTCACCTTTTCTCATAAGCCATCTCATAAGTGTATTACAATGATAAATACCTAGTGGGGCGGTTAAAAAAACAAAATTACATACATGGTATAGCTGCATTTGTAGCGACTAGAGATGAGCGAGCATACTCACTAAGTGCTCGATCGAGTATTGCCCTTAGCGAGTACCTGCCCGCTCGGGAGCAAAGATTGGGCTGCCGGTGGAGAGCGAGAGCAGGGAGGAATGAAGAGGAGATCTTTCTCTCCCTCTCTCCCCCCGGCTCCCCACTGCTCATGGCCGCAACTGACCTGTCACCTGCGCCGGCAGCCGAACCTTTTCTTCCGAGCGAGGAGATACTCGCTAAGAAGAATACTCGATCGAGTAATTGTCCTTAGCGAGTATGCTGACTCATCTCTAGTAGTGACCGACAGAAAAAAAAAAAGTCAGTACATTAACCGTGCACAGTGTCAGTGAAGAAAAATACAAAAAACATGGTGAAAAACAGCTAATCAGTCATACCTAGCCTTACAACAAAAAAATAGAATGACCAAAACATCGCATGGTTCATCAAATAGTGCTGTTAAAAAGTACAAATCCTGCACAAAAAAAAAAAAACACCTTCCACTGCACCACCGACAAAAAACCCCATATTAGGGTTTAAATTTGGTATGGGTGCAATCACACTGGCCTGCAGAATGAATTTAACCTCTAGGGCTTTTTCCGACGTGCATATATTGGCTGGGTTTTGCAGTGCACCGAGCTCCGGCCCTCTCTGCCCCTCGCCACTATTTGCAATTGGAGTGGGCGGGACAGGGTGGAACTTAGCCCCATCCTATTGCAAACAGTGGCGAGGGGCGGAGAGAGGGCGAAGTTGGGGTGGGAGCTCAGTGCACTGCTGCCGACCTGGCCAGTCTCCTTCCCCTGCAGAGAGGGACAGTGTATATTGCTGGGCGTGAAAACCCGGCGGATATACGCACATACGAATAAGCCCTTATTCTGCACAGCGAACACCATTGAAAGTAAAAAACATGCCAAAATGGAATAAAAAGCAACCAAAATGTTATAGATTACAAAAATCGCATAAAACACTACAGTTCATCCTGCAAAAAACAAGTTCTAGAATTCAGTCGGTGGAAGAATAGCAATTAGCTCTGCTCCCATCCCGCTCCTCCCATTGCAAACAGTGGCAGCAGAATTAAAAGACGGCAACAGCACTCATAATATATGTACTATACATACCTATATTAATACTCTAACCACATTAAATAATGCAAGGTTCTTGGTATATAATTTGATCAAATTTTATTGGCCTATCTACCAACGTCCAAGTGACCAAGCCGTAGCGAGGGGCTAAGGGGGGGCGGGAGCTCAGTGTACTGCTCCTGGCCCGCCTCCTCCCCCTGCAGAGACAGACAGCGTATATCAGCTGAGTGTGAAAACCCGGACGATATATGCATGTTGGAATAAGCCCTCAACACCGTAAAAATACGTTTTACTCTATTTAAAAAAATAAAAGTTAAAAGTACAATATATTGTATGTACCAAAAAAAAGTACCATTAAAAATACAACTTGTCCTGCAAAAAAAAAAAAAAAAGACAGGAATTAGGTTTACCTGTTAATTCCCTTTCTTGAAGTCCTCCCGACAGCATACACCTGGAGGTTGTCCACTGGACACCTGTTGGGACAGGAAGCGAAAAACACAAAAGGCAACTCCCACCACCAACTCACCAGTGTGTACCAAATGACTACAGTGACCCGGCTTTACTCAACCAATATTTTTTAATACAGAAATCATAATACAGTATGTTACTTCACGTAAACATAACTCGAGGGGAGGGAAAAGCTCCTATGCTGTCAGGATGACTTCAAGAAAGGGAATTAACAGGTAAACCTAATGCCTGTCTTCCCCTCGTCATCCTGACAGCATACACCTGGAGAAGTGCCAACAATCAGAGCTTTTTTTTTTTTTTTTTTTTAGAGGGGGGGGGGGGGGGGGGGGGGGGTGGCCACTTCTAGCACCTTACGCCCGAAGGCCATATCTCGGCTGGCCCCTAATTCCAGGCGGTAGCGTTTTGTGAATGTATGGGTATTCGACCATGTGGCGGCCATGCAGATTTGGTCGGTTGTTGCCTGGGCCCTTTCCGCCCAGGAACAGGCGACCGCCCTGGTGGAATGGGCCTTAACGTTGCCTGGGAGGGAAATTCCCTGGGATGGGTATGCTTCTTCCATAGCCCATCTGACCCATCGCGCTAAGGAGTCTTTAGTAGCGGCCCCTCCTCTGCCCGTACCCTGAAATTGAATAAAAAGGTTGTTAGACTTTCTGAAGGGAAGCGTGACCTCCAAGTACTTCAGGACTGCTCGTCTAACGTCTAGATTATGGAACTTCTGTTCCGTGGTGTTACGGGGTTCCTGGCAGGAGGGGGGGGGGGGGGGGGGGGGGAGGGGCTATACGTTGTTCCCTGTGAAAGTCCATGAGGACTTTAGGCTGGAAGAAGGGGTCACGTTTGAACTCTATTTTATCTGGGAAGATGGTCATATACGGAGTCCTGATAGAGAGGGACTGGATTTCCCCAATCCGTCTAGCGGATATGATGGCGACTAAGAAGGCTACCTTATCGGAAAGAATCGTAACTGATAGGTTTTCCAGGGGCTCAAAGGGGTGTGCGCAGAGTGCCTGTAAAGCTAGGTTAAGATCCCAGGGAGGCATGGTTTCCCTCACAAAGGGGTGACGTCTGACTGACTCCCCTTTGGGGGACCATAGATTAATTAGGAAATACCTCAAAGGGGCAAAGAAGGCTCCAAGAGCGGCCACCTGGACCTTAAGGGTACTAAGTCTTAGTCCCATGTCTAGCCCATCTTGCAGGAACTCCAATATCTGGCTAATGTTAGGTTGTTGGAGGTCATGGATACTATGCCCCAACCACCTAGAAAAGGTCTCCCAAACCCTAGCGTATATGATTCTAGTAGATTTTTTGAGGCTCTCGCTTAGGGTAGTTATTACCCTTCCTGATAGCTTCCAGGCCGCCAGCCTGAACCTCCGGACCGCTGGGCATATAAGAGGACCTTGTTGTAGGAGGTGGTCTCTGTGGAAGATGTAGAGGGTTCTGGGTCGAGATCACGGCCAGGAGCGGAAACCAGGGTCTTTTGGACCAGAATGCAGCCACCAGGATGACAGCCTGGGGACCCCTGAAGCTTCCTCAGGACCAGTGGGATCAGGGGGACGAGTGGGAAGGCGTATGCGAGGTCCCAATCCCAGACCTGGGACAGCGTATCTATTCCCAGGGAACCCTCGTCTGCTCCTCTGGAGAAAAACCGGGGACATTTGGCGTTCTCCCGTGAGGCGAATCCGCTGACATGCGTGTGGATGTAGAGTCCACTCCCTTGGATCTATCTTCCTGCGGCTGAGATGATCCGCCATGGAGTTCTCTGAGCCCCTTACGTGGAATGCTGTGACAGAAGGTGTCCGCTGTTCTATCCAGTCGAGAGCTTTTGCCGCCAGGTCTTTAAGTTGGGGGTTCCGCGTGGATCCCTGGTGGCGAATGAGGGACACAGTTGTTAAGTTATCTGAAAAGATCTTTATGTGTCTACCCCTGACCTCTGTCTCGAAGCCACGGACAGCCTTCCATACAGCGCAAAGTTCCATATAGTTGGAGGACTGGATAGCTTCCTCCTGGTTCCAACCCCCTTGGACGTAATAACGGCCTGAGTGGGCCCCCCAGCCAGTTGCACTTGCATCAGTAAAAATAAAAACTAGGGATGCGGGATACCAAACTGTGGCTCTGGCAAGGTTGGAAGTGGACATCCACCATTCCAAAGATCTCTTTATCTGGGAGGTAAGGAGAACTGACTGATCCAGGGAGGCGGGTAACTTATCCCAGGTACTCAGTATGAAGTCCTGGAGGGTTCTACAGTGTAATTGGGCCCAGGGGACTACCCCGATACAGGAGGTCATGAGGCCAAGGACCCTCATGCCTCTTCTAAGGGAGATTTTAATGGAGAGAGAAGGTGCCTGACACTCTTCTAATATTGCCTTCTGCCTCTCTAGGGGGAGGGACGAGCACTGGCGGTGAGAGTCCAGGATAACCCCAAGGAATTATTTCCTTTGTTCGGGAAGGAGACTAGACTTGGCAGTGTTGATCATCCAGCCCAATGATTCAAACAGGTGGAGAGCGAGATCAATATGGGACTGAAGCTCTGAGGCTGATCCTGCTATAAGGAAATCATCCAGGTACGGGACGATCAACACTTTGTTTGTCCTTAGTGCCACCACCATCTCCAACACTAGTTTAGAAAACACCCGAGGTGCAGAAGAAATCCCCAACGGCAAGCACGTAAACTGGAAGTGTGAGACTGATCCATTAACCACCAGAGTGAACCGCAGGAACTGTTGGAAATCTGCGTGGATGGGGACGTTGTAGTAGGCGTCCTTTAAGTCTATGGTGGTCATGACGCCGTCCGATGCGATTAAGGGGATCGCCGACCGTACTGATTACATTTTGAATCTTTTGTATGAGATGGACCTGTTTAGGAATTTCAAATTAATAATGGTTCTATAAGACCCGTTGGGCTTTTTAACAAGGAACTCGAATGATAGCCCCAAAGCATAACAGCTCCTGTACCCCCAGCTGAAGGGCCTGAGCAGACGAGGGCGACTGGCACAAACTTCCTAGGAGGGGAGGAGGAGAATTCGATTTTATAGCTCTCCGTAACTAGGCGTAGGGCCCAGGGGTTGGAGGTCACCTCCTTCCATTTGAGGGCGAACCCCATCAGCCTACCCCCGACCTGTAGGGTTTTTGAGAACGGTATCTCACCCTTTCCTCCCCTGGGGTAGGACCAGCGTCCAGTCTTTCCTTTCCCCTTGTATGTCCTGGGGGGAATAAAGGATGGAGGGTAGGAGGAGGGAGGCCGCTTGAAGGACTTCTCCGTGGGTAGTTCGTGGCTCTTGTCTGATGCCTTTTCCAAAAGGGTATCCAAGGAAGGTCCAAAGATTATATGTCCTTGGAAAGGCAGGGCGCAGAGCCAGTTTTTTGATGCGTTGTAGCCAGCCCAGGCCTTGACCCAGACGGCTCTCCTGGCTGTATTAGAGAGAGCCGCTGAACGGGCTCCGAGCCTCACCGACTCCATCGAGGCGTCTGCTAGGAACCCGGTTGCTTGTTGGAGGAGGGGAAGGCAGCTGGAGATGTCTTCCCTGGAACCCCTCTGGGTGATCAACGTCTGGATTTGGTCCAGCCAGACCGTCATGGACCTTACTACCGACGTGGCCGTAATATTAGCCTTGATGGTCAGGGCTGCAATCTCCCAGGCTTTTTTCAATCGCCGAGTCCACCCTGGTATCAAGTGGATCCCGCAATTGTGAGACGTCCTCAAAGGGGAGGGCTACTTTTTTTGAAACCCTAGCCACGGCCAGGTCCACCTTGGGGGTGGTTTCTAGGAAATCGACGTCATCCGGTGCGAAAACCATACGGTTCCTGAATTCCTTTGATAGAAAAAGTTTTTGTTCCATCTGCTTCCATTCTGTCAGAATTAACTGCTTCAGAATGTCATTAACTGGAAATGTTGGTTTAGGCTGAGGCTGGATTCCTCGAAACAGACTATCTTGAACTGATGGCTGCTGCGTAACCTCTTCCTCCACCTGCATGGTGCGTCTGACTGTGTTTAATAGTTGACCCAGATCCGCCGATGAGTAGTAGTATTTTTTCACGTCTTCCATTGGCGGCATGGATTCTGAGGGGGAGTCTTCTAAGAGTCCTTCCTCAGAGTCAGACTCCTCCATATGCATCCGCCTTGCCCTTTTCGTGGGGGGCGGAAGGGGGAGAGAGGAGAGAGAGGCTTCAATTTCCTCACGGATTACGGACCGGATGTCCGTCAAGGCAGAGGGGCCCTCTTCACGGATCACTTTTGCTGTACAATCTGTACACAGTGGTTTTGTATGGCTTTCCTCTAGCCAACGTAAGCAGACCGGGCATGTCCGCATGCGTTTTTTGGCCTCTCTATTCTTTGGCGCATCTCTGTCCTAAAAAACGGAGATAGCAAAGAAAAACTTCCAGCACCTTATCTTTTCCCTCTTCACCCCGGCAAAAAGCACATAAGAAGGTCTACTTACAGGTAGACCGCTCTTGGTGTCCTCCCTGGCTGACATCTTGCAGCTTCCCAGCATAAGGTGCAGACAGGTGCCATTGCAAAGACAATCCAGCCTTTTAAACCTATGAATTTGGCGTCGACACGCCCCCGAATGAGGCCCCGCCCCCACATGACGCGGCCGCGCTGACGTCACGCTGCCGTGTCGGACCCGGGGGATGCGCTGTTACACGTCAGACGCACACCAGGGAGGAACACCCCATGCTGCCTGCAGATAGCGCGCGGCTGCGCCGCCCCCGCTGTCATACCTCAGGGCCGGAGAGAAGCGCTTACCCGCTGTGCTCAGTGCCGCTGTCATGGATCCTACACACCGCTGCCAGACTGGAGCTGCAGACGGGGTGAGTAGAGGCAGTCTCTCACCGGGGTCCCTCCACCAGTCAGCTACCCTCTGGGCGGTGCCCTGGGGTGTTTCTTCCCTCATGGGGAATAGGTGCTGGGCAGTATTCTGCAGGTGAGGGTCCCCTCGTAGGGTGTCACCCACGTAGACCCTGCCAGCCCGATAAAGAGGACGTCCCCCCCCCCCGAGCGGGCAGGCTGCTTAGGAGTTTTTTTTTGTTCACCTCCGGCATACACCTGGAGGCTCCACTTGGACTGTCCTGTAGGGACAGGAAGACACTGGTGAGCCGGTGGTGGGAGTTGCCTTTAGTGTTTTCGTTTCCTGTTGCAACAGGTGTCCAGCGGACAACCTCCAGGTGTATGCTGTCAGGATGACGAGGGGAAAAAAGGTTCTCAATTTAGCAATCGACTAAAAAAAACCCCTGAAAAATTAGTGATGAAGCCTGTTTGCGCCTTAAACGTAGTCAAGTTTCCAATACAAAGTGAATGTTTGAAAACAATAAAATACTCCCCCTATACAGGTGTATGTACTTACACCTGTGGTCACCATCATTAACCCCTAATGCACATACACTACAGTAATCATCTAGTATACACAGCAGCTCCGTATTATACACATCAAATCAGACCAAAATTCACAGCTGCTATTCAAAACCAGTATAATAGGCTTCTCTGTTTCTATACATGAAGCTGCCAACATATTGAAGCTAGCTTCATATATAACATCAAAAGATATGTTCACCACTAAGTTTTCATAAGGATATGATGGCAGCTCTCACATGCTGTAATTTACACGTCATGCATGTAACATACGCCACATAACTAGTGGAGCAATTACATGGGTTTTCCAGTGAAATACTATTGATGACCTATCATGATAGATCATCAATAGTTGATCAGCCAGGGTCCTGCAATGCTTTATCGCCATCATAGGTGCTATTGTGCAAGTCCCCCACAGGGAAAGGGTAAAAAGATAAAAATAAAGGTCCAATAAAGAAAAATGTAAAAAAAATTCAATACATTTTTGTGCTCTCATTAGCATAACGTAAAAAAAAGTAAATACCACATATTTGGTATAGTCATATCTGAGACGATGCATACAATAAGTTGAACATGCTTTTTATCCTGCACAGCAAAAAGCATAAAAACCCTAAAAAAAACATGAGGCTAAAAATTAGCATTTTGCCTCCCAAAACACAATAAAAAAAGTGATCAAAAAAGCCTTATGTACCCCAAAATGGTATAGATTAGAGATGAGCGAGCATGCTCGGTAAGGTCAGTTACTCGAGCGAGTCTCTCACCTCGAGTAACTGCCTTCTCCTCAGAGGACTTAGAAAGCAGCTAATTAGAAAGAAAAAAAAAAAAAGGAAAATCAAAATAATTAAGTATTTTGGTATTGTTGTAATCGTACCAGCCCACAGAAACTATGTATTGTCATTTATGCTGCATGATTAACACTGTAAAAAAACAAGTCTATGGCAGAATTGATGTGTTCTCTCCCCATCAAAAAATTAAAAAAAAAATAAGTTTTACAATATAGTCTATGTAGCCAAAAATTGCACGAATCGAAACTACAGTTCGCCACACAAAAAACAAGCCCTTACACTACCACGTCAACATAAAAATAAAAAGTTTTAGCTTTTAAGAATGGAGATTAATACACCAAAAATCGTTGCGTCCTTAAGCCCCAAATAGGCCATGTCCTTAAGGGTTTAAATCGGTCGTGGTCCAGCATTGCTTTGGATTCTTGGACACTCATTTGTCTTTTGGGTTGCTGAGCAAGCTAAGATACAACTGGAAGGGCGTCAGGTGGGCATTATCAGGATTGATGCGATTTTCCGTTGGGATTCAGAGGTATGATGTGGGGGAAAGTACTTCTGGAGGCAATACGTTTTGCAGGTTTGGACAGGGCCCCATACATCTTCGCTCTATATAATGGGGGGTAATGATCTGGGTAGTCGGCCAGCAAGGGAGTTGCGCAGGGACTTCCAGCACAAATTTGAGGTTGAGCAAGTTGTTTCCAAGTATGGTCATAGTATGGTCCAAGATGCCCTCTAGAAAGTTGCAGAGGATGACCAGGTCAGACTTGGGTAGTAAGTTGTGCTTGCTGTGGTGGGTGGGATGGTCCTTAGAGGCAGTTTATATTTCAGTGCAGGGAGTTTGGTGGGTACAGCCTCACCTATAAGACTGCGCCCCCCCCCCCCCCCTACTTATGGGGGTTTCAGCGCTGCCTACCGACGATCAAACATTTGTGCCATCTCCAGCAGTCCTTGTACTTCCTGCTACTGTGTACTGAGGGCGGGTGATGGCACTTGGGGACACATCGTGACATCTCGCTCTGTCCGCTGGGAGGGGTAAGTTAGCAGGGTGGGTTGAGTCAGTAGTACGAACAAAACTATAAAATATGGGCCTAATTTATCCAAACTATCCAACAGTATAACAGTCTTTGTTGCCCATAGCAACCAAAGCTCAGTTTTCAGTTTACACTGCAGTTGTAAAATAGAAGCAGATTGGCTGCTATGGGAAATAAAGACAATTTCGTTAAATCTTCCCCATTACATTCTTCTCTATGAAAAAGTCTTAACAAACGTCTTAATGGGCAATTAGGAGCACATCATGAGGGGTATTACATCACAATTGGTTCAGAATCTCCAAAGTTCTAAACGTGAAGCATCTTGTGGCAGTTGGGCTCGGTGCCTTGAAGAGGATGAGTCTAGGTAAGAAGCTCAGGTCCTTTTAGACAGGACGACTGGTGGGTGCAGAAGCAACTAACCATGGTCCCAACGACTATCACTCCTGTGCTTTCTCACCGCAGTAATGGTAGTTAAGTGAATGGAAGCGGAGCGTGCCAGAGATCTCTTCTGGCCACCAACCTCCATTCACTGTGAACAGGCAGTCACTCCAAGATGATACACAAGTCACTTACTAGTTGTTTAGTTCCAAAGAGATAAAACAAAGTGACTAGCGACTAATAAGTGATTTTTCGCTCAGCACTCTTATTACATGCCATGTTTACAGGACACAACTATCACTTAATATCACTTGATTTGTCGGCCTATAGTTGGCCCATGTAAAACTAACCTTAGTAACCTCAATTTTGCGGTGTATTATGCATGAGAGAGCCCATTGTTCTCTATGGGCACGTAATTCAATTACATTGCAATGGTGCAGAAAAACACAAAAATAGGCCGTGCGCAAGATTACGCCGTCATGCTCAGTACAATTTCGCTGCTGTATACGGCAAAAGGACAGGGCACTCCACAGCGTTTTGCGCTTGTGACCCACACAGCGTTTTGTGCTTCTGGCAGAGGTCATGTTTTCAACCTCAATTAAAGCAAAAAACTGTATTTGATATTCAAAGGCCACATGTTAAGACACTGCACACACTTAATCATGTGGATTTACACAATTCATGCGTTTTTCAATTGTGTGCAAAATGTTGAATTATATACAGGATACACCCAGGTTATACCAGCGTGTTCCATATTAATATTCACAGGGAAAGGTATAAACATGTCCTGTATACAGTGATATCAACCATGCTGGTGTAAGCCCGGTGTCACATCTGCGTCAGTACCCGCACTAAAATGGAGCATGAAGGGAAAAACGACATCCGCAGGTATTTAACTACCTGCGGGTTTCCAATGCATCCCTATGTGGCGCGGATCCGCGTGCGGGAAAAATGCTGCGAATTTTTAATGATCTTTTTACCGTGGACACGAGGCCTTAAAGGCGCTTTCACACTGGTGTGAAAATAATGCAAGATTTGTACGTTGCTAGACACAGCTCGTATAATCATGAACACCATTATTTTGAATTAGGTTATATACATGAAGGAAGTTTTCCCGCATGGCACCGTGTTGTGATGCGGAACACAAACTGCAGGATGCTCTATCTAGCTGCAAGATTGCAGCTAACCACCCCTTTGAAAACAATGGGAGAACTCTGCAATCCTCTGCCACGGCAGGGAATTCCTTCAGCGCCTCAGCGATGCAAAACAGTTTTCACATGAAAATCCCTCACATCTATGGGTTTCACATGGATGACTAGGGTGATATCAGGCAAGATACACAGCCAAATATCACCCTCGCCACTGTGAAGGAGCTTTAACATTGGTATCTCTTGTACATTATACATGTACAGCTACTTTAAAGGGGTTGTCTCGCGAAAGCAAGTGGGGTTAAGCATTTCTGTATGGCCATATTAATGCACTTTGTAATGTACATCGTGCATTAAATATGAGCCATACAGAAGTTATTCACTTACCTTCCCTGCGCTGGCGTCCCCGTCTCCATGGCTCCGTCTAACTTCAGCGTCTAATCGCCCGATTAGACGCGCTTGCGCAGAAGGGTCTTCTGCTTTCGGCTCGGTCTGGCACGAGCGGCGTTCTGGCTCCGCCCCCTTCTACGCGTCATCACGTAGCTCCGCCCTGTCACGTGTGCCGATTCCAGCCAGTCAGGAGACTGGAATCGGCAGACGTGACGGGGCGGAGCTACGCGATGCTGCGTAGAAGGGGCGGAGCCAGAACGCCGCCGCTGCCGGACAGACCCGAAGGCAGAAGACCCTTCTGCGCAAGCGCGTCTAATCGGGCGATTAGACGCTTAAGTTAGACGGAGCCATGGAGACGGGGACGCCAGCGCAGGGAAGGTAAGTGAATAACTTCTGTATGGCTCATATTTAATGCACGATGTATATTACAAAGTGCATTAATATGGCCATACAGAAATGCTTAACCCCTTAACGACCAGCCCATAGTGTTTTTACGTCCTCCCGAAGTGGGCTTTATTCTGAGGACGTAAAAACATGTGTCCTGCAGAAAATAATGCCCCTCGGGCTGTGGACGTGACAGCTCCATGCTGTCGGTGTCCGCAGGTAGCTGACAGCATGGAGCTGTCATCCCGGGCTGTTCGGAGCCCCCCCCCCGGCATTGCGATCGGCGCTATGCAATGGATAGCGCCGATCGCAAAAAAGTAAATAAAAGTGCAATAAAAGTTAAAGACTCAGCTGCTCTGATGGATCGGATCCATCGGAGCAGCTGAAATTACTCACCGAAGTCCGCCGCACGACTCCCCGCTGTACCGATGCTCCGGGCGCCGTAGCCGTCCTTCTGCGCATGCGCGCCAGGCGGCATTACGTCAGCCGCATGCGCAGAAGGCCCGGCGGCGCGGGAGACTTAAAATCTCCTGGCTCCCGGCTCCTGTAGGTAGCCGGGAGGCAGGAGATGTCAGCGGGGACTGCGGTGAGCGATCCCCGGTACCGCGATCGCCGTTATACAATGGATAACGACGATCGCGGAAAAGTGAAACAAATTGTAAAAAAAGAAAAGTTTCACCTCCCCTCATGGATCGGATCCATGAGGGGAGGTGAAAATACTCACCTCAGGTCCGCCGATGTCCTCCGGCCGGTGTCGGGACCCCCCGCTGGCTTCTGCGATGTGCCGATGCGGCGCGCATGCGCAGAAGTCGGCGAGCCCGGCATATTCAAAATCTCCCTGCACCCGGCTGTCACAGATAGCCGAGTGCAGGGAGATATGACTGGGGACCACTGTATGCGGTTTCCAGTCATATGATCACCGTTATCCATCAGATAACGGTGATCTTATAAAGTTAAAAAGTAAAAAAAAAAAAAAAAAAAAGTTAAGTAAAAAAAGTTTAAAAAGTTAAAGTTTCATCTCCCCTTATGGATCGTATCCGTAAGGGGGGATGAAATTACGTACCTAAGGTCCCGGATTTGTTCCCTGGTGGGATGTTGATCCGCGGATCTTACCCCAGCTTCGGCGCATGCGCCCGTCAGCATGATGGCGGACGCATGCGCAAAAGTGAAATATTGCCCAAGAAATATAAAATCTCCCTGCTGCTGGCTACAAAAGGTAGCCAAGAGCCTGGAGATGTCACGGGGAGCCACGGTATGCGGTTACTGGTCACGTGATCGCCGTTATCCAATGCATAATGGCGATCACGTAAAAGTTCTTTAAAAAGTGGCAGTTTCATTTCCCCTCACCGATGCGATCGGTTGGGGAAGATGAAACATCTTCTCGGAGGCTTCCGCATTTGAATCCAGATGCGATTATCCTCCATGGACCCTTCCGGCTGCTGCGCATGCGCCTGCCGGCAAAATGCCGGACACATTCGCAGGAGCCGGGAAGCCCAGGAAATTGTAAATCTCCTTGCTCCCAGTGACCAATGGTTGCCGAGTGCTTGGAGCAGTGACCGGCGGCTTCGTTGAGCGGTCCCCGGTCACGTGATAAAGTAGCGAACTAACATTAGGCCGGTCACACATGACCAGAGAGGAATTATGGGTTCTGCATGCGCTTGATCAGCGGTAATCCACGGATCAATCGCATGCATTGGATTACACAATTCCCCCCAATTAGCGGGTCGGAATTACGTAATCCACTCGCAGAAACAGAACACAGCATGCTATATTTTACCACGAATATCTGCGACCTAGAGCCCTTTGTGCTCTATGACCGTGGATATACTCGCATCCCATATGCAAACACATTGTGTACGGGCTGCGGGTACCCGAGTCATCTCTAAGCGACGGCACGGGAAATGCAAACAAAAAACCGCCTGAGTGAGTAGGCAATTATGCGCAGTACATTACGCAACCGTACGCAGGGTCACAGCCGGGCTCACAGCTGGGATCCGCTGCGGGCCTCAGCAAGCGGATTCCGCCTACGGCTACGTGAGCCCGGCGTTATTTAGACCGCTACCTGTAATCCGTAATTTACAAGAAGCCCCGGGAACGTTCGTCTTCCTGCAGTTCCAGGAGCAGCTTGTTGAGCGCCTTCTCTGTGAGACCGCTGCACCAAAGCAAGATTACAAAGCCTCACAGCGCCACTTTCTACACCCCATCCCGGCCGCTGAGGTTACGAAATACCCCCCAAAATACATGAGAGGAGGGGGGGGGGGGGATACCCGGTTTTCTTGCCCCATGTGCCCAATCCAACCAGCCTCCGTAATTACCCCTGTCTTCGGACATAAAACGCAGTTTATATTATTACCTTTATCTAATATTTAGGGAATGCCAAAAAACGGGGATGTCGGGTGGGGGGGGATTATTTTTAGGAAGTCAAATTTTTTTCCATATAAGTGGGCAATGGGGCCTGGAATTTATTCAGTTCTGCCCTGAAATCCAGCGGGCATTCCCTCCATTATGGGCCTAGCCATGTGTCCTGTAAGTAGATTAGGGCCACAAGGGGTATGTTTCTGAACACGGGACAAACAGGGGTATCCATTTTGGGGTGAAAGTCTTCATTCCTATGTACACTGTTCAAAAAAAAAAGTTTTTAAATTTACAAAATTGCCAAACAAATGAAAATCGTAAGTTTTTCCTTTTGCTTTGCTTAGATTCATTCAAATACTTTGGGGTCAAAATATGCAGTACACCCCTAGATGAATTTGTTAAGGGGTCTAGTTTTTAAAATGGGGGTCATTTGTGGGGGTTCTCTATCATTTTGGACGCTCAATGGCTCTACATGTGGGCAATGGGGACTGGAATTTATTCCGTTGTACCCTGAAATCCAACGGGTGCTCCTTCCATTATAGGCCTAGCTATGTTTCCTTTAAGTAGATTAGGGCCACAATGGATATGTTTCTGTACACGGGACAAACGGGGGTATCCATTTTGGGGTGAACGTCTTCATTCCTATGTACACTTTCCAAAAAAAAAACTGTTTTTAAATTGACACAATGTCCAAAAAAATGAAAATCATAATTTTTTCCTTCTGCTTGGCTTAGATTCATTCAAAAACTGTGAAGTCAAAAAAGTCATCATACACCTAGATAAATTCGTAAAGGGGTCTACTTTTCAAAATGGGGTCACTTGTGGGTGTTCTCCATCGTTTTGCTTACTCAATGGCTCTACAAGTGGGCAATGGGGACTAAATCTCCTTCAAGCAAAATTTCTGTTCCGAAAGCCACCGCTTGCTCCTTTCATTTTGGGCCCCATTCTGCATCCAGACATATGATTAGGGCCACAATGGGTATGTTTCTGAGCACGGGAGAAACAGGGGTATCCATTTTGGGGTGCAAGTCTTCATTCATATATGTGCTGTACAAAAAAACTGCTTTTAAAATGACAGAATTACAAAAAAAATGAAAATTGTATTTTTCCTTCGGCTTGGCTTAGATTCATTCAAAAACTGTGAAATCAAAAAAGTCATCGTACCCCTAGATAAATTCGTTAAGGGGTCTACTTTTCAAAATCTGGTCACTTGTGGCCGTTCTCCATAGTTTTGGTCACTCAATGGCTCTACAAGTGGGCAATGGGGCCTAAATCTCCTTCAAGCAAAATTTCTGTTCCGAAAGCCACCGATTGCTCCTTTCATTTTGGGCCCCATTGTGCATCCAAACGTAAGATTAGGGCCACAATGGGTATGTTTCTGAGCACGGGACAAACAGTGGTATCCATTCTGGGGTGCAAATCCTAATTTTCATGTGTACTATAGAAAAAAGTCCTCTCTTTAAAGTGACATATTTGCAAAAATATGAAATTTTTGTTTTTCTCTTCTAAATTGCATTGACTCCTGAAAAAAAAATGTGGGGTTAAAATACTCATGACACCCCTCAGTGAATACATTAAAGGGTGTAGTTTTTAAAATGGGGTCACTTGTGGGGGTATCTATCATTTTGACTCCTATGAGCCTTTCCAATCTTGGATTGGTGTAGGAAAACAAAGTGTTCCTCAAAATGCTGAAAAGTAATGTTACATTTGTACGTCTCCTAAATGGTTAAAAAAAAAAAAAAAGTTTTTCCAATGTGCGCCCAAAATAAAGTAAACGGATGGAAATATAAATCTTAGCAAAAATTTCTATATTATGTTTGCACATATTTGAGATATTGCAGTTGGCAATGTGAAAAAATGACGATTTCTTCAAAATTTTCCCAATTTTGGCGCTTTTAATAAATAAACACAAATTCTATCGGTCTTTTTTTTCCACCTAAACGAAGTACAATATGTGGCGAAAAAACAATGTCAGAATCGCTTGGATATACAAAACCTTTCTGGTCTTTTTCCATGCTAAAGTGACACGTGTCAGATTTGCAAAATTTGGCCTGGTCATTAAGGCGTAAACAGGCTTGGTCACTAAGGGGTTAACCCCACTTGCTTTCGCGAGACAACCCCTTTAAGCTCTACATCCTGTATATAGTGATATACCAGGTTATACCAACACTGACCATATCACTAGCTACAGGAGATATCTAGCTTATACCAGTAATACACAGAAATATATAAATCCCGTCTTCGTCAGTCAATTACGTCTATCAGTCTTAAACTATATATACACACACAGCAATATGCAGTAGGTTAGATTAGATCCAGGGCAACATCCAATCGCCACATCTGGGGTCTAAATTTTTTTGCCCTCCAAGGAGTAACTGGGGGATTTTTCGCTTTCTTCTGGATCTTTGGGTCCAGTGGCTCTCACTTCGGGTCAACGTTGACCTGTTCATAATGACCACAGCAAGTTCTATGGCATCCACAGGCCTCACCTGAGTCATTGTGATCGTCGCTTAGTCTATAAAAAGGGCCAGTAATATTTAATTACAATGTTGCTTATTGCGTTTCCAAAAGAGAAATTCCTAAGAAAGAAAAAAAAGATTGCCCACATGCTAGAGCCAGAGTCTGGGCTGAGCTAGGATTCTGTATATAACAAAGTACAATCATCTCTCACACACGGCAACAGTAAAGGACGGGAACTGTGGCAGGTTCCATATATCAAGAACATATGACTCAACTTATAGCAACATCAGCTCCTGTCTCAAGGTACAAGTGTTATGGGGTTCACTCTCTAATGGGGCTTTAACATGGTCTGTGCCCTCACTTCCACACAACATACTGCCTGAAGGACAACTGAAGACAGTCACCAAGAGCAACCGAGTACAGAAGACACAACAGGGGTCTTGTGTAAAGATAGGTCACAGACTAAAGAGATGTTGATCATTGAGGTGCAACAAGTAGCTATGTGGAACGTGGCCCATGTAAGGGAACGCTGCTAAGCAATGACCACTATTAGACAGCAACTGGTATTTACTAAAGTTATATATTATGCCAGTCTAAGGAAAGGAGACAGTCAGTGATTTGTGCCAAGTTTCTTAAAAGGCGAATGGTTGCTAAATAATGTGGTGCATTTGGAACCCTCTAACAGCAAGTCCAATGTACCTCTGCTATGAGCAGGGATGGAGTCGCACCAACATGTCAGCCATTTTCAGGATTTCTACTTAATAAATTTAATATACTGTAATATCCTGCAGCAACCAAGGCACGACACTGAGGAGAAGGCAGGAGTAGAGATGGCACTTGTTACAGTGGCTCTACCAAACTCCTCCCCAGAGGGATGCATATGGCCTGAGCCAAGGCGCCGCTTGGTCTCTTCCAGACAACAATGGGACAGCAGTTACCTGTATAGATGTGTAGTGGACTGAAGTTGTCACTCGTGATGCCACCGTTCCTTCACACAGTTGGTTGTCCTGCGGAAAATAAGAGTCCACACACTGTTATAGTGACTAGCTCAATCACTGGGAACGGGCAGTGACTAACTTTAGTTCTGTAAGGAAACACCAGTGCAGCAAAAATAGTTTCAGCAAAGTCTGGGGGGAGAACAAAGGATGACACTGGGTCTATAAGTCCAAGTTATTTTTTTTGACACTGCTCCTTGTCAAACACACACTCTGGGACACAGGATGACACCAGGTCTACAAGCAGAGTTATCTGTAAGGCTCCACTCCCAGACAGACACACCGGAGGTGAAAGAATACTCAACTCACACTCACTTGTATTCAGTAGACAGAACACTGCATGGCAGGATACTTATTTCCACTCACTTATTTCCAAGGAGGGGTCCTCGGATGGGAACGTCAGGATACCTCTCCTTGGCCTCCATTCTTCACATGAGGGTTGAATGTACCCCCATGCAGCTGGCACTCGCCATGAAGAACAGACCACCAATGAAGAAATTAGACCCAGTCCCACTCCTTGTCATCACATATATAGGGCAACATCACATGACAAGTGTGAAGGCTGTAGGCCTAAAAGACGGTTTAAAAAGACTTCATGATGTCTCTTATGTATTATTATACTCAGATATACACATATTTGTATGGTTTTCAACTTACACCTAGATATATGCTAGACTTCACCTTGAAATGTCCAGCTGGAGGTACTAATTGGGCCACCACAAAGTTTCCCGTCTTATCTTAAGAGGTTTCTTGCCAAAAACATACGAGATTGTCAGGAAGCATCTGCAGAGAGGAAGACAACTGATAAGAAATTGCTATGTATACATATTAATTGTATTTGGCATAAAGGCACTTGCTTTTCAGAATACTATAAGAATCAGCGCATAGGGTAAATAAAGCTAGAATGCGCTACACATCGCATGGTCTGTGTGTCTGCATCCTCCTGACTGGTCAATTACCTCTTTGATTTGGAGCACACCAGCATATGAATGAAACTGTTGAATTTCCCCAACACAAGATAGTTTGATACAATTTCCAGACTTATGCCAGCTACTCAGACATTAACCTATTACATGCTGCAGTTGTGCAATACACATAAGGACAAGACAATTTACACAGTGGAGATGGAGGGGTAGATTCACACCGACGTATTTGTGCAGCAGTTTTTCACAATTAGCAGTGAATAGAACCCGTTGATTTCAATGGTTCATTCAAATAAGCATATTTGCGCACGCACCTCGTTCTTGTAAAAGAAAAAAAAAAAAAAAAGCACAGCATGCTCTATTTTCAGGTGTATTTGCATAGGGAAAGAACACACTGAACTACACTAATTGCCTATTCAAATGAATTGGAGCGTAGTTGCGTGTTTTTTGTGTGCGCGAATGCACATGATTTGCTTGCACAAAAGAGTGCAGTAAAACGGGCACGCAAATACATTTACATAATCAGTATTGTGTATGTGAAACTGGCTTGAGGTAGGTGTACACTAGCACATGGTCTGTAATTCCACTGCCAGCTTACGGCTCCACTTTAACCTATGAAGTTAGATTTTTTTATGCTGCCCCACGGTCCACATGATAAAACTCCCAGCATGACTTTTCCCGTGAATGTACAGTGTCCATATATATCAGGTGTCTGAGCCCTGTCCAATGCGAGTTGCGCCCAAGTCTCTCAGGCACATGTGGCATTTAAAGCTAGTGTGCACCCAGACTTCATCATACATTAGATACACGAAACCCAACCATGTGATGTCATCACAAGAGAGTACCACCTATATCAGACATGTCGTACGGCGACATCACTTGGCGCATCGCCTATCAGTACACCCAATATTACCACAGCAGCGCAGTTCTTATATGCACACCATAGCGTACCGTGAGGGGTCATAATGGCGACCAAGCCCCTACGCTTAAGGGGGCCCAGAGGCCACCCTGCGCAATATACAAATGTACATTTAGGTCACACTGTTGGCCACGGCTGACAGTGCAAAAAGGAGGGAGAAGGAGAAGGAAGGAGGTTTATAACCTACGTTAATGCCAGCAGTGTTAGAGTATCTATGAACACAGGTTGCACAGCGATCTACCTCCATACAACGCAGGCGCCTGCTGCATCTTACAGCAGACACCAGGCAGCCCCAGATCTGATGAGCTGCACAGGTCACTGAAGCATTACATCATACTGCAGAAGCGATCATAGCTTTGCAAGTTGTCCCCTCTGGGGACTAAGAAAAAAAAAAGTAACGCAAGTTTAACAAAAAACAAATGTTTTTGCCATATTTCTAATAAAAAGTCTAAAAAGAAAACAAAAGCAATACATAAATTTGATATCACGTCTATAAAAGTCCGATCAATTAAAGAAATGCATTATTAACCCTGCATGAACATAATAAATAAATATAAGAAATAAAGATACAAGAAAGGCGCTTTTTTTAGTCACCCCTGTCTCCAAGTAAAAAAGGAGTATGCATTCTAAAGTGGTACCGATGCAAACTACAGGAAGTCCTGCAAAAAAACAATCCCTTGCATAACTGTGTCAAAGGAAACATAGAAGTTACTGCTGTCAGATAGCTGAAGAAATGTAAAAAGAATTAAAAACCTTTAAAAAAATAAAGTAGTCAAGCAAAAAAACCCAAAACCATTAGTTTGGTATCGTAGTAATCGTACTGACCCATGGAATAACATCACATCATTTTTTTGGAGTTGTGCACTGTAGAAACAAGATGCACCGAAAGATGGTGGAATGTCTTTCGTTTTACTTGACTTGGAATGTAATTTTTTCAGTACATTAATATTATTGAGAAAATTCGTCCCGCAAAAAACAAGCCCTCAGACATAAGTCAACAGATAAATATAAAAAGTTAGGACTTTTTAAAAAGGAAGGAGGAAAAACCGAAAGGAAAGAAAAAAACCGACATGACTTTAAGAGGTTAACTTGCCTCCACAAGAAGGCAGAACGCCACTATTTTCTAGCAGCACGCTTACCCCCCTTAAAGGAGTTCTAACTTAACTTAACTTAAAAAAAAACAACAACTTTTTTTACTTACCTTGCTGGCCAGGACAGATCGTCCTGCATGTCCCCTCCATCTGGCATCTTCTTCTGTATCTTCTTGAAGCAGACCTGGAGCGGTCAAAATGACTGCTTCCTGCTCTACTCCATCCGTCAGCCACTTCCAAGGTGAACGGACGGGCACCACGTCACAAACAGTGCTTGTTGTGGACGGCCTCTCCACTGCGCACGCAACTGTTCTGTGCGTGCGCAGTGGAGAGGCGGCCCGTCCTGACTGTCAGAGGGCACCTCTCTTCTGCGCCTGCGCAAAATCCCGGAGGGGGGTGGCCCGTCGGAGGAAGAAGAAAGCCTGCCGGGAGGTGACCTCCAGAGGACAACAGAAAAAAAAGTGCAAGTATTAGGTTTTTATACTCTAGCAGCCAAAAATTGTGGGGTCCCTGTGTCCATTAGGCAGACCAGGGAACAATGGCTGCTAAAGCATAAAAACCTGATTTGTGTCAGAACCCCTTTTAAGGACATAGTGAACTGGATTATATTTTTCTCCAGCAGGTTTCAGGGTATTCTGTAGCTTCCTAATTGTATAGTGTGCACACCTTCATCGACCAGATCAGACACAAGTGATGACTCTCAGGTCTAAGCTGGGTCTGGCATACAATGCTCAGGTTTATTGAAACACATAATACCTACCCTTTATGGGCGTATAACAGATTACATCAGTAACGTGTAGGATTCCCATACGTTGGCCATATGGAATTCTCACCTCTCATGTCCAGTGTATAAGCCAGTCTTAGTCCTCCCAGCATGTGGCCAGGCAAAAGAAGTTTCTTTGCTTAGCTAGTTGAGTGGGGGGGAAGGGCTGGGAAGACACCCAAAATGGATACACTTAAAACACACAGTATAGGAATGTGACTAACTTAGAGGCTGCAGAAGAGCTTTACATTAGGCTAAAGTTATAAAACGCACATCTTTCTCTATGCCATTGTCCAGCTATTACCATAATGAAATTATGAAGCCATTTGCCTCTACAGAGTTCAATCACTACAGCTGCGTAATACATCAAGTTTATTACAAATCAATAGACATTTTACGCTAATCTTCATGTCTACAACAATGGCCTATTATGGGCTTGAGGACGCGACAACTTTTTTTGGCTTCTCATTTCCACTTCAAGAGCTATAACTATTTTTCCGGCAACATGGCTGTATAAGGGCTTGATTTTGCGTGGTGAACTATAGTTTTTATTGGTATCATTTTTGTGTGCATATAATATTTTAAATAACACTTTTTTGGGAGGGCATGGCTAACCGCCGGCAGAAGCGCACCGAGAGAACTCTTCTGGTAGCAAAGGAAAAGCTGCCACTATCCGGGATGCCACAACAACCACCGCTGACCTCTGAAAAACAGGAGGAGCAGAAAGAGGGGTCTTGCAGCCTGATAGGTGACCGCGGCAATCTATGGCCTAGTGAGACCCACAAAACCATGGCCTAAATTTTCAGTCTGACCGCCGTGGCAAATGACAGGATGCATCGGGAGCAGCAGGACCCAGCCAACATTCGGGAGGGGGCACCACAAAACCCCTTGAGATAGGGAGAGAGGTGGAGGAGGATTTGCAGTGAGCTAGGGGGCCCAGAATCGTGGCCCTAAAACCTGCTAATAGCACACACAGAACAGCAGCCTGAAAGGAGAGGAGGGCCCACTGCTTTATTCCCCCCAGAAATACCCCCCTCACTACCATCAGTGACTTTATAATCCAGGCCAGAGAGGCAGTGGTGCACACTGAGGGGGTGCTACTTGTGGCAGTGGGGAGATCTCAGTGGGACCCCGCCACCCTGCCTGCAGAAGAGTATCACCTGCAGACTTTGAGGAGAGGTGTGCTGGCTCACAGATGCACAGCAAGTGGTGGATTTAACAGAACAGCAGGACGTTATTGGTGATCTGTCGCCACCTAGTGGTTACTAAATAGAGCAGCATAATCAGAAAAGAGACAGGAATTAGGTCCTATTTGTTAATTCCCTTTTTTGAAGTCATCCTGACAGCATACACCTGGAGGTTGTCCACTGGACACCTGTTGGGACAGGAAGCGGAAAAACACAAAAGGCAACTCCCATCACCGGCTCACCAGTGTGTACCAAATGACTACAGTGACCCGGCTCTTGCTCAATCATTTTTTAATACAGAAATCATAATACAGTACGTTACTTCACGTGAAACCCAACTCAAGGGGAGGGAAAAGCCCCTATGCTGTCAGGATGACTTCAAGAAAAGGAATTAACAGGTAGGACCTAATTCCTGTCTTCCCCTCGTCATCCTGACAGCATACACCTGGAGAAGTACCAACAATCTGAGAGCTTTTTTAGGGGAGGGGGGGGGACCACCGCTTGTAGAACCTTACGCCCAAAGGCCACATTCACGGCTGGCCCCTAAGTCCAGGCGGTAATGCCTTGTAAATGTGTGGGTATTTGACCATGTGGCGGGCCTGCAGATTTAGTCGGTTGTTGCCTGGGCTCTCTCAGCCCAGGAACAGGCGACCGCCCTGGTGGAATGGGCTTTAACGTTGCCCAGGAGGGAAATCCCTTGGGACCGGTACGCGTCTTTGATCGCACTTGTGAGCCATCGCACTAAAGAGTCTTTAGTAGCGGGCCCTCCTCTGCCCGGACCCTAAAATTGAACAAAAAGATTGTTAGATTTTCTGAAAGAATACATGACTTCCAAATACTTCAAGACTGCCCGCCTGACGTCTAAGCTATGGAATGGCTGTTCCTTGGTGTTACGGGGTTCCTGGCAGAAGGAGGGAAGGACTATGAGATGTTCTCTATGAAAGTCCATGAGGACTTTAGGCTGAAAAAAGGGGTCAGGTTTGAACACCATTTTGTCTGGAAAGACAGTCATATGGAGTCCTGAAGGAGAGGGACTGGCTCTCCCCAATCCGTCTGGTGGATGTGATGGCATCTAGAAAAGCTACTTTATAGGAAAGTATCCTGACTGATAGCTCCTCCAGGGGCTCAAAGGGGTGTGCACAGAGTGCTTGCAGAAGTTAAGGTCCCGGGGGGGCATAGTTTCCCTCACAAAGGGGTGAAGTCTGACTGCCCCTTTGAGATATTTTCTAATCACCCTATGGTCACCAAAGGGGGAGTCAAAGGCAGCTCCCAAGGTGGCTACCTGGACCTCGAGGGTACTAGGTCTTAGCCCCATATCTAACCCATCTTGCAGAAACGCTAAGATCTGACCAATGTTAGGTTGTTGGAGATCATGGATGCTTTGACTAGAGATGAGCGAGACTACTCACTAAGGCACATTACTCGAGCGAGTAGTGCCTTAACCGAGTATCTCCCCACTCGTCTCTAAAGATTCGGGGGCCGGCGCTGGTGACAGGTGAGTTGTGGCGGGGAGTGGGGGGAAAGAGATATCCCCTCTGTTCCTCCCCGCATCTTTAGAGACAAGCGGCGAGATACTCGGCTAAGGCACTACTTGCTCGAGTAATGTGCCTTAGCGAGTATACTAGCTTATTTCTAGCTATGACCCAACCACCTAGAGAACATATCCCAAATCCTAATGTAGATATATTTCTAGTGGATTTTTTAAGGCTCTCGCATAAGGTAGTTACTATCCTTCCTGATAGACCTTAGTTCAGGTATTTTACCCGTTCACATTCCAGGCTGCCAGTCTGAACCTTGGGACCCCTGGGCATATCAGAGGACCCTGCTGCAGGAGGTCGTCTCTCTGAGCAAGATGTAGAGGGTGCTGGGTCGAGAGAGCGGCCAGGAGCGGAAACCAGGGTCTTTTGGGCCAGAATAGAGCCACTAGGATAACAGAGCCTGGGGACCACTGGATCTCTCTCAGGACCTGTAGGATTAGGGGTATGGGTGGGAACGCTTAGGCGGGATCCCAGTCCCAGATCTGGGACAGAGCATCCGTTTCCAGAGAACACTCGTCTGCTCCCCTGGAGAAAAAAAAAAAAAAGGGACATTTGGTGTTCTCCTGCGAGGCGAACAAGTCCACCTGTGGTGTCCCCCACTTTTCTATGATCAGCTGGAATGCGTGCGGGTGAAGAGTCCATTCCCCCGAATCTATCTTTCTGCGGCTGAGGAGATCCGCCATAAGGTTTTCTGGGCCCCTTACGTGGAAGGCTGTGACGGAAAGTGTCCGCTGCTCTGTCCAGCCGAGACGTTTCGCCGCTAGGACTTGGAGTCGGAAGTTCCACATGGATCCCTGGTGACGAATGAGAAACAGTTGTCACATTGTGAGAAAATTTTTTTATGTGTCTACCTCTGATATCCGCCTCGAAGCCACGAACAGCCTTCCAGACGGCACAAAGTTCTATGTAGTTTGAGGACTGAATAGCTTCCTCACGGTTTCAGCCCCCCTGGACTTAACGACCTAAGTGGGCCCCCCAGCCAGTTGCACTCGCATCAGTAAAAATAGATATTGGGGATGCGGGATACCAAACCGTGGACCTGGCAAGGTTGGTCGTAGACACCCACCACTCCAGTGATTTCTTGATCTTGGGGGAAAGGAGAACTAGCTGATCCAGGGAGGAATGTGATCTAACCCAGTTACCCAGGATAAACTTCTGCAGGGTTCTGCAGTGAAGCTGAGCCCATGGGACTATCTCGATGCAAGAAGTCATGAGGCTGAGGACCCTCATGCCTCTCCTAAAAGAAACCTTTGTGGAGAGAGAGTGCCCTCCACTCATCCAGGATTGCCTTCTGCCTCTCCAGAGGGAGGGACGAGCGCTAGCAGCGAGAGTCCAGGATAACCCCCAGAAATTTTTTCTCGTGTTCGGGAAGGAGGCTAGACTTATCGAAGTTAACAATCCAGCCCAATGACTAACAAGTGGAGTGAGAGATAAATATGGGACCGGAGCTCTGCAGCTGTCCCGGCTATGATCAGGAAGTCCTCTAGATACGAGACGATCAAGACTTTGTCCTCAGTGCAGCCACCATCTCCAACACTAACTTGGAAAAAACCCGAGGTGCAGAAGAAATCTCGAAAGGCAGGCACGTGAACTTGAAGTGTGAGACTGTTCCATCGATAACCAGAGCGAACCGCAGGTACTGCTGGAAATCTGGGTGAATGGGGACATGATAGTAGGCGTCCTTTAAGTCAATGGTGGCCATGACACTACCAGGCGCGATTAAGGGGATCGCTGACCTCACCGATTCCATCTTGAACCTCCTATAAGAGATGAATTTGTTTAAAAATTTCAGATTAATGGATAGTTCTATAAGCACCGTTGGGTTTCTTGATGAGGAACAGGGGGGAGTAGCAACCCCTGAACTGATCTCCTGTGGGAACCCGAATGATGGCCCCTAGGGATAACAGCTCCAGCACCCCCAGCTGAAGGGCCTGAGCGAACGAGGGCGACTGGCAAGGGTGTGACCACGAACCTCCGAGGAGGGGAGGAGGAAAACTCGATTTTGTAGCCCTCCCTAATCAGGCGTAGGGCCAAGGGATTGGAGGTCACCTCCTTCCACTTGGGGGCAAACCCCATCAGCCTACCCCCGACCTGTAGGGTTCCTGAGGGTGATATCTCACCCTTTCCGCCCTTGGGCTAGGACCAGCGTCCGGTCTTCCCTTTTGCCTTGTATGTCCTCGGGGGAACAAAGGATGGAGGATAGGAGGAGGAAGGCCACCTCAAGGACTTTTCTGTGGGTAGCCCCTGGCTCTTATCCAACGCCTTTTCCAATAAGGTGTCTAGAGAAGGCCCGAAGATCCTATGCCCTTGAAATGGCAGGGCACAGAGCCTGTTCTTTGACGTGCTATCGCCCGCCCAGGCCTTGACCCAAACTGCTCTCCTGGCTGTATTGGAGAGAACAGCTGAGTGGGCTCCAAAGCTCACGGACTCCATGGAGGCATCTGCCAGGAATCCGGTTGCTTGTTGAAGGGGCAGGCAGCTGGCGATATCCTTCCTGGAACCCCTCTGGGCGACCAGCGACTGGAGCCGGTCCAGCCAGACTCATGGACCTTGCAACCGACGTGGCCGTGATGTTTGCCTTCATGGTCAGGGCTGCGATCTCCCAGGCTCTTTTCATTGCTGAATCCACCTTAGCATCCAGTGGTTCCCGTAATTGTGAAACATCCTCAAAAGGGAAGAGCTGCTTTTTTTAGAAACCCTGGCCACTGCCAGGTCCACCTTGGGGGTGGCTTCCAGAAAGTCTAGATAGTCTGTTGCGAAGATCATACGATCCCTGAACTCCTTTGGTAGGAAGAACTTCTGCTCTGCCTGCCTTTATTCTGACAGTTTTAGTTGCTTCAGAATGTCGTTCACCGGGAATGTGGTTTTAGGTTGCGGTTGGAAACCCCGAAACAGGCTATTCTGGAACGAAGGCTGCTGCGGCGCCTCTTCCTCCACCTGCATGGTGCGTCTGACTGCGCTTAGCAGTTGACCCATATCTGCCGACGAGAAGTACTTTTTGATGCCTTCCACTGGTGGCATAGATTCTGAGGGGGAGTCTTCCAGGAGTCCCTCATCTGAATCGGAATCCTCCATATGCATACTAACTCTTTACATAGGGGGTGGAAGAGAGGAGAGAGAGGCCTCCATTTCTTCCAGAATTACGGGACGAATGTCCGGCATAGCAGAGGAGCCCTCCTCCAGGTCCACCTTTGCCATACAATCGATACACAGCGGTTTCGCATGTCCCTCCAGCAGCCACAAACAGAACGGACATTTACGGATCCGTTTCTTGGTCTCTGCTCTTTTGCGCATCTCTGTTCTAAGAAACGGAGACAGGCAAAAAAAACTTTCCAGCAACCTTCAATCGTGTTCCCCCCCCGGCAAAAAAACCCACCGAAGGAGGTCTACTTACAGGTAGACCGCTCTCAGTATCCTCTCTGGCTGACATCTTGCGTTGAGTGCAGACAAGTAGCAGGCAGAGGGGTCCCACCATTTGAAAACGTTGAATTTGGCACTGAAATGCCCCCCCCCCCCCCCCGAGTGAGGCAACCCCCCCCCCCCCAGTGACGCAGCGGCGCTGACATCATGCTGCCACGCCGGACCCAAGGGACACGCCACAGAACTCTGGAGCAGCACTCCAGGAAGGAGCGTGCAGCCCGTACAGCACTCACCTCGCAGCACCGCGATGAGGACTCAACGCCCAGCTGCTCGGATCCTGAGATAGAGCCCTGGCGCTCCCGAGCCCCTCCAGCTGCTGCAGTGCTCCGGCGGTCCCCCTGCCACAGCAGATGGGACCTATGAGAGGAGACGATCCCCGGCCGTACCTTCTGCCCGACGGGCCTGCTGGATCCAGGAAGGAAGCGCTGACCTCTGTTCTGCCGTCCACAGGTACCAGGGATCCCTTCCCCAGCCAACAACCCTCTGGGCAGCACACTAGGGGAGAATTCCTCTTCTGAGAATTAAATGCTGGGTAATTCCTGCGGGTGAGGGTCCCCTAGCAGGGTCTCACCTGCACAGACCCTGTCAGCCTAGAGAGGTATCCCCCCAGGGCGGACAGGCTGCATGGAGTTTCTCCTTTTCCTCCAGCATACAGCTGGAGGTTCCGCTTGGACTGTCCTGTAGGGACAGGAAAATATTGGTGAGCCGGTGATGGGAGTTGCCTTTTGTGTTTTTCCGCTTCCTGTCCCAACAGGTGTCCAGCGGACAACCTCCAGGTGTATGCTGTCAGGATGACGAGAGGGAAATAGCTTCTTCCTCTGGGGGTGGATCAATCATAGGGATTTATAGGCATAGTCTGCAAAAATCCTGTGCCACACCATAGAAGCCCACGTTATTAACTACCAAATGCTATAAACTATGCCCGTCCATTTTACAATTTTGACACATGGGTGGTTTGAGGTTTACGTCCTAACATCCTAATGTCTACCTACCTGTGCCAGACCGTTGCACTCTGAAAACAGCCCATCTTATACACGGGGCATTACCATGAATATGACCAGAACCAATAGAAACAATCGGGACCTCATAGTAGAATACAAGGTACACTTCCAGAACGGTTTGCAGTCTCAGGCTGATTCCCACACAACATCTTGACTGCCAAGTCCAGCCGCATCGGAAGATGGGGGGGGAGGGAGGGAGAAGGAGGGAAAAAGAAAAAGGGAAAAAGAAAGACTATTAACACCTTCAATATGCTTTCAGTGAGTATCAATTAGGGGCCAAAATTAGGAAATATTTTCCCATTCTTTTTTCTGAAAGTAAATTAAGAGATCGACTGAAACCTGGAACTAATTTCTGCGCTGGGAGAAGTTGCGCTAATGGAACCTATGATTAGTAGCCGAAAGTGCATTTCTCCAGCTTGGTTGGATCTAACAGATTTCTATAAATGTAGGACCAGATTATGTGGTTTATGTAAATACATTAACCATAAAGACTTTTGGTTGTGTTCCACTAACACAACCTACTGCATTTCCAATTTTAATAATTGCTCTACCACTTCTGTGTGGGTTAGTGTGGGTTATTACATGCACCATGTGTGGATCTGCGATCAGACCCTTACGGGAACATATTACTGACCATATTTTTGATGCTATACATGCAGCTAGCTGCAATATGTCAGCAGCTTCACCACATTTTATATGACAAAGGTAATATAACCACACTTGATGTAATAGGTATAGAACGAGTGTGCAGACCATCCAGGGGCGGTGATTGGGAGAACAAATTGGGAAACAGAAGCCTATTGGTTAGTGGTTTCAAATAGCCAATATCCTGCAGGCATGAATTTGCGGTCTGATTTGATATATAAATAAATACACACACACACACACACACACACACACACACACACACACACACACACACACGTTCCAGGAACCTGTTCACAAGTCTAAACAAATGTTTGTATGGAGCGGGGTCACGGGTGCATCCCGCTCCATACGTCGGGTGCAGGCTGTTCTTACAGCGGACCGCGCCGCTCGTCGCAACTGCTGCCGCCGGGTGTAAAAAACAGCCGGCACCCAGCGTTCTGGGGGCCCGTGCAGTGTCCCGCGATATTGCGGGACAGTGTGCGGTTGCTGGGCAGCCTAGGGCCTTCTGAAAGGCCCCAGGGCTGCCTATGCAGAGTGCCCATCAAGCGGCTTCCGGCTGTCTAGCAACCGCAGTGTCCCGCGATCTGACCGGACAGGCTTCTATCAGGCTTAATAGAAGTCTGTCGGGTCGCTGCACAGAATGATGTAATGCCATAGCATTACATCATACTGCACAGGGCAGATTGTTCACATCTTGCGAAGTTCGTAATTCGAACGTTCGCAAGACGGGGACTATCTGTAGTTCTATGGTGATCCAGAGATATGTGTATACTAGGAGATCATTAGTATAGTATATGTTAAGTGCATTAAGAGTTAATGATAGAGTGGAGCTTAACAGAGCATGTGTGCAGCGTTGCCATAACCGAGCTCCCCCTTGTATACAATATCCTCACCAACCAGGAAAAAAAACAAATAATAAAACTAGCATTAGTTTTACCAGTTTACTGCTGCAGAACAGCCAGATTCACCGCAAACACACGCGCAAGCCGGCAGATGGGAGAAAGAGGATTGCACCGCTATTCAGGAAAAGATGGAACAAGCACTGAAAGCGTCTGGAAATGAGGACCCTGCGGCAAGGCTAGCATGCTTTGCCAGAGCAGACTTCTATGTAGGAGCTCAGAGGGACTCCTTTACAGGATAGCGCTTCTGGGATCGTGGCGAGTACTGCCCCAAACATGGACACTGAGGAGGATGCAAAGACACCAGAGAGGAGTTGTCTGACAGTACCCCGCAGGACATGCCTCACCAGGGCAGACATATGTAGAGCTGCAGTCTGATCCCGCACCGAGGGATGTCCTAGGAGCGGTCAACAAATATATAGTACATTAAAGCTGCAAATACGCTCCATACAAGCAGATATGGGCACTACAGGCACTACAGGCACAACATGCCGAAAGTTACTGAACGGATGACTGCATTGGGGTAAAGGGCTAACGCAGTAAAGGACCAGTTATCACTGCAGCGAGATGTGAATGGAAACACTCAGGCTATCACCACCTTGCCGAGTCAAAGAGATGACCTGGAAAACATGTCAAGACGTAACTAACGTGTGGCTGGTTTACTGGAGAAATAGTTAACAAACCATCGGATTACTTTGAAACCTGGTTACTTAATATATTCGGTAAGGACCATCGTCCACATATCCAGTGGAAAAGACACTGTCCCGTCCCGACCACCCCGGCAAAATTATAGATTGTGGCACTTCGCAGAGACCCTTTGATAACTTAAGAAAACTAGCTAACTGGCTAGATCAAAATGTAAATCAAATCAACAATGAATAACGTTCACCCTGTAGACCAGCGATACATGACGGCTACTAATATCCTGGCATTAAAGCAACATACCTGGAATACATAGCAGAGCAGTAAAAAGTAACAAATTGTTTAAAACACTTTTTCCACAAGGCTCAGCCACTGAGGAACCTACGACTTACGGAGAACTGGTGCCCTGACCTGTTCAGGGGTTACTCAGGTTAAGACCCCCTGTCCATGGCCGTTGCAGAATATCGGTAGCGATATTCTGCTGTGGGGGATGAGGGGGGAGACCTGTCAGGTCTCTGCGGTGAGCAGGACAGAGGGCATTATTTAGATCCCGCGAGCAGAGAACCACTATGATTCACCACTCGCAGATGCCGCGGCTGCACTTTTCATAGCAACACTTATGAAAAGCTTCACAGCGTAAATCGCTGGCAGATTCCCGCCCGTGGACATGCAGCCTTATAAGCTGTGTTAGGAAGTATTTGGTAATGTTATTATACATGCGAGAGTGTATCAGTGCTAAACTAATGGGAACATCAAACAGAGCCATCTGTCTGGGGTGGGGAGGAGGGTAGGTAGTCCAAGAACTAGCAGACTGTCTTAGCACAACATTTAAGGTATGGTAGTCTTGTGGAGTGTGCGTGGTATGGGGGATCCAGTCAAACAACTCGCAATGTTCCAGTTTGTAAAGAAGTATCAGTTGCTTGTGTTGTGTTTGCAAGAGACATCCAACTAGAGAGAACCTGCACAATGTCAAGGTTTAGTGGGTGGGAAACAGTTTTCACTCAATGCATAAAGTCACTCAAAGGGGTTAGCATTAATACACAAATCAACCTCATTCCAATGCTTCATGCAAAAGATAAGCTCAGAGGGGCGCTTGTTCTTCCTCCACTGCAAATTATACAAGTTTACGTGTTTACTTTTACCATTTTCCATCCCCATATAACAACTGAATCACGCAACAATTACTGGAATTTATGGCGACCATGCTAGATGCCCCTATTCTCTTGGTAGGGGACTACAACTCTGTTTTCACTCCCCAGTGAGATAGGGTACGGGTGTTACTGATTGGTCACTTAACCCCTTGAGTGGCACACAAGCTGTGGCATTGTACTCTGCCTGCACAGTCCCACAGAGAACCAGTGCAGGAGAACCAGAAAACAGAAGCAGGAAGATATTGCCGATCTGCCGGCAATCTCCCGCTTCTGAATTCAAACCCCTGCACAGGTTTCTTTACAGGTTGCCATAGAGACCATCGGCTTGTCAGAAGCAAGCCGATGGTCTCTGTGGCAGGGAAAGCTGGTGCTTGGCTGTGAGAGGACAGCTAGGTACCAGCTCTTACAGCAGAGATCAGAGAAAACCTCTGATCTCTGCAGTATTAACCCGTTACATGCTGCAGTCTAAGTGACTGCAGCATGTAGAGGGCTGTCACCATCAAACCCCCAAAGTGTGATCAGGAGGTCCTGATGGGTCTCTGTGGAAGTACCCTAAAGGGAAAAAAAACGTAAAATTAAAAAAAAAAATTAAATACATAAACACTTGTCTCCCTTTTCTTTGTAAAAAATGAAAAATAAAATTACACCTGTGGTATCCCTGCGTCGTAATGACCCAGAGAAAGAAGTTAGTACATTTAACCCCTTAAAGGGGTTGTCTCGCGGAAACAAGTGGGGTTATACACTTCTGTATGGCCATATTAATGCACTTTGTAATATACATCGTGCATTAAATATGAGCCATACAGAAGTTATTCACTTACCTGCTCCGTTGCTAGCGTCCCCGTCTCCATGGATCCGTCTAATTCTGATGTCTTCTTGCTTTTTTAGACGCGCTTGCGCTGTGCGGTCTTCTCCCCTTCTGCTCGGTCTGGCACGAGCGGCGTTCTGGCTCCGCCTCCTTCTACGCGTCATCGCGTAGCTCCGCCCCGGTCACGTGTGCCGATTCCAGCCAATCAGGAGGCTGGAATCGGCAATGGACCGCATAAAGCCCACGGTGCACCATGGGAAAGGACCTGTGGTGCATTGTGGGTGAAGATCCCGGCGGCCATCTTGGTGAAGGAAGACGTCGCAGAGCGGGGATTCGGGTAAGTAATATGTTTTTTTTTTAACATTCCTTGGGGTTGTCCTGCGCCGAATGGGGGGCCTATGGAAAAAAAACAAAACCGTTTCGGCGCGAGACAACCCCTTTAATGACACGGCCCCTTTTTTCTCTCTACCCCCCCCCCCCCCCCCCCCATTTCTTTTTTTCCTCCCCGTTTAAAAAAATCATAACTCCTTTATTTATTCATCGACGTCGCTGTAGGAGGGCTTGTTTTTTGCGGGGAGAGTTGTATTTTTGAATGTGACTATTTAAAGTACCATATAATGTACTGAAAAACTTTCAGAAAATTGTAAGTGGAGTAAAAAGAAAAATGACATTCCACCATCTTTCAGTGCGTTTCGGCTCTATGGCACACAAACTGCAACAAAAATGACATGATAACTTTATTCTATGGGTCAGTACAATTACTACAATACCAAACAGTTTTTTTGCTGTAGTACTTGTATTTTTTTCAAAGATATTTAATTTTTTAAAATTCTTTTCTGCTGCATCTTCTGCACTCAACTTTTATTTTTTCGTCAACATAGTTGAGCAAGGGCTCTTTTGCAAGATGTACTGTAGCTTACGTTGGTGCCAATCCGAAATACATACGACTGTTAGTTTTCTACTGCATTTTTTCCGGGAGACAGGGTGACTGAAATAGTGTATTTGTGGCGCTCTATTTTTTTCGGACTAGTTTCACCGTGCAGGGTAAATAATGCACTATTTTGATAGATCGGACATTTATGGACGCGGCGATACCAAATATGTGTTTTTCTTTTAGGATTTAGATTTTTTTTTATTGTAGATATGGCAAAAGGAGGGGGATTTAAACCTTTAATACTTTTTTTTTTAAGTGTAAAAAAGTCATGAAAAAGAAAAAAAAACTGTTACAATTTGGTACGGGCATAATCCTACTGGCCTGTAGAATTTAATATATTATTTATACTGCTCAGAGAATGCAGTGAAAACTAAAAATCAGAAACATGCCAGAATCGCAGATTTTGTTAATCTTACCACTAGAAAAAAAATGGAATAAAAAGCAATTTTACATGTTCAAAAAAAAAAAAAAAATCAGATTAAAGACGAGTTCATCCCGCAAAAAACAAGGCTTTCTAGAGCTCTAGCAATGGAAAAAAAACGGATTACTTACCAGTAGTCCCATTTCCAGGAGTCATCCCGACGGCCCCATTTACATATGGAGTATACCAAATTATACGTGGCTTTTAGGGCGGGACTACTGCCTGAAGGACTTTTCGTCCATAGCCAAGGTCTTTGTCCGACTGGACGTTAACTCTTTAATGTCTGATAAACGTGTGTATGCTAGACCAGGTGGCTGCTTTGCAAATTTGCTCGGCAGACGCCTGGCCTTTTTCTGCCCAAGAGGAGGAGAGAGAGCATGTGGAGTGGGCTGTAATTTTTCCCGGGGGATCGAGGCCCCTGCCTTTATATGCCTCTTGGATGGCAGTCTTGATCCACCTCGCAATGGTGCCCTTAGATGCCATCTTTCCTTTTGCCGGCCCCTGAAATTGGATAAAGGTTATTACTTTTATGGAAAGAGCGGGTAGCCTCTAAATACGCTAGAAAGGCTCTAACATCTAGGCTGTGAAATTCTCGTTATCTATCATTGTGGGGATTTTGACAGAAGGAGGGCAGAGTGATTGTCTGCTCCTTATGGAACTTCGACACTACCTTCGGTAGGAAGGCTTGGTCCAAATTAAAGGTAATTCTGTCATCTTGGATTATCATGTATGGCTCAATACAGTATAAAGCTTGTAGTTCCCCTACTCTCCGAGCCAAAGTTATGGCGACTAAAAGGGTAACCTTTAGCGTGAGTAATCTTAGTGGGAGTTGGGAGAGGGGTTCAAAAGGGGGTTGGCAAAAACTATTTAGGACTAGGTTTAGGTCCCAGGTAGGGAAAGTTTCCCTAATAAAGGGTCGAAGTCTTTCTGCCCCTTTGAGGAATCTACGCACCCAGCGGTGTTCTGCCAAAGTAAAGTCTAGGTAAGACCCCAGAGCGGCTGTTTGAACCTTAAGGGTTCTTGGGCTAAGGCCTTTCTCTAGACCTGCCTGTAAAAATTCCAGGATTGCAGGTATATCGATATCTGGAATTTTCCCTGGATCTATTTTGCAGAAGTCTGAACTTCCTCCATATCCTATCATAGATGGCTGTAGTGGTAGGTTTACGGCTTTTTGTTAGGGTGGTAATTAGTTTATGGGAAAGTCCCTTCCCTCACAGTATCACGCTTTCAGCATCCATGCCGCTAGCTTCAATTTTTCAACCCCCGGGTATGTTAGCGGGCCCTGGAGAAGGAGATCTTCCACGGCCGGTAGTAGAAATGAACACCGGATCGACAAGGCTTTTAGTAGTGGATACCAGGGTCTTTTATCCCACTAAGGGGCAACTAAGATGACTGACACCCGGCTGGTCTGGATCTTTCTGAGGGTGTGTGGGATCAGTGGGAAGGGAGGAAAGGCGTAGGCTAGGTCCATGTCCCAGCTTTGGGACAGGGCATCTACACCGCACGGGTTGTCTCCTGGATTGAGCGAGTAAAAGTTCCGGCACTTTGTATTTCCCCTCGTGGTGAACAGGCCTATCTGCGGTTCTCCCCACTGGCAGATTAGTTGGTCGAAAACTCGCTGGTTCAGCCCCCATTCTCCCAGAAGGATGCTCTGTCTGCTTAGGAAGTCGGCAACGACGTTTGTGGACCCTTTTAGATGGCTCGCTGAGAGGGACAGTACGCAGGATTCCACCCAGTGGAGTATCTTGGCCGCCAGTTGTTGCAAGTGTGGGTGTCGCGTCCCCCCCTGGTGACGAACAAATGACAGAGCTGTCATTATCAGTCAAGATCTTAACATGCCTTCCTCTTAAAAAACCTTCTGCTGCCTGAAGGGTCTCCCAGATTGCTCTTAATTCTCTGTAATTTGATGAGCGCTTAGCTACTTGGGAGTCCCAGGTTCCCTGTAGATTTAGGTCGGCTACTTACGCTCCCCATCCCGTTTTGCTGGCATCTGTTGTGACGGGTACAGCGGGTTCTCGCGACCAGGAGGTACCTTTGCTTAGATTCCTCTGTGAGGTCCAGCAGCGTAGGGACTTTTTGACTTGGACGGACAGGCTCACCTTATCCAGGGAGGTCTGCCGTTTGTCCCACCTGGCAAGGATGAACCCTTGTAGTTGCCGAGTATGGGCTTGTGCCCATGGTACTATCTGTATGCAGGCAGTTAGAATGCCGAGCACCTGATAGAAACCGTCGTAGCCTGACAGAGGGAGGTTACTGCTTGGATAAGGTCTTCCTTTCTAGATGATGGAAGCCGACATTCCTGGATGTGGGAGTCTAATAATACACCCAGGTATACTTCCAGGGTACCTGGGTTCAGGTCGGATTTCTGTTTGTTGACTATCCACCCTAAATTGTTTAGAGAAGACAGGACCATGGATAGGTCCATGCGTATGGCCTTTTCCGTTTTTGACACTAACAAGAAATCGTCCAGATATGGGAAAATAAGGATTTGGTTCCGTTTAAAATAGGCTACCATCTCTATTATTTTTGTTAAGACCCGAGGGGCGGTGGAGATTCCGAATGGTAGGGCCATAAACTGATAGTGCTGGATTTTTTCACCCTCCTGCAGGGCGAATCTCAAGTATTTGTGATGGACTGCGGCCATTGGGACGTGGTAGTATGCATCTTTGAGATCTATAGTGCACATTACACTATCTGGGTCTACTAGTGAGACGATATACCTCACCGTTTCCATCTTAAATTTTTTATAGGAAATAAATTTATTTAGGGCACAGAGATTAAAGATAGTCCCAATAGAACCGTTTGGTTTTTTGATTAGAAACCGGGGGGAATAAAATCCCTCACCCCTTTCATGATCAGGGACTTGTGCGATGACCCCTAAGTCCTTAAGTTCTTGTACACCTTTTATGAGGTTCCCTTGTTCTTGTAGGGACCCCAGGGAGGTTATGAGGAATCTCCTAGGGGGTAGAGAGTGGAATTCAATTTGGTACCCCGCTTCAATTATCTGGAGTACCCAGGGGTTAGATGTTATCCCCTGCCACTGGCTTAAATAGCGTGCTAATCTACCCACTGTTTGTTCAGGAGAGGGTTGAGCTTCCTTACCCCGACCACCCTTGGGGTATGACCATCTTCAAGTCTTCCCTTTGACTTCAGGAGGTGCCTGCCGTGTCCTCCTCGGAAAGGATGGTTTCCTGTAAGGCTGTCTGTCTGGAAGGGCCTTGCTTTTATCACCAGGATCTTGTCCAAGACGGGCCTAACATGTATTCCCCATGGAACGGGATGGCGCAGAGTTTATTTTTTGATGTTATGTCTGCCACCCATGTCTTCAGCCATAATGCCCTTCTTGCTGTATTGCTAAGGACCCCGGTTTTTGCGCCATATCATACGGTCTCCGCTGATGCGTAGGCCAGAAAAGCGGTAGCCATTTTTAGGAGGGAAAGATAACTGGCTAACTCCTCTCTAGGAGCCCGATCTTTAATAGAGGCTTCCAGCCTGTTTAGCTATAGGACCATGGATCTGGCCACGGAAGTCGATGCTATGCTGGCCTCGACGGTAAAGGAGGTTGCTTCCCATGCCCTCCTCATCAAAAAGTCGATCTTTTTATCCATGGGATCCGAGAGTTGTGAGAGGTCTTCAAAGGGCAAATGTGTTTTCTTGGCTACTTTTGCGATTTGTATATCAACCTTTGGGGTCTCTCTGTATAGGCGGACGTCCTCAGGAGCGAGAGCGAGCCAGTTTCGGATTTCTCTTGATACCGATAGCCTCTTCTCAGGCTCCTGCCATTCATCTGCAATCACCTGCTGCAGGGTCTGGTTGACCGGGAACATGGTCTTTCGTCGTGACCAGAGGCCACCAAACATTTGGTCCTGGATTGTCCTGGGTGGGTGATCTATCTGCATTGTCTGCCTCACTGCCTTGATGAGGTGTGCAATATCGTTTTAAGAGAAGACAGGAATTAGGTCCTACCTGATAATTCCTTTTCTTGAAGTCATCCTGACAGCATACACATGGAGGTTGTCCGCTGGACACCTGTTGGGACAGGAAGTGGAAAAACACAAAAGGTAACTCCCACCACCGGCTCACCAGTGAGTACCAAATGACTACAGTGACCTGGCTTTGCTTAACCAATAGTTTTTTAATACAGAAATCATAGTACAATACGTTACTTCACGTAAAAATAACTCAAGGGGAGGGAAAAGCCCCTATGCTGTCAGGATGACTTCAAGATAAAGAATTATCAGGTAGGACCTAATTCCTGTCTTCCCCTAGTCATCCTGACAGCATACACACGGAGGAGTGCCAACAACCAAGGGCTTTAGGGAGGGACTACTGCCTGTAGCACCTTCCGCCCAAAGGCCATATCACGGCAGGCCCCCAGGTCCAGGCGATAGTGTTTAGTGAAGGTATGAGTGCTCGACCATGTGGAGGCCCTGCAGATCTGGTCGGTTGACGCCTGGGCTCTCTCCGCCCAGGAACAGGTGACCGCCCTAGTGGAATGGGCTCTAACGTTGCACGGGAGTGGCATCCCCTGGGATCTGTACGCCTCTTCTATGGCCCTCCTAACCCAACGCGCTAAGGAATCTTTAGTAGCGGCCCCTCCTCTGCGTTGACCCTTAAATTGAATAAAAAGATTGTTAGACTTCCTGAAGGAATGTGTGACCTCCAAATACTTCAGGATTGCTCGTCTAACATCTAAATTATGGAACCTCTGTTCCATGGTGTTACGGGGTTCCTGGCAGAAGGAAGGAAGGACTATGCACTGTTCTCTGTGAAAGTCTGAGTACTTCAGGTTGGAAAAGGGGGTCAGGCCTGAACTCTATTTTATCCGGGAAGATGGTCATATATGGAGTCCTAATAGAGAGGGATTGGATCTCCCCACTCCGTCTAGCGGATGTGATGGCGACTAGGAAAGCTACCTTATAGGAGAGGATCTTAACTGATAGATCTTCCAGGGGCTCCAACGGGTGTGCGCACAGGGCCTGTAAAACTAAGTTCAGGTCCCATGGGGGCATGGTTTCCCTCACAAAGGGGTGGAGTCTTATAGTCCCTTTAAGATATTTCCTAATTAGCCTATGGTCGCCTAAGGGGGAGTCGAAGAAGGCTCCAAGGGCGGCCACCTGGACCTTAAGGGTACTAGGTCTTAGCCCCCTATCTAGTCCGTTCTGTTGGAACTCCAATATCTTGTTAATGTCAGGCTGTTGGAGGTCATGGATACTGTGCCCCAACCACCTAGAGAAGGTATCCCAAACCCTAGTGTATATATCTCTGGTGGATTTTTTTGAGGCTCTCGCATAAAGTAGTGGTAACCCTCCCTGATAGGCCCTGGCTTAGGTATTTTACCCGCTCAACTTCCAGGCCGCCAGTCTGAACTGTCGGACCTTTGGGCATATCAGGGGACCCTGCTGGAGGAGGTCGTCTCTCTGCGGCAGATGTAGAGGATCCTGTGTCGAGAGCGCGGCCGGTAGCGGGAACCAGGGTCTCTTGGGCCAGAATGGGGCTACCAGGATAACGGAGCCTGGGGACCCCTGAATTTTTCTTAGGACCAGAGGGATGGGTGGGAAGGCGTATGCAAGGTCCCAATCCCAAGCCTGGGACAGTGCATCTATTCCCAGGGAGCCCCCGTCTGCTACCCTGGAGAAAAACAGGGGACACTTTGTGTTCTCCTGGGAGGCAAACAAGTCCACCTTTGGTGTCCCCCATCTTTCTATAATTAGCTGGAATGCATGTGGATGTAGAGTCCACTCCCCCGATTCTATCTTCCTGCGGCTGAGATGGTCTGCTATGGAGTTCTCTGGGCCCCTTACGTGGAACGCTGTGACGGAAGGTGTCCACTGCTCTATCCACCCGAGAACTTTCGCCGCCAGGTCTTGGAGTCGGGGGTTCCGCGTGGATCCCTGGTGGCGAATGAGGGACACAGTTATTACATTATCCAAAAAGATCTTAATGTGTCTACCCCTGATTTCTGTCTCGAGGCCCTGAATGGCCTTCCAGACAGCACAAAGTTCTTTGTAGTTGGAGGACTGAGTGGCTTCTTCCCGGTTCCAGCCCCCTTGGACGTAATGACGGCCTAAGTGGGCCCCCCAGCCAGTTGCACTTGCGTCAGTAAAGATAGATACTGGGGATGCGGGGTACCAAACCGTGGCTCTGGCAAGGTTGGTAATGGACATCCACCACTCCAAGCAGTACTTTATTTTGTGGGTAAGGACGACTATCTGATCCAGGGAAGCGGGTGATTTATCCCAGTTGCTCAGAATGAAGTCCTGGAGGGTTCTACAATGTAATTGGGCCCAAGGGATTACCCCGATGCAAGAGGTCCTGAGGCCGAGGACCCTCATGCCTCTCCTAAGGGAGACTTTGGTGGCGAGAGAAAGTGCCCGACACTCGTCCAGGATTGCTTTTTGCCTTTCTAGGGGAAGGGATGAACACTGGCGGTGTGAATCCAGAATCACTCCCAGGAATTTTTTCTTCTGTTCGGCCAGGAGACTAGATTTAACAGGGTTGATGATCCAGCCCAGTGATTCGAACAGACGGAGTGTGAAATTGACCTGGAAGCGGAGTTCTGAGGCTGATCCTGGTATGATCATGAAATCGTCGAGGTATGGGACAATCAACACCTTGTCAGTCCTTAGTGCCGCCACCATCTCTAACACCAGTTTGGAGAACACCCGGGGTGCGGAGGAAATCCCGAACGGCAGGCACGTAAACTGGAAGTGAGCGACTGACCCATCCATCACCAGTGCAAATCCCAGGAACTGCTGGAAATCTGTATGTATAGGGACATGGTAGTAGGCATCCTTTAAGTCCACGGTGGCCATGACGCTATCGGGTGCGATTAAGGGGATTGCTGACCGCACCGATTCCATTTTCAATCTTTGATATGAAATGGATTTATTTAGGAATTTCAGATTAATGATGGTTCTATAAGACCCGTTGGGTTTTTTAACGAGAAACAGAGGGGAGTTGCACCCCCTGAACCGTTCTTCTGTGGGAACCCGAGTGATGGCCCCTAGGGACAACAGCTCCTGCACCCCCAACTGTAGGGCCTGAGCGGACGAGCGTGACTGGCAGGGGGTGACCACGAACCTCCGGGGAAGAGAGGAGGAAAATTCGATTTTATAGCCTTCCGAGACTAGGCGTAAGGCTCAGGGATTGGAGGTCACCTCATTCCATTTAAAGGCGAACCCCATCAGCCTACCCCCTTCTTGTAGGGTCCTGGAGGGCGGGTTCTCACCCTTTTCACCTTTGGGATAGGACCAGCGTCCAGTTTTCCCTTTTCCCTTGTATGTTCTAGAGAGAATAAAGGATGGAGGGTAGGAAGAGGAAGGTCGCTTGAAGGACTTCTACGTTGGTAGTCCCTGGCTTTTATCCGATGCCTTCTCCAGGAGGGTATCCAAGGAAGGTCCAAAGATTCTATGTCCTTGGAAGGGCAGGGAACAGAGCCTGTTCTTCAACGCGTTATCCCCTGTCCAGGCCTTAACCCCGACGGCCCTTCTGGCTGTGTTCGAGAGGGGTTTAAAAAAAAAAACAAAACGGATAGTACTTACCCGAATTCCCGCACTCCGGTGACTTCTTACTTACCTTGCGAAGATGGCCGCCGGGATCTTCACCCACGGTGGACCGCAGGTCTTCTCCCATGGTGCACCGTGGGCTCTGTGCGTTCCATTGCCGATTCCAGCCTCCTGATTGGCTGGAATCGGCACACGTGACGGGGCAGAGCTACGAGGAGCAGCTCTCCGGCACGAGCGGCCCCATTCAGAAGGGAGAAGACCGGACTGCGCAAGCGCGTCTAATCGGGCGATTAGACGCTGAAATTAGACGGCACCATGGAGACGAGGACGCTAGCAACGGAACAGGTAAGTGAATAACTTCTGTATGGCTCATAATTAATGCACGATGTACATTACAAAGTGCATTAATATGGCCATACAGAAGTACTGAACCCCACTTGCTTTCGCGGGACAACCCCTTTAAATTCTTTGGCCAGGAAGAATTTTCGTTCTGCCTGCTTCCAATCTGTCAGGATCAGCTGTTTTAAAATGTCATTAACCGGGAATGACGGTTTTTGTTGCGGTAGGAGCCCCCGGAACAGGCTATCTTGAAAGGATGGCTGCTGCGGCACCTCTTCCTCCACCTGCATGGTGCGTCGGACCGCATTTAATAGCTGACTCAGGTCCGCCGATGAGAACAAGTATTTCCTTACATCTTCCATTGGTGGCATGGATTCTGAGGGAGAATCTTCCAGGAGTCCTTCCTCATAGTCACTCCTCCACCTTTTCATGGGGGGCGGAAGAGAAAGGGAGGAGAGAGAGGCTTCAATTTCCTCACGAATCATGGATCGGATGTCCGTCATGGCAGAGGAGCCCTCTTCACGGACCACTCTCTCTGTACAGTCCGCACATAGTGGCTTGGTGTGGCCCTCTTCTAGCCGCCGCAAGCAAACCGGACATTTGCGCACTCGCTTTTTGGCCTTTCTAACTTTTTGCGCATCTGTCCTAAGAGACGGAGACTGCAAAAGGAACTTCCAGCATTTTGATTATTTGTCTCTCCTTCCTCCCCCCCCGCTACCAGACCCAAAGGAGGTCTACTCACCAGCAGGCTGCTCTTAGCGTCCTCTCTGGCTGACATCTTCAGTAAAGGTGCAGACAGGAGAGATGCAGGGGAATCCAGCCTTTTAAATTTCAAATTTGGCGCCGCCACACCCCCTTTAACCCCTTCCCGCTCCTGGACGTACCTGGTACGTCATGGTAGCGGGATACTTCCCGCAACATGACGTACCTGGTACGTCATGCCATTAAAGCGTCGCCGCGGTGACAATCGCGGCGACACAGCAGTGATGTCTGCTGACATAGTCAGCAGACAAGTGCTGCGTCCGGGCTGGGGACCAATCAGAGCGGTCCCTCCCCCACGATCGCTGTGATTGGTCAGGGAAAAACTCCCTGACCAATCACAGCGCAGCAGCGGACTTCGCGCTGTTTACAGTAGGGGCTCCATGTGCAAGCATCCGGTGCTTGTAGATAGAGCACCTACTGTGATAAAAAAGAGCGATTAGTGTGTAGATTAGGCAGGGAGTGAGTGTAGTGTAGTGTAGCAGAGTGGAGTTAGTGATCAGTGTAGTGGAGAGGAGTTAGTGATCAGTGTAGTGGAGAGGAGTTAGTCATCAGTGTGGTGTAGTGGAGTGAGTGTTAGTGATCAGTGTGGTGTAGTGTAGTGAGTGTAGTGAGTGATTGATCAGGCAGTGTAGTGTAGTGAGTGTAGTGAGTGATTGATCAGGCAGTGTAGTGTAGCAGAGTGGAGTGAGTGATCAGAAGTGCAGTGTAGTGTAGTGAGTGAGGGATCTGTAGTGTGTGATCAGAAGTGTAGTGAGTGAGCTGTAGCGTGCGATCAGCAGTGTAGTGTAGCGCAGCGTGTAGTCAGTGTATCCCTTGGTGTAAAAAAATAAAAATAAAAAAAAAGTTCCTGTTCCCATTTCGTTACCTGTCCCGTCACCCGTTATTAGTGTAGCGTGTCGTTAGTCCGTCTAGTGTGTAGTGTCGTTAGCCCGTGTTGTGTCAGTGTATTCGTCTGTGTAAAAAAATTAAAAAATTAAAAAAAAACACTTACGTGAATACACCACATAAGTTTCCGCGTTCTTTCCGACCCCCGTCCCGTGGTCACCCCATCCCGCAGTGTCCCATCTAATAAAATTTTCCCCGTGTGCCCCATTTTATATAAATATGACCCGCAGGAGGTACACTTCAGAGGAACTGTATGCAATCATTGCATCAGACTCGGACTCAGGTAGTGGTGATGACGACCCCACTTTTTTGGCATTCTCCGACTCCTCATCCTCATCCAGCGAGTCTGAGCTCCCTGCACCCTCGAGAAGGCGTCCAAGGACCGCCACTGACCCCAATGCATCAGATGCTCACTGGAGTACCCCGGAAGATTACAGACCCCAGATCCCTGATTTTATTGGGAACCCAGGGATTCAATTTGACACGGAAGGGCTCAGAGGGAAGGACTTCTTCAAGTTTTTTTTTTCTGAAGAGTTCATTGCCCATATTGTTACCCAGACGAATTTGTACGCCCAGAATTTTATAGAAGAAAATCCCACCTCCAGCTACGCCAGACCCGATAAGTGGACCCCTGTGGATGCACCAGAGATACAAAAATTTTGGGGGCTTATACTAACCATGGGGCTAATAAAGAAGCCAACAATCAGGGCGTACTGGTCTACCGATATTTTGTACCACACCCCAATGTTCCGCATGGCGATGTCGAGGACGCGCTTTGAGTGTATTTTAAAATTTCTGCACTACAATGACAACCAGCTGTGCCCCCCCAGCGATCACCCCAATTACGATCGGTTGTATAAGATCAGGCCCGTAATAGACCATTTTAACGCCAAGTTTGCCCAGGCGTATGCCCCACAGATAAACATTGCAGTAGACGAGTCCCTGGTACACTTCAAGAGGAGGCTAAAATTCCGCCAGTACCTGCCCAGTAAGCGGGCACGGTATGGTGTGAAGTTGTACAAGCTGTGCGAAAGTACATCAGGGTACACCCACAAGTTCCGTATTTACGAGGGGAAGGACACTAAAATTGAGCCCCCAGAATGCCCCCCCCGTGCTGGGAGTAACAGGGAAAATAGTGTGGGAACTGGTGCACCCACTATTAGACCAGGGTTACCATCTGTACCTGGATAACTTTTATACCAGTGTCCCCCTGTTTCAGTGCCTCGCTTCCAGAGGAACAGTGGCATGTGGCACTGTTCGGAAAAATCAAAAAAGCCTCCCTAAGACGCTGCTTGGGCAACTGCTCAGAAGGGGTGAGAGCCGGGCCCAATGCAGCGACAATGTATTGTGCGTTAAATATAAGGACAAGAGGGATGTCCTTATGTTGACGACAATACACGGCCACAGCAGTACCCCCTGCCCAGTACGAGGTACCAGTGCAGAGACCCCCAAACCAGACTGCATCCTCGACTATAATAAGTACATGGGAGGGGTCGATCTATCAGACCAGGTACTGGAGCCCTATAGAGCCATGCGGAAAACACGGGTGTGGTACAAAAAACTGGCCGTGCACCTCGTACAGATGGCACTGTATAATGCCTACGTGCTGTTCCGAGGTGCAGGCCACAGGGGGACATTCCTTGAATTTCAAGAGGAAGTTATCAAGGACCTAATATTTGGGGACCAGGAGGTGGGGGAGAGGCCCAGTACTTCTGGAAGCGAGGCCACAAGAATTGTACCAGGGCAGCATTTTCTCAGTGAAATTCCCTCCACTGCGACGAAGGGAAGGCCCCAAAAGAGGTGCAGAGTGTGCTACAAACAGGGGATAAGAAAAGACACCAGATACCAGTGTGAAACGTGCCCCACACAACCCGGCCTCTGTATAAATGAGTGTTTTAAGATCTACCACACGTCCCTGAAATTTTAATTTTTTTATTGCCCTGACGTTTTACCCTGATGTACTTCGCACAGCTTGTACATAAAGCCACATGCTAAGTCCTTCCCTTCTGAGCCCTGCGCCCTAAAAACAGTTTAGATTCACATATGGGGCATTTCCCTGTTGGGTAACATCATGGGTTACGTTTTCTCCTTCTGCCCCTGGTAAAAAATAAAAATCTGGGCCTAAACTGAGCATTATTGGAAAAATGTGAATTTTTCGTTCTCAACTCAAATTGTTAAAAAAAATTCCTCAAATACCTGTGGGTTCAAACCGCTCACTACACCCCTTAAAAAATTCCCTGAGGGGTGTAGTTTCCAAAATGGGGTCAGTTGTTGGGGGTCTCAAATGCACTGGTACCTCAGGGGCACTGTAAACACTACATGGGGTCTGAAAATTATTCCAGCAAAATCTGCATTCAAAAAGCCAAGAAGCGCTCCTATCCTTCTGAGTCCTGCCATGTGCCCATACAACAGGCTACGTCCACATATGGGGCATTTCCGTGTTCGAGAGCAACTGGGTAACGCATCATGGGGTACGTTTTTCCTTCTGCCACTGGTGAAAAATGAAAATCTGGGCCTAAAGCTAAACATTATGTGAAAAATTGGATTTTTTCGTATTGAACTCAAACTGTTAAAAAAAATTCCTCAAACATCTGTGGGTTCAAACCGCTCACTACACCCCTTAATAAATTCCCTGAGGGGTGTAGTTTCCAAAATGGGGTCAGTTATTGGGGGTTTCAAATGTACTGCTACCTCAGGGGCACTGCAAACACTACATGGGGTCTGAAAATGATTCCTGCCAAATCTGCATTCAAAAAGACAAGAAGCGCTCCTTTCCTTCTGAGACCTACCATGTGCCCATACAACAGGCTACGTCCACATATGGGGCATTTCTAAAAACTGCGGAATCTGGGTAATACATTCCAAGTATTGTTTCTTTGCTAACTCCTACTGTTTTATATTAAAAAAAAAGGTTTTATATTGAAAATCAGTAGAAAAAAGGAACTGTTCTAATTTTTGATGCACTTTCCTTTAATTCCTGTAAAACATCTAAAGGGTTAATAAACTTTCTAAATGCCATTTTGAATACTTTGAAGGGTGCTGATTTTAAAATGGGGCAATTCATGGGGGATTCTGATATACAGGCTCGGCAAAACTATGTCTGAACTGCATTGGTCCTTAAAAAATTTAGATTTTGAAATTTGCTAGTAAATGAAAAATTACTGCTAAATTTATATACTTTGTGGAGTCTGCAAAAAGTAAAATAACACTTAAAAAATGATTGCTGTGTAAAGGTAGGCCTATGGGAAATGTTAATTAATAACTATGTTGTGGTGTTTGACTTTCTATCTTACAAAGAAAACAATTCAAAGTTTGAAAATTGTGAATTTTTCCAAATTTTCAGTAAATTTGGATTTTTTTTCCTAATAAGGACAAAATGTATTGATGAAATTTTTACACTAACATAAAGTACAATATGTCACGAAAAAGTGGATTATACCCACCTGATAATCAGGTTTCCAGTAGTCTCCACGACAGCACCAATGAGATTGCCTCCTCCTGGTAGGACAGGAACATACTGAGAGGTTAAAAGCTCCCCCCCTTCCCCACTTTCCTCAGTGGATTCTAACGAATTGCCGGGGCAGGAGCTAAACTTAAATTTCTTCCCCTAACCGGGGTTTTTTTATTTTTAAATTTATTATTTTATTTTTATAGGGCGGGAAAGGTACGGGTGCTGTCGTGGAGACTACTGGAAACCTGATTATCAGGTGGGTATAATCCACTTTTTCCCCCAGTCGTCTCCACGACAGCACCAATGAGACGTACCAACTAAAGTTTATTAGGGTGGGATCGCTGCCGAGAGGACTTTGCGGCCGAAGGCCATGTCCTCGTCCTGCTGCACTTTTACCCTATAGTGTTTAGTGAACGTGTGGGGTTTTTTTCCAGACTGCGGCCTTGCAAATTTGCTCGACCGAGGCTGAACTGTGTTCGGCCCATGAGGACGCCACTGCCCTTGTGGAATGGGCTTTAAGAGCTAACGGGATCTCCTTCCCGAGGGCTTTATAGGATTCTATGATGGCCAGGCGGATCCACCTGGCTATGGACCTTTTCGCTGCTTTGCTACCCTTATTTGGGCCACTGAACTGGACGAACAGGTTGTCGTCCCGCCTCCAGTGGCTCGTTGTATCTATGTAGGTTAGGACTGCTCTCCTAACGTCCAGGCAGCTTAGGGTTCTTTCCTCCTCGTTTTTTGGGTTGCTGAAGAATGAGGGGATTATTATATCCTGGGACCTATGAAAATCTGACACTACTTTCGGCATAAAGGCCGGGTCTGTTTTAAATATTAGTTTGGTGTCTGCAATTTTCATAAACGGGTGGCGGATGGACAAGGCCTGTAGTTCGCTAACCCGTCTTGCGGATGAAATGGCTACTAGGAAGATGGTCTTGATTGTAAGCATTCTTATAGGTAGCGACTGCATCGGTTCGAATGGTACCGCTGTCATGGCCCCTAGAACCCAATTAAGGTTCCAGTCTGGGAACAGGTTTATGGGCCTAGGGCGTAATCTAGCTGCTGCTGTTAGGAACCTGTGGACCCATCTATCGTCTGCGAATTTTGTGTCGCAGATAGCGCTAAGGGCTGAAACTTGGACTTTTAGGGTGCTCGGGGAGAGGCCCATCTCTAAGCCCTCCTGCAGGAATTCTAAGATTAGCGGAGTGTCGGGGATAGAATCCCCGCGATCCCTTCCCTTTCTCCATGAGGAAAACTTTCTCCAGACCTTCTGGTAGATCAGGTGGGTCGTCTTTTTCCTACTGGACATTAGGGTTTCTACTACTTTCTCTGAGAATCCTTTCTTTCTTAGCGAGGATTCCTCAAGAGCCATGCCGTTAAATGGAGTTTGTCTAGGCCGGGGTGGTTCAGTGGCCCCTGCGATAGAAGATCCGTCCAGGTAGGGAAGGTGACTGGGTCCTGGACGCTCAGTGTTGTCAGAAGACCGAACCAGCTTCTTTTCGGCCCGAAGGGGGTCACTAGGATTAGCGTGCATCCCTGGGTTCTGAAGTGCTGTAAAACCCTGGGGATTAGTGGTATGGGAGGAAAGGCGTAGGCCAGTCCTTGTCCCCAGTCCTGGCCTAGGGCGTCTACCGCTATCGGATGATCTCCTGGCCGGAGGGAGAAAAAGTTGCCTACTTTTGTGTTCTCCCTGGTTGCGAAGAGGTCCAACTGTGGGGTCCCCCACCGGTTGGTTAGGATTCTGAATGCCTCTGGGGAGAGGGACCACTCTCCTGGGTCTATTTGCTTCCTGCTGAGGAAGTCTGCTTTTTCGTTTAGTGTACCCTTCAAGTGGGTTGCCGTGATCGAGAGGATCCGGCCCTCCGCCCAGTGAAAGATTTTCTGTGCGATGCTTTGCAGTGGGGGAGATCTTGTGCCCCCTTGGTGTCGTATGTGAGCGACCGCGGTGACATTGTCTGACAGTATTTTTATGTGTTGGTTCTGTAGCGAGTTGCCCAACTGCTGCAGAACCTGCCAAACTGCCTGTAGTTCTCTGAAATTTGAGGACTGTTCTTTTATCCTCTGAGGCCAGGGACCCTGAAAGAATTGGTTCCCCACATGCGCTCCCCATCCACAGGCGCTTGCGTCTGTTGTGATGTGGATGGCTGGGTTTTGTAGCCAGTGAACCCCTCTCCGCAGGTTCTCTGGGGATGTCCACCAACGCAGGGATGTTTTTGCCCTGTTTGGGATGTACATCCTTGCCCCTAACGAGGACTGCCTTTTGTCCCACGAGGATAGGACTACGGCCTGCAGGGCTCTGGTGTGGGCCTGGGCCCATGCTACTCCTGGGATGCATGATGTCAAGCTCCCCAGGAGAGACATTGCCTCCCGAATTGTGCAGAATCGTCTTCGTAGGAAGGTTTTGACTATTCTGCGGATTTTTTGTATTCTCTCCTCGGGTAGGTAGGAGCATTGCGATTCTGAGTCGAGAGTTATTCCCAGAAACGTCTTCTGCTTGTCGGGATCTAGGCTGGATTTTTCCCAGTTTATAATCCATCCCAATGATTGGAGAAGTTGTAGCACTGTCTCCAGGTGTTTGGTTAGGAGTTTTTTGGACTCTGCTATTAATAGAATATTGTCCAGGTACGGTACTACTAGGATCGATTTTTCTCTCAAGTGGGCGGCTACCTCTGCCATAATCTTGGTAAAGATTCTGGGAGCTGAGGATATCCCGAAGGGCAGGCATCTGAACTGGTGGTGCTCTATTCTTCCGCCCATGTCCACTGCGAACCGCAGGTATTTCTGTGAATCTTTGTGGATCGGGATGTGAAAATAAGCGTCCTTTAGATCGATGGACGCCATGTAGGCTCCTCTGGGGATCAACTTTATTGTCGAGGAGATGGTCTCCATTTTGAATCTCCTGTATCGGACGCAGGTGTTCAGGTCTTTCAGGTTTATTATCGTCCGGTGTTTCCCGCCGGGTTTTTTTTACTAAAACGAGCCTGGAGTAATAGCCCTGGGTTTCCTCGTTTCGCGGTACGGGAGATATTGCGTTTAACCGTTGCAAGTCGCGCACGCTTTGCCCTAGTAAATGTAGCTGTTTTTTTGGGGCTCGCGTGGTAATAAATTTCCTTCTGGGGATGGACACCAGCTCTATCTGGTATCCGTACTGTAGGATCTTTGGGATCCATGGGCCCCCGCAGATTGCGGCCCATTGATCCACAAAGCTCCCCAGCCTTGCCCCTACGGGGATGGCGTCAGGGTCTTTGCTTCGGCTCCCCCTGGTGGGGGTTGAAGAGGATATTCCTTCCTCTGCCGCCCTTGGGGTAACTCCAGCGGCCTGTCTTGCCCTTGCCTCGGTAGGCCTCGGGCTGCTGCATTGGGGCCCGGGGAAAGGTCTTCACTCTCTGTGGTTTTTCCTCAGGGAACCCTTTTTCCTGTCGGCCGCCTTCTCTAGAATTTTATCTAGGTCCGGTCCGAATAGAAACTGGCCGTAGAATGGGAGGGCACACAATTTGTTTTTCGAGGCCAGGTCGCCTGACCATGATCTCAGCCATAACACCCTTCTGGCTGAGTTAGCGCGGGCTGTGGCTTTTGCTGAGAGTTTGACGGTCTCGGCCGCGGCGTCCGCTAGGAAGTTAGTGGCCATGCGCAAGATGGGAAGGGAGTTAAGGATCTGATCCCTCGGTGTCTTGTTGGTCAGGTGTAGTTCCAGCTGCTCTAACCATACCCCCAGGGTCCGCGCCACGCAAGTGGCTGCGATCCCTGGCCTAAGGATGTTTGCCGCTGCCTCCCATGATTTCTTTAGGAGTCCCTCTGCCTTGCGATCCATGGGGTCTTTTAGCTGTGCGGCATCCTCAAAGGGAAGAGTCGTCCTCTTGGCTACCTTGGCCACCGGGACGTCTACCTTAGGTATTTCGTCCCAGCTTGCGCAAGCTTCCTCCTCCAGGGGGTATCTCCTTTGTACGCCTCGAGCAGAGAAGGAACCTGCGTCTGGTTTACTCCACTCTCTCTGAATTATTTTAGAGATGTTTTTGTGGACCGGGAAGGTATGTTTGCGCCTCTCCCCAAGTCCACTGAATATCTCATCCTGTCGGGTCCGCGGTTCTCTGGGCTGTTCTATTTTTAACGTAGCCCTGACTGATTTAATTAGTTCCGTCAACTCTTCTTGATGGAACAAATATTTCCTGTAGTCCTCCTCCTCTGAGGACTCTTCGGCCGCCTGTTCCTCTTGCTCTGATCCGATGGAATTCTCGGAATCAGAAGGCTCCTCGGGAACATATGCCTTTCTTTGGCGTTTCGCTGGCGGTGCCGGCAGTGACGTTAGAGCTGATCGAACCTCCTCCTTCACCAGCTTCCTAACGTCATCCAGGAATCCCCCCGATTCCTCTCTGACTAGCCTAGCCACGCATGCCTTGCATAGAGGCCTCTGATACGTGGCTGGTAGTCTCGTCCCGCATTCCGCGCATTTTCGCAGTTTTGTTCTGGGGGGGATGTCTTTTTTATCCCCCTGACAAACAAAGCATTTTTGCGGGTAAACATGCAATTTTTCCATATACAGCATACTGGATATTTGCATTGTATTTTTGCCGCACTGGCTACTTACGGCCGCTGAGGCTGAGGTTTCAGCTGTCTCTGGGGCTGGAGCACTCATCTTTATACCAGTGCTGCAGACACCTTGCGACCTGTAGTGCTGGTGTTCTGGCTTCTCTCAGGTTCCTATTTGAATTTTTGCGCTCCTGTGCTAAGCCCCGCCCCCTCCGCTCCTAATGCAGACGCGATGACGTCATCGCGCTGGACGTGAGATGCGGCGCCCCGCCCCCTGCCGTCAAAGGGCTTCCTGGAGCGCCGCGCTGTAATTTCTGCCGGAGGACGAGGGGGACTGAGGCTCCCGCTTTGAACCCCCCATGGGCCGCCGCGGGAGGAACCTGGCCCGGGGGTTACCACCCTGATGTGGCGTCCCGGGAGTCGTCTGGCTGCGAAGGGATGACAGGGTGAGCCACTGCCTTCCGATCCGCCTGTATACTTTCGCTGGCTTCTCCACCAGCTCCTCTCAGCGATCCTGCCTCCTGGCAGGACAGGAAGACACTGAGGAAAGTGGGGAAGGGGGGGAGCTTTTAACCTCTCAGTATGTTCCTGTCCTACCAGGAGGAGGCAATCTCATTGGTGCTGTCGTGGAGACGACTGGGGGAAAAAACAATCTCAGAATCACCTTGATAAGTAAAAGCATTCAAAAGTTATTAGCACAGAAAGTGAAGGATGTCAGATTTGAAAAATAAGGCTTGGTCCTTAAGCTCAAAATAGGCCATGTCATTAAGCGGTTAAGCAAGGCCCGCCCCCACGTGACGCGGCCTCGCCGGACCCGGGGGATACGCCGCATACAGAGGGACACCGACCAGGAGGAACGCATGGAGCTACTGTCGCGCGCACGCCGTCCGAACCGGCCCCGAGCCCCTGCTATTCCCCGCATACCTCTGCCTGATGGTGCTGCTGGAGACGCCGGGCTTCTGTTCCAGGCCCTCCAGGTACCGGGGCTGTTTCTACCAGTACGACTACCTCCTGGGCAGCGTACTGGGGGAGGATTTTCCACAGGGGAAACAGTGCTGGCGGATCCTGCAAGCTCTGTCAGCCCGACCAGAGAATCGTCCCCCGAGGGGCAGACAGGCTGCATGGGAGTCTTTATTCCTTGTTGACCTCCAGCATACACCTGGAGGCTCTGCTTGGACTGTCCTGTAGGGACAGGAAAACACTGGTGAGCCGGTGGTAGGAGTTACCTTTTGTGTTTTTCCGCTTCCTTTCCCAACAGGTGTCCAGCGGACAACCTCCATGTGTATGCTGTGAGGATGACGAGGGGAAATAGTATTTTTTCTCATCCTCTATAAGTACTGGCGGGTCCTCTAGTTCTCCTTCTGACAGGAGTTCCAGGGATTCACCGGAATTTGAGCTCGCCGATTCAGTTTGTCTTGGTCTTTTAGGGACCAGTGACGGACCTGGCTGAGCCTGGGGAAGGGACGCCATGGAGGCCTGTAATTCTTCCCAGATCATACAGCGGATGTCAGATTTAAACGCTACTTTTTCCTCTGCTAATAGCTTTCCTGTGCATTCCTCGCATAGGGGCTTTTTACAATTTTCCTTAAGGTTTTTGCTGCAGAGGACACATTTTTTTGACTTTTTTTCTAGGGTCCGCCTTACTCTTCGGACCTTCCTTATCCATCTAACCCATACAAAACAATGGGGGAGAGGGGAGAGAAAAAGGGGAACATATATGCATCCAATCCAGTACAAGCGGTAATTTGCGCATTCCATTTTTTTGCATATAGCCTACTCACGGCTTGTAGGGCATGTGTTTCTCCCTCTGGTGCTGAGCTGTCGCGGGTAGACATGCTTTTGGCACTTCTAGGCAGTCAGCAGGATACCTCCATGGAGTAGAGCCTGCTTTATATTATATTTATAAAAATTTTGAATTAGGCACCATTTCCGGGTTCTCGCCGGTAGCCACGCCCCCTACGTTGAGCGCGTGACGTCACCACACCGGATGACGTCACCGCTATGCGCGCTGAGGATCCAGAAGCTCCGGGAGTTCAGCGGCGGCCTGAACATGCGGACCGCGCGAGGGAGACCCGCGTTGCTGAGGCGACTTACGGCTCCATCGGCGGCGCAGGTCGGGGATGCAGGGACTCGACGGTATGCGGCCCCGACCTCTACCCTCCAGGGGGATGGCACAGCGTGCATTAAGTTTTTTTTTACTCTACAGGTTTCGCTGGAGTTCTCTGCTCATCTGACAACCATAGGGACAGGAAGACACTAAAGCATGGTGGAAAGGGAGGTGCTTTTGAACTCTTCGAGTCCTGACCTGGGTCAGAGGGCAACCTCCATATGTAAATGGGCCGTCAGGATGACGCCCTGGAAACATTAACCCCTTGAGTGGCACTGCCCATAGCGATATAGCCCGGAAGAGTTGCGGGCCATCTATCACTATGGGAGCTGCAGAGCACAATGCCACAAGCTGTGACATTGTGCTCTGCCTGCAGTGTCCCACAGAGAGCAGTTCAGGATTTTGAAAAAAGCAGGGAGATATTGCCAATCTGCCGGCAATCTCCCGCTTTTAATTTTAAACCCCTGCACTAGTTTGTATACAGGTTGCCATAGAGACCATCGGCATGTCAGAAGCAAGCTGATGGTCTCTGTGGCAGGGAGAGCTGGTGCTTGGCTGTCAGAAGACAGCCAGGCACCAGCTCTTACAGCAGAGATCAGAGAAAAGCTCCGATATCTGCTGTGTTAACTGTTTAAATGCTGCTGTCTATGTGACTGCAGCATGTAAAGGGCTGTCACCATTGGACCCCCAAAACGTGATCAGGGGGTCCTGATGGGTCTCTGTGAAAGTCCCCTAAAGGGACCAAAAAAAAAAAAAAATTTAAAAAATAAAAACCAAAAACACTTGTCTCCCTTTACTTTGTAAAAAATTAAGAACAACATTACACATATGGTATCCCTGCGTCATAATGACAGACGTTAGTACATTATTTAACTCCTTAATGACAGAGCCTTCCCCCCCCCCCCCCATTTCTTTTTTCCTTTCGCTGTTTAAAAAGTCATAACTCCTTTAATTATCTATCTACATCGCTGTATGAGGGCTTGTTTTTTGCAGGCCGAGTTGTATTTTTCAATGCTATTTAAAGTACCATATAAGGTACTGAAAAACTTTTACAAAACTCTAAGTGGAGTAAAATGAAAAAAAAAAAATGACATTCCGCCATCTTTCAGTGCGTTTTGTTTCTACAGCACACGAACTGCAACAAAAATGACCTGATAACTTTATTCTATGGGTCAGTACGATTACTACGATACCAAACTTGTATAGTTTTTTTTTTTGCTGCAGTACTTGCTTTTATTTTCAAAGACATTTAATTTTGAAAAATTATTATCTGCTGCATCTTCTGCACGCAATCATTTTATTTTTCCGTCGAAATACTTGAGCAAGTGCTCATTTTTTGCAGGATGTCCTGTAGTTTATGTTAGTACTAATTTAGAATACATACGACTTTATGATCGCTTTTTAATGCAGTTTTTCTGGGAGACCGGCTGACTGAAAGTGCATTTGTGGCATTCTTTTTTTTTTTTTCGGACTACGTTCATGTTCAGGGTAAATAATGCACTACTTTGATAGATTGGACATTTACGGACACGGTAATACCAAATAAGTATTTTTCTTTCATGATTAAGATTTTTTTTTATTATAGATCTGACTAAAGGAGGGTGATTTTAACTTGTTTTTTAGTGTAAACGTCTTGAAAAAGAAAAAAAAATATTACAATTTGGTATTGGCATAATCATACTGGCCTGTAGAATTACTTTAATACATTCATACTGCTCAGAAAAATTAAAAAAAAAACATGCCAAAATTACAGATTGTTAATCTTGCCTCTAGAAAAAAATGGACTAAAAAGCTATCAAATTTTACATGTTCCAAAAAAAGGAGATAAATGAAGACTAGAGTTCATCCCGCAAAAAAACAAGCCCTTCTAGAGCCCTGGCAATGGAAAAAAAAATTAATATGGCTCTTGGAATGTGGCGACACAAAAGCAAACCATTAAGAAAAAAAGGTTTTAAATGTACAAAAATAGCAAAACATAAAAAAAAAAAAACTGTATAAACTTGCTATCACCGGCATCATGGGACTCAGAATAATGTTAGCACATTCGTTATTCTGGCTGCTGAACGCCGTAAAAATGTAATCGAAAAAAATGGCAGAATTTTTTTTCCCCAATCTCCCTACAATTTTTTTTTACAAAAGTTATGCAATACATTATATATACCCAAGAATAATGCTATCAAAAAGTACAACTTGTCCCGCAAAAAACAAGCCCTCATATGGCTTTGTCAATGGAAAAACTAAAACGTTATGGCTCTTTGAACGCGACTGCAAAATAAGTTGAAATTAAATGATAGACCCATTTTAAAAAAAAACGGCCCTGGTGGGTCTGACAGGGTGGTAAGAAACCCGCCACTCAAGTGGTTAATCCCTTTGGGATGCCTTTTACAAGAGACGTTTTGCCAGATCTGTGGTGAGCTAAAAACCCAGGTGTTTGGTACTATTCTCGTCACTCAAGTACATACTGCTCTTTTTTGCGTATCGACTTAGCAGTAGATAATGCCCAGCTGGGTCGATTGTTAGGTATTTGCGCTGACTGCTTTCAGAGCACTCGCCAATGCTGGTTCAAATACAACATGTAAATGGCTCCAGGCGTATGCTGTGGGGGTTGAATGAATACTTTACACTTAAAGGGGTGGTCTCGCGAAACCAAGTGGGGTTATACACTTCCGTATGGCCATATTAATGCACTTTGTAATGTACATTGTGCATTAAATATGAGCCATACAGAAGTTATTCCACTTACCTGCTCTGTTGCTAGCGTCCTCGTCTCCATGGTTCCGTCTAAATTCGCTGGCAGCTTGCTTTTTTAGACGCGCTTGCGCAGTCCGGTCTTCTCCATTCAGCACGAGCCGCTTCAGTGTGCTCCCCGCTACAGCTCTTCTGCGCATGCGCAGACGAGCTGTCACTGCTCGGGAGCGCGCTGCAGCGGCCATTCTGTACCTTCCTCTGTTAGAGGAAGGTGCAGAAACTGGAGCTGCCCAGCGGAGAAGCCCAGCCCAGCCCAGCCGCCCCGAGAAGCCTCCCAGGTAAGTGATTTGTGGGGGGGGGGGGGGGGGGTGCCGCTGCGCCGGGCTGCGCCGGGGGGGGGGCTGTCGCTGCGCCGGGGGGGGCTGCCGCTGCGCCGGGCTGCCGCTGCGCCGGGGGGGCTGCCGCTGTGATGAGGGAACTAGCGCTAGGCCGGGGGGGCTGTCGCTGCGATGGGGGGGCTGTCGCAGCGCCGGGGGGGGGGCTGCCGCTGTGATGGGGGAACTAGCGCTAGGCCGGGGGGGCTGTCGCTGCGATGGGGGGGCTGTCGCTGCGCCGGGGGGCTGCCGCTGTGATGGGGGAACTAGCGCTAGGCCGGGGGGGCTGTCGCTGCGATGGGGGGGCTGTCGCTAGGCCGGGGGGGGCTGCCGCTGCGATGGGGGGGCTGTCGCTAGGCCGGGGGGGGGGGCTGTCGCTGCGATGGGGGGGCTGTCGCTAGGCCGGGGGGGGGCTGTCGCTAGGCCGGGGGGGAGCTGCCGCTAGGCCGGGGGGGGCTGCCGCTAGGCCGGGGGAACTAGCGCTGGGCTCCGGAACCTAGCGCTGGGCTCCGGGGCCTTCACCTGGGCTGAGGGTCTAGCGCTGGGGAGCCGGGGGCTAGCGCCTTACCTGCTGCCTGGCGGTGGGCGTCTGGTCGGCGGCTGCGATGCGTCCGGTTGCCATGGAGACACAGCTGGCGGCGTCTCGGGAGCGCGCACGTCGGGCTGCAGCGAGCGACGGGAAAGAGCCGGCGGCCATCTTGAGGAAACTTTTATAAGTTGCTGAAACGCTGGAACGGTAAGTACGAACCAGCTAGAAATGTCATTTACAGGGGGGCTTAGTAATGTATACTTAATGGGGGGGACTGGGCAAAAAAAAAATTTAACTGCTTCCTCGAGACATCTCCTTTAATAGCCATACAAGAAATATTTGTAGGGTGACAGGCTATAAAAGGTCTTTTTAAGAGGCCTTTTCATCCCAAAAATTACACGAATTAAGCAGAGATGTCAGGCACTGGGCCAAGAGCTCCAGAACCGATTAGCAGATACAGAGGCCAAGTTTGTGAATAATGTTACTCCTGAGGCCCTGGCGGATTGGAAGGAGGCTCAGGACAAGCTGCATAACTACACACTAGAGACAAACATGGTTTTAGGAAACACCTATTTTGAAGAGGAAAGAACTGGACATGGTGGCTGTGATGGCTCAAGCGCAAACAGGCTCAACCTTTATCAAAGGCCTGAGCAATAGTCAAGGGATCATTGAAAACAGATACATGATCAATTGGCGATACAGTACGCTCCCTCTACACTTCTCTACTGCAGAAAACCCAGGAACAAGTAGCAATTGTCAGTTATAGCACTTCCATGTTACAGAACAGCGGGAATTTCTGGAAGCTCCTCTGAGTCTGGAGGGCAGTGTCCTCCTTACAAAATCAATCGCCAGGTACCGACGGACTACACAGATATACCAAAAATTTGGTGAACTTTTACTCCCACAATTACTCATGGTATTTGGGGAGACTGAACACAGGCACTAAGTGTTCCCACCTATGAAGGAGGTAACAATTAAAATCATCCCTAAGGCGGGAAAAGACCCCTTATTAGTTGACTTATAGACCCATTTCAGCACTAAAAACATAAAATCATAGTGAAGGTATTAGCAAATAGTCTCTCCCGGGTCACAGCAACTCCTATTCACCCTGATCAGAGGGGGTTTATAGCAGCAAGATCCACAGCAACCAATACTAGGAGGTTGTACCTCAACCTACAGTTGCCAACAGACACCACAGCGAGAAGTATAATATGCTCCCTAGGTGCCGCCAAAAGGTGCTTGATAGTGTAGAAGGGAGTGAATTTCTTACCGAAAATTCCTTTTTTCCGAGTCATCCTGACGGCAGACATGGAGGTTGCACCTTGACCTCGTAGGGACAGGAAGCAAGAGACTTCAAAAGGCTCCTCCTGTCTCCCATTCACCAGTGTCTTCTAACTTACTTACATGGACATGTCGTGGTTAACCAAGGAAGATATTTATTTGCTCCGAAAAAAACAACATGGTTAGTTCCATTTGAACATAAACAAGAAGAGGGTAGCTTACCCGGACATAATACAAGATAATATGCCCAAATTTTCCGCATAAAAGGAAATGTCCAACATAGGAGCCTCTGGGCTACCGATTCGTGCCCGCATAAACGTTAATATAACGTGTGAATTTTTGGGAGGGAAATACGTGCCGTCAGGATGACTCGGGAAAAAGGAATTTTCGGTAAGAAATTCACTCCCTTTTCCCGGCGTCATCCTGACGGCAGACATGGAGTATACCAGATTAACTCTTTAGGGAGGGACCACTGCTTGCAGGACCTTTCTCCCGAAAGAGAAAGATCAGAGGAGAGGTCCGCATTCAGCCTGTAATGTTTTGCCAATGTGTGCAGGTTGGACCATGTGGCTGCCTTACAAATTTGATCCGGCGTCGCCATAGCCCTCTCTGCCCAGGAGCAGGATACTGCCCTGGTAGAATGGGCCTTGAGTCCTTCCGGGATAGTGCTGTTGCAGGACGAGTAGGCCTGCTGGATGGTGGATTTTATCCAGTGGCTAATGGATCTCCTAGAAGCCGCTCTTCCTCTGCCTGGCCCCTGAAATTGAACAAAAGACAGTCAGCCTTCCTAAAGGATGATGTCTGCTCTAGGTAGCATAGAATGGCCTTCCTTGCATCCAGGCTATGGTAGTCTTTCCCTATCGTTTTGGGGATTTTGACAGAAGGATGGGAGAATAATTTCTTGCTGTGTGGAATTTTGAGGCTACCTTTGGAAGAAAAAAGGGGGTCTGTTTTTAGTATGACCCCATCGTCCTGGCTTAATAGGTAAGATGTCTTACAAGATAGGGCCTGGAGCTTGCTAACGCGCCTTGCTTTTGTGATAGCTACCAGGAACAGTTTTAAACGTGAGGAACCTAATTGGAATCTGATCAATAGGTTGAAGGGGTATTTGCAGAGGTTTTGGAGAACTAGGTTCAGGTCCCATGGGGGGACTGTACTACGGCTAACTGGCCTCATTCTTTCTGCCGCTTTCATGAACCTGCGGATCAGTCTATGATCCGCCAAAGGTTGGTCTAGAATGGCCGAGAGCGCTGATACCTGTACTTCCAGGGTTCCTGGTCTCAGGTTTTTATCTGGAGGAAGTCCAAAATCTCCGCCACCAAAGTGTCAAGATTGGAGACCTCCAGCCCCCTCCAGGAGGAGAATTTTTTCCCCGATCTTATTATAAGTAGCTGAGGTTACAGGTTTTCGGGACTGGCGTAGAGTCGCGATAACTCTGGAGGACAGACCTTGTCTTAGTAGCGTCTGTTCCTCAATATCCACACCGTGAGGTTCAGTCTCTCTAGGTTGGGGCAAAGAACTGGGCCCTGCGCTAGAAGGTCATTCCTGGATGGAAGGCGGATTGGCTTCGAGATGGCGAGCTTTAGGAGCACCAGAAACCATGCCCTTTTTTCCCCAGTGTGGGGCGATCAGGATCAGCGTGATGTTGCTCTGCTGGACCTTCTGAAGAACTCTCGGGATCAGGGGTATGGGGGGGGGGGGGGGGGCGTACGCCAGACTGAAATCCCAACTCTGGGAAAAAGCGTCTAACGCCTCGGCCTTGTCCCTCGGATCTAGGGAAAAATAGGCGGGACATTCTGAATTTTTGCTGCTCGCAAATAGGTCCACCTGTGGACTGCCCCAGGTTTCTGTAATGAGACGAAATTCCTCTTGATTCAGAGACCGTTCCCCGGGGTCTAGGCCTCTTCGACTTAGAAAGTCAGCTGTCAGGTTCTGGGATCCTTTGAGATGGACCGCTGTCAGGGACTGTACTGTGGACTCGGCCCATCGGAAGATCCGGGCTGTTAATTTCAGCAGGTGAAAGTTTCTGGTGCCTCCCTGGTGGCGAATAAGTGAAACGGTGGTCACATTATCAGAGAAGATCTTAACATGTCTCTTCTTTAGGATATCCTGAGCTCTGTGAAGCGCCTCCCAGATGGCCCTAAGCTCTCTGAAATTTGAGGTCTGGGCACGCAATGTCAGACCCTATTTGCCCTGGAGCAAACGCTGCCCCACTTGCGCTCCCCAGCCAGACTGGCTTGCGTTGGTGACTACGGAGATGAAGGGCTCTGTCACCCATGGGGACTCCGCCTCTAGGTTGCCAGTTGACCGCCACCAGCGGAGGGACCTTGTGACCGATGATGACACGGGCATTCTGCTGTCCAGAGAGGTTGTTGCCCCGTCCCAGTTGCCCAGGGTGGCTCTCTGTAGCGTCCTTGAGTGCGCCTGGGCCCAAGGAATAATGCCGATACAGGAGGTCATGAGGCCCAGGAGCCTCATTGTGTCCCCTAATCGTTATTTGTTTCTTCTGGCCGCATTTCTGTGCTGCCAGCCTAAGGTTTTCCTGCCTGGGTGGAGGAAAAGACAAGATCTGAGACACTGAGTCTATCTGTACCCCCAGGAGGTCTTTCGCGTCTCAGGGAGAAGACTAGATTTAGGGAAGTTAACTATCCACCCCAGTCTCTGAAATAGGGAGAGGATTCAGCTGGTATCCTCTTTGAGGATCTTCGGCGAGGATGCAATTACCAGGAAATCGTCCAGGTATGGGACAATGTTTATGCCTGCCACATGGAGATGCGCCACCATCTCTGCCACTATTTTAGAGAATATCCTGGGTGCCGTTGAAATTCCGAGGGGTAGGCACTGGAATTGAAAATGGTGTACACGGCTGCCCATCCTGATGGCAAACCGCAGGTACTTGTGATGTTCCAGCAGGACTGGGACGTGGTAGTACGCGTCCTTTAGATCGACGGTACTCATAAAGTCCCCTCTTTTGATCAGAGTTACTGCAGACCTGACGGTTTCCATCTTAAACCTTTTGTAGGTAATAAACCTGTTCAGGCCCTTCAGATCAAGGATCATCCGAAACTGTCGTTCGGTTTTTTGATCAGAAATAGGGGCGAGTAGAACCCCAAGCCCTGTTCTACTGCGGGGACCCGGACTACCGCCCCCATCTGTAGCAGCTTAGAAATTTCATTTTTAAAGATATCCTGCAGGGCGGGGGATTGCGTGGGGGTGATTCTGAAATTACTGGGGGGCCAGGTGAAGTGTTCTATTCTGTACCCTTGGGCTATGAGCTGCAGGACCCACGGGTTGTCTGTAATCCCCTGCCATTCCCGGGAAAAGCTCAATAGTCTGCCCCCCACCTGGTACTCGCCTACAGGGGAAGGGGTTGTTTTTCGTCTTACCCCTGCCTCCTTTGGGGTAGGACCAGCGCCCCGTATTTTCTTTGCCTCGGTATGGCTTGAAGGATGGCTGAGGTTTGTGGGGAAATCCCGTTCTTGCTTGGTCCGGGAAACTGTGGGTACTGTCGGTAGCTCTTTTTAGGATCTCCTCCAAGTCCGCGCCAAAGATGTGCTGGCCATGAAAACGGGATGTTACACGGCCTTCCTTTGGAAGCCGTATCTGCTTTCCATGTTTTCAGCCAGACCGCCTGTTGCTGATCTAAGTAGAGGCATGCATTCCAGTAACGCATCTCTAGGAGACTTCTGTTTAATCTGGTCGTCGAGTTCCCCCAACCAGAGGAAAATCAACCTCGCCACAGAAGTCGCTGCGATATTGGACTTCAGCGTATAGGCCGTTGTTTGCCAGGCCCGTTTCATCAAGGCGTCAACCCTGTCCATCGGGTCTTTAAGATGAGAGGAGTCCTCGAATGGCAGGGCTGTCTTTTTGGCCATTATGGCCACCTGTGCCCAATGCCGCGCCGGCATGCCTGGAGGAGAGAGGCATCTGAGCCTATGGCCCGCCGCTCTCCCCAGCTGAAAACAACTGCGCCGAGCTGTGGCAGAGGAAGGAGGGGACCCAAGGACCTCTGGTCAGCCGCTGCGGTGGTGAACCCCGGGCGGTCAGACCTGTGGCCTGCCGTGCTCCCGGACCACGCGTAGATGCTCACGTCTTACTCCGCAGAGCGGAGTCTCTCTTTATATTCGTGGGACAAATAGAGGTGTTTGTCTGCGCAGCCCACTCATCCGTGATTACTTTCTTCAGGGTATCATTAACCGGAAACACTGTGCGGTTCCTTGGTCTGAGCCCGCCGAACATGTCGTCCTGTACGGACCTTGGCTCGACCACATCCTCGACCTTCATCGTATCCCTGACTGCTTTGATCAGGTCATCCAGGTTCCCAGATGAGAAATAGTACTTTTTATTCTCATCCCTGGCGTCAGGGGGACGGTCAAAGAGTTCGCCATCTGACAAGTCGCCCAGGGATTGCTCAAACTCTGAGCTCGTTAGCGGTATGTGGCTCGCCCTTTTAGCGGCCCTTCCTTCCCGCTGAGCTGGGGGGAGACTGGAAATCGATGCCCGGACCTCCTCTCTAACCAGGGATCTAATATCTATCCTGAACGCGGCCTGTTCATCCGTAAGGATCTTGGAGGTACAATCGGGGCATAGCGGCTTTTTATACGCCTAGCCCAGTTTTTTGTTTTTTTTAAAAGACACAGGGCGCCTTTCCTGTGTTTTTTCTTTAGGTCCTGTTTAGACCGGCAGAATATACATGCATGGACATAAGGGAAAACCCCCCACACAATGCTAAATCCCTGAGCATAACATCCCTGCAACAAGTAACACTTACAGTTTGCAGGGCTTCCATCTCTGGTTCCTTTGTAGTCATAAGGCAGAAACGCAGACAGAGCCAGATTAGACCGATAAATCCTTCTCTGAAGGTGTGCCGTCAGTGGAAGCTTGCCGGGGGGGGAGGGGGGGGCAGAAGGGGGGGGGGGGTGTCTCCATTTTCAAATCTCCCGCTGTTCCGGGTCAGCTGACGGCGTCTGACGTCACCGGCTCCGCCCCCCGACGCCGCGCGCGGCCGCGTCGGCATGCCTGAAGGAGAGGCGCATCTGAGCGTATGGCCCGCCGCTCTCCCCGGCTGAAAAACCACTCCGAGCTGTGGAAGAGGAAGGAGGGGACTCAAGGACCTCCGGTCCGCCGCTCCGACTGCTGCGGTGGTGAACCCCGGGCGGTCAGACCTGTGTCCCGCCGTGCTCCCGGACCGCGCTGACACCCCGAAGGGAGATGAGAAGGGAAGCAGCTCTATGGACCGTCAATCCCTACAGTCAGCCTGCTTTGGAAAAAGGTGAGAGGGGAAACAGCCCTATGGACCGTTCCCCCAGCTGTCATCCTGCAGCTCCCTGGAGGGAGCTCCTCTTGCATGTCCCTGTAGGGACAGGAAGCACTGGTGAATGGGAGACGGGAGGAGCCTTTTGAAGTCTCTTGCTTCCTGTCATGCGAGGTCAAGGTGCAACCTCCATGTCTGCCGTCAGAATGACGCCGGGAAAAGGTGTTAATATGGCAAGTGATGGGGAAGGGGGGGGGGGGGAGAGAATTGTATCTTCGTATACTGATGGTAAAGATTGTGTGGAAGCGTTATGGACACCTTCCCGCTGCATAGCAGGATACAGACCTGACAAGGAATTTGAAAGTTTTATGGTCTTTAAATTGACGTTTTGGAGGGGAAGGGGGTGAACAGGTTGGCGTGTTACGTCTGCTCTGGGTTTCTTCTATCTCATAATCCGCACTTATAAAACACACCCCCACCCTACTCTGGAGATTCATACAGTTTCTGGTAGTATCGAAGGTGGTTATAAAAACTTATATTCCCCAACTCTTCTGTGACAGTGGGACATGAAATTGCCTTTAAGTAAAATAGCTTTCAGATGTGTCCGTAACTTTGCCACAGGTAATTTCGTCTTTCTTTAATCTGGAAGCAATGCGATCTCATCCTGGCATTCAGTTCTTGTTTTGTTTCCTTAATATAAAAAGGCCTCAACAGTACATTCACTGCACAGGATCGGGTACATAACAGTCCGCGGAACATGTCAATGTCCCAGGGACATTGTAGTCCTGCTGTGTGTTGGGGTTATGTATCCTGTCCGTAGTCAATGCATGTTAACAGGTCTTGCAGCTCCTTACGTCGCAGGGATAAGTTCATATTTGTGTGTCAGAGCATTGCACTCCTGATAAGGTTCCTGAAAGTTGGAGGTTGCCCGTAACACAGAAGGGGAGGGTCCGGGTATACGTTACTTAGACCGTCATCCTTGTGTAGGACGGCTTCAACCTTAAAACCATTTTCTTCTTAAATTATTCCATTAAAAAAAAATAAAAAATCTGCTTGCAAACATGATATACAAAAACACTTAACAGCAGTGCTGTTGACAAAGGCGTTTTTGCATACAAGGTTTGCAAGCAGATTGCTTTTTTAATGGAATTAATAAAGAAGAAAATGTTAATTGTTGAAGTGGTCCTTTAACTTTTTTTTTTGGAATTTAACTACATCCGCTAGCAGACGGAACTTTAAGGATCCAGCTTCTATTGCATCTTTTTGAAATTAGCAAGATACTGCAGGAGAGGTGAGCCCATACTTCTATTTGTAGGTCACTACTAGAGCTACTCAACAGTTTTCTTCCCTGTCTGTGTATTGGAGTAGTTGATTTCTGGGTATCCTGGTGGCTCCAGTGATTTGGTCTTCAATTGAGGTGGGATGGTAGCCCTGATTTAGAGTGACTTCCTGGCCTCCAGCACACCATTGGCATATTTCAGTTACATTGAGGACCGCAATCATCTGGACAAACACTGAACAAGAACTAGTAAAATTGCATGAGAAATTCAACGCATTTCACCCAACCATAAACCTGACATTAAGCTCCTCATTCAAAGAAATCAGCTTTTAAGACACAAAAAAAACCCACCCCAAAAACACTTTTTAAACTCCTCAATACAGACATCCCTATACCGAAAACAAATGGATTGTCCCACATATCTCTGATGGACCGTTCCCATCCTTAATACAATTAAAAAGTCCATACTCTACAACCAAGCCAACTGGATCTGCTCCAACCCAACAAACAGAGGAACATCTATACCATCTTAAGGCCATTTTTAGACCAGGGATACCATTCCACCAAGTCATCAGAGCCACCAGGATACTAAGAAATCAACTGCTCCAATACATAGAGAAGGAAGAACTGTCGAGTACCTCTAGTAGTGACCAACAACTCCTAGTTAGAGGTACTAAGGAAAACCGCAAAGGAACTCAATCGTACCCTATACAAAGACGACCATCTGAAAACCATATTGCCAGACCCTCCTCAGTGTTACAGGCAAACACCAAATTTGGTCATACAGAAGTTATATACTTACCCACATGAGTGCCGCCGCCCGCCGCCCTGTTGACGATTCCGTTGCCCTTGGATCTGACTAATTCTTCCAGCCCGCTTCTCCAAGAGTCGGGCATGTGCAGTAGAGATCCTCCTTCCGTGGAGGAGCCTGGTATTCTTTCCGTGTGCGCAGTTCCTCTCTTCATTCCAGCTCTGCTTCGGTGAGGATTACAAGTGACCAGCGGTATCTGTCAGAGGGCGAGTATGGATGACACATAACTTGGGAGCTGTCAATGTATTGCTGCGACCAGGAGGCGGCTCGGGGGGACGACGACTGTCAAACTGCAGGTTGGGGGGGGAGGGGTTGTCAGTGTGGAGGTCCGGGTGCCCGTGGAAAAGGGGGACGTTGGCACTGTGGATGTCAAGGGAGCCAGCAGTGGGGGAGGGGGCTGTCAAAGTCTAGGTCGGAGTGTGGCAGCGGAGGGTGGGGGTGTTGATGTCAACGTATTGGCCGGAAGGGAGGGGGGGGGGGGAGATTGCTGTTACATAGACTCGTCGCTGTGGGGTGTGCTAAAGAAAGAATGGAGGGAGCAGCATCAAGTGGTTAAAAAGTCCATGCAGCATATAAATTGCTTCTTGATTGATCCATGTTAAAAGATGGATAAAGCCACGTATCGACCCAGCACGGGGGTTTATCAACTTGCTTAAAAGGTATCATATACACAAGATTTGTTCTCAGCAAGAGAAAACCAATCACCCCTTGCTCTACTGGATAACACTGTAAAAAAAACAGTAAAAATATAAATATAAATATAACGGACGACTATACCAGACAAATGGTTCTTAGGGAAATAGGAAATCCTAATGTCATAATAGCGGATATTATAGATACATGTCTGTTGACAGGAGGAAAAAATAAAATTTTTATTTTTACTCACTTGTAAGGCTGTGGATGTGAAATTCATACTGCAGGTCTAAACAGACGTGATGTGGCGATGTCCAAAACTACATAGATCTTGGACCGAGGTCCACTCTGATCAGTGCTGTGTATGGTGTCAATTTGGATGTCATACCGCTGTTATGCATCCTTGGATATATAACTGATCTACCAGTGGAAGAGCAAGAACTGCAATAGAGACACACATTGCCAGGTAGCAAATAGCACAGCAATGGTTAAATGTGTCCCCTCCAATGATAAGAGATTTAGAGTCCAGGTTAACAGATTGACATGAAAAAAAGGATATACCTCAAACAAAGCGGGCACAAATATAATAAGCCATGGTTAAAATAGTGGAGTACTCCAGGATCAGCACCGCTCAACCTACTTAATAGTATCACATTGGGAAGACTGTCACAGAACAAAGGAAATGGGTAATTTGAGGGGAATGCTAAATGACAGAGCGATCGAGCTAGGGATATAGGGAGGCGGGGGTATAAAAAGATCACAATTGTCAATAACAGTTAAATTGACGCACTCTATTGCTTTATTTGTACTTGAATATGATGTACTAGAATGTGAAATCTTTAAGGCCCATTTACACTGGATGAGTGTCGGGCAAACGAAGCCCGACACTTATTTCTGTATCCCTGCGCTCCTGTACAGGAGCTAGCACAGCTGGCTCGCACACGGAGCGGCCAGCAGGGCAGTGCAGGAAACTTCTCTCCTCTCGCCCCTCTCCATTCACATAACACAGGTGCCGTTGAACGGCGGCTGTTAAAACTTCACTATGAGCGATGGTAGTCATCGTTCATCGCGCAGCTTAAACAGCCGCCGTTCAATAGCAAACGGCGCCTGTGTTATGCGAATAGAGAGGGGCAGGAGAGCGAGAGGAGAGAAATCTCCTGCTGGCTGCTCCGTGTGCTAGCTCCCGTGCACGGGAGCGCAGGGATACAGGGACGAGTTTCGGGCTTTGTTTGCCTGACACTCGTCCAATGGAAATGGGCCTATATTCATGGGGGTAATGGTTGAAGCAGAGATAGTTTCCACCTAACACTTATGCAATCTAAATCTACTTTTAAAGAATATCGGACTGCACAGAAGCGACGGCCTACATGGACACTATGCTATACATTTCTTCTTGAAAGCATAAATGGACTAGAATACATCTTAGAGAGATTTGGAGGGGGTGTTTAATTATGTAATGGGGTAAGCAAGGTTTGGTGAACAAAAATAAAGTGATTAGTATTATTTAGCCAGAGACTGACTTGACAAAGTCTCCTGAATAGGAGCTGAAACGTTGCGCCCTCTTGCAGGTGTTAGAGGAATAAAGATAGCATTTTAAACCTTATCTTTGCTGCCAGACATTCACTAATATTTTGATTGCGATCAAGTAGACATTGGACCCCTCTGCTGTATGGCATGCAAGCAAGAGTTCCAGACATTGGGCCTTTTCTTTATGTGCTGCTGACGCCATCCTTAAATACACACAAAACAAAAACGCAGTGATTTCTTTCATGCATTTGCACGAGAAAAAAATACAAACAGAATTTTGATAATTGGCCATTTCAATGGTTGGGACCATAGTTAAGCGTTCTTTGCTTGTGCAAACACACTTTTGTGTGCGCCTCTGCAATTTTTAAGAGTTTTTTGCATGCACAAATCAACACTCAATGCACAAATAGCCCAACGGCACAAAAGGGGGTGGATGCCTTTCTTCAATGTTACAATATTATGTGTTCTAGTCACTGATTACTTCATAAAGGTTAGTAATCCGGGGAACATTCTCCTTGCCAGATTTTTTTTCCCTTAAAATGAGGAAAATTGGCTTCTACCTCATGGAGTTTTTTGCCTTACTCTGCATCAACATTTGAAAAAAACAAAATAAAAAATGAAAGTAGAACATGCGCTTCTTATAGGGAGCAACACAGTTTCTGAAAACTCAATTGCACTACTTACTTGAATAGGAGGTCTTCTCCCTGGAAACCTACCCAATCTGGAGAGGTTAGCCAGAGTCTCCGTTTCAGCAGAGGATTCCTGTGATTATGCCATGGACTCTGCTCCTTAGTTTCCACCTCTGTTTTGATCAAACTGGGCACCTGTTGCTAGAACTGACAAGATACGAGTGTAATAAACGTGCCATTATTGGGCAATTCCAAGCTCCAGAAGGTAGCGATCTCCTCAGAGCACTGGGCCAGACCACCATCCATAGTAAACAAATGCACATGTACCCATAATGGCGCCTCACTGTCTGTTGCTAGGGAAAGAATAAACAGGCACCTTTTAGTGTGCTTTTTACGATTAAGGCCTCATGTCCACGGGGAAAATCAGATCCGCTGCAGATTCTACATGGAGAATCTGCAGCGGGTCCCTCCTGCCCCGCGGACATGAGCGCCGAAAATAGGAATTTAAAAGCATTTACCTATCCGTAGCGGGCGGAGAAGGTCAGCTGTTCCTCACGACCGGATCTTCATTTTCGGCCGGCGGATGAATTCCTGACGCCGGCGGCACGTCGCCGGCACGTCGTCGACGTGCCGCGCGCATGCGCCGGGCACATCCGCCGAGCCGAAGCAAGGGAGATGCGGCCGTGAGGAAGAGCAGAGCTTCGCGGCCCGCTGCGGGTGAGTAAATGCTTTTAATTCCTATTTTAGGTCTCCCGCGGATCCGGACAGCTTCCATAGGCTTCAATAGAAGCCCGCGGGAGCCGTCCCCGCGGGAGACCCGCATGAAAATGGAGCATGGTCCAGATTTTTTCATGCTCCATTTTTTTTAAAATGCCTTTTATTGACGATCCGCGGGTATTTATCTACCCGCGGGTGGTCAATGCATCCCTATGGGGTGCGGATCCGCGCGCGGGAGATCCGCTGCGGATTTTAAATCACATTTTGCCCGTGGACATGAGCCCTAAAGGTGGGCCGATATCCTGAATCCATGTCACCCTTTCTAATGATGGGGGGGATGTTCAGTTACATTCACATACTCACCAGTGACTTGTAGCCTCCCTGTGCTTTTCTTTATGAGTTTTCTCCAGGGTGGGATGGTCCACCAGACATATATTCTGCCCCTTGATGTGCTCAGTGTGAGGGTGATGGGTCAGATGGGCTGTAGAGCTGTAGGTGTTAGCCACCCTCCTGGATGTCACACTTCGGTTAACAGCACTGACAGCTTCTTCGCAGATTTTAGGTTTAGCACTTTTGACATTTCATAAGGATTGTATCTGGGAAATACTCCGACATCTGTAATCTGCAGAACAAAACAAATAAAATGTTTAATGTTAAAACAATTTTGCAAACAAAAACCATCCAAGCATGTAAATATTATAAAAGTACAGAGATATACAAGATGTCAGGATGCGGTGTATAACAGCAGCTCATAGTTCATATAAAGAGAAGGCCTTATCTTTCATGAAACCAAATTCCTGCATCATTCTGCTGTAAAATAACAGACCTATTAAGCAGCACAACCCCCCTCCCCCCCCCCCCAAAAAAAACAAAAAACCCTCATAGTTCTCAGCAGCACATCTCCCCACGCTGCCAACAATGGAGAATCTCTATGGGGACAAACAATTGTATGAATAAACAATTGTCACCCAATCTCATTGACCCAAGGTAAAAGGGGCAGGTTGTACCAGTAGCACCAATATCAGACACCGGGTCAGAACACTGCATGCACCAGCAAGTCAAGGAGCTTCAAACCATGAACTCCATAAACCGTCCAATATCAATAAAGTATAGGACTGGAAGCATGTGAGGATGCAGTAAAAGGGGAAAAAAAGTTTTATTCTCCTATCACAGCAAAACAGCAGCAACATTTCAGCCTTGCGGCCCTCAAGCTCACTCAATACATATGGCAGGACAACAGTATAACCCTTGTACACATGGGCCAATCACATAAGTCCTCCACTACAGACGTCACAAATTACTACCTGTGAACGGACAATCAGATACACATAGTTGGCGCTCCACACCTTCTTTCATGGCTGTAGAAGAGATGCACATACTTCCCCCGTATTACATTGCGCCTGCACGAGGCTATGACCGAAGTCTCACAAGACTTCCAATTCATCAGCACTAGGCACATGCACGAGACCATGGCCTTACGAGATCTCAAGCCCATCAATACTCTAGTGTGCATCTTAGCTACAGCTGAATACAGCCTACTATTCAAACACAGATCATAGCCCCTGCGGAAGCACGGACCAGGGGGAAGACCATCCACATCTATTAATCACTTAGTGTGATCTATATTTTAAAGGGAATTATATGGGGCAAAAATCCATGTCTGCTTCTCCCGATAGAAACCAACATGATTATGGGAATTATGGAAAAGTTTGTTGCATACTGGTGTGGGGTAACCTCATGAGGTGATTAATAGTTTCCCTGATCTTATATTGACACATGCATTATGTGTTTGAAACGCCCCCACTGTCCATGTGTATAATAAAAGTATCTAAAATATCCACATATATAGGTAGAGTTGTAATATCTTCTCTATATAATCACAATTATCCTAACCATATGATTATCTAACATAACCACTGTATGACTTGGGTAGTTATAATCGCAAATTCTACATCATGTCACTACATCGATGAAAAAACATCCACAGACCAGAGATTCTGTTGACAATGCATGTCAATCTCCGCAGAAGTTTATCAAGGAATTGTGCTATATTACAAAAGAAACCCCCGCCCGGACATGATGGGCCTGCCTGGGTTGGTTCTGTAGATCCTTATGGATTTTAGGAAGGATGTACAGTGTAGGGACAACCAGATGTTGTATATCTAGAAACTTCAACGAACTGGAATCAATGACTCCCTGAATCAGGCCTTCATTGTATAGAATTCTCAATTGGGTCTGGAACCTAGAGGTTGGATTGAAGTGCAATCTCTCATAAATATCAGCCTCATTTAGCTGTCGCCATAGGTCTTGAACGTACATAGTAGTGTCCATAACCACTATGGCTCCCTTTTTTCCGCAGGCTTGATCACGACACTTCCATCCAAAGACAATGTGGTAAGAGCGTCAGTCTCAATTCTTATAAGATTATGTTTAATTCTATGAGCTCTACTCATAGTTGATGTTCTAGCTCTCAATTTTTCCACATCTGTGTACCTCACTTAAAATCGTCCACATAATTGTTAGTTGTGGGAGGTTGAAAATTGCTCCAATTGCACAGACCAACACCAACCAAGGAAATGCCTTGATGGAATACTTTGAAAATACAGGCTGTCCCTGACAATGGTGTATTTTGATTTTCTCCCTTCTAATTTTTTCTTCTTTTGAGATACTGTTGGTTTGAGAAAATTAAGGGCACGAGCATTATGAGAAGAATCTCTTGTCTGTGGATGTTTTTTCATCGATGTACTGACATGTAGCATTTAATGGTTGGGATAATTGTGATATCTAGGGTAGATATTACAACTCTACCTATATAAGCGGATATTTTAGATACTTTTATTATACACATAGACAGTGGGGGCGGTTGCATGTGTCAAATATTAGATCGGGGATACTATTGATCACCTCATGAGGTTACCCTACAACAGTATGCAACAAACTTTTCCATAACAATTCCCATATTATTAATGTTGAATGCGAGATGGAATTGTTTGGTTTCTATCAGGAGAAGCAGACAAGGATATTGGCCCAATATAATTCACTTAAAAAATAAAATAAATCACACTAAAGGATTAATAGATGTGGATGGTCCTCCCCCTGGTCCGTGCTTACACATGGACTATGATGTTCAGTGTTTGAATAGTAGGCTGTATTGAGCTGTAGCCAAGATGCACACTAGAGTATTGATAGAACCGAGATCTCACGAGACCTTGTCTGCAGTCTCACCCATGCGCGTAGTGCTGACTAATAGCCTTGTGAGACTCCGGTTGTAGCCTTGCACAGGTGCAATGTAACAAGGGGGACACATGTCCATCTCTTCTATGTGGATGTCGGCGCTATGTAGCCATGAAAAAAGGTGTGGAGGAATGCCAATTATGTGTATCTGATTTTCCTTGGACAGGTAGTAATTTGTGATATCTGTGGTGGATTGGTCTATGTGTAAAAGGGCAATACTATTGTACTGCCATTTGTATTGAGTGAGCTTGAGGAAGGCCGCCAGGCCAAAATGTTCCTGCCATTTTGCCGTGATGGGAGAATAAAACTTTTTACTGCATCCTCAGATGCTGCCAGTACTATACTTTTCTAATCTCGTTGATTGGTACTCTTACACAGATCAATTTGCTCGGGCAGACAAGTACCCTACCCTTTGTGATGTAGTCTTTGGAAGAGGGATCTAATAAATGTACACATCAATGTTACCAAACTAGACCACAATCCTTCATGCAAAAGAGTTTCCTTCTTTATGTAGTCTTGTACTGTATAATAGTATTAGGGGGTCAGCGAGGAGGTAACACATTTCTCACCTGAATCTGATAGACCGCTCCTTGGATTCCAGTTTTGCATTAGATTCACGTTCTCAGGTCACTCGTACTATAAATCCTGGATCCTTGTGACGATCCTCAGGGATTCGGACATCACTGGAGACGCTGTAGGTACTGTTAGGATTATCGGCCATTTAGTCAGTGGATGATAGGACGTCTTATGATACTCCTACTCCGCATGCTCATATAATCTGGATGCTTTTGGGATAACAATTTCTCGAAACTAAGGAAATACTTCGTTTCCGGAGATAAACAGACTTTTCATTAGCAGCTGGAAACATCTTTGCTGAAATGTGAAGGACAGAATTAGGCAAACACTTCCCCCATAAATCAATACTCTTTAAAAACATTATGGATTGAAGACTAAGCTCATTGAACAGCCACAACTAACATTCATAGGTCCTTTAACCCCTTAACGACCAGCCCATAGTGTTTTTACGTCCTCCCTAAGTGGGCTTTATTCTCTGAGGAAGTAAAAACATGTGTCCTGCAGAGAATAAAGCCCCTCAGGCTGTGGACGTGACAGCTCCATGCTGTCGGTGTCCGCAGGTAGCCGACAGCATGGAGCTGTCATCCCGGGCTGCGGGGACCCCCCCCGGGACCCCCCCCCCCGGCATTGCGATCGGCGCTATTTAATCGATAGCGCCGATCGCAAAAAAGTAAATAAAAGTGCCCAAAAAGTTAAAGTTTCAGCTGCTCTGATGGATTGGATCCACCAGGGCAGCTGAAAATTCTTACCTGGCTTGTCGGCGGTGTCCCCCTGACGATGACGTCACAAGCACGCGCAGAGGCCCGGTAGCCCCTGGCAAATTTAAAATCTCCTGGCTCCTGAAGGTAGCCGGGAACCAGGAGGTGTTACCGGGGACCGCGGTGGGCGGTCCCCGGGCCCGCGATTGCCGCTATCCAATGGATAGCAGCGATCGCGAAAAAGTTAAAAAAGTTTTTAAAAGAGCTAGTTTCACCTCGGGTCAACTGCGATGTCCCGGGACCCGAAGTGCCGGTCTGCGCGCCCGATTAACATCGGGCGCGTGCACAGAGGGGCTCGAGCCCCGGGAAATTCAAAATGCCTTTGCTCCTGGCTGCCATGTGTAGCCAAGAGCAGAGTGATGTCACTGGATCCAATGGATGACAGTGATCATGTGAAGTTTAAAAAAAAGTGTAAAAAAGTTTTAAAAAGTTTAAAAAGCGTACGTTTCATCTTCCCTCACGGATCATATCCGTGAGGGACGATGAAAGTACGCACATAAGGCCCCCAGATTTATCCGTGGACCTTACCCCAGCTTCTGCGCACACGCCCGTCGCCAAAGTGGGGGACGCATGCGCAAAAGCTGTGGATTGCCAGGATAATTGAAATTCTCCCTGCTCCTGGCTACAAAATGTAGCCAAGAGCCTGGAGATTTCACGGGGGGGCCGCGGTGAGCGGTTCCTGGTCACATGTTCGCCATTATACAATGAATAATGGCGATCACGTAAAAAAGTTTTAAAAAAAAATTGAAGTTTCATCTCCCCTCACCGATGCAATCAGTGAGAGGAGATGAAACTTTTTACCGGAGGCCTCCGTATTTGCACCACGACGCGATCCTCATCCGTGTACTTACCCGGATTCTGCATATGTGACCGCCGGCAAAATACATGCGCAGAAGTCGGGGAGCCCAGGAAATTTAAAATCTCCTTGCTCCCAGGTGACCAACGGTCGCCGAGAGCCTGGAGCAGTGACGGGTGGCCTCGTTGAGTGGTCCCTGGTCACGTGATAAAAATGTAGCGATCTACCTTAGGTCGGTCTCACATGACTGGATAGGAATTACGGATTCCGCATGCGTCTGATCCGCGGTAATACGCAGATCAATCGCATTGAATTACACAATTCTGCTCACATTAGCGGGTTGGAATTGTGTAATCCACTCGCAGAAAAGAGAACGCAGCAGGTTCTATTTTACCGCGGCTATCTGCAACATAGAGCCCATTGTGCTCCATGGCCGCGGATATTCCCGCTGCCCATACGCAACTACGTTGAATACGAGCTGCGGGTACCCGCGTCATCGCTAAGCGACGGTCCGGGAAATAAACAAAAAAAAGGTGTACTACGCATGACCGCCCGCGTAAGTACGCAGTTATGCGCAGTACATTACGCGGCCGTACGCAGGGTCACAGCCGGGCTCACAGATGGGATGGGCTGTGGGCCTCTGCAAGCAGATTCTGCCTACGGCTGCGAGAGCCCGGCGTTATTCAGACAGCTACCTGTAATACGTATTTTACAAGAAGCCCCGGGAACGTTCGCCTTCATGCAGTTCCAGGAGCAGCTTGTTGAGCACCTTCTGTGCGAGACCGCCGCACCTCATCAAGCTTGAGACTCACGGAACGCCACTTTTCACACCCCGTCCCTGCCACTAAGGTCACGAAATACCCCCAAAAACATGAGGGGGGGGGGGGAAGAGATGATACCGGTTTTATTGCCCCATAACTCCAACCAGCCTCCGTTATTACCCCTGCCTTCGGAAATACCACACAGTTCACATTATTACTTTTATCTAAGATTTGCGAAAGCCAAAAAGGGTGTTGAGTGTGTAGGGCGGGGGGTGGGGGGGGGGGGGGGGGGGGAGGGGGGAATTTTTTAGGGAGTCAATTTTTATTCCGTACAAATAAGCAATGGGGCCTGGGATTTATTCAGTTGTGCCCTGAAATCCAACTATTCCCTCTTTTATAGGCCTTGCCATGGGTCCTATAAGTAAATTAGGGCCACAATGGGTATGTTTCTGAACTCGGGACAAACGGGGGTATCCATTTTGGGGTGAATGTCTTCATTCCTATGTACACTGTACAAAAAACACTGTTTTTAAATTTAAAAAATTGCCCCCAAAAAATTGAAAATCATAACTTTTTCCTTCTGCTTTGCTTAGATTCATTCAAATACTGTGGGTCAAAATACGCAGTACACCCCTAGATGAATTCGTTAAGGGGTCTAGTTTTCAAAATTGGGTCATTTGAGGGGGTTCTTTATAGTTTTGGCCGCTCAATGGCTCTATAAGTGGGCAATTGGGCTTGGAATTTAGTCAGTTGTACCCTGAAATCCAATGGGTATTCTTTTCATTGTAGGCCTAGCCATGTGTCCTGTAAGTAAATTAGGGCCACAATGGGTATGTTTCTGAACACGGGACAAACAGGGGTATCCATTGTGGGGTGAAAGTCTTCATTTATATGTTTGCTGTACAAAAAAAACCTGTTTTTAAATTGACGCAATAGCCCAAAAAATGAAAATCGTAATTTTTTCTTATTGCTTCACTTAGATCTATTTAAAAATTGTAGGGTTAAAATACACAGTACACCCCTAGATAAATTCGTTAAGGGGTCTAGTTTTCAAAATGGGGTAATTTGTGGGGGTTCTCTACGGTTTTGGGCGCTCAAGAACTCTACAAGAGGGCAATGGGGCCTAAAAGGATTTCAAGCAAAATCTATGTTCTGAAAGCCACCGACTACTCCTTTCATTTTGCGCCCCGTTGTGCATGCGGATATAAGATTAGGGCCACAATGGGTATATTTTTGAAAACAGCACAAATAGGGGTATCCATTTTGGGGTGCAAGTCTTCCTTCATATGTGTGCTGTACAAAAAAAGCTGTTTTTAAAATGACAGAATTGCCAAAAAAGCAAAAATCCTAATTTATTCCTTTTGCTTTGCTTGAATTTATTCAAAAACTGTGGGGTCAAAATACACAGTACACCCCTAGCTAAATTCGTTAAGGAGTCTAGTTTTCAAAATGGGGTCATTTGTGGGGGTTTTCTATGGTTTTGGGCGCTCAAGAACTCTACATGTGTGCTATGGGGCCTAAAAGGACTTCAAGCAAAATTTCTGTTTTGAAAGACACTGACTACTACTTTTATTTTGGGCCCTGTTGTGGACTCAGATATAACATTAGGGCCACAATGGGTATATTTCTGAACACGGGAGAAACAGGGGTATCCATTTTGGGTGTAAATCCTCATTTTCATGTAAACTATAGGAAAAAAATGTGTCTTTAAAATGACAGATTTGCAAAAATATGAAATTTTACTTTTTCTCCTCTAAATTAAATTCCTAAAAAAACTATGGGGTCAAAATACTCATGACACCCCTCAGTGAATACACTAAGGGGTGTAGTTTTTAAAATGGGGTCATTTGTGGGGGTATCTACTATTCTGACACTCATGGGCCTTTCCAATCTTGGCTTGGTATAGGAAAACAAAGTGTTCCCCAAAATGCTAAAAAGTAATGTTAAAGGGGTTGTCCCGCGCCGAAACGGGCTTTTTTTTTTTCAACCCCCCCCCCCCCCATTCGGCGCGAGACAACCCCGATGCAGGGGTTAAACAAGAAAACCGCACAGTGCTTACCTGAATCCCCGCGCTCCGGTGACTTCTTACTTACCGGTTGAAGATAGCCGCCGGGATCTTCTCCCTCGGTGGACCGCAGCTCTTCTGTGTGGTCCATTGCCGATTCCAGCCTCCTGATTGGCTGGAATCTGCACGTGACGGGGCGGAGCTACAAGGAGCCTCTCTCCGGCACGAGCGGCCCCATTCAGAAAAGAAGAAGACCGGACTGCGCAAGCGCGTCTAATCTGGCGATTAGACGCTGAAAATTAGACGGCACCATGGAGACGGGGACGCCAGCAACGGAACAGGTAAGTGAATAACTTCTGTATGGCTCATAATTAATGCACAATGTACATTACCAAGTGCATTAATATGGCCATACAGAAGTGTATAGACCCACTTGCTTTCGCGGGACAACCCCTTTAAATTTGTACGTCTCCTAAATGGTTAAAAAAAAAAGGTTTTTCCAATGTGCGCCCAATAGTAAACGGGTGGAAATATAAATCTTACCAAAAATGTCTATATTATGTTTGCACATATTTAAGATATTGCAGTTGGAAATGTGAAAAAATTACAATTTTTTCAAAATGTTTCTAATTTTGGCGCTTTTAATAAATAAACACAAATTCCATCGGTCTTTTTTTTCCGCCTAAATGAAGTACAACATGTGGCGAAAAACCAATGTCAGAATTGCTTGGATATGCAAAAGCTTTCTGGTGTTTTTCCATGTTAAAGTGACATGTCAGATTTGCAAAATTTGGCCTGGTCATTAAGGCGCAAACAGGCTTGGTCACTAAGGGGTTAACCCCATGAGTGTCACGCACGGAAATTTTCCGGGACGAGCTTCACTGCCCATAGTGATATAGACCGGAAGATTTCCCGGCTATGTTTCACTATGGGAGCTGCAGAGCACATTACCATAAGCTGTGGCAATGTGCTCTGCCTGTACAGACCCACACAGAGCAGTGCAGGACTTTGAAAAACTGAAAACAGGAAGATATTGCCGATCTGCCGGTAATCTCCCGCTTCCATTTTCAAAGTCCTGTACTGCTTTGTTTACAGGTTGCCATAGAGACCATCGGCTTGTCAGAAGCCAACCCATGGTCTCTGTGGCAGGGAGAGCTGCTGCTTGGCTGTTAGATGAAAGCCAGGCACCAGATCTACACGGCAGAGAATGGAGAAAACCTCCAACTCTCTGCTGTGTTAACCCTTTACATGCCGTGGTCTATACGACCACAGCATGTAAAGGGCTGTCACCATCGGGCCCCCGGAATGTGTTCAGGGGGTCCTGATGGGTCTCTGTGGAAGTCCCCGAAAGGGACAAAAATAAGTAAAAAAATTTAATAAAAATAAACCTAGTTTCCCCTCACTCTGCAAAAACTAAAAAACAAAATTACACATGTGGCATCCCTGTGTCGTAATGACCCAAAGAAGGAAGTTAGTACATTGTTTAACTTTTTAATGACACGCCCACCCCCCACACTTTTTTTTACCTCCCCTTTCCCCGTTTAAAAAAATCTTAACTCCTTTATTTATCCATCTACGTCGCTGTATGAGGGGCTTGTTTTTTGCGGGACGAGTTGTATTTTTCAGTGGTGCTATTTAAAGTACTAAAGGTACTGAAAAACTTTTACAAAATTCTAAGTGGAGTAAAAAAAACCACCATTCCGCCATCTTTAAGTGCGTTTTGTTTCTACAGTGCACAAAACAAAAACAACATAACTTTATTCTATGGGTCAGTACGATTACTACGATACCAAACTTGTAGTTTATTTTTGCTGTACTAGTTTTTTTCAAAGATAATGTAAGATTTTCTGCTGCATCTTCCGCGCGCAATAACTTAATTTTTTCATCGACATACTTGAGCAAGGGCTCACTTTTTGCGGAATATTCACTTAATGGGGTACCGCTAGGGAAAAGTAATATGGAAAAAGACCTGGGGGTACTAGTGGATAGTAGACTAAACTGGAGTAACCAATGCCAGTCAGCTGCTGCAAAGGCAAATAAAGTTTTGGGATGCATTAAAAGAGGTATAGGGGCGAAGGACGAGAACATTATCCTTCCATTATATAAGGCACTTGTTGTCAGGCCTCACATGGAATACTGCGCACAGTTCTGGTCACCGGAGCTCAGGAAAGAGGTTACGGTATTGGAGGGGGTTCAAAGAAAGGCAACTAAACTAATACATGGAATGACGGGACTGGAATACCCAGAGAGGCTATCCAAATTGGGACTATTTACTCTAGAAAAAAGAAGGTTAAGAGGCGACCGAATAACTATGTATAAGTACATGAGGGGACAATACAAGGATCTCTCCCAGGATCTGTTTATACCCAGGACTGCAACGGTAACAAGAGGACATCCGCTACGTTTAGAGGAAAGCAAGTTTCATCACCAACATAGAAAGGGGTTCTTTACTGTTAGAGCAGTTAGACTGTGGAACTCTCTGCCTGAGGATGTAGTGACGGCAAAATCCATAGAGGAGTTTAAAAGGGGACTTGATGTCTTTCTGGAGAGGAAGGACATTATAGGATATAAATCTAAGGTTATTTGTTAATCCGGGTATACAGGCAGGTAGGAACTATTAGGGGTTGATCCAGGGAACAATCTGACTGCCATTAGGGAGTCGAGAAGGAATTTTTTTCCAAAAGGGCTAATTGGCTTCTGCTCTTGGGGTTTTTTGCCTTCCTCTGGATCAACAAAACAGGAGGCTAGACAGGCTGGACGGGATGGACATTGTCTTCATTAAGCCTTACGAACTATGTTACTAGGTCCTGTAGTACCCGTTAGTACTAATTCGGAATACATACGACTTTTTGATCGCTTTTTTATTGCATTTTTTTCTGGGAGACAGGGTGACTCAAGAAGTGCATTTGTGGCTTTTTTTGGACTACGTTCACTGTGCGGGGTAAATAATGTGCTACTTTGATAGGTCGGACTTTTACAGATGCGGCAATACCAAATATGTATTTTTCTTTTATCATTTAGATTTTTCATTATAGATATGGCAAAAGGAGGGTGATTTAACCCCTTAATGACATGGCCTATTTTGGCATTGAGGACCAAGCGATTTTTTGGTATTTTTTCATCTCCATTTTTCAAAAGCCATAACTTTTATTTTTCAGTCGACGTGGCCGTATAAGGGCTTGTTTTTTGCGTGGCGAGCTGTAGTTTATATCGGTGCCACTTTTGGGTACATAGGCTATATCGTAAACCTTTTATTATTTTGTTATGATAACAGGGAGAGAAAACACATCAATTCTGCCATAGATTGTTTTTTTACAGCGTTAATCATGCAGCATAAATGACAATTTTTTTCTGCGGGTCAGTACAGTTACAACGATACCTAAATTCTTATTTTTTTTAGGTTTTCACACTTTTTGCATTAAAAACTTTTTGGAAATTTTTTTTTCTCTATAGCTGCATTCAAAGTCCTGTAACTTTAATTTTTCTATATACGGAGCTCTATGAGGGCTTATTTTTTGCGAGACGAGCTGTAGTTTTTGTTGGTTCCATTTTGGGGAATGTGTGGCTTTTTTTATCACTTTTATTGCATTTTTTGGGAGGCAAAATGCTAAAAATTAGCATTTTGCCTTTGTTTAGCATTTTTTGTTACGCTCTTTGCCGTACAAAATAAAAAGCATGTTCAACTTTCTGTACACGTCGTTACGGACGTGTCAATACCCAATATGTGGGGTTTTAATTTTTTTTAAACCTTTTTTTATGCTAATATTAGAGAAAGCATAAAAGCTCCCTCTGTGAACTCTTTCCGTGCCGCGATTTACTTAGATCGCGGCAGGGAAGGGGTTAACAGTGGGGCGCGCATCTCCGATGTCCCTCCGCTGTTACAGCGGGACGCCGGCTGTGACTGACAGCCGGCTCCCACTGCGGGATAGCGCGGGATCATATGTGATCTCGCGCTATCCCCAGGACATACCGGTACGTCCTGTTGCGGGAAGTACCAGGCTTTAAGGACGTACCGATACGTCCTGTGGCGGGAAGGGGTTAAAATTACTTTTTTTTAACTGAAAAAGTTGTGAAAAAGAAAAACTATTACAACTTGGTATTGGCATAATCGTACTGGCCTGTAGAATTACTTTAATACATTTATAATGCTCAGAGAATGCAGTGAAAAATGAAAAAAAAATGCCATAATTAGATTTGGTTAATCTTGCCCCTAGAAAAATGGAATTAAAAAAGCGATCAAAATTTTACGTGTTCCAAAAAATTAGATAAATGAAGACTATAGCTCATCCCGCAAAAACCAAGGCCTTCTAGGGCTCTGGCAATGGAAAAAACATTAATATGGCTCTTTAAATGTGGCGACACAAAAGCAAACTTTAAAGAAAAAAAATGTTTCAAATGTACAAAAATAGCAAAACAGAAAAAAAAAAAAGTGGATAAACTTGTTATCACCAGAATCATACTGACACGGAAAATAATGTTATCACATTATTTATTCTGCACGCTGGACGCCGTAAAAATGAAATCCAAAAAACGAGTGGAAGAATTCCCCCCCCCCCCCCCACATAAATTTTTTTTGCAAAAGTTATGCAATACATTATATATACCCAAAAATGCCATCAAATACAACTTGTCCCGCAAAAAAACAAGCCCTTACATGGCTGTGCCAATGGAAAAATGGAAAAGTTAAGGCTCTTGGAACGTGACTGCAAAATTAGTTGAAATTAAATGATTAGACCATTTAACCCTTTCCAATCCACTGTCTGAAGACATTCTGATTTAAGGCTGTACAGCTCCAATTTCGGAAGACGTCCGGCAGGGTATTCTTACTGTATATTACTGGCCGCTCTGTTGTCGGGGACCTCTCCAGCATGTCCCATACCGCAGTACTGGTTCTAGCCAGCAGATAGTGCCATTGTATAATGGCCGAAAGAGAAAGCCCCCTAGAAAACCCTGAATCCAAAATTGGATTGCAAAGGGTTAAAAAACATGCCCTGGTGGGTACAACAGGGTGGTAAAAAAAAAAACCGCCACTCAAGGGGTTAACGGGGCACAATTATCAATAAGTTAAGCATTTTTGCTCAACTGGAAAAAGCGTGCAGCAACCGTCCAGCGATAGATTAGATTCTGTCTGATCAGATCCTTCATGCGGACCTAATCATCATTCTATCGCAAATGCTTTCACAGCAACAGGTGTTGTAATAATCTGGCAAGAAAGAAATGGCAGAATGTTTCTGAAGGTTTAAAACTACAACTGAAGGTACGGTAATTTACCAATTCATGTTCGATCTAAGTACATGTCAAGTGAATATGCAATGGACACTCCACTTGCCGTATGCTTGTTGGAATTCATCTTGCAGTGTAAAGAGGGCTTTACAGTTTGCCTAAAATCTACCGAGATGAAACCGATAATACTGGACAGACATTCACATTTAAATTAGGCAAAACAGATATTTTTGGTATAACTTACCGTAAAATTTCTTTCTCGTCACGTTCATTGGGGGCCACAGCCTAGACCATGGGATATAGCCACTGTCATAGGAGGCGACACTAAGCAAAAAAGTGTTAGCTCCTCCCCTCTGGCTATATCCCCCCCTGCAGGCACTCAGCTAATCAGTCTGTCTGCAAGCAGTAGGAAGCCAGTGGGAGTAAATTTATACATATTGTGTTATATACATACCAAAACATAAATCTGGTGTAATTCCTTGCCACCAAGACAATGACCGAAGACCAGAGAGTTCTGGCAACCGCCTAAATAAGGGGTGGGTGCTGTGGCCCCCAATGAACGTGACGAGAAAGAAATTTTACGGTAAGTTATACCAAAAATATCTGTTTCTCGTCCGTATCATTGGGGGCCACAGCCTAGACCATGGGACGTTCACAAGCAGTCCCAAAGAAACATATATTGGGTGGGCATTGAAAGTTCGGCTGTGCGGTCAAACGACTGCCGCCTGCAAGATTTTGCGTCCAAGAGCGGCGTCGGATGATGCAGCTATATGGACTCTATAAAATTTTGCGAACATGTGTAAGGACGTCCAGGTGGCTGCCTTACACACCTGGAGGGCTGAGGCTCCGTGGCGGACCGCCCAGGAAACCCCTACCGCTCGTGTGGAGTGGGCCGTAACCCGAAATGGTGGCGAGCGTCCCGAAGCTCGATATGCTTCTGTTATCACGGACCTTATCCATTTCGATAGGGTGACTTTTGAGGCTGCCAGGCCCCTTCGGGTCCCCTCCGGAATAACGAAGAGGGAGTCGGTCTTGCGGAATTCCTCTGTTCTTTTCACATAGGTTCTTAGAGCCCTCACTACGTCCAGGTGGTGTAGCAGTTTTTCCTTTTTGTGTACTGGATTTGGACAAAAGGAGGGCAAAACGACTTCTTCATTCATATGGAATTGCGAGACCACTTTTGGTAAAAACTCGGGTGATGGTCTCAGTACCACTTTGTCCTGGTGGAAGGCCATATATGGTGTTTGTATAGACAACACCGCTAGCTCTGAGACCCTCCGGATCGACGTGATCGCGACGAGGAATGCCACCTTCCAGGTCAGTAACCGCATGGGGATTTCCTTGAGCGGCTCAAACAGCTGGTCTGTAATAGTGTCCAACACGAGATTAAGCTCCCAAGTTTGGACCGGAGGTTTAAACGGGGGTGTTGTATGGGCGACTCCTTGTAGGAATGTCCGTACCACCATCCTGTTTGCAATTGGTCTTTGGAACAGTACCGTTAGTGCTGACACCTGGCCCCTCAGCGAGCCTACCCTTAATCCTACTTCAAGGCCTGATTGAAGAAATGCAAGGATTCTGGACACCGAAAATTGCATCGGTTGTAACCGCCTCTCCTCGCACCAGATGAAGAAGCGCTTCCAGACTCTATAGTAGATTGCTGATGAGGCTGCTTTCCTGGCTCGTATCATTGTCTGGATGACATTCTCTGCATAACCTTTTCTCAACACCTCGGTCTCAACGGCCAGGCCGTCAAATGTAGAGACTTGGAATCCGGGTGAACAAAAGGTCCCTGGGAGAATAGGTCTCTTCGCTCTGGAAGGTGCCACGGTGTGTCGAACAGCATTTCTATGATGGCCGCGTACCAGCTCCTTCTTGGCCAGTTTGGCGCTACCAATATCGCTGGTCGCCCTTCCTGCTTGATTTTCCCTAAGATCCTCGGTATGAGCGGGATTGGTGGGAATACGTATAGGAGTTTGTACTCCCTCCACGGAATTGTCAGGGCATCGGTTGCCGCTGCCTGTGGGTCCCGTGCTCGGGACACAAACGGGCGTACCTTGTAGTTTAGCCGTGAGGCCATGAGGTCCACATCTGGTGTGCCCCATTTCAGGCATATCATTTGAAAGATTTCTGGGTGCAGGGCCCATTCGCCAGGGTCTATTCTTTCCCAGCTTAGGTAATCCGCCACCCAGTTCTCCACTCCGGGGATGTACACTGCGGATATTGCGCTTAAGTGCCTCTCCGCCCATGTTAGTATGGCTGCTACCTCGCTCATTACTGACGAGCTCTGCGTCCCTCCTTGCCGGTTGACATAGGCCACCGCTGTGGTGTTGTCTGTCTGGATGCGTACGCTTTTTCCCTCGAGATTGGACCCGAAGTGTCGGAGCGTCCGGTAGATAGCTCGCAGTTCTAGGATGTTTATGTGAAGCTTTGCCTCCCTTTGTGACCAGACTCCTTGAACCGATTGGTCCTTCAGTGTTCCGCCCCAACCCGAAAGGCTGGCGTCCGTCGTTACTACTGTCCACCGCCTGGGGCCCAAAGGTCGTCCCGCCTGAAGCCTGCCAGGTTTCAGCCACCATTTCAGTGACCCTCGGACCTGAGGGGTTATCTGGATCTGTTGTTCCAGAGTCAGCCGGGACCCATTCCAGCGTGACAGTATCAGGTGTTGTAACATTCTTGATCGGAACTGGGCGAAGGGGATTGCCTCGAACGCTGCCACCATCTGGCCTAGGATAGCCATGCAGTATCTGATGGTTAGTGGTTTCCTCTGCATTAGGGACCGGACGCCCTGCCGGAGCTTGTGTGCCTTCGCTTGAGGTAACAGGATCTGGTGGTGGCTGGTGTCGAATATCATGCCCAAGAATTCCAAACGTTGCGTTGGTATTAGGCATGACTTTTCGCGATTCACTATCCAGCCCAATTTTTCTGGAGTTTTTATCGTGACGTTCAGGCTCCTGACGTTGTCGTCCCACGATGGTGCTTTTATTAGTATGTCGTCTAGGTATGGAATCGTCGATATACCCTCCGCATGAAGTAGCGCCATCACTGCTGCTAGTACCTTCGTGAAAACTCTTGGCGAAGTAGACAGGCCGAATGGCAGCGCCGTAAACTGAAAGTGCCTTCCCTGTGTTACGAATCGGAGGAATTTTTGATGTGTTTCCCGAATCGGGATGTGAAGATAGGCGTCCTTGATATCTATCGAGGACAGGAATTCCCCCGGCTGCATGGATGTTATCACGGACCTGATTGACTCCATCCGGAAATGTTTTGTCCTGACGAATCGGTTCAACCTCCTTAAATCCAGGACTGGCCTTACTCTGCCGTCCTTTTTGGGTACTAGAAAAAGGTTTGCGTAGAACCCCTGCCTCTCCTGGGCTCCTGGCACCGGTTTCACAACCCCTTGCGCTAGTAGGTTCTGTACTGCTTGTTGTAGGTTGGCTACCCCTTCCGGGGTAGTAGGCACTCTGGACTTGCAGAAAAAATTCCGTGGGCGGGTCGTGAATTCGATTGAGTAACCGGATGTCACAATCTCCTGTACCCATTTGTCGTCCACGTGCCTCCTCCATGTCTCCCAAAATTGGGAGAGCCTGCCCCCCACCCTGGTGACACTGGGTGGGGGCAGGATCTCACGCCACGCTTTTTGGTCCCGCCGTTTTAGACGTTCCGGGTCGGGCACGCCAGGTCTGTTTTGTTCTGAACGAGGGGCCCCTCTTTGACTCTGTCGGGGTTCTCGTAGAGTGGGACCAGTGCCCCGCCCCTGGGCGGGATGAAAAACGCCGAAAGGGCCTAAAAAACGGCTTCTTTTTTAATGGGGCTTTGTCCTTTCTCGCCGTCATTTGTGGCAATGACGTGCTCTTGCCGCCTGTGGCGTCCTTTATCATGTCATCCAGTTTGGGGCCGAATAGCCTGTCTCCTTCAAACGGCAATTTTGTTAGCGCCATCTTGGACGCTGTATCCGCTGACCAGCTTTTCAACCAGAGTGTTCTCCTTGTCGCTACCGATGCGGCGGACGCCCGGGCCACAAATTTGGCTGCATCAAGCTGAGCTGTGCATACAAACTTATTTGCCTGTATGATATTATCTGTCAGCTCGAGCAACTCGGTTGGTGGAGCGCCTGCTATGATGTCTTTTCGTAATTGTTTGGCCCAGGCTGTGGATGCCTTACTGACCCATGCAGCCGCAAAAATTGGTTGCAAGGCTGTGCCTGTGGCTTGAAACACTGTTTTTGCCAAAGTGTCCAGTTTCCTGTCTTGCGGGTTAGCTAGAGCCGCTACTTCGGCTGTTGGCAATGCTGTGCTCTTAGCTAGTCGTGACACGGGTGAGTCGACTACCGGAGGTACCGCCCAACTCTTTTTCAAGCCCCCTGGGAACGGGTACGTAATTTCTCACGTTTTCCCGGGTTGCCTAAATTTTTTGTCCGGGTTCTGCCATTCCTTGTTAAGGGTTTCAGAGAAATCCGGGTTGTCAGGAAAGACCTGTCGTGATTTCCTCTGTCTGAACGACACCGTGGAAGGCGCCGTCTCTACTGTTTCCTCCGTAACCTGGAGGATTTCTCTTACGGATATTACCAGGCTATCCATTAGGCTGGCTAGGCGCGACACTTGTTCTTCGTCTAGTTCCGAAACTGACGAGGCACCAGAGTGGTCGTAGTCTTCCGACGCACTATCCCTGCCTGCCGTTTGGGCCGTGTCATGGGACGCCCTTGAGCAAGACGCTCGTGGGGACTCATGGTGAGACCGGGCCGGTCTTGCAGAATACCGGGATCGTGACGAGTGCCTTCATCTATGGTACGTATGCACGGATTCTCTGGAGCCGTGAGAGCCGCGAGAGTCCCTGGCCCGCCTGGGTTTGGGAGATCTATCTGACCTCCTAGAGTGTCGTAATCTCCGGGGGGAGTCCTCGCTGCTGCAGGACCTCCTTTTGCGTGCCCTCCCTCGTGCGTTTTCAGAGGAGGACTCGTCGGAGATGGGCTCTAACCGGCGTAAAATTGCTGCAGAGGATGTGGCCAAGCCGGAAACGGCAGCGGCCAGGGACCTTGCCCATTGGGGTTCGGGCCCTGGCTCCACAGGGGCGGCGGGGGGCACCGGGGTCCCTGGAGCAGCGAGTGCCGTGGTACATCTCGCGCAGCGGGGGTCGACTTGACCGCAAGCAAACTTAACGCTGCAGGTAGTGCAAGCGTAATGCTTCACCCTCCCCTTGGCCGGGCTGGAACCCTCTGATCTGGGGTCAGACATGGCAACACAACACTATTTGCAACTGGTGGGTACCGTTTACAGGAATGCCTGCACGGGGGAGGGGGGGGGGGGGGGGGGGAGGGCGAGGGGAGAACACCGCAAAGTGCCACCTTGGGCAGGGCTTACCCGGTCTAGCAGCTGTTTGTGCGGTTCCCCCGGTCCAGCTGGAGCCTCTGGTCCTGACGTTTGGATGTTGTCGGGAGTCGACGCGGGTACACACACCCGATCTCGTAGCGTTGGTGACCCGGCAGGCGTTGTGGCAGGGACTTGCTGCGGCGTTGTCACTGCTGCTGGTGCCCGAGACAGGAGGTGCTGCTGCTGTCCGGATGCTTCTCCGTAGCAGAGGGACACTGCAGGGCTGGATGGCTGGACGGCTGCTGCTCAGAAGGGCTGCTGCTCACTCAGAAGACTGCTGTGGGCTCAGAGAGCTGCGCAGTGCCGGGCTCAGGCGTGCAGGCAAGCCAACACGATGTGCTGCAGAGAGCGGCCATTCCTCTCTCTGGCTGCCCCTTTTAAGCTTGCCGCGGTCGGAGGGGGCGTGGCCAGGCCGGGAAGCGTCCCCGTGACCTGGAAGTGACGTCTTCCGGCCGTGACGACGGCGCGCCCGGAAGCGGCTTGCCGGCCGGCACCCCGGCGTCCTGACCTGCCCTGCTTCTATCCCTGCCAAGGGAGAACTGCCGCCGCTGCTGCCTCTGCCGTCCGGGAGTTGTGACAGGTAACCTGAGCCTGCTGCCGCCGCCAGTAGGGAGTCCCGAGCGGCTGTTCCAGGTTGTGAATGCTGTCCATGTGGGGTCCCAGGTGGAATGCTGCCCTTGCCGCTAGTCCCAAACGGGGTGTTGTCCTGGGAGCCACAGCCTGTCCATGCGTCGACTGTTCCAGCAGTGCTGCCCCCTATGCGTCACCGTCAGACAGTGCGCTACTCCAGGGAGGGGGAGCCCTATGGCTGGCGGGTAACCGACTCAGATGCGCATTGCATGGTCGGGCCCCTTTTTCTTCTCTGGGTGAGACGCCGCAGTAGTGGTGGAGACACCCCCTTCCTGCGTCTCCCCCGGGAGGCCAGTAGAGCCAGGGAAAAGCCCCGACTCCCCGGATTCCAGCGAATAGCTCTTTCCACGTCTGCCTCCTAGCAGACACTAAGCTAAAGACTGATTAGCTGAGTGCCTGCAGGGGGGGATATAGCCAGAGGGGAGGAGCTAACACTTTTTTGCTTAGTGTCGCCTCCTATGACAGTGGCTATATCCCATGGTCTAGGCTGTGGCCCCCAATGATATGGACGAGAAATTGTGTGCGACTTTGCAACAAGACTTCCTTCCTACCTGTATGTGAGGGGATACAAGACATTTAAAGAGACTGGAATGGATAGAAGTGTATACAAGAATATCCCTGTTATTACATTAACAGCAATCTGGCATTATAATAGTTTATGGTAGGATAAGTAGCCAACTAGCCAATATATGGAGCCCTTGTAGAACTGCAAACATGCATGAAAAGGTAGAGCTGAGCGGAGTTTCTGCATTGCTTCTTTACAAGACAACCACAATATAAGCTCAAAATCATTGCAAAAGCTGGGGGCTTGGCCTGATGGCAGAGAGCGGTAGTATAGCTGTGAGCTCCGCTAAGAAAGCGGACAGCAACTACATTCAGCTTCATTGGAGGGATCCCATTGAGCAACGTTGGAGACATACCCTGCTGGGATGCCAAGGAGGAAAGAAGCGAAGCTGGCACCCAAGTGACTGACTTCTTCCCTGCGCAGAAGTCAGAAGAGAAGGAAGCGTGAGCAACCCTCATGGTGGCACACAGCGCTGCTGTCAGCGATATGGAGCAGGAGAAGGGGTGGAGGGTCAGGAGGACACCAGACCCCATGGATTGAGTAAGAGGTTTTCTCCCAATATCCCACCCACCAAGTATACCACCACCAGCACATATCCAGGGAGCCCTGCAGCATTTCCCACAAGCAGGAAGGTAGCATTAGAATTCTCAATGGAGGAAGCCCCAGAGGGAGCCCCGACAAAAGCAGATCCAGGATAGAGAGCAACGCCAGGGAGCTTCAGAAACTGCAGAAGCAGAATGTGGAGCAATTTAAAGACACCCCCCCCCCCCCCCAGTCCTTACAAAATAATCATGAGGCTGCTGAGGATCCCCTTCTAAACAGAGTGAAGCAATCAAGCAGCTTCAGAGCATTTCATCAAGGAAATGATCCGAGCACTGAGATTCTATACAGAATGACTTGCCAAATTTAATGCATCAGTCAACTCCAGCATCACAGATCTTGGAGATGGTAAGGCGACTGGTTCGCATAATGAACCAATTGATTCTTAAGGGCTCTCCCTCCTCCGGGCTCCCTGGCCAGCTCGCTTGCCGGCTCCTAATTTTTTAACTTTTTAGTGTCATATAAACATGAAATTTGGCATGACCATTCTTTAGATCCTAAATAGGAAAAGTAAAGGGGTCACAACTTGATTATTCAGGGCAAATAATACAGGGGGAATGGGCTAATGTAAAATTTTGATGTTTTGCCTCGGGACAACCCCTTTAAGTTTGGCAGGACCATTCCATAGGTGCTAAATAGTAAAGTAAAAGGTCTCAACTTGATTACTCATATCTAAGTGCAAAAGTAAGTGACCCCCCCCCCCCCCATGTTATGCAACTTCAAATTCTATCGTGACCTATCCTCTCTTCCAGGTGTACCACCCTGCTAAGAAAATTGTAGATAAATATATCAGTTGACTGCATTTGCTATTAGATTGTAGATTAGAAAGATATACCGTGTTTCCCCGATAGTAAGACACCCCCGATTGTAAGACGTATCGGGGGTGTCAGGGGGGGTCGGCCAATGTAAGCCGTACCCCGAAAGTAAGACATACCGTAGAAAAAAAAAAATCATTACTCACCTCCCCCGGCGTTCTGTCGCGCTCCGGCAGGATGTCGCTCGCTCCTCGTCCCCGGCGCAGCATTGCTTTCTGAATGCGGGGGCTTGAAATCCCCGCCTCCAGAAAGCTAATACACACGCCGTCAGCCAGTTACAGAATGGCTGTGATTGGCTGAAGGCGCACGTGGCTTCAGCCAATCACACTATTCAATGACATCATTGAATGGCTGTGATTGGCTAAAACACACGTGGCTTCAGCCAATCACACTATTCAATGACATCATTGAATGGGTGTGATTGCTAACACACGTGCGCCTTCAGCCAATCACAGCCATTCAATGTCATTGAATAGTGTGATTGGCTGAAGCCACGTGTGTTTTAGCCAATCACAGCCATTCAATGCTGTCATTGAATAGCTGTACCGGCTGACGGCGTGTGTATTAGCTTTCTGGAAGCGGGGATTTCAAGCCCCGCATTCAGAAAGCAATGCTGCGCCGGGGACGAGGAACGAGCGACATCCTGCTGGAGCGCGACAGAACGCCGGGGGAGGTGAGTAATGATTTTTTTTTTTACACTTTTTTTTGGTATTACCGGCGCATAAGACGACCCCCGACTTCAGAGCAGATTTTTCGGGGTTCAAAAGTCGTCTTATACGCCGGTATATACGGTACTCTTGTGATGTCATTTATGATCTATAAACCACATGCAACTTTGAATACATTAGCAAGCACTTGATATTACAACAAGGCTGGTGTGATTTGTATTTCTCCTAGGGGCCCATGCTTCTACACAAGATCTGAGATGGTCTTCTCTTTGGTGATTCTAACACACCTTCGGTCTAGAACTACACCGACATTGCTCCTTCACTCTTGCAAAACAGATCCGCGATCCTTCACCTTAGCATTACAATGAGCGATCCAACAACTTCCTGTTCGCATTATCTGTTTACAAAGATCTTTTTCCATTAAATCCCTGGAAGATGGGAAACGTGCTAGAAAAGATGATCCCCCTACGACCAACTCGCTTCTCAGACCTCAATGACCAATCCAAACCTAGACATTAATTGGAAGCCTTTGGCATAACAAACCAGCTCCTCTATAAGGCAATCAAAATCTCTCTAAATATATAAGCATTAATAGACTTTGAATAATTAAGTTGTGCTAAAGTTTCTAATTCCAAGTTTATTAGATTCCTGACAATTAAATGGTTCACTGACCAGCTTTTCCAGTTATTAATTAAAGTTATTTAGTTTAAATTTTACATGCCTTAAATACACTAGAATGGGACCGCAAGCTTTGAAGCCCTCTCCCTTCCAGACAAAATGCGACACATTTATTTGGAGGTGTACTCAGTCTGGACTATCTTGGGTCTACAGACCCAATACTGTTATTTACCAAGTTTGCTCTTACATTAAATAATGTTGATTAAGGCATCATGCAGACGGCCAAGTCAGCTCCAGTTGCAAGAATTCTCGCAGCGGGATGCGACCCGTGCCCCTGCAGGATAAACGAACTGGGAAAAGGTGAATTATTCTTACCGATCGTTCCAATTGCATGACAGCACACATGGAGGCAATACCAAATTATGGACACATCGGGGAGGGGAGGGGGGACGGGACAATAGCCTGAAGGACCTTCTGTTTAAAGACCAGCTCCCTCTCGGAGTGTAGGTCCAAAGTTTAGTCAAGGTGTGGATTCTCGACCAGGTCGCAGCCTTACATATTTGTTCGGTTGATGCCTCCCTACGCTCGGCCCAAGAAGGGGCGAGGGCCCTTACTTCTTCTGGAAATGCCAGGTTTTTTGCTTTGTAAGCTTCTTGTATAGCTGATCTTAGCTATCTAACAATGGTAGTTTTCGTGGCTGCCTTTCATTTGTTTCTACCTTTAAACTGGAGAAATAATCTATCTGAATCCCTGAAGCTTTGTGAAACTTGTAGATACGTTAATACAGCTCGCCTGACGTCTAGGCTATGCATGCGTGGTTCTCTAGAATTTTTGAAACTTTGGCAAAAGGAGGGCAGGACAATTTCCTGCTCCATATGAAAGCTAGACACCACTTTTGGGAAAAACCCTGGATCAAGTTTCAAGATTATCCTGTCATCCAATATTTTTAAATAGGGTTCTCTACAGGATAGGGCTTGAGGTTCACTAACCCGTCTAGCAGTTATGGCTCTCAGAAAGGCCATCTTGATTGACAGATTTCTAAGAGATACGTGCTCAATTGGTTTGAATGGATGTTGGCATAAAAGGATATCCAAAACTAGATATAGATCCCAGGCAGGAATAGACTTCCTGAGGAAAGGTTTAAATCTGTCGGTTCCCTGCAAAAATCTACGAACCCATTTATTTTTGCTGGCAATCAAATACCAAGCTCGGGGCTGTGACCTGAACTCTTAAGAGTTCTGGGTCTAAGACCCATGTCCAGGCCATCCTGCAAAAATTTTTAAATTGATAGATCAGGTTTATCCATGTCTTGAATTTGAGGTCTATACCAGCGAAAATGTTTTCCAGACTTTGGAATATATTTTTGAGGTACTTTCCAAATTTTAAGAAAAGTTTTAATGACCTTATCCGGTAAACCTTGCTTCCTCAGCCTACGGCGCTCAGGAGCCAGGTCGTCAGCTTTAACTTGTGAATCTTTTGACAGAAGACCAGACCTTGGGACAGAAGATTTTCAGGGACAGGAGTACGGCTTATGTGAGAATTCTTCCTGATTTATTTATTTAAGCATGTGCAATTCACAGATAATAGAGTACGCGTTTCAGTTCTATCAGAGCCTTGCTCACCTTTAACTATTCTTAAGAATTTAAAGAAAAGTGGTACGATATACTTTCAAGTTGTTCCATTGATCTGATGATGTTGATTGTTGAATCTGAAACAAATTAGAACTAAAAAGTGACATTAAGGAATGGAAGAAACTTTAATTTGGTAAAACCAGAAGATCTAATGAACAAGAAACTGAAAATTAACATCTCTAAAATAAAAGAAACAATTATGCAAGTTAAAAAAAATAAGTTGAGAGACAAAAAAGATTAAGACAAAAAGAAATCTATAACTGGAGTAAAAGAAAGTTTGTTGTTTTTTTTTTTTAGAGGAAATAAAGCCTATTCTGAAAAAGAATTCTAATTAGGAAAAGAAATCAAAAGTAACTTTTTGCACTACTGACACGGAAGGGAAGCCACTGAGAGGGTTTCCTCTAGTTGTATGTCTAGCCCAGAACCTAGCATCTCGAGTGACAACTTTAAAAGGAAGGTGCAAAAAAAACAAGGTAATTCAGACAAGGAGGTATCCGAGCAGGAACAAAGGGTTATAAACAATGTGATCGTGTTGGCCCTTTTGTTATTACGAAACAGACTTGTCTTCTAAACAGGAGACTAAGTTTTTCTCCTGAAAATGATTTTTTGCTGTTTGAAACATTGGACATTAATTAATAAGGATGCTGACTCTGAAAAATCATTCCTATAATAAAACGCAAGTTAATGTAGGATCCACGATGAATATGGATTACTATAATTACAGCAGCAATGGATTTGATAATAGGACATTTAATGAAATAATGGCTTTGAAAGATCTTACGGATTTGGAAGATAAAATGATGGGTCACATAAAATTGATATTAAAAAAAACTGATTTTCACATTCCTAATCCAAAATTTTATCCAGTGACTTCAAGAAACAATTTATGGATGAATTTCAATTAATTATGGAAAGAACTTATCTAGAGATGAGCGAACGTACTCGGTAAGGGTGATTTTGCAATCGAGCGCCGCAATTTTCGAGTACTTCACTACTCGGGTGAAAAGTACTTGGGTGCGCTGTGGGGTGGGGGGTTGCAGAGGGGAGTGGGGGGTAGCAGCGGGGAACAGGGGGGAGCCCTCTCTCTCTCCCTCTCCCCCCCACTCCCCGCTGCAACCCCCGCTCACCCACAGCGCACCAGAGTACTTTTCACCCAAGTAGTGAAGTACTTGAAAATCGCGGTGCTCGATTGCGAAATCGCCCTTACCGAGTACGTTCGCTCATCTCTAAACTTATTAAACTGAAAAAATTGAATGAAACAACGGAAAGGAAGAAGGATAATCTTACAAAAAAGAAAGAAAGGACTTAAAACCTAATACATAAATCTGATAAAGGAGGTAATGTGGTACTGATGGATTCCGATCTATATGCAGCACTTATCAAAAAAATCCTGTATAACAGAAATTTACAGACAATTAAAATGAAATCCATTACAACATTGCCTCAAGGAAGTTGCTGCATATAGGATCACAAATAGGTATTCTTAGAGAAAGTCTTCTCTTATCTGTGTGCTATCAGCCCAGTTTTGGCTGTGTTTCACGGTCTTCCCCAAGATACCTAAGGGGGTGTTTCCACCTCCACTGCTCCTCAATTTTTGCAGGGATCAATTCACCCTGTGAACGTTTAAGTTCGTGGGTGGATCTATTCCTGCAACCCCTAGTACGTAGAGTCCCAGGGTTTTTGAAAGATAGCAAACATGTTATCCAACAGCTCCAACATTTTGAATGGAAAGACAGCTAACATTGGATTTTATGCGATGTTAAAGACCTTTTTTCTATCATACCACAATATGGGGCAATAGAAGCAGTTCAGTTTCACTGACAAAATTTTAGTAATTACAGTAATGAATTAGGGGAGATGATTTTTCCACTGAATTTCTTTTGAAACAAAAAAAAAATTCATAACCAAAAAAAAAATTTAACAGGTTTCTGGAGCCCCGATGGGCTCAAAATTATCCTTATCGATAGCTAATCTTTTAATGAGTTGGTGGGAGAACTTCTTTATTTTCAATTGTAATAATCCATATACATGCAGCATGCTGTGGTATGCTAGATTTATTGATATTATCTAGAACAAAGGAACGGAACCGGAGGAGGGATTAAGAGACATTTTGAGATTTGGGGAATATATAAACAACTCTGTAAATTTACAATTCACAATTTCCCATAATGATAAAGTACCCTTCCTAAATTTGGTTCTTAAAGGTAACACTACTGCAGGTATTGAAGCGAAATTACATAGAAAAGAAACTGCAGGAAATACAGTTTTACACGCTAATAGTGGTCACGTTAAGCACACCATCAAAGCTATTCCAATAGGAGAATTTTTGATTCAACTAAAAGGGATAATAAAAATTTTTTTGTTAAAGAGGACATGAAAAAACTGCACTTGATAAGGCTTGCAATAGTCAATAGACAGAAATACACTTATTGATAGAATGAAAAGGAAAAATGATAATAGGGGTTTAGTGTTTTCTACAGCCTTTAATAGAGATTTCTATATCAGAAAAATAGTCTACAAATTCTTGCCAATTTTGCAGCAAGATGAAATAACTGATATTATACATGAGGGGGTAAAATTTGTTGCTAAAAAAGTAAGAATTTGGGGGATTATCCAAGTATTTTTTCATCAAATACAAAAAAAACCAGTGGCTAAAAAATAAGTTTTTTTTAGATGCAGTAGTCCCAGGTGCAGCACGTGTCATCTGGCTGTAAAAAAAAAAAAAAGACAGTTTTTTGAATAGTGAGGGCTCCAAAAAATATTAAAAAATGAGCTACATTAATTGGGACACAATTAATGTGATAATATATAATTTTATGTACCAAATGTAACGAGAGTGTTATATTGGTTGCACGACTCGCAAGCTACAAACCAGAATAGCGGAACATAAGGTATATAAACAAGGGTATGGTCAATAGCTCAGGAGCAGCACAACATTTTCTGGAGAAGCATGCAGGTAGTTTGGCAACTTTCTTTTTTTGGCATTGAAAGGGTCCTCAGTAAGAAGAAAGGCATAGTCAGTCAAGAACGAGTCTCTAACCCCTTCCCGATGCAGGGCGTAAGTTTACGTCCTGGCAGCAGGGTACTTCCCGCAACAGGACATAAACTTGCGTCCTCGAGATAGCGCGGGATCACATATGATCCCGCGCTATCCCGCAGCGGGAGCCGGCTGTCAGTCACAGCCGGCGTCCGGCTGCAACAGTGTGGGGGGGGGGCATCGGAGATGCGCCCCCCGCTGTTAACCCCTTCCCTGCCGCGATCTAAGTAGATCGCGGCAGGGAAAGAGTTCAGAGGGAGCGGACTCCCTTTGTGTCTCCGGCCGGCTCTCGCGAGAATATCGCGAGAGCCCGGCCTGTCACCTTGGTAACAGGACGCCAGACACTGGCATCCTGTATTGCCTACATGCCTTATGACAGCGATCATCAGGGCAGTGGTTAAAGTCCCCCAGGGGGACACAAATGTTGTACAAAAAACAAAGATTAAAAAAATGAATTTAAAAAAATGTATAAAAGTAAAAAAAACTCTTTAATGCTCAGATTAGCATAAAAAAGGTAAAAAAAAAAATAAAACCCCACATATTTGGTATTGTCGCGTCCGTAACGACGCATACAATAAGTTGCGCATGCTTTTGACTGTGCTTGGAAAAAACGCAAAAAAAAAACACTACAAAACTGAGGCAAAATGCTAATTTTTAGCATTTTGCCTCACTAAAAACGCAATAAAAGTGATCAAAAAAGCCGTATGTACCCCAAAATGGTACCAGTAAAAACTACAGCTCGTCTCGCAAAAAATAAGCCCTCACAGAGCGCCACACATCAAAAAATAAAAAAGTTACAGGACTTTGAATGCAGCGATTTAGAAAAAAAGATTTCCAAAAAAAAAGGGTTTTTGTTGCAGAAAAGTGGTAAAACCTAAAAAAAAAAATTAAGAATTTTGGTATCGTTGTAACCGTACCGGTCCACAGAAAAAATGGAATGTCTCATTTAGGCTGCATGATTAATGCTGTAAAAAAAATGAAAAAAAAATCTATGGCAGAATTGATGCGTTTCCTCTCCCCGCTATCAAAAAAAAAAAAAGTTTTACAATATAGTCTATGTACCCAAAAGTGGCGCCAATAAAAACTACAGTTCGCCACGCAAAAAACAAGCCCTCATACGGCCGCGTCGCCGGAAAAATAAAAAAAGTTATGACTTATGATAAACGGAGAAGAAAATCCGCCAAAAATTGTTGCGTCCTTAAAGGGGTTGTCCCGAGGCAGCAAGTGGGTCTATACACTTCTGCATGGCCATAATAATGCACTTTGTAATGTACATTGTGCATTAATTATGAGCCATACAGAAGTTATCAAAAGTTTTATACTTACCTGCTCCGTTGCTGGCGTCCTCGTCTCCATGGTGCCGACTAATTTTCGCCCTCCGATGGCCAAATTAGCCGCGCTTGCGCAGTCCGGGTCTTCTTTTCTGAATGGGGCTCCGTGTAGCTCCGCCCCGTCACGTGCCGATTCCAGCCAATCAGGAGGCTGGAATCGGCAATGGACCGCACAGAAGCCCTGCGGTCCATGAAGACAGAGGATCCCGGCGGCCATCTTCAGCAGGTGAGTATGAAGACGCCGGACCGCCGGGATTCAGGTAAGCGCTGTGCGGGTGGTTTTTTTAACCCCTGCATCGGGGTTGTCTCGCGCCGAACGGGGGGGGGGGGGGGGGGGTTTAAAAAAAAAAAAAAACCGTTTCGGCGCGGGACAACCCCTTTAAGCCCAAAATAGGCCATGTCCTTAAGGGGTTAAAAGAGGCAGGTTGGATACTAGCTTTAGATACAAGGTATCCTAGTGGCATGAGTTTTAAAACAGATTTTTTGTACATTTATTAATTGTGAATACATCTGTTTTATATATATTATATAAAATATTTACCTTGTATGGATAAAATTGCCTTCTGATCTGTTTAACTATGGAATTATGTTACATTATAATTAGAGAGGAGCCAAAGTACTCTTTTAGGGTGTTTTTGCACTCGAGCACCGCGTTTTCCAAGTAAATGACTACTCGGACGAAAAAAATTCAGGGGGTTGCAGAGGTGAGATAGAGAGAGCTCCCCTGTTCCCCACGGCTACCCCCCGCTCCACCACGCCACCCCCTGAATCTTTTCGTCCGAGTAGTCACTTACTCGGAAAAAGCGGTGCTCGAGTGCAAAAACACCCGAAACGAGTACGTTCGCTCATCTCTAATTATAATTACTCTATTTTTGGTTCATTTATTATTTTATGCTTTTAACTACAGTATATTAATTTGATCATTTATTTTGATTGCCATGCATATGATTAATTTGTCTTGAATAGCTAATAAGGTTTGTTCTGGTATGTCAGTCATTGCAGGAGGATACTGACCAGGAACACCTAGCACTAGTAATTAAGGGTTAAATCAGTTATTAATTGAATCAAGTTTAATTAAGGATAAGGTTTTGTAAGGACTGAAATAGTGTTAAGTTAGAGGTGAGCAAAATTCTGATAGAACTGAAACGTTGCATACTGCGTACTCTCATCTGTGAATTGCACTTGTTTAAATACATAAAGCAGGAATAACTCACATAAGCCATACTCCTGTCCCTGAAAATCATTTGTTTGAGAAATCCAAGATAACCGGAGGGTTGTTAAAAGGCTTGTGAATATACCTGCAGACAGGAACCGGGGAGCATTCAAGTGATTAAAGGGATTGTCCCGCGACAGCAAGTGGTGTTATGCACTTCTGTATGGCCATATTAATGCACTTTGTAATATACATCGTGCATTAAATATTGGCCATACAGAAGTTATACACTTACCCCCGCCTGGTGCTGGCGTCCCCGTCTCCATGGCAACGAGCAAACTGCTTCTCTGGTCGCCGTACAGTCGTGCTTGCGCAGACAGGAATCCCCTTCTGGAAGGTCCTTGCTCACGAGCTGCGTCCTGGCTCCTCCCCCTACTCAGCGTCATCATGTAGCTCCGCCCCCGTCACATGGTGCCGATCAGCCAATGCTGTGGCTGTAATCGGCAGTGGAGCTCAGACTGGAAAAGAACATCTACGGTGCACCATGGGAGAAGACCCGCAGTGCACCATGGGAGAAGACCAGCGGTGCACCATGGGAAATGACAGCGGCCATCTTGGAAGAAGAATTTTTATAACTTGATGAAACGATCTAACGTTGAGTAGAAACTCTTTAAAAATCGCTTTCCACGGGTAGATTATCATGTTTGCTTTAGGAGGGGGACTGGGCAGAGAAAAAATTTACAATTTTGCCGCGGGACAACCCCTTTAAGGTGGGACAAAATTAACTTTGTTTCGTGAACTTTCTTGGGACAGAAGGTCCTGCTGTAGTGGAAACCCAATATATCTATATTCTGGACTGTGGACCTTTGGTAGTGGACAGTGAACCTGTATTTGTATGTTTAACATTCTGTATAACAGATGACATGTTGCCTCCTGTTCTGATACAAATATAGATATATGTTCTTACATTTATGCAAGATTTCTACTTTCTTTAAATGAAACATCTTTTTCCTAAACTCTGCTGACAAAGATGAAATTTAATATAAACACGCTATATTTTCCCATCTGTTTTATAACTTTAGAAGAAGTAAAGATCAGACAGATAACTGCAGGTCAAGCAAGTACTGCTTTTAGAATACCACAATAACCCAAGCAATTTTACTGGAAACATATGCAAATAACATGGGAGATTTAGGCAATTACTAATTCATGATATAGCCTCCAATCATAGCGGCCGGTCTACACGTGGGGTATGAGACAGCCCATTCTTCTCTCCCTGCCCTCTCCAGAGTGCTACCACGTGACGGGCAATACCAGATGACAGGATTAAGGAAGACGCTTATCCAATAATCAAACAATATGCTCTATCTATGTAACCTTGGGCCTGCCCCAAAAGGGCAGACATGTTAAACTTTATAAAAGAGGCTAGACGCCCAGGAATAAACAGGAAGTTTTCATAAGCTGAACTTGTGTCAGAGTGATTACTTTGGACAGTGCGCACTGTCCCCCAACCTTTAATCATTCAATCTGGAAGGGTGTGAACATTGCTAATTAATCAAGTCGTTGGACACAAAAGGAAATCCACGACACTGCCTCAGGGAAAGTGCAATCGGAGTATCTGAGCAGGGATTTAAACAGCAGGTACCAGGGTCTTTTTGGCCACACAGGTGCTATCAGAATAACTCTGGTTTAGCGGTTGCAGATTTTCCTCAGAACTCGAGTTTAACAGGAAGAGGAGGAAAGGCATAGGCCAGATCCGTCTCCCAATTTTGGGATTATGCGTCCAGTGCCACTGGTCTGTCTCCGATGTTCAGGGAATAAAAGTTTTGACACTTTGCATTGTTTTTGTCCCCAAACAAGCCCTCTTGCAGGGAGCCCCACCGGGCTGTTAGAGATTAGAATACGTCCATATTCAGGGACTAATTTCCTCAATTTATTTCCTCCCGACTCAGATAATCCGCGACCACATTTAGAGAGCCCGTTAGATGCACCGCCGACAGGGATCTTACATTTTCTTCCTCCCACATAAATATCCTTTTTGACAGGCGTTGAAGGCAAGGGTGCCTGGTTCCGCCCTGGTGGCTAACGAAAGACTGCTGTTATATTAATCGGACAGAATTTTGACATTCTGTCCCTGCAGTGCACCTTCTGCCTGGGTCAACATCTCCCAAATTGCTCTAAGTTCCCTATAGTTTGAGGATAGGGAGCTGACATAGGGCGACCAGGAACCCTGTAGGATAGCATCGTCGACTGTTGCCCCCCATCCTGATCTGCTAGCGTCAGTAGTTACCACAACTAGCGGAGAAGGATCCCACGATACTCTGTTCTTAAGGTTCTTCGGATATAGCCACCAATTGAAGGAAGTTTTGACCGCTAACAATAACCTAAACTTTATGTCTAGGGAAGAGTGACTTCTATCCCATACTGCCAGTAATACCTGTTGTAAAACTCTGGAGTGGATCCTGGACCAGTTGACCATGGAGTAAAAGGCTGACATCTGGCCTAGAATCCCTATGGTCTCTCTAACAGAGACCCAATTTTTCTTCTGAAATATCTTGACGGAAGAAATTAAATCCATCCTCTTACTGGAAGGTAAAAAAGCAACATTTGCGAGTGTAACAAAACTCCCCCCAAATCTTTCCTGGTATTTGGCTGAAGACTTGATTTTTCAAAGTTAATCACCCATCCCAGATCCGAAAAAAGACCTAGCGTTAAGTTTAGATGTTGTTCCATACTCTCCGAACTTCCTGAGACAAGTAACAAGTCAACTAAATAAGGTATTATACACATTCCCCGATTTCTAAGGAATCCTATCGGATCTATCATTACCTTTGAAAAATTCTTGGGGCGGTTGAAATGCCGAACGGCAGACAAACTGGAAATAAAAATTTTTTACTTTATTCTGACTGCAAACCTAAGAAATTTCTGGTATGCAGGATGAATAGGTATACATGTTTAAGTTTGCTCATACACATTTCTGACTGATTAATCAATGGAATAATTCTGAAAGCCATTTGGTTTTGGCACCAAAAATAATGGCGAATACTACCCAAACCCTCGCTGTGATGAAGGGTCTGAAACCACCACCCCATATCTGTAACAGGTTCTCTACTCCTTCCTCTAATATGGTTTGCAGAATGAGGAATTGGTTTGGGGTAACCAAAAATATCCTAGGAGGCAGGGAATGAAACTTAATTCTGAGGAGCGTGGCTTCGGCATGGCAGTGTGAGGAAGCGGCAACAAGAAGCTCTGGGCCCACGGATCACCAAAACAGGCTGGACACCCTGAAAAATCCAAAGCTTCAGCCCAGGGAGACATGGCAAGAGAGGGCAAGAGGAAAGGGAGCACTCCGACAACTGCCAACGTGCCACTGAGCCGTTACCTCTGCGGCACAGCGGCTTCTTCCCCCCGTGGTTTACCTGTCATGGCGCCGGATAAGCACGTGGAGACCTCAGCAGAGTGAGCGCTGCAGTCCCCTGCCTAGCACTCGCACCCAGGATAACAGAGCGCCGCTTGCCGCCAGGAGAAGAGACCGGGACTCCCCGGTGAAGAGAACTCCCCTCATAAGCCGGCTGACGATCCTCTACAGAGCCCGGCGCCCTCCCCTGCCCAGGAGCTGAATGACACTCCTGTACAGCCGGGACAGTTCAACAGAATACTGGAGGTACGGTGGGGAGATAAAGCAGGGCAGAGGGAGACCCACAGAGCGGGGTCCCAGCACCAGAGTCAGCCAGAGGACAAAGTCACTGACATGCAGTCCTGTCCTCCTATAAATGGCACCCAGTGATCAAATGCTCACCCCTCAAGAGGGAAATACAGCAAATAGAACTACCACCTCGGCACAGCAGCAACACTTCCCCTCCATCACACAGGGCAGGTCAGGGGGCACCAGAAAATGCGGCACTACAGGTCCCAGCAGCCTCTCCCTCAAAACCTAAGAGCCTTTACTCCAAGCGCAGTACCTTGCCTCCTCAGCCTGGGGGCAAGGAAAATCATTCAACATGCTCCTCGTCCAGCGCGGCGGCCAAGAAACACATGCGCACATCCTCACAACGGAGCCCCATCAATACCGCAGCATCACACAAGGAGGTCCACAGAACACCAAAAATGGTGGCAACTTTGACCCCAGCAACATCTCTCCCCATACAGGGGAGCCCCCCTCCAGACACGAGACACCCCTTCTGGAGATAACAGAAGAGAGCAGACTCCAAGTCACCTCAGTACCTGCACCACCGCCGTATGCACCTATTAATGAGAGGGAGGCCGGTACCTTACCCCAGAATCCCACACGGAATACGGAGAACATTCCACATTCACCTAGTACACCCCCTTTCTCAAAACTAGATTACCAGGGTGTAGACGGCAACTCTGCTTCCATCCCCACAGGATTAACCCATACTTTGCAGGAGCTATGGAAGATGGTTAGTGCCCTACCAACTAAAACAGACTTGGAACACCAGATACGGCGTATTGAAGAAAAACATGCCACAGCGATTCAAGCCGTAAACTAATCAGTCTAATCTCTAACAGCTCGAGTCGTGACACTGGAGGAAACGTCTATCGCCACCTCAACGGACTTACAACTACTAGCCCAATCCCTAGATCAACACAGGACCCAGATGAGAGATCTCACTCTGCACCTTGACGATGTAGAAAACAGAGGACGCCGCAACAACCTAAAGCTCAGGGGTGTACCAGAAGAAATACCTCCAGACGCCCTCCATGACTGATCTCCGTCTTCAATAAGCTCTTCAACAGACCCGAAGATAGTTTGAAAGAGTTGGATAGAGTCCACCGTCTGGCGGGACCTAGAAGGCGCAATTCTAACTATCCAAGGGACGTCATCTGCCGGGTCCACTTTTACAGACAAAAGGAAGATATCCTACGCTGCACATGGGAGTAAGGTCCGCTCCCCTCCAAAGGCTCAGAGATCACCATCCTTCCAGATGTCTCCAGGCTGACTATATATGCGAAAGGCCGTTAAACCTCTGTTGGAAGCTATTCGTAATACAGATGCCTCATATAGATGGGGGCAACCTATCCACATTATCATCCGGAGACGCGGCCACGTCTATACAGTGAAGTCGCCTGCTGATTTAGAAGGTGCATTCCACTTCCTGGAGACTCCGGCCATCCCTGTCCCAGACTGGACTTTACCCCTTCAACCAACCAACAGGAGAAGAACCCACCACCGGAGTCAGGGCCCAGAGAAGCAGTGCCAGAAACTTTCCCCAAGTCGGGACTTAATGCAAGACATTAGGACATTTCCCCGTCTTGGCTCACTGCTCTAGATCATACTGTTGCCAAAGAGAGGGAGGAAGAATTGTTCTAGAGGACAGACTGTTCTGCTCTTTCCTCATCTCCCCTCGTTTAGGTTTCCCTGAATATAAAACGCTCCTTAATCTCTTTCTTGCAGTAGTGGGTTTTGGGGCTCCTTGATAGACCTGTTCATAGTTCTGGTTCTACCCTCACGGGCAGCGTACTGCCGTTCTACGTTACCCACCTAGGGTTCTGGTTTGGGGCTGTCACCCCTGGATGAGTGGGGACAGGCTCCTTACTTAAGGATTTATAAAAAGTTTTTAGGAAATTTTAGCCTGCCTTGTTGTACTCAACAGCTCGCCCACCAGGTGGGTGTTCGGACCAACAAGTAAGGTCCACAGTCCACTGCTCCCCAGCAGCTATTTTCAACCCCTCCATTCCCACCCAGTGACACATCTTTCCCTTGTCTACTTAGTGTTCTCCACTCCCCCCCCCCCTTTTCTCCCTTTTTTTCTCCAGAGTCGAATATTTCCTGGTTCAGCATGCTAGCCTCCCCTACATCACATCAGCGCACATTGACAACATCTTTCTCGGACCACGCATTAATCTCCATCTCACTCTCTCTCCCCTCACTACACCGTAGGACAAGGCAGTGGCGCCTTAATGAATCCCTCATACAAGACACTTTAGAAGAATACTTTAGGAACAATGCGACCCCAGAGAGTGCCCCACTTACACTATGGGAAGCCCACAAATGTGTTATCCGTGGGGTTTTCATTAGCATTGGCTCCAGAATTAAAATAGAACCCGGGATCCAACTCTGGAACCTCATGAGCCGTATCCAGATCTTGGAAGCAGCTCACAAGCAAACCCTAGACACAGGAGTGGGATGGGAGTTAACACAATTAAGAGAAAAAGTACGTTCACTGTACAGGTCACGTGCTAAGGGTTGTCTAACTAAATGCAGGAGACATTTCTATGAATTCGGCAACAAAACCAGACGCACCCTGGCCCGCGCCTTGAGGAGAGGACACGTTCCTGCATTCCACAAATCTCCTCCCCATCAGGAGACAACCTCCACCTGCCACAACAGATAGAGGCGTTTCAGGACTACCATCATTCCCTATACAACCTATCCCCACCCATTTCAGAGCAGGAACACATTGCACATAGAGAAACAAAATTATTCCTATATCCTAAACTCAGGCCTGCCGCATCTCCCACAGGAAGTAGTTCAGATGCTTGATTCACCCATCTAACCAGAAGAATTAGCCCAGGCATTAAAAGAATCACAGACAGGGAAAGCCCCCGGCCCAGATGGTTTCACCCTCGCATACTATAAGACCTTTCATGATGCCCTATCCTCTCATTTCCTCTGGGCCTTTAATTCCCTTCCTGCAGGTGCCAGCTTAGCAAGGGACTAAACGTAGATTTAAAAATCTTGTCAAAAATCCTCGCCACTCGTCTTTCACCACTCCTCCGCGATGATATACACGGAGATCAGGTGGGCTTTGTGCCATTGAGAGAGGCAAGGGATAACACTATTAAGGCTATCAACATCATTCACCAGGCAAAAAAAAAACATCCACACCCATATGCCTTCTGTCCACAGACGCGGACAAAGCCTTTGATAGGATCAACTGGAACTTTCTGCAAGCAACCCTAGGGTACTTAGGTTTAGGCCAGAACATGATGTGCTGGATCTCTAGTCTATACTCCTTCCCCTCAGCAGCAGTCAAAGCAAACTGTCAATTTTCCACGCCATTCCTAATCTCAAACGGCACGTGACAAGGTTGCCCTCTCTCTGATCTTTTTGTCCTGTGCTTGGAGCCACTCCTCGCTCATATTAGGGCTAATACCAACATTAGGGGAGTTCAGTTAAGGGGCTCCACGCACAAAGTAGCCACATAAGTGGACGACCTATTCTTTCTCTTAACCCCCCTTATCTCCCTCCCAAACCTCCTAAACCAACTCCGCAGATATGGCGCGTTATCAAACTAAGATTAACTACCAAAAATCCGCCGCACTCAACATATCTTTATCAAACTCTTTATTCTCGGAACTAAAAGACTTTCTCCTTTCGATGGGCCAGAGACCATATCAAATATTTGGGTGTCTATCTAACCTCCAACGTCTACGCAGCCAACTACCCAAGTCTATTAAATATCAAAAGGGATCTGACATTATGGAATAAAGGCCTTTTTTCTTTGTTTGGTAGATGCTTAATTGTTAAGATGAATATATTGCCCAGGATACTCTACATTCTCCAATCATTGCCTATTCACATTCCCAGACCATTTCTCCAACACTTAAATTCATTACTCTAAAGATTTGTTTGGGCAGACAAACCTCCCCGCATAGCCCGTCGCGCCTTGATGAGACCCAAAGAGAGAGGGGGCCTAGGCCTACCAGACATGATGGCCTATCACCAAGCCTCTCATTTACTACAGGTGGTTGACTAGCACAGGCACATTGAGCTCAAGCAGTGGGTATTACTGGAACATTCTCCCCGGTACCCCTGACCGTTTTACCCTGGATACAGGGGAATATCCCCCTAGAAACCAGCTCACACCCCACAGTGGGCCCCACTCTTAGGGTCCTCTCCCGAATCTTTACTAACCAGGGCATCTCACCCAGGCCCTCTCCACTGTTTCCCATTCTGGGGAATCCAGATTTTCCATGTAGCATAGAGGGAGGGGGGGGGGGGGGGGTTCTACCAGTGGATTCGGAACGGGAGATCTAGAGCAATCCACTTTATATCAGAGGGACAATGGTTGTCAGCAGACGCATTAGCAAGTGTAACAGAACCTACGCCACTGACATACTGGCAAATCTTTCAAATCAGACATTTTCTCATATCTCTACCCCCCACCCTGGGTTTCTCTAGAGCAAAAACTTTTTTTGAGCAACTTTGCTGTGGGTCGGGTCCCTCACGCCACACCCTCTCACAGGTTTATAAGATACTAACCCTGGATACAGAGACCCCACCACCATCATATGCTCTGGCTTGGGAAAGGGACCTGGGAGTATCGTTTACACAACAGCAACAAAGCAGAATCTGTACCTTCACACATAAATCATCTATGTCAAGCAAGACACAGGAAACGGGTTTCAAGATTCTCTCGCGGTGGTACAGGGTGCCCTCCAGACGTCACAAAATGATACCTGCAGTGTCCCCTCTTTGCTGAACATGTGGCACCTGTCAAGGGACTATATTGCATATATTCTGGGAGTGCCCAGCACTAGCAGGCTTCTGGTCTGAGGTATGGGGTATCACCTCCAAATTCACAGAGTACATACTCCCAAATTCACCTGCATTATTTCTATTACACCTCAGCGAGATCCCTCTGTACTCCTATAAGAGCTCTGTGGTGAGACATCTGGTTGACGCAGCACAAACATGCGTTCCAAAACTGTGGCGACAATCATCACCCCCATTATCTCAATGTGGTTTCGCAAGGTCCGTGAGATTATGGAGATGGAGGACCTTACCGCCGCCATCAAACACACACAGGACAAGTTCACAAAGACATGGTATCACTGGATTGAGTACCAGAATTCAGAGGAATATAAGAACCCAAGCGCCTAATGAGCTCACTAGACCTCAATCCCGTTACACACAGGTCCCCTTTATCTCAACTAAGAAAAAAGAATAAAAAATAGCCACACAAACTGTAGGGAGATGGCCAGAGATTATGTGGTTTTTTTTTTTGGTTTTTTTCTCTCCTCACCTTCACTCTCCTACCTACTTCTGCCCCACAGGTGTTTCCCCCCCTACCCCTCCCATTTTTCCCATCCCCCACTCCCACTACCTCTGGTTTCCAGGGAGCTAGTGGACAACTCTCAAATAATTGAGATAGGCTTTTTGAATAAGTAACGCAGTTGCAGTTCTGATTAATCATTACGTTGATTAAGCAATTAACCGGTTTAAGCACACACGCTAGTTGCCAGATCTGATGGAAATTACGAAAATGTGATCTGTGCTGTGTTCTGACTATGTGGCAATGTTTTTGTTTATCCTGAAGTTTAAAATTAAATTAAAAAAAACAAAAAAAAATAAACGTAATTCTATACGCTGACAAAACAATTTCCAATACCCAGGGATTCTAAGTAATCTGAGGCCATCTCCCTGCGAATTTGTTCAACCTGCCCCCTACCGAAACTGTTGAATTATTTTCATTCAGGTCTTGGTGGGAAGAAAGGGGAAGATTTACCCTTACCTCCTTTTGCGCATGACCAACTGCCCGTCTTGCCTTTGCCTCGGACCTCTGGAACGAAAGGACCGTTTGAACCTCGCGCAGTTCCTGGAGCAGAAATCTGATGGAAATCTTTTTTTTCTTGTCTCCTGCCTTCTCTAGAATTTTATCCAGCACAGGACCGAATAAGTATTCCCCTTGGAAGGAAATAAAGCACAACTTGTTTTTTGAGGCGATGTCACCCAACTGTGCTCGGAGCCACAATGTGCGCCTAGCGGAATTGCATAATGCTGCATTTTTTTTTGCCGACAACCGGACTGATTCGGCCAAAGCATCAGCCAAAAAGCCCGTGGCTTTTTTTTTTTAAAAAAGGAATACATTTTACTAACTCTTCCCTTAAAGTTTTTTGCCTCAGGTGCGACTTTCATTGTGACAGCCATATGAATATGGAACGAGCGACTGAGGTAGCCGCGATGTTGGCATCTATCAGGTTGGCTGTAGTCTCCCAGCCACGCTTGAGGAGCCCGTCCACCTTTTAGTCCATGGGATCCTTAAGCTGAGAAGCATCCTCAAATGGGAGTGCTGTCTTTTTAATGCATTTAGCGACTTGGATGTCGACTTTCGGAACTGTGTTCCATAATTCAGTCTCGTCTTCTCCTTACAAGCTTTTTGCACATAAGGCACACTTTTTGAGCCTTCTTTTGGATTCAAATTTTTTGGATGCATCCTCCTGCAATGGAAATACAGGAGAGGCTATTTGGAGGCGATTAGTGCAAATACATGACAAGTCCTTTTGTCTAAGTGGACTACTCACACTTGTTACACTTCCCCTGTCTCCTTCCACGGTCTCCATTTTCCTGTAGAGCTGGAAGTAGTATGGCAGTATTTTTAAAAGGGTGAACTGCCCGGGAAAATAATGGCTTTTATGTGAATTTGGCGCCTCCCGGCGTCTGCGCAATCCAGGGGCCCTGGAGCGGGTGAGGGGGAGAGCTCCAACATCGGCAGCTTCTTCACCGCCGCAGCTACAGCAGACCGGGAGCCGGCGGAACATGAGGTTGAGGAGCGCCGGGCACCCCTCTCTTCAGAAGCCTCAGACATTCGGCGCGCTCGTTCCCCTGAGGAGGACCCAGAGTACAACACAGGCAGAGAACGGAGGAACCCGCACTGCCCAGGGACTGCAGATATGCAGCGGCCTCCCCTCCCCCCATGCCCAGAGGAGAGAAGCCGGTTCAACAGCTCCCACTCTACCAAGACCAACGAGATGACCCAGGAACGGTCTGCTGCCTGGCGCCAACTCCCTGGTAGAGAAGAGGCAGCCAAGTATATGAGTCTTGTGTCCCAGGTGGGTCCAGGTGAAGGCGACTGCACTGCCTCTCCACCCCCCAAAATGGTGCCCCTGCAGGAGCCCGTTTCACCTCATATGGCACCTCACAGGGGAGAGCTAGTACCCCATTACACTGGGGGGGGGGGGGGGGGGGGGGGGAGGAGACTTACGCAGATGCCCGGGGAAAATATACAGGAGGACCCCCCCTCCAGCTTGAGTTATGCCCACACACTTTAACAAAGATCCCCGCGCTCTGCAGAGACTGAAAGTTCTTTCCTGGAACTCGTCCCCTACATGCAATACCAAAAATACAGGGGCTCACTGCTCCCCCTCAATAAGTGTGATCTGATACCAGCGAGTGGGACTGGAAAACCCATCTTAAATCTCTTCCCACCAAGTCTGATATAGACTCACTCTTGCAACATATTGAATCTATGCATAAACAGGCGGTAGCCCAAATCCAAGAAGTGCAGCAAATTGGCCATAGAGTAAATGCAGTGGAGGAGGAGCACGAGCGAACCCTGTCCACACTCAGGTCATAACAGCCCATTCCTCACAGCTGAACAATATTCTATCTCAGATTGAAGACCTCGAAAACACACAGGCGAGACATCCGCATTCGAGGCCTCTCAGAAGAAATCACGAATGCTCAGTTAGAACAACGGGCCCAGAACTTTTTCAGATCCTTAATACAGAGACCCAGAGACAAACTGATCGAGATAGACTGGATCCATAGAACCATAGGGCCCAAATCCTCCGACCCCAAGCGGCCACATGACATTGTGTGTCGCATCCACTTCTTCAAAGACAAGACAAAGGACATTTTAAAAAGAGCTAGGGGTGTCGAAAAACCTGTCATTTAACCCCTTGAGTGGTGGGTTTCTTACCACCCTGTCAGACCCACCAGGGCAGGTTTTTAAAAATGGTCTAATCATTTAATTTCAACAAATTTTGCAGTCGCGTTCCAAGAGCCATAACTTTCATTTTTCCATTGACAGCGATACGAGGGCTTGTTTTTTGCAAAAAGTTGTACTTTTTGACGGCACCATTTTTGGGTATATAATGTATTGCATATCTTTTGTAAAAAAAATTGTAGGGAGATTGGGGGGGGGGGGGGAATAAAAGAAGAAATTCTGCCCTTTGTTTTTTTTATTTCATTTTTACGGCGTTCAGGGTTCACAATAAAGTGAATTCCGGCGATACTAAGTTTATACATTTTTTTTATGCTTTGCTATTTTAGTACATTTCAAACTTTTTTCTTCTTCAAGGTTTGCTTTTGTGTCACCAAATTCCAAGAACTGTATAATTTTATTTTCCATTGCCAGAGCTCTAGAAAGCCTTGTGTTTTGCGGGATCAACTCTAGTCTTCATTTATCTAATTTTTTGGAACATGTAAAATTTTGATCACTTTTTATTCCATTTTTTAGTGGCAAGATTAACAAAACCCGTAATTCTGCATGGTTATTTTTATTTTTCACTGCATTCTCTGAGCAGTATAGATAATGCATTAAAGTCATTCTACAGGCCAGTACGATTATGCCAATAGCAAATTGTAATAGTTTTTCTCTTTATGACACTCACTTGAAAACCACTTTTTTTGCCATATCTATAATAAAAAATCTAAACCATAAAAGAAAAATACATATTTGGTCTCGCATTATTTACCCCGCACGGTGAACAGTCAGGAAAAAAATAAAACCCCACAAATGCACTTGTCACCCTCTTTCCCAGAAAAGAAATGCAATAAAAAGTCGTATGTATTCTAAATTAGCACTACCTCGAAAAATGAGCCATTGATCAAGTAAGTCGACGGAAAAATAAAAAAGTTATTGCACGGAGAAGATGCAGCAGAAAATCATTTTTAAAAAATAAAGGCCTTTTAAAAAAAAAAAATACAAGTGCTACAGCAACAAAAAAAACTGTTGCAGTTTGTGTGCCGTAGAAACAAAATACACTAAAAGATGTGGAATGTCATTTTTTTTCATTTTACTCCACTTAGAATTTTGTAAAAATTTTTCAGTACATTATATGGTACTTTAAAAATAGCACCATTGAAAAATACAACTTATCTCGCAAAAAACAAGCTCTCATACTGTGACGTCGATGGATAAATAAAGGAGTTATGATTTTCTTTAAACAGGGGGAGGAAAAAATGAAATGGGGAAAAAAGAAAAACGGGCCTTGTCATTAAGGGGTTAAATAATGTACTAAATTCCTTCCCTGGGTCATTACGATGTAGGGATACCACGTGTAATTTTATTTTTAATTTTTTACAAAGTAAAAGGGAACAAGAGTTTATAATTTCTTACTTTTTTTTGTCCCGTTAGGGGACTTCCACAAATACCCCATCAGGACTCCCTGATCACATTCCAGGGGACCAATGGTGACAGCATTTTACATGCTGCAGTCACATAGACTGCAGCATTTAAAGGGTTAACACAACAGATCAGAGGTTTTCTCTGATCTCTGCTGTAAGAGCTGGTGCCTGGCTGTCTTCTGACAGCCAAGCACCAGCTCTCCCTGCCACAGAGACCATCGGCTTGCTTCTGACACGCCAATGGTCTCTATGGCAACCTGTAAACAAACTAGTGCAGGAGTTGGAAATTAAAAGCGGGAGATTGCCAGCAGATCGGCAGTATTTCCCTGCCTCTTATTTTAAAGTTCCGAACTGCTGTGTGGGTCTGTGCAGGCAGAGCACAATGCCACAGCTTGCGGCATTGTGCTCTGCAGCTCTTATAGTGATACATAGCCCGGAAATCTTCCGGGCTATATCGCTATGGGCAGTGGAGCTCGTCCTGGAAAATTTCCGGGCGTGCCACTCAAGGGGTTAAAGGATCTCCAATCTTGCTACTCCAAGATCTAGCCAAAAGAACACTCCAGCTACGTAAAGCTCTGAAACCACTACTAGACATCCTGAGAGGCAAAGAAATCGGTTATCGCTGGGGATACCCCTTCCAGCTTGTGGCTTGGAGAGAAAGCAAGACGGCAGTCTTCCGATCCCTGGGCGACCTCCCAAACTTCCTGGGGACATTCAATCTCCCTATGGTGTCTCTACCAGATTGGCCATCCCTTCCATCTCTTCTGGCTCCCGACCCTAGAGACGAATGGCAAACAGCCTCCCCAAAACAACACAGAACACCGTGGATCCTGTAGAATGCAGACCTGAGGACAGGGCACCTGCCGGAGAACCTACACTTTCTGACTGGAGTATGCGTATGGGCACTGCAGTCTCTTGATCCCGTCACAGGTTCAAGAAGGGGTGATTTCCCCCATAGACGGGCCCCAACATGTACACGTTTTCTCCTTGGTCCCTGGACCCTGTTGTAACAGTTGCTTAGCAGGACACTCTTGTTACTAGTTCGCTCATAATCAATTTCTTCCTCCTTTGACTATCATCCTCCGCATAGAAGACACTTAGGCCTAAATAAGTTTGCAGCCCCTCGGGGATTTTATTACTATCCGTGGGGACCGGTGGGGGGCGCCTACCCTGCAGTTTCCTTCTTCTAGGCGGGAGGACATACAATGTGGTCCGTTACCTGGTGTTTGACCAGTGCCAGCCTAGAAGAGCCTGAAACCGTTCCAGATACCTTGTTATACTTTTCTCTGCTCTCTCCTCTCATCTTTTTTTTCTCATTTTCTTTTTTTTTCTGTTCTCCCTCCTCCTTTAAATCTTTCCACTCTCGCCTTCCATGCCCCCCCCCCTCTCAGCTCACGACAGCTGCCAAAACGAGTTGATAAATAAGGATAATCTGACAATTTGTTCTTACAACGCCAGGGGTGTAAATATGCCAGCCAAAAGAAGCCAGATTCTCCAACATTTTCATAAACACAGTGATGATTGCTATGTTACAGGAGACTCATTTCCTCGCAGGCAGCATCCATAGCTGCACCTCCAAATACTACAATACATGGTATCATAGTCCTTATCCAAGGAAAAAATCATGTGGGGCCTCGATTGCTGTGCATAAACAATTCCCACATCAGATCTCATCTACCGAGAACGATGCGGAAGGGCGATATATTTCTTAAAATATCATTCAGCAACCAAATATTAACAATTGCCAATGCTTACTTCCCTAACCATCTCCAGGTATCGTTTGGTGTTCGGCTCATTGAAAAACTCAAGACTTGCTGTGGGCTCCCGAATAATCCTCGGTGGGGACTTCAACTTCTGTCTCGAACCGGAGCTGGACTCGTCAGCAGGTAGGTCTGGAGTCTCTACACTTTTCTTAAGAAAATTTAAAAGGGCCTTAACTTCCCTAAAACTAGTCGACTTGTGGCGAATCCTACATCCAAACACAAGATTATAGTTGCCACTCGGTTACACACAATAGCTACAATAGACTTGACTATATATTCATCTCGCAGGATCTCCTGGACCTGTCCCCCGCTAGTTCCATGGGGATCTTTCTGTGGTCTGACCACGCTCCAGTGTTTGGTGCCCTACACGGGGTTACCTGCAAAAGAGAGAACCATACCTGGCGCCTCAATGATAATCTTAACGACCCAAAATGCGCTGAGGCAATTAGACAGGCGATACGGGACTTCTCCAGTGTCCATGAGGCTGACTCTACACCCACTCCCATTCAGTAGGAAGCACTTAAATGTGCAGTTAGAGGAATCTTCATCTCCCACGGGGCCAGATTAGAAAATAGCGCAGAACCTGAAGCTACTACTAACGAGGCTTGACACCCTCGAAACCTCGAACAAAAAAGCTCCACCAGATGAACTTAGAGCAGACATATCAGACACCCACAGAAAAATGCTCTCCATCCTAGACCAATATACACTTTGCTCTAGAGATAGAAGGCGAGGAGGCTTCTACGAGTTCAGAAACAAAAAGTGGTCGGTGGTTGGCCAGGGCCCTCCATCCCAGGACATCCACACCCTATATAGCAGCTTTAAATTCTCCCACCAAGGGACAGATCCATTTCACAGCGGAAATACTGGATTGTTTTGGATAATACTATCATGATCTTTACAACCTTTCTGAGAGCCAGGGAATGGAGCCTCAGCAGAACTTTGTCCGTAGAGAAATACCTTTACAGGTTTGCGCCGAGAGCCATTTCAGGGGAGGACTGTTAGCCTTGAAAACTTCTCAGAATGTGAAATTCAAGTAGTGATCAAAGATCTAAAGAACAGTAAAGTCCAGGGCAAGATGGGTTTACTCCCAGATTCTATAAAACATACGGGAATCTGCTGGCCCCCCTCCTACTGAAATCCTTAAACTCCATTTCAAGATCATGCTCGTTCCCACAACAGGCCCTACAAGCCATAACAGTTATCTTTAAGCCAGAGAAAGATCCTTCTTGCAACAACTATCGTCCCATCTCCTTATTAAACATAAGCACCAAAATATTGACCAAAATCTTAGCAACCTGCCTGAAACCACTTATCCCTACCTTAATAAGGAACAGACTGGGTTTATCCCAGGACAGGAAGCAAAGGACAAAACCATAAGATCGATTTCTTTAATCTCGCGAACCCGTCTTGCAGGGAGCCCCCTGTGCCTATTGTCAGACTGAAAAAGCGTTTGATATAGTGGACTGGGGATTCCTGGAAACAACCCTTCGAAAAATAGGAATGGGACCTAGGTTCTTGACCTGGATTATGGCTCTCTACCACAACCCTACGGCGTGTATTAGAGTAAATGGCTCTCTCCTCTTCCTTAAAGATCAATAATGGAATGAGACAGGGTTGTCCATAGTCCCCCTTCCTATATGTCCCTGTGATGGAATCCCTGGCCAACGCCCTCAGGAACAATTCCGATATCCAAGGTTTTAAATCTGGCACATCCGAAAACAAAGTTGCTTTATTTGCGGATGACCTGCTGATGTATCTTACCAACCCGAGGGTGGCCCTCCCAGTATCATAACTTAAGCGCTTTGGTCGGGTCAGCAAATTCAAAATTAATGCCCATAAATATGAGATCCTAAACCTAACTATCCCACCAGCCGAGGCCTTAAACCTGGAAGCTTTTTTTCCCTAAAGTGGAAAGATGACCACATCAAATATTTAGGGATTAACCATAGCAACAACCCCAATAACCTCTTCAACTTAAACTACAAACCGATTTTGGCCAACCTTAGGAGAGATCTCCAAAAATGGCACCCCCTCAGCATCTCTTGGTTTGGGAGAATCAACACCCTAAAAATTGACTCCCTTCCCAAATTCCTATACCTTTTTACAACCCTGCCACTAAAGCTACCTAAATCCTACTTTGATAGGATCCACCAAATATCTCAGGACTTTGTGGTGGTGGTGGTGGTGGTGGTGGGGGGGGGGGCTCCAGACACCGGGTGAAATTCAAGACCCTCATACGCCAAAAGAAAGACGGAGGAACAGGTCTCCCCAGTTTCTCCTTATACCATAAGACCTCCATTTGCAACTGCATCCTGGATATCTTCCAGAATAGATCATCCAAGCTATGGGTTGAACTTCAGTACGAAAACATCTCCTCACAATTAATGGGCTCATTCTGGCTCCCGCCTGCAACACACCGCAACATTCCATCAATGTCACCTTTCACGAGTTGGCTTCTTGACATCTGGAGCGGCTTTGCTACTCGCCTTGGCCCAATATCTAGACCGGGTCCTCTCATCCCTCTGACTGGGAATCCAGATTTCCCCCTAATGTTCGAGGGGCTCCCTCTACCACTCGGGGAGTCACGTCCCGCCCTGCGGATCAGAAATGTCAAATCTGCCTCGGGTGTTCGTCCTATTAACGAGATTTTGGGTAGTGGGGCCACAAAACTTTCAGACCAAGCACTTTATCCAATCTCAGGGATCTATGGAGGTTCTTCGGTCTCCTCTCTCCCAGTTTGAACAACTTTGCATGTCTCCCACACCGATTAAATCGGGAGTCTCAGTGATGTACCGCCTCCTAGTGCTGGCAGAGATCCATAACGATAACGTTAGATGTGTGGGGAACTGGGAAAATCTTTTTCAGAAGACTGGCTTAAGTCCTTCACACTAACTCACATCCTCACAATTCCATCTAAATTCCAAGAAACTAATTATAAGCTACTATCCCAGTGGTATAGAACACCCACAAATCTGGCCAAAATGTATCCCCAGACCCCGGACACCTGCTGGCATTGCTCTCAGGGAAGAGGCAGTCTCCATATATGGTGGGATTGCCCTTTCTTCTCCCCCCTGATGGCGAGATATAACAAACCTTTAGAACGCGATATTTAGAGACCCGGTGTTCCTCACGCCGGAAGCAGCCTTGTTATTAATACTCCCTTGCTCCATAGGAAGAATTTGAGTGGACTTTTCTTTCTTTTTGGCTAATAGCCATAAGAGAAGTAATTCCAAGGCTATGGAAGTCCTCCTCGCCCCTCACGAGAATTCTGTGGCTGGAAACTATGGACCATATAGCCCAAATGTAAGAGAATAATCGCCCATGATGAAAAAACAGAAAAGTTTTACTCAGCGTGGTCATCCTGGATACTCTTCCGCAACCCAAAGGATCTGAAGATTTGGATCCAATCAGGCATTGTCCCACTCTAATGTCCAAGCTATGTTGAATGTAAGCTGTTTTAGGGGCTCCTCCGCGGGCTCCTCCCACTTCCCTTCCACCCCTCTTTGACCTTTTAGTCTCTCCACCACTCAATCCTTTTTTTGTCTCGTCTATCCCTTTCTTATCTTTCTAGCTTGATATTCTATTATATTATCCCTCGCGAAACGTTATGTTGAAGACGCTTAGTGATACCAGAAAATGTGAGAAGTCTAGATATGTTGCTGATGTTAATACACCTGAAAACCCAATAAAAATACTTTGAACAATAATTCTCCACTCAAAAGCAAATAAGCTCTCCTTCAGTACCTTAAACACAAACCAGAAGTCATCTGCCTCCGGGATACCGACTTCTCTGCCTCCTCCGCCCCTAAATACCGCCATTCTCAATACTTACAAGTATACTCACCAGTAGGCTCTAACACCACAGTGTATCCTACACATCTCCGTTCCCCTCTCGATAAATAAAACAGATAGATCCACATGGCAAATTCATCATTCTACAAGGCACTTTGGTGGGCCACGAGGTAGCTACTGTCAACATGTATGCCTTTGTCAACAACCCCTATAAATCAGGTCTCCCTCGTCACTAACAAATGTAAAAGGCTACTTTCTTCATCTATTGGATGGGCAACTTTATTACAGTACTTTCCCCTTCTCTCAACAGCAGCTCTTCCAGCGCAAACTATGTGCTATGCAGAGATCAACACTGGGCTCCATCTCGGGGGACTTGGAGGGAGGCACTTGGCCCAAAAAGAGGTTATAATCTTTTTCTCAGCCCCAAATATTATTCACATAGACTGGACACTTACCTCCACCCACCTTCTGCCAGCACTTGCACGAGTGGGACATGTCATATATGCATAGTCAGACCAAGACCTTGTCATGTCCCTCTTCATTAATCATACCACATTCTTCCCCATGAGATGGAGGCTTAATGAAACCCTGCTAAAAGACTGCATTACTCGCAAAGATAACAGAACTCTCAAAATATTTCACAATAGTAATGACACGCAACCTGTTTGGATATGGCTAGCCCATAAGGCCTTCATAAGGGGCCAGAGCTCTCGAATTGCTTCCCATATTAAAAAAAAAAAAAAAGAGAAATATCAGATTCAAGTTGCACTGGAGAGATGTCTCACCCAATTAGAACTGGCCAACCAGCAAAGACCCAGTATAGCACTAAGACATAAAGGACACAAATTAAAGCTTAACCCCATAGTGACCAAGCCTGTTTGCACCTTAATGGCCAGGCCAAATTTTAGAAATCTGACATGTGTCACTTTAACATAGAATAGCTCTGTAAAGGTTTTGCATATCCAAGTGATTCTGACTTTTTTTTCTCCACATATTGTACTTCATTTATCTGGTAAAAATAGACAGATAGAATTTGTGTATATTTGTGAAAAGTGCCAAAAGTGTCTTTTTTCACATTTTCATTTGTAATATCAAATATGCGCAAACATGCTGCACAAATTTTTGCTAAGATAGATTTCTATTTACTTTATTCTGGACGCACATTTGAAAAACTTATGCTGTTTTTAACCATTTAGGAGACGTACAAATTTAACATTTATCAACATTTTGAGGAACACTGTTTTCCTATGCCAAGCCAAAATTGCAAAGGCTCATAGGAGTCAGAATGATAGACACCCCCACAAACAACCCCATTTTAAAAACTAAACACCTTAAAATATTCACTGATGGGGGTCATGAGTATTTTAACCCCACTTTTCAGGAGTCAATGCAATTTAGAAGAGAAAAACTAAAATTTCATTCTTTTGCAAATATGCCATTTTAAATACAGCACTTTTTTCTATAGTGTACATGAAAATGAGGACTTGCACCCCAAAATGGATACCCGTTTGTCCTGTGCTCAGAAACACTCATTGTGGCTTTATTATATCTGTATGCACAATGGGGCCCAAAATGAAAGGAGCAATCTGTGGCTTTCATAACAGAAATTTTGTTTTAAGGAAATTTATGCCCCGTTGCCCACTTGTAGAGCCTTTGAGTGACCAAAACGATGAAGCCCCACAAATGACCCCATTTTGAAAACTAAACCCCTTAATGAATCTAGGGGTAAATGACTTTTTGACCACAGTTTTGGAATGAATCTAAGCAAAGCAGAAGGAAAAATTTTTTTATTTTTTTGGTAATTGTCATTTTAAAAACTTTTTTTGTACAGCACAGATATGAATAAAGACTTTCACCCCATAATGGGTACCCCTGTTTGTCCCGTGTTCAGAAACATACCCATTGTAGCCTTAATCTTACAGGATGCATGGCTAGGCCTATAATGGCGGGAGCACCCATTTGATTTCAGGGCACAACTGAATCAATTCCAGGCTCCACTGCACGCTTGTAGAGACAATAAACTGCCAAAATAAATAGAATGCCCCTCACAAGTGATTTAATTTTGAAATCAAGACCCCCCCCCGTAGCTAATGTTTCTAGGGGGGTATTAAGCATTCTGACGCAACATTTTTAATTTTAATTATAAACCAAGTGAAAAATAAATGCAATTTCATTTTTTTCACCAAATCTAACTTATGACTGTTCCCTGTTTCAAGCAGGAAAAACTTGGGAGACGCACTAATAAAAATAAAATTGACTCCCTAACCCCCGCCCCCCATACACCCTTTTTTTGGCATTTCTTATATGGAATCAAATAATGTAAAATGGTATGGTAGGTTTCAAAGCAGGGGTAGTTACAAAGGCCTGGGTGGGATGGGCACATGGGGCAATAAAATAGTGTATCCCTTGTCCTCCCTTGTTTGGTGCAAACGCAACATTTTTTTTTGGGGGGGGGGGTACTTTTTGCCCGCAGTCTCAAGGATGGGATGCAGTAAATGGCACTTTGAGCCTCCACACCTCCTCGGACTGTAATGCATCCTGGAGGTGTGGCGGTCTCAAATTAAAAGTATTCAAAAACCTGCTCCTGTAACTGGAGTAAGCTCAGCTTGCCTCCAGATTTAAAAATGACGTGCGCGTTATACATAGCGATCTGCATTAGGTAGATCGCTACCTTCTTATACCAGGCTCTCGTTTTGCGCTTTACGAGGTATGGCTGTAGCGCCTGGTCGGACAAACCGACACCCCCCCCATAAATTTAATATAGTCTGACGCAGACCAGTTTAGTTTTCTCTGCTGCAGCCCCCCTCTCCCTTACGACAACATAGGTGTCTGCGTGCACATTGGAGAGCATAAAAGTCCTTTGTCACGCCATTTTACGGCAAGCGAGGGGTCATTTGCCAGTGCGTAAGACGCTCCTCTGTCTACGCGTCTAGAAACCAGGGGTTGTGGGAACCCTTCCCTATTTTTGCAGACAGTTGTGCAGGCCCATGTCTGCGTCGTGCAATGCTTTATAACGGGGAATGCTGGAGATTACACAGAGCTTTGCTCTGTTCCCTTTGTACACCCTTTTCTGCCTTTGGGGAGCCCTGCGGGCCATCAACATCACTGCAGTACGGGTGATCAGGGGGCGGCCTAGCCTGGCCTGATCAACCTCTACCCTCCACAGGCTAAAGTAACAGGACCTGCGGCTGGTGGAGTACAACGCTTACATCGCACGCTACCAGGAGTGGAGTTAAAAGAGAAGCCCCTACCCGCGGCAGGACCGGAGCTCCTAGACAGTGAGCCAGAGCAGGAGCAGAGGTGAGGGGAAGCCCAGCAGGGTCTGTGGAAACCCGAGATTGCCGACAGCCATCACAGCAGGCGGAGAGACGTTCTGCAGGAGAGCCGAGTAACTCCTGACTGCAGTTAGGTTTCACCTGCAGCAGGGGAGACATCTGGAGCCTGTGAAAGGGGACAGTTTTGCATCTGTTACAATACCACCGGGGATTAAAAGATCAGAATCGGCTGCAACTCTGCACACTGCCCCCTCCCCTCCCTCACCCACCCTCTTGTCATAACTCAACAGGACATCTGCCTTTCTCTCTTCTGCCACGCCACAGGAATAGTTGTAAATCCAGGTGCCTCCTCAAGACAGGAAGTTAGAGTGTAGCTCAGATACTTTCCCAGCCGTTTACAATAGAGGCCAACTCTCTGCATATGTGCATTGCTGGCACTTTCCCTCTGTTTGAATACTGCTGCCACCTAGTGGAGGAGTTTGAAAGGACTTTTCTCTTAGTTTCAGCAAATTAAATATATAAATATAACTATAAAGATAAATATAAATAATATAGATAATACATATTAGTATTTGAGCTCAACTCCCAACAGAAGAACAGCATAATCTAGCATTAGGGAGGACGTGCACCTCAATTTTTTCTTACTAATCTCTACTGCCTCGGGCCTGAATCTGGAGTGCTGAGGAGTAGCTACTAAACCGCAACTATCCCCACCCTGATATGACCGAATTGTTACCTCAGGAAACACAAGTACATGATTGATCTGCTGTTGCATTGATCCTTGACCTATTGGTGATTAGTAATATCTAAAAGAAATTTATTTGGGGAAAAAAAGCGACAGGTTGAAATATGCCAAAATACAGGAAACCCCACAAGCCATCCCCTCCGCACAGTTCCGCTCAGACTATCCCATAGATTTTTTGCTCCCACCTGCTATGGCGGACCAGGAGCAAGATCCTCCCTCTCGGTCTAGAAATCAAGAGGATACACCTACAACTTGACCAACTGAGGCCAGCTCTTGCCAGGGCTTTGACGCAAAAGCTTTGTATGAGATCAGCCAGCTGTTTAAAAAGGAACTCCACCAGGCGGTATCTGAATTTTCTAAGCAACTACAAGATCTACCCCAAAGGGTTGATGAGATCGAAACCAAGACAGACAAGGTCATTACAACCCTGGACGCAGATCAAGCCTGTATAGATTCCAAAATAGAACTACTAGAATTAAAATTGGAAGACTTGGAGAATCGGTCCAGATGAGCCAATTTAAGACTAAGAGGTTTACCTGAACGCTTCACTGCACTAAAAGAAGCAGCACTAAATAGGTTTCAAGCCCTTCTTCCGCAGACCGATACAAATCTATTTAGGATGGACCGTATACACAGAGCTCTAACTAAACCTCGCAATATAAACTTACCCAGAGACATCATCCTTAAACTACACTATCCGGAAGCTCGGGATCTGATACTTTCAGCTGCCAGAAATTTTTCACCCATCCCAGGGACTGAGCCAGGGGTTTAAATCTTTGCTGACCTAGCCCCGTCTACTCTTGAAAGAAGGCGCCAGCACTGCCCCATCACCCTAGCACTTCAAAGAGCACAAATTCGCTCCAGATTGGGCTTTTCATTAATGCTCTCATTCTAAATTAAAGGCAGAGAGCATACCATTAGATCGCTAAGTGAAGGTCAGGAGGCCTCGAGATCATCTAATATTGTGATTGATATACCTCTTGAGCAAAGACCCCAGACTCCTCGATCTCAGAAACCATCGAGACTGAGAGATGCAACGGCAAAGAACCCGCCCTTCTGTGACCAGTGCGAAAGGACCTGTCTAAGGCAAGATATGCTCATTCCACTTTTACTGGGACTGAGTTTACACGTTTTAGTTGGGCAGTGTAGTGCCCTTAACCCCTTAATGACACGGCCTATTTTGGCGTTGAGGATCAAGCGATTTTTTGGTATTTTTCCCATCTCCATTTTTCGAAAACCATAACTTTTATTTTTCCGTGGACGCGGCCGTATAAGGGCTTGTTTTTGCGTGGCGATCTGTAGTTTTTATCGGTGCCACTTTTGGGTACATAGACAATATCGTAAAATTTTTTATTTTATTTTTTATGATAACAGGGAGAGAAAACGCATCAATTCTGCCATGGATTTCTTTTTCTTTTTTATACAGCGTTAATCATGCAGCATGACACTAAATTTTTTCTGCGGGTCAGTATGGTTACAACGATACTAAAATTGTTATTTTAGGTTTTTACACTTTTTTGCAATAAAACCCTTTTTTTTGGAAATTTTTTTTCTCTATAGCTGCATTCAAAGTCATGTAACGTTTTTATTTTTCTATGTACAGAGCTCATTAAGGGCTTATTTTTTGCGAGACGAGCTGTAGTTTTTATTGGTACCATTTTGTGGAATGTACGGCTTTTTTGATCACTTTTATTGCATTTTTTGGGAGGCAAAATGCTAAAAATTAGCATTTTGCCTCTGTTTAGCGGTTTAACGCTTTTTGTCGTACAAAATAAAAAAAAGAGTGTTCAACTTCTTGTACACGTCGTTACGGACGCGTCAATACCCAATATGTGGGGGTTTTAATTTTTTTCCCTTTTTTATGCTATTAGAGAAAGCATAAAAAAGCATTTTTCTTTTTACACTTTTTTTTTACACTATTTGAGTCCCTCTGAGGGACCTGCAGCACTATGCCTATGATCGCTGTCATAAGGCATGGCAAAGCTACTGCTCTGCCATGCCTTATCGCTTGTACAGCGATTATAGGCACATGCAATACAGGACGCCAGTGTCTGGCGTCCTGTTGCCATGGTGACAGGCCGGGCTCTCGCGATGACATCGCGAGAGCCGGCCGGAGACACAGAGGGAGCGCGATCCCTTTGTGATCTTTCCCTGCCACGATCTACTTAGATTGCGGCAGGTAAGGGGGTTAACAGCGGGGGGCGCATCTCCGATGCCCCCCCGCTGTTGCAGCGGGACGCCGGCTGTGACTGACAGCCAGCTCCCGCTGCGGGATAGCGAGGGATCTTATGTGATCTCGCGCTATCCCCAGGATGTACCAGTACGTCCTGTTGCGGGAAGTACCAGGCTCCCAGGACGTACCGGTACGTCCTGGAGTGGGAAGGGGTTAAGCCATGGGGACACCATGTTTTCCCTCACAATTGCAACTTAAAATGATGCACTATATGCGTCAACTTCTCACCCTAATAACCTACCTGTTTTTTTTTTTTCTATAACCGTTTTTTTTACCCACCTCCCTTAGTTAGGTACAACCATTCAAAAAGTCGGTGCTGGTTTAGCCCAGTTAAGTACATAACATTGTCATGTCTCCATGTAGTTGGGATGGGTGCTCCAAATCTACCTGGTCCAAAAGTTAGATTGGCATACATATATATTCCCCATGTGTACAGTCATAAGTCACAATGTAAGAGGATTTAACTCTCCGATCAAGCGTAGGAAGGCCTTCCTTGACTATGAGCAGCACAGACCTGACATCATTTACATTTAAGAGTCTCACTTCTCACAAGATTCCCACCCAAAACACTTTCATTCTTGGTACCAATCCCACTATCATTCTCTGTTCGCCACAAAGAGGGGAGTGTCGCTTTTCATTCATAACTCCCTGCCATTTGCTGTAATGAAGGTCATAACAGATGCACAAGAGCGATGCTTAATACTAACAGGAGACCTGTATAATGAAAAACTGTATATTCAATACGTATGCCCCTAACATAATCACCTTTTTAATTCTTCTTGACTGTGTGATAACTTGTTACAGCTAGAATATTCCAGGCTGCTCTGGTGTGGAGATTCTAACTTCACCATCGATCCCACTATTGATTCCACATCCATTACGTCCCTAACAAGAACAAAAACCCAAACTTTAGAACTAGCCTCAGCATTCCAGACGCTCACATTGGTCGACACCTGGCGAGAGTTTAACCCTCCAAAAAAGGGATATATGTATTATTCCCCAGCTCATAGGCACCACTCCAGGTTGGATTGGATTCTTTCCAATCCCTCTTATCCTTCTCACGTCATATAATTTGTGCATGGTCTGACCATGATGCAGTGCTCTCAGAGTTCCTTTTTACACCTCGTACCCGCATTCCATATAATTGGAGGCTAAATGAATCTCTACTAACCAACCGAGAACTGGCTAACGCCATTCAACAGGAAATAGAAAAGTATTTTCAGCTTAATAGCCCTGAAACCACCTCTATGGACATTCGTTGGCTAGCACACAAAACAGTAATTCGGGGCACACTGATATCCATGGCCTCCCTCACAAAAAAAGGAAAGATTCCGGGCCCAGCAAAACTTAGAACATGAAATTATTAAACTACAACAAGCTTACATACAAAATCCCTCACTCCATTTACTTAAGGCCATCAAAGATTCCTAACTAAAATTAAATGCCATCTTAACCCATAAAACTGAAAAGGCACTAGCCTGGACACAAACCACATACTACCAGTATGCAAATAAGCCAGATCGCTTGCTAGCACGTAAACTTAGGGACAGACGAACACTCAATGCTATACATAAAATTCAAACCCGACCATGTACCCTGGCCTCTAACCCAGACAAAATATATCGTAGCTCCGCCCCGTCACGTGTGCCAATTCCAGCCAATCAGGAGGCTGGAATCTGCAATGGAACACACGGCCCGCGGTGCACCATGGGAGAAGGCCCGCGGTGCACCATGGGAGAAGACCGGCGGTGCACCATGGGAGAAGACCGGCGGTGCACCATGGGAGAAGACCGGCGGTGCACCATGGGAGAAGACCGGCGGTGCACCATGGGAGAAGACCGGCGGTGCACCATGGGAGAAGACCGGCGGTGCACCATGGGAGAAGACCGGCGGTGCACCATGGGAGAAGACCGGCGGTGCACCATGGGAGAAGACCGGCGGTGCACCATGGGAGAAGACCGGCGGTGCACCATGGGAGAAGACCCGCGGTGCACCATGGGAGAAGACCCGCGGTGCACCATGGGAGAAGACAGCAGTGCATCCCTGGGAAAGGACCGGCGGCCATCTTTGGGAGAAGATTTTTTTAAAGTCCTTATTTCATCGGATCGGTGTGTAGCAAGCGGTTTAAAAACCTTTTTAATTTGCTATTTTATGCCAGGGGGGGTGACAGGGGGAATGGGGTAAGGTAAAATTTTGAGGTTTGCCGTGAGACAACCCCTTTAATCTCCCTAGACCATCGGACTCCGCCCTCTCAGGCCTTAACCTGGATGTCACTTCAGAAGTGGAATGGGCGATCAAACGTCTCAAGAGAGGCAAAGCCCATGACCAGACGGTTACACTAGCCTTTATTATAAGAAATTCGCTTTTATACTAATGCCCCGAACGGTTGAATTATACAACCACATCCTACAAGGACAAATTCACCCAGACTTCCTACAAGCCCTCATAACAACCATACCAAAACCCAGCAAGAATCCTACAATCCAAACCATAGGCCCATCTCCCTCCTAAATATTGACCTCAAACTTCTCACGTCTATCATTGCCTCTAGGCTCAATAAACTCCTCCCTTGTTTGGTACACAGAGACCAAGTGGGGTTCATCCCAGGCAGACAGTCACCTGACAATATCTGCTAAATAATAAATCTAATCCACATAACACACCTCAAATAAACTCCATTAACAGTTCTCACCCTCGACAAACTATTAAAAGCTTTTTCTATCATGGTCTTACCTGCAACTTGTTCATCAAATGGGATTTGGTGGGCCTTTCCTAAACCTCATTACGGCCCTTCACTCTAAACCCACAGCATTTCTTAACATCTCCTCTACCAGTTCTATTCCTGTTAATATACTAAGGGGCACTAGACAGGGGTGCCCACTCTCTCCAGCCTTATTCGCATTGGCAATAGAACCCCTAGCTATATCTACATACAACACCACTAACATATGGGGGATTCCTGTGGAGTCGCAAAATTCAAAAATTAGCCTCTTTGCCGATTACCTCCTCTTGACGCTGACAAAACCTCTGACCTCTCTCCCCAATCTGTCGGTTTTGGGAAACTTTGAGAGGGCCCCTGGTCTTAAAAATAACCAATCAAAATCTGAAATTCTTCACTGTTCACGCCCCACATTCAAAAACTCACTGATATTAACTTCCAATTCCACATTTACCCCACCTTGGAATCAAATTAAGAAATATAGATTCTATATATACAGTAAGTGGAATTAGGAACCCCTTTTCCTGAAGCTTAAGCAAGATCTACTAAAGTGAGAATGTCCCTACCTATCCTGGATAGGCCGGATCCACAGTATCAAAATGGTGCTCTTACCAAGGATACTATACCTTTTAGAACAATCCCGGTCCCAGTCCCATATATCAGGTCATACATGCACTTCAAAAAAGAATCATGTCTTATTTGGTCACAAATGTAACCGGATACCAAAGAGCATCATGTTCCTCCACAAGACGTCGGTTGGTCTATCGGTCCCTAACCTCCTGAATTATTATAAGACAGCCCGTTTTGCCCAAATCACAATTTTGGCAGGTTTTAAGTCCCCTCTGTGGGTCGCCATAGAAAATATGCAATTACGTCCCCATAACTGGCAGACTCTGCTCTGGACCACGTTTACCCTACCAACTACTCTCCAAAATTCAGCTCCACTTTCATTCTTCACCATTTTGCTATGGCATCAGGTTCGATTCAAGCTGACTTCCCCTTCTGGTCCATCACCTTTGACTCCACTCCTGTCGAACCCAACTGTTCCTCCAGGACTAGATACCTTGAGCTTTTCCTGGTAGCAAATAAAATAACTACCCTAGATAACTTTCTGCTTCAGGTACGCCAACCTCACTATCCTCTTTCAGAAACCATTTCCAGCCACCCCCAACAGAATGGTGGAGAATAATTCAGGTATTCCACTTCTGGTCCTCCCTGGTCTCCCCAGAATCTAAGGTAGAGATAAATCCGCTAGAAGCACTTTTGAACTATTGTCCAATCTATCCAGGCACGTTGTCACATCTCTATTGTGCACTAAATAAAAAGCAACAAGATAAATTGCCTTACATAAGGCAATGTGAAGCAAACTTAAATGCTTTCTTATCCATAGAAAGATGGCGACACTGCAGTGAAAACCTAAGCAAAAACAGTTGGCAAGTTAGTCTTACTGAAACATCTTTAAAGGTGTTACACAGAGCCCATTTGGTGCCATCTCTCATACATGCTATTTATCCCGAGGTCTCCAATCTGTGCTTTAGGGGATGTGACAACATTGGATGGCATCTACACATCTGGTGGCATGTCCCATATCGCAGGCCTTCTGGAAAAAGGTTACTCATCTTATTTCTTCAGTCACAGGAGGTTTTCTTGGATTAGATCCGTACATATTGCTATTGGGTAATAAACCTAAAAAGATACGCAATGCCTCCTTTAAGCTTATCCAATTTATAACCATGACAGCTCGTACACACATTGCTTATTATTGGAGACAATCGCATCTACCCTTTAACCCCCTTATCACCCCAATTAACAGGACTCTTCTGAATGAGAGGTTGATTGCCATACGCCAGGACCAGATAGCACAATTTGAGTTGGTATGGGAACCCTGGATCACTTTTGTCAATATCCCTAATCTACATTACTACCTTCAACTCTAGCTTCTTTCTTCATCGACTAGTTGAACCTAAAGTGTATCATCAACGAGAGAGATAAACGATTGCATAATTTAAGAAAAGGAAAAAAATGTGTTTGCATATATATGTAAAATTCCACCATCCCGACTTGTGCCTGTATTGTGTTGTACTGCTATACCCCCCCCCCTTCCCATCCCTATACATTGTCGGTTATATAGCTGTACAAGTTTATACAAGTTTATAACAGTTTCTTGGAATCAATGGAATCTAAATATGCCAGTTATTCCTGTTGTGATGCCTATTTTTTTCCTCCCTGCGTGGGGTCTATGCGGCAGGAATGTTGCCAACAGTTTAGAATTACTTTCAATAAATACTTTTGAAACATAAAGGGGGATGCTGGTATAATTAGAAGTATAAATGTGGTACCCTCTTTAAAAATAGGTCCACAAGCTCCCACATGATTTTTCCATTAACGCCAATATTTTCAGGACAGTTGATGGAGATTTAGTTGTCGATCCCTGCACACACAAAAAAACCGCAAGTATAACCTGTCGTTACTGAAGTGGAGTGCGCGGTAATGTATTGTCCAGTGTAGGTATATGTTTGCTGGACACTTAACTCCAGGACATAGTCAGTAATGAATAAATTAAAGTTAAACGGGGTAAAATTTGCAACATCCAGATTGACGCCCAGAGTCGCTGTAAATGATGTGATGTAGGGCGAAAGTACGTGTGCATAATTCCACGCAGTCACTCAAAAAAAAAAACCTTTTGACTCACTGGTGGCATCGCTACCAGAACTTGGAGGTAGACAAAAAAAAAAAAAACCCAAATAAGTGGACAGGGATATATGGGGTAATTAGGGTATATGGGATGGTGATGGCGGGGTGATTTTTTTTCTGCATTTGACTCTATATGGCACATGTTTTTCCTCAGCTATTCTCCTGTCACTAATCTCTGACAGGAGAGAGATACGCCGGACTAGACGTGTGCCATATTTATTAAACAAATTACATGGATGGCTGGGATAGGTGTATCACATCCACCCATGTCAGCAGGAAGCAATCACTTTGGTCTCTACAGGTTACTAGGCCAAATGCCACTTTGGCATCGGCTTCTACTGCACATCCGCCGCCATTCTTTCCAGAGCATGCGCAGATCAGGGTGATACCCTGTACTTTAGGGGGGCTTGGGGGGACGTTGGGGGAGCATTTTTATCTCCCTTCTTGGATCCGATCCATGAGGGGAGATGAAATTTCACTTTCTAAAAACTTGTGTGATCAGGGACCCGGGGACCACTCACCACAGTCCCCGGTGGTATCTCCTGTCTTCCAGCTACCATCAGTAGCTGGGAGACAGGAAATTTTAAATTTCCCGCGCCGACCCGCTCTTCTGCGCATGCGCCACCACTTTTCCTTTGGCGCGCATGCGCAGAAGATGGCGGAGGGTCCGCTCTGGACCGAATCAACGGGGAGCCGCGAGCTGGACTTCCGTAAGCATTTTCAGCCCCCCTCATGGAAGCTTTTTGTGTGGAGCTGAAAGTCTAACTTTTTAAAAGCTTTAATGCAATCGCCGGCCCAGGATGACAGCTCCATGCTGTTGGCTATCTTGTCACCCCCAGTGCCCACGTGGCTTTAATCCCTGCAGTACACGTTTTTACATCCTCAGGGAATAAAGCTCACTTGGGCAGGACAAAAAAAGGCTATGGGCTGGTCACTAAGGGGTTAATCTCTTATACACCTCCATGGCAGAAAAAGTCCTCCACTGGACTCAAGCTACCCATTTCAGTCAGCCAAAAAACCCGACAAACTTTTGGCAGCAAGACTAAGGGCAAAAGAGGGAATCAATACAGTATATTCCATTGTAGTAGACATGAATTAGCGTAAATTGTCTTGATTTGTATAAACTAGATTTATTACACAGCTGTAGTAATTTAACTCTGTAGAGGCTAATGGCCACAATTTCATTATGGTATTTGCTGGACAATGGCATGGTCAAAGACGTGTGCTATAACGTTCGCCTAATGTAAAGCTCCTCTGCAGCCTCCTAAGGGTTAAAGGCACATTGCTATACTGAAGAACTATCCACTTTGGGCGTTTTCCCAGCCCACCCCCACCCTCAACTTCTGAGACAAAGAAGCTAGTTTTTGTCTGACCACATGTTGGAGACAAAGGCTGACTTGTACACTGGACCTGAGAGGGGTGTGGGGGGAGGGGTGTGGGATTCTATATGGTCCAACGAATGAAAACCTATATATTTTATCGATGTAATATGTTATACGCCCATAAATGGCAGGTATTATGAGTTTCAATAAACCTGAGGCTCTGAGCATTTTACGCCCAGATCCAGTTTAGACCTGAAACTTATAGCTTGTGTCTAACTGGTTATTGCAAGGTGTGTGCATGCCATACTACAAAATTAGGAAGCTGCAGAATACCCCAGAACCTGCTGGAGAAAATAGCATTCAGTACACAAAATTTGAAGAGGGCTCACCCACATTGAACCCAGATAAAATTGGCCAAACATTCTACAATTTTTACAGCACATTATATAAATACCACCCCACACAAAAAACCTCCATCTGCCACACTAGATCTAAAAAAAATCTCTCCCAAAAACCCCCACACATCAAACCACGCAACTTAACCAACAGATCACTGAAGAGGATGTGGAAGAAGCCATTAAAAACCTCAAATTAGGCAAAACCCCTGGCCTAGATGGACTGACAGGCCTCAACTACGAAAAAAATCATCACTTTACTCGTCAGTCCATTAACACACTTCTACAGTGATATACTATCTGAGAAAGATATTCCTGGGGAAATTTTTAAGCACCCACATAAGTTATCCCCTCAACCAAAGACCACACCTCTCCTAAAAACCATTGTTCAATTTCACTATTAAATCTGGATTATAAAATCCTTTGGCATACTGGCCACCCAACTTAAGTTTCCTTCCCTCTCTGATACATAAATAAAGTTCGCTTTATCCCAGTGCAACCAATTCCAGACAATATAAGAAAAATCCTCACTCATCAATGTCTCACAGCGACAGAAAATCCAACTAGTAGCCTTAGCTAAAGATATCGAAAAAGCTTTTAATAGTCTCTCCTGGGAATATCCTTTTGTGGTTTTAGAGTAAGATGGTATCCATGGAGCCTATGTCACAGCATTGCGGGCTCTATATTCTACCCCCCCCCCCCCCCCCTGCACAGCTTAAACTTCCTAGCTCTAAACCTCAGACAATATCTATACAAAGAGGTACAAGAAAAGGACGCCTCCTGCGCCCAGCTCTTTGCCTTGGCGATGAAGCCCCTGGCCTGTGTCAGAAACAACTTAAACATCTCCGGCTTTGAAGCAGAGAAACAAATTTAGTTTATTTGCAGACCATATCCTCCTCACCCTTACCAAGCCTCTCCTCTCCCCAAACCTAATGGCTACACTAGATGCTTTTGCTGATGAGTCAGGTCTAGTAGTTAATACACCGATAAAACAAAAGCTCTTTTGCCATAACATACTCATGCAGAAACTCAGTTTTCAAGCTCCCCCACATTACATTCCCTATTTAGGTATCAAATTCTCTTTCTCCTTAGAATCACTATATAAATAGAACTACTGTCCAACTATTTAGTACAATTAAAGTTGACATGAAGAAATGGGAACCCACCCTCTCCTGGGTAGGACAAAGTGTCAAAATGACAGTACCACCCACGCCTTCTCTACCCCTTTAGAGGTCTCCCCATTAATGTTACCAATGTCGGCCTATAGGAAATGCAACAGGCAATCTTCCATTTTATATGGAAACATATGAGACCCTGCATCAAACAAAAGTTATGCATTTCTACAAAAGGGTCAGAGACCTATCAGTAACTAATCTATGAAAATATTTAGTGGCAGCTCAACTGTCACAAATCCCTCCCCATGTCTGCTGGTCTAAGGGCTCCACTATGCATAGAAATAGAAACATCCCTTCCCAATCAACCTCAAGGCCATTTTTTGGGGATAAAAATGTAAACACTTCAGCCATTCAAAACTTATCACCTCTAACCTACCATCTCTTTCTAATCCGGAGGAGATGCAGATTCAAGTTCTCGCTGATGTCAAATCTTCCCCCTCTGCTACCAGTTATCCCCAATTAAGTATTTACATTAAGTTCTCAAGAAAATGGTTTCCTTTGGTGGCGAAGTAGAAGCCTAACTTTATTCCATTTCATACCACACTAGAGCTTCCTTCCACGACAACTTATAGATAAATTAAAGTTCCAGGCCATCTCTGGTTAGAATTTTTATAAATGAGGGTCATGTCCTAGCAGCTCATGGTGGACGTTTGTGCCTAGGGCTCCAGCATACCACAGCACAACCTGAGCCACTCAGCTCTTCCAGCAAGCAAATAAACAGCTCCACGGTCATACGCAGCTCACCTGAGCACGGGTGAGCAGGTTGAGGGGTCTGTCGCCCAGCTGTGCACCCGCTGTGGGGAGCCCGAGGTCCACCGCGGCCTACACCACCTGCAGCACTGAGGACAGTGGGAAGCGAGAGCTGCACTTCACCTACAGCAAGGCCTGAGCTCTACAGACTCCCACAGGAGGCCCTGCACTCCTCTCTGCAAGTGCCAGGAGCTCCAATGACCACACACGACCCAGGAAACCACAGCCCTCTGCCAGTGAGAGTGGGAGACACTCGCCTCACTCCTCTGCAGGCAGAGACTCCCCCGAGCACCAGAGAGATCCACTGATCCTTGGAGGACACACCTTCACAGCAGCGGCAAAGCAGCTGGATCTGAAGTGCCAAAGAAGAGACTGTACCAGCTCCCTGGGCGAGTCTCCTGCTGCTCTGCTACACCCCCACACAGCAGAGCCAGCAGCGCACACACCAGACTGCCAATATCCAGAACAGAGCCACAGCACACAGGCATGACAGGCTGCACTGTGCCTCACAAAGAAACCCCACTTCATCCCCAGCAGCCTGTCTGGCCATTAGTCACACAATAGCACTAACTACCTACAGTTGGCCCCATTCTACAAGCGGAGGACCGGACCCTCATAAGCTTTGTTTACAAGCCGAGGACCGGACCCTCATAAGCTTTGTTTACAAGCGGAGGACCGGACCCTCATAAGCTTTGTTTACAAGCGGAGGACCGGACCCTCATAAGCTTTGTTTACAAGCGGAGGACCGGACCCTCATAAGCTTTGTTTACAAGCGGAGGACCGGACCCTCATAAGCTTTGTTTACAAGCGGAGGACCGGACCCTCATAAGCTTTGTTTACAAGCGGAGGACCGGACCCTCATAAGCTTTGTTTACAAGCGGAGGACCGGACCCTCATAAGCTTTGTTTACAAGCGGAGGACCGGACCCTCATAAGCTTTGTTTACAAGCGGAGGACCGGACCCTCATAAGCTTTGTTTACAAGCGGAGGACCGGACCCTCATAAGCTTTGTTTACAAGCGGAGGACCGGACCCTCATAAGCTTTGTTTACAAGCGGAGGACCGGACCCTCATAAGCTTTGTTTACAAGCGGAGGACCGGACCCTCATAAGCTCTGTTTAAGGACACTGCAGTATAAGATCAGTGCAAAAAACATCTTCACCTCCAAGAGCTTGGATTACTACCTCAATCTGTACCACTAACCTTGGAAAGGGTCTGCAGTTGGGGTCCAACTGCAGCATATCCTGCTAGACGTATACTTTGTGGCCAGTACTAATATACCAAGAATAAAGTAAACCTACAAGTTTGTGCTTTTCCCCTCAAAAAAGTTAACACTTAACTGCAACCACTACCATATAATATACACCCAAGATAGTGTGTTATGCCCATAGTGTATTATGTAAGAGACTAGCTCAAACAAGGGCAATGTCATTTTGAAGCAAAACAAGCCCCCCGCAACAACGTGAAGCGGTCCTTACCCGGGAGAGATCTGAAAAACCTCACCATCTGCAAATCTGACCCAAGTACCTTACAGCTTATCCACTACTGGTGCAGTGACCATGAGCCGCATACAATCCAAAAGAGGAAAGCACAGCCAGAACTCACAACAAGTAACTAAAAAGTCAGCAAAGCTGCAGTTGACCAGTATCCCCTCAAATGAATTATCCAACTCCTCAATGGAGGTTCTGCAATTTTCCTCCAACACTAATGTAGAGAACCCCAACTACAAAGTTTCAGATGGCATCACCCCCACTCTCCCAGAAAACCTTCTAGCCCAGATACAAATACTATTGCAGACGGAAATTTCTTCTGAAATTGCGACTAAATTATCCAATGAATTCCGGGACCTTAGCCAGAGAATAGCCCTATAAGACAGAATACAACTATGGTGGCATTGTCTAGACTCCCGCGAGATAGAAATAGAACTCCATGAGGAGATATAATTACTCCATGACAGATTAGAAGATGTGGAAAATTGGGCACAGAGACAATCTACGCATCCGAGGGGTCCCCGAATCAGATCTCCAATCGACGGTGACTGCATTATTTCAGGAACTTTGCCCGAATATTCCAAATGGAACGTGAACTGGATAGAGTTCATAGAGCTTTGCATAAACAAAACCCATATGGTCCCCCTAGGTACGTTGTGCTAAAACAACTTCCACCGCACTCAAGAGCAATTGATGCGAACAGCACGGACCTCCCACGAGCTAACATTTCAGGGCTTTGAGTACCGGCTGTTCCCCAACCTGGCACCAGCGACACTATTTAAGAGGAGAGCCCTCAAGCCATACTCAATGATCCCGCAACAGGAAAGAAAAATCCAATACAGGTGGGGCTTCCCATTTAAGCTAATGTTCTCTTCCCAGGACAAGGTGCACACTATTCTATCCCCCGAGGGTGCCGGCTGCAGCTTTGAGGAGCTACAACTGCAGAAAACTCCACCTCAAGTTCTGCTACTTCACCTATCCCCTCGTCATTTCCTAAATCTACACCTGAAACCGAGCAGCCAAGAAGAGCAGAAGCAGGGCTCCATCAATCCAGCTGAGGCAAAAACAGACGATAACTGCCAGTGTTGGCCCCCCCAAAAGCCACCGCAGGCCACTCTAGCCCTCCCTGACCGGGTGGGTGTCCACAGAGCCGCATCTTTGGCCACCCGACAGCTACTACCTGCGGCCGGCTTTGAGGCGCTGGGGCCTAGGTGTATCCTCCCTGCAGACTTAGACCTCCTGCGCAAGCCTGTAGTCTCCAAGCCTTCCCACATACCTTTCTGAGGCAGAGACTGCTCCTGCTCCTCTGCGCTGGAGTGAGAGGATCTCCTCAGCATCACTTGAGGCCCCCGCTGCGTCTGGACTCCAGCCAGCGGCGCTGCTGACAGCCGACAGGAAGGGGCTTTCCCTGCACAGTGAGCTGCTGGACGCTTTTTTGAAAAGAGCAGGGACGGCAATAAGTTTAGCACTGCCTACCCCCTCACCAGAGACTGTTTCAGCCGCTTGGGAAACGCCGATGATTGGGGTAAGTGGGCTCCCTGAACACGAAGCATCCGCCATTTTGACAGGGAACGCTAATAGGCGGGCTTTCCCCTGCAGCTGAAGAGGAGAGCTGTGAGTACAGAAGAGGATCACAGCAGAAGTAAAGGCTTCTTAACATCCAAGCCACATTACATCTGCAGCCCTCCTCTCTCCCCAAGTGCATGCAGCTTAATCGACTCCATTGTGGAGTGGACATTCCAGAGCCTTCATTTTGGGATTTACATAATAGGGCTGCTTCCCTGGAGTGGCTTATCAGTCCCTTGTTTGTGCCACTCTGCTGCCACCTGGTGGCTACAGTTATATTCCAACATACTATTGCTGTTATACCACAGCAAAGCTTCAACTGCAGCGCATAATTTCAGAAACACACTCGCTGGACCTAACAATTAACTCAGCAAGTTATAAAACCAGCTACAGATCCGTTACCGGTCATACTCTTCAGCGACCTAGATTCAGCTGCTATCGGATACCGCCCAGTGGCAAAATTTGTAACCCTACAATAGAGCTTTACCTACAGTATTTGTCTCATTGTATCTGACAGTTAACTGAACAGTTCAGTACGGGATACGGCTATCAATCGCCTGCCCGCCACCTGTTGGACCGCTATCTGCTTTTGGCCTATCATAATCCTTTGTCAACTAGATAATCATTTAAATTGAGAGCCTACTACGCTCAAGTGAACACATGACTATTCTCTTGACTTACTTTAACTGACCAACTATTACAGGACATAATCTACAGATCTGTATCCACCACATAAACTAGTGGCCTAGGCTCCGCCGCCCTCTGAATCTGCTACAGCCGACATTTGGCTGCATGGGTGACCACATGGCCTTAATGTAGCTACACTTGCGTCCGATGCCTGATAGAGAATAATAACCCAAAGAGATCCCTACTTCCCCCCTGCCTTTTCTACCTACTTTTTTTTATTAAATTACATCGAAATTATGCGTCCTAATACAAAAGAGGGAAAGAGCGATCAACCTCAGACAATGTCCAAGCGGTCTTCAAGACATATGCCACCCCTGTCCGCTTCAGACGAGTCGTCTCGTTCATCAATGGAAGGCAACTCAGCTGCCTAGTTCTTCACACTTGCAGACCTACCCAATCCAGATACTATCGCAGCTATATCTGACTCTTATGCCTCAAGTACAATCTATACTAAAGAAAAAAAAGCTTACAAATCTCAGACATTACATCTAAGCTTACTAAAGAGATTCGAGACCTCAGCTACCGAACGGCGGCATTGGAAGACCGCATGGATAATGCAACAACTGTCCTCAAGTCCCATGAGAAAAAGTTGGAGCAGCTGCACGAAAAAATTTTGATCCTCCACGACAAATTGGAGGACGCTGAAAATAGAGCCCGTAGGGACAACCTACGAATTTGCGCTCTTCCTGAATCCATCCAAGACCTCCATTTAACCACAACAGCCTTGTTCTAGGAACTCTGTCCCAACATCCCTATAGAGAGGCTGGAGATGGATAGGGTCCATAGGGCACTGCGAGACTGTAAACCAGGAGGTCCCCCGAAAAAAATTGTTCTTAAAATGCAGCGCGATTCCCTTCTAAGTTGTTTTCAAGGACATGAATATCAACACTAGCAAAAAGAGCCCTCAAGCCTTACTTAGGGATCCTGCAGCACAAATGAATACAATATAGGGGGCGTTCCCATTCCGACTAAGATTCACCTTCCACGACAGAGCTCACACCATTCTATCCAAGGAGGGTGCGCGACGCTGCTTCAAGGATCTACAATTTCCACAACCTGCTCAGGAGTTGGACTCCAACTAATTCGCAGCCCCCTCGATCACCCAGGAGAATGGATGAGAACAGAGCCACGAATAAAAACAAAATTTACCCTTACTCAGGATGCATCGTACCATCTCCTTTACAATTTTCCTCCTGAAACTTTCCTGATAAAAACTAGAGCGGTCTTGACTTACCTGACAAACCCTCAAGAGAATGTATACAATGCCTAACTCTTTCTTTACAGGGACTCATGGTGGGACTTTGTCATCCAAGTATGGGGTCCTCCCTATAGTCCCATAAAACGCTGCACTGTCAGGGGTATATGATGCCCCTTTTATACAGGACAATCGCCACTACGTGGATCACATTCACTCTTGCAAATCTAGTCTACTGTCCTGCAAGTATACTCTGTTACGGTTATGATTGTACTTGACTCATAAGGGTCGATATCGGGTCCCCCGCGAAAGACAACTGTTGTTCAGTTTCAGTTGTAGGCCTACTACTAGGTTGTAGCAGAAGGTTAGATTTTTGGCTTTCACCGATTGTAGACTATCATTTGTTAACCACTGCTGTAGGCAATAATTTTCTTTTTTCCTTTCTCTTCATCTTCTTTCTCCCATTTATCCCTCCCTCGTAATATCCTTCCCTTTTCTTCTCTCATTCGCCCAAATTAGGGGTCTCCTTATTTGCATCTTCTGATAATTCTCGGTTCCTTTTTGGCACCTTCGCAGTGTGCCGTTACCGACATGTCTACTATGGCAGCCTCTCTTGTACTTGTCTTACTGACAACGCCATCTTATTTATCTTATTTTGTTGTCCATTCTTGGTGGACCTGCCCGGTGGTTTCCATGCTCTAAAGGACGGTGACCAGACTCATCTCCAGGGTGCTGGGTAAGATGCTTCATCTTGCCCAGTCTATCTGTTTTTTGGTAGACAAGCCTTCGAGCTTCAACAACCAACATCAAAAGCTCTCGCAAAAGCTATGTATGGCGACTAAAATCTTTACTGCATCCCAATGGCTGAAGCCCACTCTCTCCCTAGAACCAATTATTGCTAGAGTATCAAGAATGATGCACTACGAAAAGTTGCCAGCCATAAGGGAAGACAACATGGAGCTCTTCCTGAAGACCTGGAAGCCCTGGGCAGATTACCTAGACCTACCCGGCCTAGCTAGGCCCCTTACCGCCCGAGACAGTGTTAAGAATGACCCCCTCTGCTCCCCCCCGCAAAAAAAAAAAGATAATCAAACACCCCGAATACATATTGAAATGGTAAATGGAGGGGAACTGGGAGAGGACGAGGACAGAAGATATAGGACTACATAACACTGGGGAGACAAGGACAACTCACACCACATGTAGAAGCAAATGAAATGGATGGAGGAGGGGGGGAGAAATGCATGCAAACAAGCTAACCTAGTAGACAGTACCAAACAGCGTGGACTCTTACTTGTTATGCACTTTCATATTTATACTTTCTATTTTATTACCTGCTTGTTTCCACTTTATTTTCTGTTTCTCTTTTCCTCTGTCACATTCTCGTACATTTTATTGTTCGTCAATGCTCAAACCGATATATGTTTGGGATTCAGTAAAGCAGACTGTAATGTTAATTTAAAAAATTTTAATAAAATACTTTAATATAAGTCAGTTGCTAAGCCAAAAGCTCCAGCGGAGCTCTCCCCCACTCAAATATCCAAGGCTATACACTGTTGGACAGACTCCGATGGGCAATATTCGGGTGTCGGAGGGGAGCGGACCTATGCCGACATCCACGGAGGGGCAGCTGCGGTCCCCGACAGAAGTGACGGCTCCCCGGCAGGGCGGGGAGCTTGGAGATAAATCCCCTGGAGATAGTGACCATTATGGGGAGAGGAGACGGGGCACAGAGAAAACATACGGCAATGCAGCCTACGGAACCACGACAGGTCCTGATGGTTGGGGCGACTAATCCCTCTGCTCTCCCAGTCAGCAGAGAGCCTAAGGGACAGGATCTTACAGATTTTCTTCAGCCCACGGAGGAGAATCGGGAAGCAGGGGGAGAACAGCTGCCGGCAGCATAGTTTAGCACAGTGCAGCAGGAGGATTCCCTGTTCTCCCTGCTCAGTCCAGAATTTAGGGACTGGGACAATACGCCCAGCTCAGGGCTTGCTGGAGGGTCTCAGGTGGTGGGAGCCGGGTGTGTGGAAAGTGACTGGGAACCAGGGAGCGATCCTAATTCAATAGTCCCTGAGGAGCTGCCACAAATTCCGGCAGTAAGGAAAAAATTGCTTTCATCTATTCCACTAATATCAGACACCAATAATACTGTATCACTAGATCAGCCCCTTGTAATAAGAAAGTTACAAACCGAACATCAACCTCTCGATGTGGACTGGATGCCTAGAGAACCCCAAATAGACATTCCACTACAAACATCTCCTAATCCAAAAACAGCTACTAATACAGATCATATTGCCCCTCTTCAATCCTGCAACTCACCAGCCTCAGAAAATTTCATTAAGAATATTGTATTGGCTCTGAGAGACACACTTCAAGCAGACATGAAAGCCACGTCCACTTCTGTTAATTTCACTGTGCAGGACTTGGTTAAGAGTCGATCACACAGAAACAAAAACAGGCGAATTAGTCAAATCGCATAATGAGTTAAGCGACTCCCATTACACACTTGAAGTACAATATCTAAAAAGCAAACTAGCAGATCTGGAGGATCGGGGAAGAAATAATGTGAAATTACGTGGAGTCCCTGAATCTGTTCCCGTTTCGGAAATGCAGGACTATGTTAAACAATGTATAAGAAAAATTCTCCTTGATACACCCTCTCAGTATTTAATTATCGACAGAGCGCAAGGACTACCAAAACCAAACTTCCTTTTAGACAATACCACGCGACGTAATCGCACGCATTGTTCCCATTTAAAAAATTCCCTCATGTTGGCAGTAAGGAATTTTGACCGTCTTCCAAACCCCTATACGGACATACAACTATTTACAGACCTGTCACAAACTACAATCCAAGCGAGACGCTCTTTTGCAACGATCACTAACTCTGAGACAGGCTGGCATTAAATGAAAATGGGGTTTCCCTACGACGTAGATCAACAAAGACTGATCCCTTCACACTATTCATAAACTAGACTCTGTAGAGGATATTCTTAAATCCTGGGGAATACCTTAACCCCTTAGTGACCAAGCCTGTTTGCGCCTTAATGACCAGGCCAAATTTTGCAAATCTGACATGTGTCACTTTAACATGGAAAAACACCAGAAAGCTTTTGCATATCCAAGCGATTCTGACATTGGTTTTTCGCCACATGTTGTGCTTCATTTAGGCGGAAAAAATAGACCGATAGAAATTGTGTTTATTTATTAAAAGCGCCAAAATTGGGAAAAATTTTTCACATTTCCAACTGCAATATCTTAAAAATGTGCAAACATAATATAGAAATTTTTGCTAAGATTTATATTTCCACCCGTTTACTTTGGGCGCACATTGGAAAAACTTTTTTTTTTAACCATTTAGGAGACGTACAAACTTAACATTACTTTTTAGCATTTTGAGGAACACTTTGTTTTCCTATACCAAGCCAAGATTGGAAAGGCTCATGAGTGTCAGAATAATAGATACCCCCCCAAATGACCTCATTTTAAAAACTACACCCCTTAGTGTATTCACTGAGGGGTGTCATGAGTATTTTGACCCCACAGTTTTTTTTCAGGAATTAATTCAATTTAGAGGAGAAAAAGTAAAATTTCATATTTTTGCAAATCTGTCATTTTAAAGACACATTTTTTTCCTATAGTTTACATGAAAATGAGGATTTACACCCCAAAATGGATACCCCTGTTTCTCCCGTGTTCAGAAATATACCCATTGTGGCCCTAATGTTATATCTGAGTCCACAACAGGGCCCAAAATAAAAGTAGTAGTCAGTGTCTTTCAAAACAGAAATTTTGCTTGAAGTCCTTTTAGGCCCCATAGCACACATGTAGAGTTCTTGAGCGCCCAAAACCATAGAAAACCCCCACAAATGACCCCATTTTGAAAACTAGACCTTTTCAGGAATTTATCTAGGGGTGTACTGCATATTTTGACCCCACAGTTTTTGAATGAATTCAAACCAAGCAAAAGGAAAAAATTGTGATTTTCGTTTTTTCGGCAATTCTGTCATTGTAAAAACAGCTTTTTTTGTACAGCACACATATGAAGGAAGACTTGCACCCAAAAATGGATACCCCTGTTTGTCCTGTGTTCAGAGACATACCCATTGTGGCCCTAATCTTATGTCTGGATACACAACAGAGCCCAAAATGAAAGGAGCGACCGGTGGCTTTCGGAACACAAATTTTGCTTGAAGTCCTTTTAGGCACCAATTGCCCACTTGTAGAGTTCTTGAGCGCCCAAAACCATATAGAACCCCCACAAATGACCCCATTTTGAAAACTAGACCCCTTAACGAATTTATCTAGGGATGTACTGCATATTTTGACCCCACAGTTTTTGAATAAATTCAAGCAAAGCAAAAGGAAAAAAATAGGATTTTCATTTTTTTGGGCTATTGTGTCAATTTAAAATCAGTTTTTCTTGTACAGCACACATATAAATGAAGGCTTTCACCCCAAAATGGATACCCCTGTTTGTCCCGTGTTCAGAAACATACCCATTGTGCCCCTAATAGACTTACAGGACCCATGGCTAGGCCTACAATGAAAGGAATACCCGTTGGATTTCAGGGTACCACTGAATAAATTTCAGGCCCCATTGCCCACTTAGAGCCATTGAGCGGCCAAAACTATAAAGAACCCCCTCAAATGACCCCATTTTGAAAACTAGACCCCTTAACGAATTCATCTAGGGGTGTACTGCATATTTTGACCCCACAGTATTTGAATGAATCTAAGCAAAGCAGAAGAAAAAGTTACGATTTTCAATTTTTTTGGCAATTTTTTCAATTTAAAAACTTTTTTTGTACAGTGTACATAGGAATGAAGACGGTCACCCCAAAATGGACACCCCCGTTTGTCCCGAGTTCAGAAACATACCCATTGTGGCCCTAATCTACTTACAGGACGCATGGCAAGGCCTATAAAGGACGGAACACCTGTTGGATTTTAGGGCACAACTGAACAAATTCCAGGCCCCATTGCTTATTTGTACAGAATAAAGATTGACTCCCTAAACCCCCCCCCCCCCTCCGCGCCCTTTTTGGCGTTCGCAAATCTTAGATAAAAGTAAAAATGTGAACTGTGTAGTATTTCCGAAGACAGGGGTAATTACGGAGGCTGGTTGGAATGGGCCCATGGGGCAATAAAACCGGGTATCCCCCCCCCCCTCCTCTCATGCTTTTTGGGGGTATTTCGTGACCTCAGTGGTGGGTATGGGGTGTAAAAAGTGGCGTTCCGTGAGTCTCCGTAAGCTTGATGAGGTGCGGTGGTCTCACACAGAAGGCGCTCAACAAGGTGCTCCTGGAACTGCAGGAAGGCGAGCGTTCCCGGGGCTTCTTGTAAAATACGTATCACAGGTAGCTGTCTGAATAACGCCGGGCTCACGCGGGTGCAGGCGGAATCGGCTTGCAGAGGCCCACAGCGGATCCCATCTGTGAGCCCGGCTGTGACCCTGCGTACGGCTGCGTAATGTACTGCGCATAACTGCCTACTCACACAGGCGGTCATGCACAGTACACCTTTTTTTGTATTTCCCGCACCGTCGCTTAGCGATGACGGGGGTACCCGCAGCCCGTATACAACGTAGTTGCGTATGGGCTGCGGGTATATCCACGACCATGGAGCACAATGGGCTCTACGTTGCAAATATCCGCAGTAAAATAGAACCTGCTGCGTTCTCTTTTCTGCGAGTGGATTACGCAATTCCGACCCGCTAATGTGAGCGGAATTGTGTAATCCAATGCGATTGATCTGCGTAATACCGTGGATCAGACGCATGCAGAATCCGTAATTCCTATGCGGTCATGTGAGACCGGCCTAAGGTAGATCGCTACCTTTTTATCACGTGACCGAGGACCGTTCAACGAGGCCACCCGTCACTGCTCCAGGCTCTCTGTGACCGTTGGTCGCTGGGAGCAAGGAGATTTTAAATTTCCTGGGCTCCCTAACTGCTGCGCATGTGTCCGGCTTTTTGCCGGCAATCGCATGTGCAGAATTCGGGAAGGTCCACGGAGGAAGATCGCGTCGGGGTTCAAATACGCAGGCCTCCGGTACAAAGTTTCATCTCCTCTCACCGATCGCATCAGTGAGGGGAGATGAAACTTCAAATTTTTTTTTTTACTTTTACGTGATCGCCATTATTGGATAATGGTGAACACGTGACCAGGAACCGCTCACTGCGGACCCCCATTAAATCTCCATGCTCTTGGCTACGTTTTGTAGCCAGGAGCAGGGAGAATTTAAATTATCCTGGCAATCCACAGCTTTTGCGCATGCGCCCACCATTTTGGCGACAGGCGCGTGTGCAGAAGCTGTGGTAAGGTCCGCGGATAAATCTGGGGGCCTTAGGTACGTACTTTCATCCTCCCTCACGGATATGATCCATGAGGGGAGATGAAACGTACGCTTTTTAAACTTTTAAAAACTTTTTTTTACTTTTTTTTTTTTTTACTTTACACTTTTTTTTCACTTTACATGATCACTGTCATCCATTGGATGACAGTGATCATGTCCCCAGTGACATCCCTCTGCTCTTGGCTACACATGGCAGCCAGGAGCAGAGGGATTTTAAATTTCCCGGGGCTCGAGCCTGTCTGCGCACGCGCCCGATGTCAATCATCGGGCGCGCATGCACAGACGGGGATTCGGGTCCCGGGACACCGCTGAGGACTGGGGGGTGAGTATTTTCACCTCCCCTCATGGATCCGATCCATGAGGGGAGGTGAAACTGACTTTTTTTAAACTTTTTTTTTTAACTTTTTCGCGATCGCCGCTATCCATTGGATAACGACGATCGCGGTACTGGGGACCGCTCACCACAGTCCCAGCTGACATCTCCTGCCTCCCGGCTACCTACAGGAGCCGGGAGCCAGGAGATTTTAAATCTCCCGCGCCGCCGGGCCTTCTGCGCATGCGGCTGACGTAATGCCGCCTGGCGCGCATGCGCAGACGACCGGCTTCGGGCCCCGGAGCGGCAGGAGAGCAGGGAGCAGCGTGCCGGACCTGGGTGAGTAATTTCAGCTGCTCTGATGGATCCGATCCATCAGAGCAGCTGAATCTTTAACTTGTGTACTTTTATTTACTTTTTTTGCGATCGGCGCTATCCATTGCATAGCGCCGATCGCAATGCCGGGGGGGGGAGGGGTGTCCGAACAGCCCGGGATGACAGCTCCATGCTGTCAGCTACCTGCGGACACCGACAGCATGGAGCTGTCACGTCCACAGCCCGAGGGGCATTATTCTCTGCAGGAAGCATGTTTTTACGTCCTCAGAGAATAAAGCCCACTTCGGGAGGACGTAAAAACACTATGGGCTGGTCGTTAAGGGGTTAATCTACTATGCCTAGGAAAAGAACTTCCATCCCAAAAAAACAAAGACAAGAGTGGACACACAAGAACACTCGCTGACTTAAAGGGGCTGTCCCACGAAAGCAAGTGGGGTTATACACTTCTGTATGGCCATATTAATGCACTTTGTCATATACATCGTGCATTAAATATTTGCCATACCGAAGTTATACACTTACCCCCTCCGGTGCTGGCGTCCCCGTCTCCATGGTGACGATCAAACTTCTCTGGTCGCACCAACAGTCGGGCTTGCGCAGAGAGGAATCATTTTCTGGATGGTCCAGGCTCACAAGCTGCGTCCTGGCTCCTCCTCCTTAGCGTCATCGCGTAGCTCCGCCTCGTCACATGGTGCCGATCATCCAATGAGGTGGCTGCAATCGGCAGTGGAACGCAGACAGCATTAGAACATCCACAGTGCACCATGGGAGAAGCCCCGTGGTGCACTGTGGGAGAAGACCAGCGGCAGCCATCTTGGACAGAAGATTTTTTAAAGTTGCTGAACGGGGATTCAGGTAAGGGAAATTTTTTATTTTTTTTTTAATAACACATGTCAGCGGTTTTCCTTTACAGGTACTGGGGGACTAGGAAAAGAAATTTTTTTATCTTTCGGCGCAGGACAACCCCTTTAAACTTCTTTAACATAAAAAATGGGTGAAGACCATCCCTAATAGACTTTCCATGCTCTCTAATACAGGTCGCATCTTCAAAATATTGCACTAATTTTATGGAGGCCTGCAGCCTCACGCGCTAGCCCCAGGAGGCCCTGGCCCTTTGCCGGACTCCTTTTGTTGGTGGGAGCGCTCGATCGTGTACCAAATGTTTTATTGTTAATTGGAACTGTTGGTTATTTCTTTCTAGTTAAAATTTGTAACCTTTTGTTCTCAAGGACTTTGAACCGGATGCTCCTTAATCACCATCTATTTTTTCTAAATTCAAATGTCAGTGAACATCTCTCCTAATGTATATGGTCTTAATTCCCCTTATAGAAGGAAAGCTGTGTGAAAAGATGCATTGAGACAGAGCCGATATTGTATGTTTGCAGGAAAACCCACTTCATGGCCTCCGCACCACCTAAAATGTCTCATTTCAAGTATCCTTTAATATTATTATCAATGCTGAAAGGAAACATGCCGGAGTAATGATAGCCATTAAAGGAGATGTCTCGAGGAAGCAGTTAAATTTTTTTTTTGCCCAGTCCCCCCCATTAAGCATACATAACTAAGCCCCCCTGTAAATGACATTTCTAGCTGGTTCGTACTTACCGTTCCAGCGTTTCAGCAACTTATAAAAGTTTCCTCAAGATGGCCGCCGGCTCTTTCCCCGTCGCTCGCTGCAGCCAGACGTGCGCGCTCCCGAGACGCCGCCAGCTGTGTCTCCATGGCAACCGGACGCATCGCAGCCGCCGACCAGACGCCCCGCAGCCGCCGACCAGACGCCCACCGCCAGGCAGCAGGTAACCGGCGCTAGCCCCCGGCTCCCCAGCGCTAGACCCTCAGCCCAGGTGAAGGCCCCGGAGCCTAGCGGCAGCCCCCCCCGGCCTAGCGACAGCCCCCCCATCGCAGCGACAGCCCCCCCCCGGCCTAGCGACAGCCCCCCCATCGCAGCGACAGCCCCCCCCCGGCCTAGCGACAGCCCCCCCATCGCAGCGACAGCCCCCCCATCGCAGCGACAGCCCCCCCCGGCCTAGCGACAGCCCCCCCATCGCAGCGACAGCCCCCCCATCGCAGCGACAGCCCCCCCATCGCAGCGACAGCCCCCCCATCGCAGCGACAGCCCCCCCATCGCAGCGACAGCCCCCCCATCGCAGCGACAGCCCCCCCATCGCAGCGACAGCCCCCCCGGCCTAGCGCTAGTTCCCCCATCACAGCGGCAGCCCCCCCCCGGCGCAGCGACAGCCCCCCCCCGGCGCAGCGACAGCCCCCCCGGCGCAGCGACAGCCCCCCCGGCGCAGCGACAGCCCCCCCGACAAATCACTTCCCTGGGAGGCTTCTCGGGGCTGCTGGGCTGGGCTGGGCTTCTCCGCTGGGCAGCTCCACTTTCTGCACCTTCCTCTAACAGAGGATGGTACAGAATGGCCGCTGCAGCGCGCTCCCGAGCAGTGACACCCCGTCTGCGCATGCGCAGAAGAGCTGTAGCGGGGAGCACACTGAAGCGGCTCGTGCTGAATGGAGAAGACCGGACTGCGCAAGCGCGTCTAAAAAAGCAAGCTGCCAGCGAATTTAGACGGAACCATGGAGTCGAGGACGCTAGCAACGGAGCAGGTAAGTGGAATAACTTCTGTATGGCTCATATTTAATGCACAATGTACATTACAAAGTGCATTAATATGGCCATACGGAAGTGTATAACCCCACTTGGTTTCGCGAGACCACCCCTTTAAAGACTCCCTAAATTTTTCACAAGTGGAACAGATCATGGACCCAAAAGGACGTTATATAGTCCTCCTGTATTGACTATCCCATTAACACTAGTGAACATCTATATCCCAAACGCCAAACAAACAGATAAAAAAGGTGCGGCGATCAGGAGGTAATGTGGTTATGTGTGGGGACTTAAAACGCAATTCCTGACAAAGAATTGGATTCCACCGGGAGCAGTACTAGATCAAGCCCTACGTTAAATAAATGGCTTAAAGGAGATGTCCCGAGGCAGCAAGTGGGTCTATACACTTCTGTATGGCCATAATAATGCACTTTGTAATGTACATTGTGCATTAATTATGAGCCATACAGAAGTTATAAAAAGTTTTATACTTACCTGCTCCGTTGCTGGCGTCCTCGTCTCCATGGTGCCGACTAATTTTCGCCCTCCGATGGCCAAATTAGCCGCGCTTGCGCAGTCCAGGTCTTCTGCTCTTCTCTATGGGGCTCCGTGTAGCTCCGCCCCGTCACGTGCCGATTCCAGCCAATCAGGAGGCTGGAATCGGCAATGGACCGCACAGAAGCCCTGCGGTCCATGAAGATAGAGGATCCCGGCGGCCATCTTCAGCAGGTGAGTATGAAGACGCCGGACCGCCGGGATTCAGGTAAGCGCTGTGCGGGTGGTTTTTTTAACCCCTGCATCGGGGTTGTCTCGCGCCGAACGGGGGGGGGGTTTAAAAAAAAAAAAACCCGTTTCGGCGCGGGACATCTCCTTTAAAGATAAAGCCTTATGATACTTTCAGGTGCAAAAATGCATCTGCCCGTGAATTTTTTTTCCTATTCGGCTCGACATAATACTTTTACAATGATCGATCTTTGCCTAGTAAATAGAGCATTTCTCCCCGGCGTTTCTTCTGCTCAATTGGGTACTGCATCTTGGTCAGATTACGCACCTTGCATTACTTCTCTGGTGTTAAACTCATTCCAATCCCCTCGCCGAACCTGGATCATCAACTCCTTTCTAATTAAAATCCCTAAATACAGGAAAATAATCTTGAGCGAACTTTAAGATTAATTCAGTTGGAATGATACAGAAGATTCTGATCCAATGAACATATGGCTAGCTCATAAAGCGTATATACGAGGTATACTTATCAAACTGGGCTGCCATTCTAAAAATCAAAAAGCACTTACAATAGATAAACTTATCAAAGAAATTAAAGAGGAAATTAAATTAAGGTTAACCCCATCGGATCTAACGAATTAACAGTTCTTTACCGCAAGAAGAATTCCGAAATCTTTTGCTTAGTGACTTTGATAGGGAATTGACCAAAGCTAAAACCACCAGTTACGCCTTTATTGAAAAACCATCCAAAAGGCTCGCAAATCAAATCAAGAAGAGGGAAGAAAGGACAAAAATCTTTTTGTTTGGGACCCAGGAGGTTAAATTCTCACATCCTGAACAAACAGAAGTTCTGAGGTCCTACTATAATTATATAATCTTAATAAGGATTTAAGTATTGCTCATCCTACCCCCAGTAACAAAGGAATTCTTTTGAAAAATACCACTCTCCAAAATAACTCAAGAAAATAATGATAAATTAGAAGCCCCGATATCTCTGCTTGAAATCACTAAAATAACTAAACTGAAACATTCATTGGCGAATCCATCTGGGCCTGGAGCTTTACATTCTTTTAAATTGTTCATAACCAAACTCTTTCCATGTTTATTAAAAGCACTCCATTCAGCAACACGCACCAGATATCTCCCAAAGGAATTTTTACAGGCCACAATACTGACCCTCCCAAAACCAGGTAAAGATCCAGACAGATCAGAAAATCTCTGCCCCATTTCTTTATTTAATTCAGACGCGAAAATATTTGCAAAGATTATTGCTAACCGTCTCCTTGAAATACTCCCCAATGTGATACATACAGATCAAGTTGGCTTTACTAAGGGAAGACAAGCCTCTGATGGGATGCGCAAAATTATTGACCTCCTACATTGTATAGAGCGCTCCCGGGCACCCTCTGTCTTTTTAACATTGGATGCAGAAGAGGCCTTCAACAGGGTTCACTGGGAGTTCACATTCACAACTCTCCAAAAATTTGGCTTTGGCAAAAAAGCTGTGGAACTGATTAAAATTGTCAAATGGCCTTTTGACATTACAAACGTCACCATTAATTTTTATCGTGGCAATAGAACCTCTGGTTGAGGCACTGCAGGGTGAGGCAGAGATAAGAGGGATAAATGCAAGCCTCCGCCAACATAAAATTGGCCTTTTTGCGGAAGACATTGTCCTTACACATCAATCCTCTGACATCTCTTTGTAGTGCTTCTGGGATATCAATATGGGAATGTCTTTTACTACAAACTTAACGTAAATAAATCTTTAATCCTAGGAGCTAATGTATCCTCAACTTTGAAATCAACAATACAAAAAGAATTGCCCTTTAGTTGGCAAGCTGAGAGTAATCCGTACTTAGGCATTACCCTGACATTCCCCCTAAAACTACTAACCGATAAAAATTTAAATACCCTTCGATACCATACAAGATAAAAGTTTTTAAACGTCATACTTTATTCTTAGTAAGGCAGGATCTCAGTTTACAAAATGGTCTCACTTTCTAAAATCCTCCATGTCTTTAGATCACTACCAATTTTGGTCCCCAAAAGAATCCTCGATAGGTTTCAATCCCAATTGTCAAAGTTCATTTGGGAAGGTAAAAAACCCAGAGTGGCAGCTAAGATATTGAAAACACGTAAGGGTGGTGTGGGCATCTTTGAATTAGAAGCCTATTACAAAGCTATTATAATAAATCAAACTAGGCAGTGGATATCTGCATCACCAAGCCTCGGCTGGAGGGGAATTGAAGGGACAATTCTCAACCCAAGATCCTTGGAAGCATTATTGTGGGTAACTATACAAATTCCAGGACATCCAAACATTGAAACATACTGAATCAAATTTACCTCCAACAATGAAAGCTTCTCTGGAAGCATAGCAGACCCTCGTGTCAAGCTGGGGGGCTTTGTCTCATCGGTGCTACCCCAAATTACCTATAGAGATTATAGTATGTTTTATTAACGATCTTTCAATAAATAGGTGGAAATCTTTAGGGATTTCATATATTAATGACCTCTTGGATGGCGAGAAAGTTAAGTCCTTTCAAAATTTACAAGTGACTTTTGGCCTACAAAAAAAAGACTTTACTACTTTCAAACCAGATCCTTCCTACTTTTAACTAAATGATATCAAATAAAAGTTCCTATAGTAGAGACAAAAATCACAGAAAAAGCCAAAAATACAATACCTGAAGGTCTGCAAAGCAGACACGGTCGCCGTAGGCACGATCGCCATAATAGTAGAGACACAACTCCTGCAAAAAGATAGACTAACAGCCAAATCTCATACAATATTACCTATAAGGAAACTGAGACAAGAAAATATACCTGTTAAATTGGGAAAAAGATCTAGGGAAAGCGCTCCCTATGGAAGATTGGGAATCAGCATTCAACCTGGTCTCTCAGGCAACAAAAGGAGCGGGAATCTTGGAAGCCTTCCTGAAAAATCACAATTCGCTGGTATCTTACTCAATCTCTATTGAAAAAGAGATCTAACGATGATCATTGTTGGAGAGGGTGTGGATCTTTTGGAACTGCCCATTTATTAAACCTTATTGGGAAGAAGTGTACTCCATGACTAGAAGCATAACAGGGACATTAGTCCCCAAGAACCCTGAAACAACACTCTTATTATTGGACCTGAGGGGTCACCAGGAAGCTTCAAAAAAATTATTAGGACATATATTTATGCCAGCAAATCTTATAGCTAAAAATTAGAAACACCAACAACCTCCTAGGGGAATAGACCTACAGAATTTATCCACACATGCTACAATGGAAAAATTGATGGCAATAAGATCAAACATAGGCTATGTGTTGGAAATATGGAGCGTCTGGCTCTCAAAATATTCTGTTTTGATCAATGAGAGCCTGTTATGGTTTACTTTTTGCATGTTTAACCCCTTCCCGCTCCATGACGTATTGGTACGTCATGGAGCGGTGGGGTATGTACTATGAGAGGTTGCGTGGCAACCTCTCTTCATAAAGTGCGGGCGTCAGCTGTTTATAACAGCTGACACCCGCGAGCAATAGCCTCTATCGGTCGTTCGCGGCTATTAGCCATTTAAATGCTTCTGTCAATTCTGTTGACGATGTTCGGGGTCCTGCACGGCCCCCCCGCGGTGAGATCGGGGGAGCCAGGCAGGTGTCATGGCAGCCGGGAGCCTAATCAAAGGCCCCAGGGCTGCCTTACCAGATTGCCTATCAAGCCATCCCTGTGGGGTGGCTTGATAGACTGCCTGTAAAAAAGCAGTATGACGCAATGCTATAGCATTACGTCATACTGCAGGAGCGATCAAAGCATTGCATCTTAAAGACCCCCAGGGGGACTTCAAAGTAAAAAAAATAAAAATCAATAAAGTTTTTATAATTGTAAAAAAAATAAAGTATAAAAGTTTAAAATCACTTTTGCCATATCTATTAAAAAGTAAATTATAAAATATATTTGGTATCGCCGCTTCCGTAAAAGTCCGATCTATCAAAGCAGCACATTATTTTTCCCGCACGGTGAATGTCTGGGGTGGGGGGGGGGTGGAAAGCCAGAAATGCACTTTTTAGTTACCCTGTCTCCCAGAAAAAAAACCCAATAAAAAGGGATCAAAAAGTCGTATGCACTCCAAATTGATCGGAAACTACAGGACATCCCGCACAGAATGAGTCCTAGCTCAACTACGTCAGCAGAAAAAAAGTTACAGCGCGCACAAAATGAGCGCAGAAAATAACTGAAAAAAATCAAATGTCAGGAGAAAAAAAAATATAGTAAGAAAAAACCTATACAAGGTTGGTATCGTAGTAATCGTACCGACCCATAGAATAAAGTTATTATGTCGCTTTTGTTACCGTTTGTGCACCCTAGAAACAAGACGCACTAAAAGATGGCGAAACGTCAGTTTTTTTTTTATTTTACTCAATTTAGAATTTTAAGTTTTTCAGTACATTATATGGTACTTTAGATAGCACCATTGAAAAACACAGCTCGTCCCACAAAAAACAAGCCCTCATATAGCGACGTCGATGGATAAATAAAGGAGTAACCTTTTTTTGAAGGAGGGGGGGGGGGGGGGGGGAACGAAAATGGAAAAAGTAAAAGGGGCAGCATCATTAAGGGGTTAATGTTTTATAATCTTAAAATGATTAAACTGTAATAAAAATAAGCAGACAATGTTAATTTTATAAATCCGGGTAAAGCGAACAGTGATTTAAGTATCTGTATGCGATGTTTCGTAAGCCCATTTATACTTGCTACTTTATCACCTGTAACTAGGTTTGTGAGCCCTCTAATTCAAAATAGAAAAAAAATTTTAAACAATACTATCTTGTTGATTCCTGTCAGGAAATTAATCCCACTGTCAAGGACTTCACACACTTCTCTGCCCCACATTCTCTATACAGGAGAATAGACCACATACTAGTACCGGCTTCATTTCTGCCACAAATTTAACTCTAAAATACTGTTCACTCTTCTGACCATAGCCCAGTATCCATAAACAGCGACTCGTTAATGTCAAAACCTACTAATACCTCTTGGACCATTAACGATTCTTTACTAGCGCTTTCTGATATAGTATCTTTAATTACACTTTAACTTCAGGAATATTTTACTATTAATAGCCCCTGTTTCATCCCCTATCTCCTTATGGGAAGCCCAGAAAAGTGGTACTCAGTGGTTTCCTGATCAAACATCTTCTCGGAAGAAAAGAGAACGCTTGCAAAGACAATTAGATCTAGAACAGGAAGTTCTACAGTTGGAAGAAACTGCTAAAATTTGCATCACGTGACAATATGAGGGTGCTCACGCAAGCTAAGACAGAGCTAGATATATGTATTACAGAAAATTACGTTGGTCCCGTCAACGATATTACGTACTAAATAAACATACAACGCCACTGGCTCGCAGACTCCGTGCTCACCCTATACTGAGGCCATTCTTTGGGCTCTGTACAAAGCATGGCACAGTCACGGCAAACCCATTGACTATAACAGCCGCATTTAGACAGTTCTTAGCCAAATTATATTCTCAACAAAACATGCCAACAGATACAGATTGCATACCTTCGAGACACCACACTCCGAGGCATTTTTGGAACATTTAGCTGCAAAAAAAACCCCCAGATGAGGTTACATAAGCGATATACACTGAAAGTGAATAAACGCCCAGGGCCTGACTGCTTCTCCGCTACTTACTATAAAAATATTCTCCCCATCACTTTATACCCACCTTGCTAACCATTTTAACACGATGTGGGACTGTCAACATGTTGGACTAACATTGCTTACGGCAGCCATTTTTATGATCCCCCAAGCCTGAGAGATCCGCTGGACAAACAAAGTTACCTACCTATCAATGTTGATATTAAAAACTCCTCACTAAAATGCTAACCTCGCTTTTAAATACGGCTTTAGCATCTATAATTGGAAAGGACCAAGAAGGTTTTGTCCCAGGCCGCCAAGCTCCAGATAGCATCCGTCGAATATACCAAACCAGGGGCATCCCTGCAATGTTGCTCTCCTTGGATGTCTATAAAGCCTTTGATACCTTGAGCTGGTCATACCTGTTCTCGATTCTAGAACATTGGAAATTCCCTGCAGAGTTTCTAACTTGGTTGCAAGTTCTATATAACTCCCCTTAGGCCTTTGTTACAAGGGCTTTTGCTCCGATAACTTTATGATCCGGAGGGTGAGTGGCTAGCGGATGGCTGAGCAGGACGTGTGAGAGACAGGCTACTGCTCTACTCACCCTTACCACGGCGAAATAGACCCCAGAGTGAGGCAAACTTCAGTCAGCCGGGACGAGATGAAGAAGAGGACTACACCCAACACCAGATTACCGGCAGAGAACAAAAAAAAAAAAAAGGATGCTTGGAGTGCTTTCTCGGCGCTCCGGGTCCAAGCGGCAGGGGTTCCAAGACTGTGCCGAAGAGCTCCCGTGCGTCCCTGCCATCAACCTCCCACACAGCAGAGTGATGCACCACCACATGGTCTCTGATTACAGAGACCACGGCCGGAGAAAGCCACAGAACACTCTAAAAGGGACTGCACAAAAGCCAAGGAGTAAATCCAAAGCAGCGCTCAGCCTGTCCCCAAAGCGCAGGAGCAACCAGACCACTTACTACAGTGGCAGTACAGCAGAGCCCGACCGAGCAGTCCTCACTAGCAGAAAGCTCATGGGGAGAAGCAGAGCGGCATGAGCCTCTTAAAGGGCCAAACACCAACAACAACCTGGTGGTTGAAACTAATTTGGAGTATCCAGGAAGCAGCAAAACTGAGTACAAAAGACTCTAGTCCCCCCACAGCACAGGACCCCTTCTCTAGAGCAGTGCATACTATCCCAAAAGTTAACAGGAATGCAGACCCTCTGGGATGGTCTCTCACCAGAGCCAAGCCCATCCAGCAGCCCTGAACACGACACTCCTAGGAGAGCCACGCCTAAAGGGGATAATGATGCGTGGAAAGATCGTATCATGTCAATCCCCACAAAGGATGAACTATATGTTCCATTTGCTAGTTTCAAATCATCTAATAAACAAGCATTAGAGCAAAGTCACTCCGATATACATCAGATGGGCCACAGGCTTGTACAGGTGGAGGAGACCCAGTAGGGGACAGTGGCCATACTAGAGTCCCATAGACAGGCCATTCAATTTTGAGGGGATCAGATTAACATAACAATGCACCTTGATTACCTTGAAAATAGAAACAGGAGGGAATAACTTACGCATCCGACCAAGGGGATAGAGGGCCACCAACTTCAGGACTGGGCCCAAACCTTCTTCCTGCAACTGTTGGGTCAATCAACAGAGAACCTGGTCGTAAGTGACAATATCCATCGAGTACTCGGGCCAAGGGCAACGGATCAGAACCAACCCAGGGATGTAATATGCAGGATCCATTTTTTCAAGGATAAAGACGCTATCATACGGGCAGCGAGAGGGGGGAACTTTCACACAATGGCAGGCCAATTATCCTGTTACAAGACCTTACACGACACACTCCGTCTTAGAAGCGCCTTGAAACCGCTTCTAACAGCACTAAAAGATAACGGCATATCGTACCGATGGGGCTTTCCGTTTGCTCTGATAGCTAAGAGGGCAAAACGACCCCTCGCACACTAGGAGACTTGTTTAAATTTTTGAGCACATTTCAGCTTCCAATGATTGCTCTCCCGAATTGGCCTTGGCCCCCAACCCTGATCACGCCCACGGCACAAGAACACTGGCAAGCAGTGCAACCTAGACAATGTCGGGAGTGCCGCAGAGGCCCAACAGCTGACACTTGGTCACCTCGCTCATCGTAGAGTGAAATCCTCCCTTTTTGAGTTAACCCTGAGACCCAGACTCAGGGACATACATTTTGGATGGGACTGGCTTCCTTTTCTTCCCTAGAAGTGGTTGCAGATCTGAGGCAAAATCTGATTTAACAATCTAGTTTTGGGGTGACGGGGGGGGGGGGGGGGGGGGCTGCTCTCGACCTGCATGTTGAGGGAGTTAGTCTTACTTATCACGAGGCACAAACTCATTAAGTTTAACTCACACTGGTTTTGGTTGGCACCCTTCCACTTCCCACTGAGGGTGAATTGTCACACGACATTGCGACCATTAGCAAGATGCTAAAATTTCACCACGAAAGCACCAGCAGTTGCTCGATACTGCACAAGGTTCACTTCTTTGAACCTTCTGTTCTCTTACTCTTTCTTCTCTCTTTTTCCTGTCCTTTCTCCTCTCCAGCCCCCCTTAACATCCCATCCTCCATTAACCCAGCACAAAAGACACCCTCAACTGAGGTCATGTAATGGATATTTCATTCAGCACATACAACGTAAGGGGATTGAACAAACCTGCTAAAAGGGGGCAGATATTTGACCACCTACATAAAAATAAAATCATGATTGCGCTTTTCCAGGAAACCCTTCCAAGCAGGGTTAAGTCCTAAATTCGAAAACCGTAATTACACTACATGGTACCATAGCCCTCACACTACTAAGGCGGCAGGGGGCACTTCAATAGCCATTTATAGACAATTCCCATCTAAATTTATTTCCTCATTAGTGGATACAGAGGAGAGATCTCTTTCTAAAGATCCAGACAAGCAATTGTCACTATCGCTAATATCTATTTTTCGAATCAGGCACAGGTACGCTAAGGGATCCGGATGCTGGGGGCTTTGAGGACCTTCGTAGATGGCTCCAACATCATACTGGGTGTAGACTTCAATCTCAGCCTAGAACCCGCACTTGACTCCTTTGGGGGTAGGTCTGGAACACACAGCACTACGCAGATTGCGAAAGGAACTCAACAGCCGTAGGCTGGTAGACCTGTGGCGTACACTACTCACCATCCCACAAGTGTTACCAACGCTTAGACTATTTATCACACACAAGCTCTTAGACTGCAACCCTCTGAGCTCAATAGGTCCCTTTATCTGGTCTCACCACACTCCGGTATGGGGATCTCTGAAAGCGAGTTCCGGGGATAGAACAAATAGTTGTCACTTAAAAGATAACTTGTTAAATGACACAACTTGTATACAAGAAATTCAACAGACTATCGAGCACTTTATCTCAGACCACACATCTGACCCCACCCTGGCCCCCATTAAATTGAAGGCACTTACATGTGTACTTGGCGGGATTTTTGTTTCACATGGGGCACGTATAAAGAGAAAGCTTGTACCCTGGAGGGGCTTATAGATCATCTAAACCAGCTGGAGAATTTGAACAAAATGTCCACCTTGGCACTAGGGCGGCAGAGATCTCCACAACCCGCAACAAGATTCTACTCCTTATGGACCAGGCCTCATTCTGCCAATGCGAAAGGGCCAGAGGGAGGTTCTACGAATGCGGAAACAAGTGCGGAAAATGCCTAGCTAGAGCCTTAAACACCCTATCACCACAGATTTATGTCTTCGCCATTCAGTCACAAAAGGAAGGCCTGGTTCATACTAACCCTAAGATAGTAGATAGTTTTACAAATATTACCACGATTTTTATAATTACCGGATAGACATGCAGCACAGGAGGAGGGAATGTTGCAAGAGAGGGATAATTACAGTTTCGCCCCTAAACGAATACCTGAGAGCAACAGGGACATCCTAGAGGAAGATCTCTCTCTTCAGGAAATAAGAGGCAATTCAATCCCTCAAAGTTGGGAAGAGGTCTGGGTCAGATGGCTACACACCCCGTTTCTTTAAATTACTGGGACAAAAGCTAGCGCCCCTAATGCTTAGCGCATTTAATTCCGTATAGGGCTCCTGCCCATTCCCAGCCCAGGCGTTACAAGCCGTGATAACTGATACCCAAACCCGGTAAAGACCCAACGGCCTATGGCAGTTAGAGGCAGATTTCCCTCCTAAACATAGATACAAAGATTTTCTCTAAGATTATAGCAACACGCCTTCAAACCTGCATGCCGACGCTGATTCATAGGATCAGGTTGGTTTCGTCCCAGGGAGGGAGGGGACAGCACGATGATGAGGACGTTGGCCCTTGTGTCCCGAGCTTGTAGGTCCAGGGATCCCATGTCTATACTCTGTTGATGCCGAGAAGGCGTTTGATAGGGTGAGCTGGAGATTCCTGGAGGTCGTTTTTCAATGGGCGAGCTTTGGCCCCAGACTTATGAGTTGGTTCATGGCACTGTATAGCGTTCCCTCGGCGCGGGTTAGCGTTAATTGCCAGCTATCACGCCCAATACAGATACGCAACGGAACGCGGCATGGCTGTCCCTGTCTCCCTCCTTGTACATACTGGTGATTGAGACCCTAGCGAATGCCCTCTGAGCAAACATTAATGTTCAAGGGGTTAGGTTGGGTGAAACTGAACACAAAATAGCCTTATACGCAGAGGACCTGTTGATATACATTAAGAACTCAAGAACAGCACTTCCTAAGGTCTGAAAAGAATTTGAGCGGTTTGGGCTGTTGCCCAACTTTAAAGGGGTTGTCCAGCGAAACAAAGTGGGGGTAAGCACTTCTGTATGGCCATATTAATGCACTTTATAATATACATTGTGCATTAATTATGAGCCATACAGAAGTTATTCACTTACCTGTTCTGTTGCTAGCGTCCCCGTCTCCATGGTGCCGTCTAATCTTCAGCGTCTAATCGCCCGATTAGACGCGCTTGCGCAGTCCGGTCTTCTCCTTTGCTGAATGGGGCCGCTCGTGCCGGAGAGCGGTTCCTCGTAGCTCCGCCCCATCACGTGTGCCGATTTCAGCCAATCAGGAGGCTGGAATCGGCAATGGACCACACAGAAGCCCTGCGGTCCACCGAGGGTGAAGATCCCGGCGGCCATCTTCACAAGGTAAGTATGAAGACGCCGGACCGCGGGGATTCGGGTAAGTACTATCTGTTTTGTTTTTTTTATCCCTGCATCGGGTTTGTCTCGCGCCGAACGGGGGGGGGCTGTTGAAAAAAAAAAAAAAAAACCCGTTTCGGCGCGGGACAACCCCTTTAAGGTAAACCTAAGCAAATCGGTAAGCCTTAACGTCACCCTTTCAGACTCAGAAGTGGAAGCCTTGAAGCAGTCTCTTCTATTTATATGGAAATCAGGAGTAGTTCACCTATTTGTGGGTGGTAATCACCACAGAGATAGACAAACTCTTTAAAAAAAATTACACGCCACTCGACAAAGCTAGAGGCAGACTTTAAAAGATGAAAGGGGGTATCTTTCATGGTTTGGCACAATCAGTACTGTGAAGATGAATACCTTACCAAGATTTCTCTACATTCTGTAAACGGTGCCCATCGGACTACCTGGATCATTCTTAACACGTGTTAGGAGAGCGATAATGGGCTTTGTTTGGGGAAGTAGCAAACAGACGTAAATGGAAGGCCCTTACCAGCTACAGAGACTGGGGGAATGAGCGTACCAAATGTAACCCTTTATTACAGAGCAACGTTAACCAAAACGGATCTTAGACCCATTTCATGGTAGACAGCAGAAGTTATGGGTAAAAATGGAACAGGACTCAGCACTCTTCCAGGTTCTGGGATTTATTTGGCTCCCGGGTAGAGAGAAGCACAAAGGATTACGGCTCTCACCATTCCTAGAAGAGCTGTTGATGGCTTGGTTGGGTCCAGCGACCAAGATGAGATTGGTTCATAGACCAGGTCCGCTCACCCCCCTGGTAGGAAACCCGGACATCACCACCTTCCTACGGCGCGCTACTCTCACTAGTGTAATCCCGAAACACAATTCCCCGAATACAGGATCTGATCTCAGAAGCTGGTTATAGGCCATTGGGCGAGATACTTGGGGGGGCGGAGACCACACCCCGGAGTGTGGTTCCAAAACATACACTTTTGTAATTCTATAGGATTCTTAAGGGATCTGTGACAGATGGGGCGCTTTATTACCCCCTTCGAAAAACTGTTTCGACCACTCCAGATAAACATAAAATATCAAATCTATACCGGATGAGTAACAGAATTGGAGTGGGAGAGGGAATTGGGCATCACCCCCCCAGAGAAGTCGTGGGCAAAAGCATACACCCTAACCCACAAACGTATCTAATAAAACAGTGTTCCCCCAACTCCAGTCCTCAGGGACCACCAACAGGTCATGTTTTCAGGATTTCCTTAGTGTTGCACAGGTGATTAATTATTGTTGGTGCCTCAGACATTGCCACAGGTATTCTTACCATAGAATATCCTGAAAACATGACCTGTTGATAGTCCCTGAGGACTGCAGTTGGGGGACCCCTGCAGTAAAATACAAGAGTTAAACTATAAAATACTGACTAGATGGTACCAGACACCAGCGAAGTTAACAAAAATTTTCCCCCAGAATCCGGATGCCTGTTGGAGATGTTTGTCGGGGCCTGGAACATTTGTTCATATCTGGTGGTCATGCCCGCTGATACGCCCCCTCTGGCAGGAGATCAACACCCTCTACTCTACAGTTTGCAGAAACCAAATACTGTTCACCCCTAAAATAGCACTCCTTTCAATGATACCAGGTCCTTTGGCGCAATCTAAGCACTCGCTACTTGGATTTTTTGTAATAGCCATGTGCCAGGTCATTCCTAGGAGATTGAGATCTTTGACCCCCCCACCCCCACCCCACCACCACTAGACTGATGTGGCTAGACGCGCTCAATTTAAAATATATGGAAGAGCTGTGCGCAAAAGACGAGATGAAGCATGATAAGTACATCACCACTTGGACAATGTAGAACCAGTTTCGCTTTTTCACAGACCTGGATATTTGGCTCGAAAGGGGAGCACTCCCTGATTCAGGTACGACTAACAATCTAACCGTGACCACACTACCATAAGTTATAATCATCGCTAAGGAGGAGGAGGCTGGGTATAACCCCCTCCCCACCCTTCCTCAATCCCTCCCTTTCATACCACTGAACTTTTTCTCATCTTTCTATCGCATTTGTTCATTTCTCTTGAATAATTAATGTGTTGGATGCGATATTTGAAATTTATCTGAAAGTTACTTTATTTTATTATTGATGAAACAGTCTGCCTTGCTGAACACGAATGTAGATCAGAAAGGAAAACCCACCGGCTTACTTATTAAAAGGGTTGTCTCGCGCCGAAATGTTTTTTTTCCCATAGGCCCCCCCGTTCGGCGCAGGACAATCCCAAAGGATGTGTTAAAAATAAAAATGTATTACTTACCCGAATCCCCGCTCTGCGACGTCTTCCTTCTTCCTTCACCAAGATGGCCGCCGGGATCTTAACCCACGATGCACCACGGGTCTTCTCCCATGGTGCACCGTGGGCTCTGTGCGGTCCATTATCGATTCCAGCCTCCTGATTGGCTGGAATCGGCACACGTGACGGGGCGGAGCTACTATGACCAGCTCTCCGGCACGAGCGTCCCCATTCACCAGGAAGAAGGCCGCACAGCGCAAGCGTGTCTAATAAAGCAAGAAGACATCAGAATTAGACGGATCCATGGCGACGGGGACGCTAGCAACGGAGCAGGTAAGTGAATAACTTCTGTATGGCTCATATTTAATGCACGATGTACATTACAAAGTGCATTAATATGGCCATACTGAAGTGCTTAAAGGGGTTGTCCCGCGCCGAAACGGGTTTTTTTTTTCCCAACAGCCCCCCCGTTCGGCGCGAGACAAACCCGATGCAGGGGTTAAAAAAGAAAACCGGAGAGTGCTTACCTGAATCCCTGCGCTCCGGTGACTTCTTACTTACCTGCTGAAGATGGCCGCCGGGATCTTCTCCCTCGGTGGACCGCAGGGCTTCTGTGCGGTCCATTGCCGATTCCAGCTTCCTGATTGGCTGGAATCGGCACGGGGCGGGGCTACCAGGAGCCGCTCTCCGGCACGAGCGGCCCCATTCAGAAAAGAAGAAGACCGGACTGCGCAAGCGTGTCTAATCCAGCGATTAGGCGCTGAAAATTAGACGGCACCATGGAGACGAGGACGCCAGCAACGGAACAGGTAAGTAAATAACTTCTGATAACTTCTGTATGGCTCATAATTAATGCACAATGTACATTACAAAGTGCATTAATATGGCCATACAGAAGTGTATAACCCCACTTGCTTTCGCGGGACAACCCCTTTAACCCCACTTGCTGCCGCGAGACAACCCCTTTAATCTGTTTATTTGATAGTATGATTCTACGATGTTCTACTCACTGTATCTGATTGGCAGACAATAAAAACCTTTTGAACCATAACTTTATGATCCGGCGGGGCACAAGGCAGGGCTGCCCACTTTCACCACTCCTCTATTTTAGCCTTAGAACCACTAGCTACAAAAATCAGTAACAATCCTGACAGGAATTGAAATTGCTGGGGTCCATCACAAAATTTAGCATGTTTGAAGACGACATACTTGCTCTATCATCCCCCTACACTACAATTCCAAGTCTCATGGCGGAGCTGTCCAGGTTCGGGTTAATCTCTGGCATGAAAATTAAGCAAACAAAATCCAAAGCTTTTAACCCCTTAATGACACGGCCTATTTTGGCGTTGAGGACCAAGCGATTTTTTGGTATTTTTTCATCTCCATCTTTCAAAAGCCATAACTTTTTATTTTTCCGTCGACGCGGCCGTATAAGGGCTTGTTTTTTGCGTGGGGAGCTGTAGTTTTTATCGGTGTCACTTTTGGGTACATAGACTATCGTAAAACTTATTTTTGTATGATAACAGGGAGAGAAAACGCATCAATTCTGCCATAGATTTTTTTTCTTCTTTTACAGCGTTAATCATGCAGCATAAATGAAACACTAAATTTTTTCTGCAGGTCGGTACGGTTCCAACAATACCAAAATTGTTAATTTTTTTAGGTTTTTACACTTTTTTGCAATAAAACCCTTTTTTAGGGAAATCTTTTTTTTCTCTATAGCTGCATTCAAAGTCCTGTAACTTATTTTTTTATGTACAGAGCTCTATGAGGGCTTATTTTTTGCGAGACGAGCTGTAGTTTTTATTGGTACCATTTTGGGGAATGTACGGCTTTTTTGATCACTTTTATTGCATTTTTTGGGAGGCAAAATGCTAAAAATTAGCATTTTGCCTCTGTTTTTTAGCTTTTTTTAACGCTTTTTGTCGTACAAAATAAAAAGCGTGTTCAACTTTTTGTACACGTCGTTACGGATGTGTCAATACCCAATATGTGGGGTTTTAATTTTTTTCCCCTTTTTTACGCTATTAGAAAAAGCATAAAAAGGGTTTTTTTTACATTTTTATTTTCTTTTTTTACTATTTGAGTCCTTCTGAGGGACTTACATCACTGTACCGATGATCGCTGTCATAAGGAATGGCAGAGCTACTGCTCTGCAATGTTTTATTGCTTATACAGCAAGCATAGGCACAGTCAATACAGGACGCCAGTTGCCATGGTGACAGGCCGGGCTCTCGCGATGACATCGCGAGAGTCGGCTGGAGACACAGGGATCGCGCTCCCTCTGTGAACTCTTTCCCTGCCGCGATCTACTTCGATCGCGGCAGGGGAGGGGGGCGCATCTCCGACGCCCCCCAGCTGTTGCAGCGGAACGCCGGCTGTGACCGACAGCCGGCTCTCGCTGCAGGATAGCGCGGGATCTTATGTGATCTCGCGCTATCCCCAGGACGTACCGGTACGTCCTGTCGCGGGAAGTACCAGGCTCCCAGGACGTACCGGTGCATCCTGGAGTGGGAAGGGGTTAATCTTACCTTGCCCTCACACACTCTTTCCTTGCTACAATCTAACTTGGCATTTCAATGGATGACAGTCACTGGGCTATCTGGGGGGTGAGTGACTAATTCCTGATACGCTTTACACACAAAACCATCTACCACTCCTCCGTAAATTTCACCTACTGTTGGAAAGCTGGGACAGATACCATATATCGTGGATTGGAAGAGTGAACTCCCTAAAGGTGTCGCTCCTTCCCAAACTTCTCTATTTTTAGAGCTCTTCCAGTTCAGGTTCCTGGGCATTTTCTGAAAACACTTTAACAAATGACCCCTGCGCTTTATCTGGAATGACCATCACCAGAGTATCACGTTCCACTTTGTACAGACATAGGCAACAAGGAGGTTTGGGAACCCCACAGCTTACAAAATACTACCAGGCAGCTCAGGTAGCCCAGTTAGCCTCCCTACATTCCACCATGAATGCCCCTCATTGGCTCTCCATAGAGGCCATGGAAATTCACCCCCTCACAGTAGATTAACTGTTATGGATTCCCCGGACTCATAGACCTGCAATATCTAATCCAATTATAACACACTGAGTTTGGGACTCCCTAAAATACTCCACGAATCTGCTCTCTCCTCACCTACCTCTGTTGCCACTCTTACGTAACCTGTTATTTCCACCAGGTCATGACTCCTTTAGCTTGTCAGAATTGGACACAGAGGCATTACTAAGGTTCACCACTTACTCTCTCGAGAAGGTGTGACTGTTGCGCACCCTACAGAAAAACAAGGACATGCCATCCTTGGAAATATTCCACTATTTACAGTTAAAACTGGCTGTCCTTATTGAAATATATAAAATCTCCACACATCCTTACCCTGTTTGAATCCTTCTGCCTTAAGCACCTGCAGGCAAGAGGTCTTATTTCTCATACTCGAACCTTGTTCACACTACATACATGCACGCAATTATCATATGTAACCAAATGGGAATGGGACCTGGGGGACGTTCTAAGTGAGGAGGAGTGGTCCCAGATCTGGAGTTCTACCAATCAAGGGATCCGTAACATATTAATGTTGGAAACCTCATAAAATTCTTTTATGTTGGTATTTGGTCCCCACTCAAATCGCACGCGCGGTCCCTGGCTATAAAGAGTGTTTTAGGTTGTTCTGACTCGAGGGCAAGACCACTATATGTGGAGCATGTCTCCCGGGGAAGAAGACTTTGGATTAGAACATACTCTTTAATTTATTCAGTAACATACCATAATCTGTGCAAAAATCCATTGTAGGCTCTGTTGAACAGAAAGATTAAAGACTATATTCTCAAGTTCCAGAAAATTGATTTCTTTCCTCTTAGCTACAAAACAAACTATTGCCCACTCCGGGCGTAAAGCTTCTCTGGACTTCTCTGAAGTTAAACGCCTCATGCTCTGGTACCTGATAAATGAAAGGTTAACCACTATAGCAGAATATAAAAGATAAATTTCTTAGTATATGGACCCCAAGAATAAATTATCCCCTCCACACGATGGGGATGAATCTACTAACTTGACTACGGTTTCCTGGCGCATTGGCCATTGGGGGCGGCAGCCCCGAGAGGGGGAATACTCCACCACCCCACCATCCAACCTTTCTTTTTTGAAATATTTTGGCCCTGGCCAGGCCATTGTTATTTGTTGTTTAGTGTTCATCCTGACAATAGCACTGAATGTTGTGAACTAAGATAACACTTGATTGCTATTACTTTGCTATATCCTTTTTTTCAGAAGATACAAGGCTCGTACCTACATTCTTGTAGAAGGTCTGGAAATCTTTCCATAATGCTGTGCTTTTGTATAAATTGAACAATAAAAAATTGTTATGGGGCGGAGCTAGCCGCGCAGGAGGAAGGAAGCACACTGCTGGGGCTCTCCAGAAAGCCCAGGAAAACAGGGGTTTTCGGCCTCTACTGCACCTCCAGTGAGCCGCAGACCTACTCCACTGCACTGCCCGAAATAAGAGGAGCAGGAGGACACCTCTTCCGACCCTCTCCGAGAGACTCGCGGTTCGGAGCCTACTACCGCCGCCGCATTTCCGGCCTTAATTTCGGGACGCCACAGGCCCACCGAGCTCAACACCTGAGACACCGGGGAACCCGACACTACCGCTGGCCCCCTGCTCCCAGCCACAGAGACTGGAGAAGTGGGAACAGTGCAGGCGCTGCGCCCATCCTCCGCTGCCTCCTCAGATACTCACTGAGCACGGGACAACAGGGGCCATCTGTGGAAGGTGAGGAAAGGGAATAGGGGACTTGCTGGAACACCCCTGACCGATCCCACCCCAGTGAGCCTGCAGATATCGAGCCCTGTAGTGTGGGGAAGCTTAGACGCTGGGAGGGGGTCCTGAAGCTCCATTGATGAACCCACAGCAGCCTCTCATAAAAGTGGAGACCGCCTGAACGCAGGAGGACTGCAAAAAAGGCTCTAATACACCTGGAGCAACCACCTATACGGCTACTGCGCCACAGACCCAAAAAGCGGTGAGAGACAATTGCCCCCATGCACTCTAACTCCTTTAAAAAAAAAAAAAAAAAAAAAAGATAACCCACACTACAATATACGCAACTACAATACACACAACTCCACTACCGCAGAGGTCTGCAAGATATAACGACAACGACAACTCACCGACCCCCAGAACTTGCAACTACACTCAGCTTTTTTGAGAGCAACTCAATACTGCAGACCACTATCGCTACCTCCCAAAGGCACTAGGCTATGCCGGCCCTCTACAACTCATGTGTGACACACGGTTGGCCTGAGGGAGAAGCCCTGATGTCCTCTAGACCATAAAAGGGCCGGACTTATGCTTATCATAAACGCATCCAGAACAGAGCTCGCACCAAATCCAAGACGACCAAAACAAAAGGAAAGACCTCTCGGGAATCGCAGCCTACACCTCGGGGCACCCTCCCAGAACCATTTGCGCCTCAAAGTAAAGCCGATTTCATCTCTGGGTCTGCGCCCCCAAGCCCGATCACCTCTGAACTAATGAATGCGGCAATGTCACAAGATAACCAAGACACAGAGGCCCTTACACTCACGGGACATTTAACGGCGCTGCTGACTTAGATGAAATCCATCTTCAAAACAGAACTATGCTTAGCAGTAAAAGATTTTACTGACCAAATAAGAGACCTCGGCTAAGGAACAGACAAACTGCAGCGAACTGAGGACATTGTATATACCCTAGAAGACAACAAACAACGCCTTGAGGATGTTGAATCCAGACCAAACTTCTTGGAAGCCAAATGCAAAGACCTGGAAAACCGGTCCAGGCAAGCAAACATCCGGGTCCAAGGCCTCCCTGAGTCAACAGCTCTAACAAACAGCTGCAGCTCTCTTCTCCGCTCTCCTGCCCAATATAGAACCACAACAACTGAGAATGGATAGAATACAGCGAGCCCTGATGCGCCCTCCCAATTTGGAACTACCCCGAGAGGTTATCCTGAAGATGCACTACAGCAAAACACGAGTCCAAATTTTGATGCCGCTAGACAACTCTCCCACCTGCCAGGACTCCCAGCTTCTGTACAACTTTATGCTGCTATAGCTCCCATTACGCTAGCAAAACGCAGATCCTTACGATCTGTAACTCAAGCACTGCAAGCAGCTAATATAAAAAGGGCTTTTTTTTGCCCTTTTATTTCAGCATCAAAGGAGTTCATACACAGCAAGAACCTTACAAGAAGCTTACCAAGCTGCAGAGGCAGCCAGCATTCCAATCACGCCCCCCCCCCCCCCAAAGGAGTCTACCACAGCGCCCCAGATGAACTTGGACCACGACAGGACCAACTACAAGACTACCCAGATGAGCTTCTACTCCTGCCAGGCCAAGACCGACGAGACACGTGAGCATTGACCATACAAGGGGTCACCCTCTGATGGCTAAATATGGACTTACTTGACACCAATGCTACATTGGAATTTTGCTCATCTAGGATGGGCCATAGGCCCATCACAATGACAATACAATGTCATTTCACAATATCTAGTATAATATGACAGTTACATGAAAACATCATGTTTTGTTCTAGTCTTCTTATCCAAGCTCTGTTATCTGTGGCAGCCCTCCCCCCTCACCCGGAAACCCTCCCAACAGGGAGCAAGGATCCCGACAGACATATCTTATTGTTATAGGACATTGAACTTTAGTATGTTATACTAATAAGTACTGTGGGTCTGGCCCACATCCCCGTGTTGTACCACAAAAAAAATGACTGCCGAACACCCAAGGATGGGAACCGCAATCAGTCATCCTCAAAGGAGTCTTAGGACTCTTTTTTTTGTTCACCAGTTTAAGTTGACCCCAAAACTGAGCATTAACGCTCAGTTCTCCCCTCCCCAGGTCGTTGAGTAAACACAAATCTCCATGCCCTAATACACAGCTAAAGAGTCTAGAGCCACATAAAAGTCGAAAGCTACTTAAGTACTTCCCCCATGGTACATGGAATCTCTCACAACGTTAAAGGCTTTAATTCGTCCCAGAAACGAAAACATGCCTTCCTCTCCTATAAAAACATTGCCCAGATGTAATCTGTATACAGGAAACCCATTTCTCTTAAACTTCTACCCCTAAATATTTTTATCCACAATATTCTAGATTTTATACTTCTACTGCCTCCACAAAATGTAGGGAAGTCTTAAGTCTTTCACAACTCCTTACCCTTGAACATAAAGCAGGTTAAAACAGATGAAGGGCGCTTTTGCATAGTGCTAGGCTCACTTTATGATCAACAGGTAGCATTTGTAAACATATATACCCCTTGAGAAAACCCTCTCCCTACACTTATCACTTAGCAAGAAATTCAAACAGTACCCACTAGCAAAATTGGTATGGACAGGGGACTTTAATCTCCCATTCTCCCCAAAATTAGACAGGACGGCGACTAACCCTGATAGGTTCTCTGGAGTACAACGAAAGGCGGGCGGATGCTATGACATCTCTCCCAATCGTAGACTGCTGGAGAGATCATGGCCCTAAAAGGGCATACACGTATTCTCTCCAACAGTACACCTATACTCAAGACTCGACTATATCCTGGTATCCGCCTCCCTCCTGCTGACGCTAGTTCAGGTCAGACACATCCCTTGCTTGTGGTGGGATCACGATGTAGTACTAGCATTCATGATATGGACAGCAAATACCCGCACAAAAACTAGATTGCGACTAAACGAGTCAATTTTAAGAGACCCAGCTATGCTCACCCAAATCACAAAATAAATAACAGAATATTTTCAATTAAATAAAGGGCACAATTCATCCCCTATGTGGACATGGTTGGCACACAAGACCTACATTAGGAGCCACCTGATTAAAATAGCATCTAGAAGAAAAAAGGGACAAGCACTCTTCTCCTTAGAAAAAACTTCTCCTACAGACACTAAATCAACAACACGCTTCCCTGGCAACAACTAAATCAATTAAAGATATTAAACTACAAATAAACATGCTTCAATCACAACAGGTAGAAAAAGCTTTTCAATGGACTGGGGCAACGTACTATAAATTTGCCAACAAACCAGACCGTCTCCTAGCCGCCAGCCTACGACACAGTACTGGAATTAACAATGTTTTTAAAATAAGAACACCTTAAGGAAGAGTGACCTCTAACCCAAATATAATATACAACACATTTCAAAACTACTACGGCAACCTATATAAGGCCCAAACAAAGTCCCACCTCCAATGACATCATGCTTAGGCACGACGAAAGCCTTAAGCAGTAACTTTACTCTGACATTTTAAAACTGTGGGAAACATTACTAAGCCATGTCTTCAACATTCAGCAGAGTCGGTCTTCACTCCATGTGTCACCACTAGAGGGAGCCCTGCAACAGCTCTGTGCAACGTATGGACATAATGTAAAAGTCCAGGAGTACGAAAACACTTTGAAAAGATTAAACAGAGGATTCCATCGAGTAATTGCAAAGCTTCCACCATCTCAGTGTAGAAAGACGGCTTCGTACGCGACATTAAGTCTAAGACAGAAGCGAGAATTGCGCAACTTCAGAAGGTGTCATCTCCCATTTCTGACTACCAGGCACTCCAAGCATACATCTAGGTCACGATCTTCAAAGCATTCCACCCTCAGTGAGCAGCTTCTAAAAGCATGCGCGGAAGCGACTAAGGTACAGGCCGTCTGCGCAGAAGAAAGCAGAAGTGGAAGCTGCACATAGGAAAGCAGAAATGGAGGCTCTGGAGAAACAATGTGAACATGCTACAGCCGTAGCAAGGTTAAGAGTTTTAGAATAAGTCACGAGTCAGAGTGAAAGACAGCGTTAAAGGGGTTGTCCCGCGAAAGCAAGTGGGGGTATACACTTCTGTATGGCCATATTAATGCACTTTGTAATGTACATTGTGCATTAATTATGAGCCATACAGAAGTTATTCACTTACCTGTTCCGTTGCTGGCGTCCCCGCCTCCATGGTGCCGTCTAATCTTCAGCGTCTAATCGCCCGATTAGACGCGCTTGCGCAGTCCGGTCTTCTGTCTTCTGAATGGGGCCGCTCGTGCCAGAGAGCGGCTCCTCGTAGCTCCGCCCCGTCACTTGTGCCGATTCCAGCCAATCAGGAGGCTGGAATCGGCAATGGAACGCACAGAAGACCTGTGGTCCACCGAGGATGAAGATCCCGGCGGCCATCTTCACAAGGTAAGTAAGAAGTCACCGGAGCGCGGGGATTCGGGTAAGTACTACCCGGGTTTGTCTCGCGCCGAACGGGGGGGCTATTAGGGAAAAAAAAAACCCGTTTCGGCGCGGGACAACCCATTTAACTTCAGCGGACTGGATGCAGAAGAACCTCTCGAGCGTACAAGAGACTAAGTAATAAGCCAATGCTTCAATTTCCCATCTGCCGCAAACGTTCCAGACAAAAACGAATGTCTCTCCAGAGCGACAGGCCGCACATTATTCTACAGCACCAGACATGCAAAGTCAGCACAGAACTCCGCTCGTTCCTCACACAAACCTTCCGTCCTTTATGGAGCACCAAGGCTCTGCACTCCAGCAAGCTCAATATACGGGTATTCATGGACAATTCAAGATACTAGCGGTTCTCCAAACCTCTAGCAATTACATGGTTCCATATCCACATGTCACCAAACCTATGGACTTCAAACCAGCTCCTAGGCTGAACACATCGACAGCCCCACATGTACCTACGTCTCTCACGCAGAACACCACAAACGATGTGATCAGCACCACTCAACCAATTTCACACCTGAAGTCAGAGAAAACCGACATGTCAGAGTTTCAAGATATATGATACGTCGTGAGCTCACTCAGACAGGACTGATAAGGTTCAAAGACAAGCCTGAGAATTACAGAGGCTGGAAATGTGTTTTCAGCACCGCACCTCACGATCTCGGCATTACTGCTTCGGAAGAACTAGATCTACTGATCCGGTGGCTTGGCCCACATTCTACATAACCAATAAAGAGACTCATATCTGTCCACATTGAAAATCTAGCAGCAGGCCTTGCAGCCGCTTGGGAGAGACTGGAGAGAACCTATGGTAGTCCTGAAGCAATAGAAAATGCTCTGTTCAAACGTCTTCAAGCCTTTCCAAGGATATCTGGTAAAGACAATCAGAAAATCCAGGAGCTCTGTGACTTACTGCTAGAGCTACAGCTGGCCATGGGAGACACTTATTTACCTGGCCTCAGTTACCTGGATACTGCTCGTGGAGTAGCCCCAAAAGCTGCCATACAACCTTCAAGAGAAGTGGACCGCTCTGGGGTCAAGATATGAGAGAAAATAAAGTCTCTTTTCCTCCATTTTCCTACTTCTGTGAGTTCATCAAAAACATTGCGAATCCAAGAAGGACCCAAGCTTTTTTTATGAGGAATCCAATCCCGGTCCACATCCATTCAAGTTTGACAACTCACGCGCCACTACAAAGGCCACAGAAGTCCAGTGTCAGTAAAAAAAAAAAACTGATATTTTTCCCTCTACTTTGTCAGCTTCACAGGGAGTACATTACAAAAACAATCAAGATGAAAAGGTTGAAAACCCTAATCGCCTGTGTCCCTTCCATAAGAAGCCTCATCCCCTCAAGAAGTGCATCGGCTTCAGGAAGAAACCACTCCAAGAACACAAGGAGCTTCTAAAGAAGTTTGGGGTATGTTTCAGATGTTGCTCTTCTACTGAACACATTGCTAAAGACTGTAAAAATGCCATCAAATGCATTGAGTGTGGTTGTGAGGATCATGTACAAGCTTCTCACTCATTTTAACCTAGTACAGCACCAGCTACAAGTTTCCCTACCCCACCAACGTATGGCGAGGAGAACACAGATCAAGCAGCAAGTCCTACCACTGTATCTTCATGCACAGAAGTTTGTGGAGAAGGCATTTGTGACCAGTCCTGTGCAAGGATATGCCTAGTCAATGTGTACCCCCAGGGTCAACCAGAAAGGACTATGAAAGTGTACACCATCCTCGATGACCAGAGCAACCGATCACTTGCAAGGTCAGAGCTCTTTGATTTGTTTAACATAAAGGGAGAGGTTTACCCATATACCTTGGGTACTTGTAGTGGAGTGACAGAGGTCTCAGGGAGAAGAGCCAGTAGACTTGTAGTAGCCCCTCAAGGGCAATCTTGAGATACCCTTGCCCACACTTGTTGAATGTAATCAGATACCATTTAATAGGGAAGAGATCCCTACACCAGAGGCCGCTTTCCATCATCCCCACCTAAGGGCTATAGCTAACGAAATACCAGCCCTTGACAAGAGCGCAGAGATCCTACTTCTTCTGGGTAGAGACATTAGGGTGCACAAAATACGCCAGCAAATTAATGGACCTCATGATGCACCATTTGCCCAGCGCCTTGACTTAAGATGGCTCATCATAGGCAATGTCTGTATAGACAAGATGAAAGCCAACCAAGATTTCCTCATTTAAAACATCTTGCCAAATGGTCGCAGTACTTATTTTCATCCAATGCTACACCATTATGGGGTGAAGGAGAAACTTAACAGTAAGTGGCATCATGACCAACAAGACAGTACAAACACTTTCCTCGGGGACGACAGTCTCAGATCAACAGTGTTCAATACAAGTGACGACAAGTTGGCACCTGCTCGAGCAGACCTTGAATTTCTTAAGGTCATGGAAAGGGAATTAACCCAAGATGACTCCAATAGCTGGGTAGCTCCCTTAACCTTCCGTTCTATAAGAGTAAAGCTATTTAATAGGCAGCAAGCTACCACTAGATTCTTTTCTCTGAAACGCACTCTTGAGAGAAAACCAGTAATGGAAAAGTTTTTCGTAGACTTCATGCAGAAGGTATTCGATAAGAGAACCTGCACCACCGCTAAGGGAAGGAGAAGAATGCTGGCACCTTCCATCCTTTGGCGTGTATCACGCCCGCAGGCCTGAACAAATCAGAGTTGCGTTCGATTCCAGTGCTCAGCATGAAGGTGTCTCTCTCAACAACCTTCTCCTCACAGGCCCTTACCTAAACAGCCTCATGGGCGTTCTAATTCGCTTCAGACCAGAACCCGTTGCAGTTATGGCCAACATCCAGCAGATGTTCCATTGCTTCATCGTTCAGGAAGATGACAGAAACTATCTCCGGTTCCTATGGCACAAGGACAATGATGTCAACAAAGAGGTCATAGATTACAGGATGAAGGTACGTCTTTGGCAACAGTCCATCACCTGCTGTAGCAATCTATGGACTGAGAAGGACAGCCCAAGAAGGTGATGAGTACAGATCGGATGCTCGTCAATTCGTCGAGAACTTCTTCTACGTAGACGACGGACTTAAATCTTTACCCACAAGTGCAGAGGCGATTGATCTCACCAGAACCAAGGAAATGCTATCTGTCACAAACCTTAGGTTTCACAAGATTACCTTTAACAGCAAGGAAGTAATGAAGGCCTTTCCATCTGACGATCATGCAATCAACTTGCGGGACCTTGACCTCAGCTCTGAGATTCTTCCTATACAACGCAGCCTAGGATTGCTCTGGAATATCGAACAAGATACCTTTGTATTTCAAGTATTAGCTTGCGACAAACCTTTCACCAAGCGTGGAGTTTTATCGGTTGTGAACAGCTCTTATGATCCTCTCGGGTTCATAGCCCCCCATCAGTATTCAGGGCAAGATACTTCTGAGACAGATTACAGCTGAGAATATGGATTGGGACGCTCCCTTATTTGTCGAGAAACAAAGGTGGGAAAAATGGAAAAGGTCCTTGAAAGTATTAGAACAACTCCAAGTACCGCACTGTTATGCTCCCAGTTCTCTTTCAGCTGCTGTCAAAAGGGAAATACACATCATCTCTGATGCATCAATGGAAGCCATAGCCACAGTGGCCTATCTGAAGATCTCAGGAGCCAACAATGAGCTACACTGTGGATTCTTACTAGGTAAGGCCAAACTAACCCCAAAACCTGCGCATTCCATACCAAGACTTGAACTCTGTGCAGCCGTGCTAGCAGTAGAGATTGCCTAAGTGATAAGGGATGAAATGGACGTCGCATTTGATTCATTCACCTTTTACACAGACAGTAAGGTTGTTCTCGGTTATATACACAACCAAACAAAACAATTCTACGTGTATGTAGGACACTAAGTAGAAAGGATCAGAAGTTTATCCACCCCTAACCAGTGGTATTACATCCCCACAGAACTTAATCCAGCCGACCAGGGAACAAGAGCCGCACCAACATCAAATCTGCTAGACCACATATGGTCTTCACCTTTAAGTTTTCTATACGAAGATCCTTGTTTGTTACCTACCAATGCCATCTATGATCTGGTGGACCCTGCGTCTGACAAGGAAATCAGAGCTTTAAGTGCTACACACTACACTTCTGTAACTTCTAAGGTGAAGCTGAAGTCACATCGCTTTGAACGTTTCAACATTGAGATCTCTCTTGCGAGCCATTGGCAGACCAATTCACATTGCCCAGTGTTTTGCAAAGAACGCATCATTGGAGTGTGGTGGTTGGTATGTGTGTAGGGCACACCCTACAGCCGCAGAATTTGAACTAGTGCTTTTTCTTTTAAGGCAGGAAGTCACCCAAGGAAGCTATGATCATCTTACACAGTTCATGGTGAGGAGCATATCACCGCAGACTCCAACTGAGAGAACCTGAAGTCCACCTGTTGATTACTTTTGCCACAACAGTTGATTTGTTTATTGTTGCATTTGTCTATTTGGTTGAACAAGAATTTCTGGACTTTGAAGGACATATCAAAACAGTATTCAGTGAAATCGCAAGATTTCAGACGGGGAGTGTCATGTCTCATTGACATGAATAAGCTGTACTGTCTGTATCTGCAAGTGTTTGCCCTTTTAGTTTGTCCCTCCTGGTTCTCTGTACTTTGTGTTGCATAACCCCTCCCTTTCCTCTTGCTAGGGAGTTTCCTGTCTATAGCCCACGTGTTAGTCTCTACTCTGTGCCTTGGCTCAATCATTCTTTTTACCTACTGCTGAATGTGCATTCTACAAGATGTCTACCGGAATAAACCCTGGAATCTTCTCACATGCCTCTGCAGTCGAGTTGGATGCTGTCTGACAACCTATCTGCTGTGAGTACTGGTCCATAACTACAAGAGCAGTTACCTCAGCCTATACGCTTGCAGCCATGTTATGGCGTCAGAATATAAGCCATTTACCTCCATCCTCACCACACGAATAAACCACTTCCTCCCTCTTTGTTCATAGAGACCAAGTCGGGTGTATACTAACGAGACAAGCCTCTGACAATATACGCAAGGTATTAAATATTATAGACCACGTCTCTAAACTAAATACCCTAATGACATTATTGGCACTAGACCTAGAAAAGGCTTTCGATACTCTACCTTGGAACTACCTTTTTGGGCTTCTACAACGCAATGAAATCAAGGGACCATTCCTATCTGCCATCATGGCATTATATTCGACACCTTCTACGTACCTAAAACGACCCACCGCAAAAGAAACTTATCAAAATCCATTGAGGGACCAGACAGGCCTGCCCCCTCTCCCCACCTTTATTTGCCCTGGCCCTTGAACCACTGGCCATAGCTGTCCACATTAACACAAATGTGTGTGTGTGGGGGATGTAAAGATGGGAGACAAGGAATATAAAATAAGTCTATTCGTGGATGACCTAACAATGACCCAACCGTGAACATCCCTACCGATTTTAATGTTCATATTTGACAAATAGGCGGAATACTCAGGACTTAGAGAAAAGAGACAAATCTGATTGAGCGTTCATAAATACCCCAGAAAACCTTTAAAAATGAATCAATCTTAACTTTCAATTCCAATATAAACACTAAATAACCTACTTTGGCATCAACCTGACCACCTCCCTGCACAATCTTTACAAATAGAAATTACCCCACTCTACTTAAAACACTAACAGCAGACCTAATAAAATGGGATAAACCCCACCTAACTTGGGTAAGAATACATACAATTAAAATGGTGACCCCTATCACAGATTCTATATCTTTTTAGATGTTTACCAATTCCTGTCCCTACGCATACCATCCACAAATTTCAAAGGTCTATATTCAAATTTATATAGGCAAACAAACGCGCCAGAATCAGGCATACAGTAATACACTATCACCGTAGTCTAGGTGGGCTATCGGTGCCAACTTGATTAAATATTACAAGTCAGCACGGATGGCCCAATGGATGATCTGTCTAAATGAAAAGGGGAGCCCACTTTGGGTAGAGATGCAGAGAAACTGCATTAAACCACACTCTAGCTTATCTGACCTAGGTTATGAGCCAACTTCCCTCGGAAATGCTTCAAATGAGCCCTCTCCTACTAGCCTCCTTTTACTCTGGAGGAGCGCCAGCTTTAAATATAAACTTGCATCCAAACCCTCCCCATTACTACCGATAATTTCCAACCCACAGTTCGCCCCAAGCCTGGATCTTACTTAATTCGCATGGTAGATAGGAACCAGTATATATATATGCTTGGCCATTTCCATGACAAAACTATGCACCATACAACAATTTATAGACATTTTCAAAGCACCTTTAACAAGAGTACCTGAGGTTCAATCAAGTTTTTCACTTTATTCGCTCTATCAGCATCCCCTACACTATCCCCACCTACCCCATTTGAAAAGCTCTGTACAAGACACCCCTCCCAAAGAGGAACCCTCAAACATCTATAATTTGTTGAATAAGCCCGAGACCAAAGAAAATTGTCGTTTATGAAAAAATGGGAAGACATAGCAGTAGAAATGTTTTTAGACAGATGGCGACACTGTTGTACCACAATCACAAAAGGCAGCCAAGAGGTCTTTCTTATGGAAACATCAGTTAAAATACTACACAGGACATACTTCGTACCACAGAGGCTACACTACCTGCTCCCGTCCTCCTCTCCGCTTTGCTTCAGGGGTTGCCAGGCTTTGGACAGTATGCTCCACACTTCACGGTCATGTCAAGAGTTGGCAAAACTATAGAGGCAAATACTTATGTTAAAACAAATGTTTATTGGCCCAATACCTAAATCACCTACAATATTCCTCCTGGGAAATCGTGAATCTAGGACTAGATTTAAAGCTCACAAGTTTATACAAGTTGTTTGTATGGCCACAAGGGTACACATCGCCTCCAGATGGAAATCACCAAGCCTCTTCTCAGAGGTGACAAACAGAATTTCCACTATTATGTTATACAAAAGAATCCATGCTATCCAGACGGATACTTTAACAAACTAACTACATGGCAACCCTGGATAAACTATTTAGCGGTACCAGGAATGCATAACATTTCCTCTACCGTTTAAGACTATACAATACAAACTGACTTTAGACTCCCAATAAAACATACCGTCGGGAAGATGTGGATCCTTGACGATTCCTTGTTCCCAATCTTAACCCCACCCAATATTCCATGCCAAGTGTAAAAGACTATTATAAGCTAATCTGTACTAAACTGCCAAACTTACACCCCCTGCGTGGGGATACATGTACAATATTGCTTCACTCTTGGAAAAAAACCTTCAATAAAAACCGTTGAAACTAACAAAAAAATTATCGTTAAAAAAAATCTACACCTGGAACCAGAGCGAACAGTACTGTAACTTCCAGGAAAAATCCAGTCAGGTAATCGCAGCATCCTAAAAGATCTCCAAGACATGACCTGACAACCTCCTGTTGGTTCTCTTTCGCACTTGCAGTGGATATCCCACCTTTTCCTTGCATAAGAGGCCTTTCTAAAAAGGCACTCCAGAAGACCTTACTATAAGACTGAGGGGGAACAGGCAACTAGAAATAATCCTGGCAATCACTGCTCAGCGTAACATTATGCAGAGGCCTTCTAACTAGTTAAAGTACAAATACAGCTGGTACTTTGACTTAATAGCCAGGATGTCTCTTGCCCAGATTCCTCTTCCTCATGCCCCCCTTCCTCTCCTCCTCCAGGGTTTCCTCCTATTAGGCACCAGCACGTCTGTGCTGCAGTGGCTTTTTATCGTCAAACCCTACAGTAGCAATGAAATCCACATTAGCTACGACTACAGAGTCAATTCCACCCATAGTTTCTAAAGTTAACATTTCTTGTTATACTAATCCTGTCCGTCCCCCCCCCCCCCCTTTTTTTTCCCCTTTCCTCCACCCTATTTCCCATGGAGACAGCTACTAGACATAATCTCCACGTTCCCCCATGGACCTAAAAATTATATCACGTAACATACAGGACTTTAATTCCCCCCCAAAAAAGGTCAAAGGCATTCCAATACTACAAAAGTAGACACAGATACTGTTCCTGCAAGAAACCCATTTTTCCACCAATTTTGCCCCATGCTATCTCTTCCCAATACCCCACATTCTACTCAGCAAAAGCCCCAACCTTAAAACTAAGGGAGTTACCATTTGTTTCAGTAAATCAGTCCCTTTCACCCATACCTTCACCATCACAGACCCAGAGGGAGGCTACTTAATAACAACAGGCAACATCCAAGAAGTACCACTGACTATCGTTTCCTACTATGCTTCAAATTCCAGGCAATACAATATTTCACAAAACTCTTTCAGCAAGTTGAGACCAACAAGGTAGGCCCAGTTATTCTTTGGCAACTTAAAGGAGATGTCCCGCGCCGAAACGGGTTTTTTTTTTTTTAAACCCCCCCCCCGTTCGGCGCGAGACAACCCCGATGCAGGGGTTAAAAAAAACCACCCGCACAGCGCTTACCTGAATCCCGGCGGTCCGGTGACTTCAATACTTACCGCTGAAGATGGCCGCCGGGATCCTCTATCTTCGTGGACCGCAGCTCTTCTGTGCGGTCCACTGCCGATTCCAGCCTCCTGATTGGCTGGAATCGGCACGTGACGGGGCGGAGCTACACGGAGCTACACGGAGCCCCATAGAGAACAGAAGACCCGGACTGCGCAAGCGCGGCTAATTTGGCCATCGGAGGCCAAAAATTAGTCGGCACCATGGAGACGAGGACGCTAGCAACGGAGCAGGTAAGTAAAAAACTTTTTATAACTTCTGTATGGCTCATAATTAATGCACAATGTATATTACAAAGTGCATTATTATGGCCATACAGAAGTGTATAACCCCACTTGCTGCCTCGGGACATCTCCTTTAAACTGCATCCTTAACTCAATCTAGATAGAAGCACAAATACTCCTACAGCCCCTCCTCCTATTACCCCAACATGCGGTTTCACAATTTTAAAATCTCTGCTTCAGCAATACCAACTAGTAGACAGAGCGGACACTAAACCCAACCACCTAGGACTTTACACACTTTATCTCCGCACTCCCTATACAGACGAATAGACCACATTCTGGCACAGGACACCTTTCTGCCACAGATACTACAATCAAAGATCCTTTCGGTCCCATGGTTAGATCATAGCTTTATGTCTGTCACCTGTAACTGATAAGCAAACCCACTAATACATCTTGGACCCTTAACGACTCCCTTTATCTATCCCTGAGGTTGTTTCCCTAATAATGCCAAAGCTGGAAGAATACTTCCAAACAGCCAGTGCACTTCCTCTTATTTCCCTGTGGGAAGCACATAAAGTTGTGACTCAGTCACCCAATTCAGATGGTCGCTCGCCATAAACAGGAACGCATGGTGCGACAACTTGAGTTAGAACAGCATGTATCAACTTGAAGAGGCTGCCAAAAAACACCCATCAAAATATAATTTTTAGAGATAAGCGACCACCAAAATGCTCGGGTACTCGTTACTCAAGTCAAGCTTTTTGTATTGCTCGAGAGCTCGTTTCGAGTAATGAACCCCATTAAAGTCAATCGGGGACTCAAGCATTTTTCAAGACGACCGATGCTCCGCATGGGGGAGGTTGTGTGAAACACCTGAAAACATGAAAGTTATAGAAACACCACAGAAAGATAGGGAATGGCAGGGGCAGCATGTATGGGTGTATCTGAGGCTTCCAGGTCCCACTATTAACCCTTTGCAATTCAATTTTGGATACTGGGTTTCCTAGGGGGCTCTCTTTCTGCCATTATACAATGGCACAATGTGCTGGCTAGAGCCAGTACTGCGGTATGGGACATGCTCGAGAGGCCCCCGATAGAGCGACCAGTAATCTACATTAAGTATACCCAGCTGGACGTCTTCTGACATCAGAGGTGTACAGCCTTTAATCAGGTGGTCTTTGGATGTCAGTGGATTGGAAAGGGTTAGACCAAATTGGGTTCAAGAGCCTGGCGGTCACCCCCCTAACAATTTACTTGGGACAGACAATAGGCAGCAAGGCACACGCGCTGGCACATCTTAGCTAAGCACCACACTAGGTGCAACCAAGGCCAATCGCAGCCTGCGGGTGACACTGCTGCCTCTTCTCCTGGGTTACATGCTGGCATTGCTGTCCAACTCCCCCCACATAACACTGCGTCCACAGCGCACCCAAAATTTTTAGTTGCCCTCATGCCACACGCTCGCTTGATAGCCACAACACGCTCATGTCTATTTATAAGTGCATCTGCGATTAGGAGGACCTGGAGAGACACGCACTGCAGAGGTTTGGCAGGGCCAGGCAGCGACCCTCTTTAAAGTCTGAACGATAGCCCACAATGCTGATAATTGTTGAATTGACGTTTGATCATAATTCCAATCCCGTGCCACCTCCGTCACAAAATTGTCAGGAGCCGCAAACATGGGCATAAAGGGGACTCAGGTGCCAGCACTTCTACACATCTCCACAATGCAGCGCATACTAACACCAAAGTTTGGTTTGAAACAGGAGGCGTCGCAAAAGTAGCCAACACAGATATACAGTGACCCTGTCCCATGAAATCAGTTACGCTTCCTGTCAACGTTCAATCCAGTATCTCGAATAACTGTGGTAATTTGTAGCACGAGAGATAATACATGCCGACCAACGCTAATCCCCTGACCCCAAGCAGGAGGAGGAGGCATAACAAGGTCAAGAAACTATGACTGAGGTAGGACCCGCAATGGAATGTATGGGAAGCATGTGAACGGGCCCTGGGTCAGGCTCGATCCCAGCCTCCACCTTGTGTGACCCAAGGTGCCATGAGTTACATATATATGGGAAATCCATGTGTCCCCACACAATTCATTCTGTCTATGTGTCAGATAGCTGAACGTAGTGGGGAAGCCGTCTTCACCCTACCCAAGTCTTTCAGTGTATTTGTGCCACATAGCTAAAACACCACAATGGGAAATCTTTGTGCACCCACAGCATAGACAAGCCCCTGCAACCTAGGGACAGTATTAAATATCAAGAAATCAGTGCCCACATAAGGCAGAGTTTCACCCCGCAAAGGACCTCGGCCTCTACCCACACTTCTGCCCGATTCATTCTTTGTATGCGTCGGATAGCTGAACACCGCAATGGGAAAGAAGTCTGCACCCTACCCAAGTCTTTCAGTGTATTTGTGCCAGATAGCTAAAACACCACAACGGGAAATCTTTGTGCATTCACAGCATAAGCGAGCCCCTGAAACATTTCTGTAGCAAATGTATAGGCAGACCCCTCAAACATCTCAATCAGTTACAGTTGCTTTTATCGCTCCAAAGACTGCATGAACCCCAAAGATCCACAGGCCAAACCTGGTGCAGTTGCACCACAGCTATCATGGGCATAAAGCAGTCTCGGATGCCAGTACAGCTGTGAACGTTTCAATGCAGTTACGCTTCTTTTGATTAGTCCAAACCAGTGTGTGGGATAACTGTGGTAACACGAGAGAAAATACATGTCAACCAGCGCTGATCCCCAGACCCCAAGCAGGAGGAGGCATAATAAGCCCAAGAAACCGTGACCGAGGTGGGACCCGCAATACTTTGTGTGGGAAGCACGTCAGCAGGCCCAGGGTCAGGCTCAGTCCCAGCCTCCACCTGCTTGAACAAAGGTGCCTGAGTTACATAGCAATGGGAAATCCATGTGTCCCCACACAATTCATTCTTTGTATGTGTCAGATAGCTGAACGCAACGGGAAAGCCGTCTGCACCCTACCCAAGTCATTCAGTGTGTGTGCCAGACAGCTGAACACCGTGCTGGGAAACCTTAGTGCACCCACAGCATAGGCGAGCCCATGAAACCCAAAGTATTAAACATGAAGAAAAAACAATGCCCAAACATGGCACAGCTTCACCCCACCCAGGACCTCAGCCTCTGCCCACACACACAGAAATCATGGGCATAAAGCAGACTCTGATGCTAGTACAGCTGTGAAGGTTTCCTTAATTCAGTTACGCTTTTTTTGATTGGTCAAAACCAGTGTCTCAGATAACTGTGGCAACACGAGAGCAAATACATGTTGACCAGCGCTGATCCCCAGACCACAAGCAGGAGGAGGAGGTGGCATAAACCCGAGAAACCGTGACAGAGGTAGGACCCGCAATACTGTGTGGGAAGCACGTGAGCGGGCCCAGGGTCCGACTCAGTCCCAGCCTCCACCTTGAGTGAACCAAGGTGCCATGAGTTATAACTTTGGGAAATCCATGCATCCCCACACAATTCATTCAGTATATTTATGCCAGACAGCTGAACACTGCTATGGGAAACCTTTGTACACTAACAGTGGAGGCGAACCCTGAAACATTTCTGTAGCAAGAGTATAGGCGAACACCTGAAAAATTAGTTGGCTAAGAGTATAGGTGAGGACCTAAAAAAATTTGTGTTTTAATAGTACAAGTGTACCCCTGAAAAATTGCTTAGCCCCGAGGGCAGGTGAAAGCCATAAACATTTCTTAAAGACCGAGGCTGTTGCTTTATTTGTAACAGACTCTGGAGGCATCCCTCTGTTTTAACAGAGCCTTTTGGCCCGCAGAAAAATTGGCGGATCAACGTGATGACATGCTGTTTGAGGCGGAGGGGTAATATCCGAGAGGGATAGACCAAGCTACTTCTCCCTTTTTTGGGGTGATAGAGGATGCATATTTCTTTTGTTGCAGCTAAAAGAATCTTTAGGATCCGCTGCTTTCCACCGGTGGAGAAGAGAAATCTGGGGAAATCCAGCCTTTGTTCATCTTTTTGAGTCTAAACATGTCAGCACTGGCAGTTGACAGGCAGCTATGCTTATCTGTGATGATCCCCCCAGCTGCACTAAACACCCTCTCTGACAAGACGCTAGCGGCAGGGCAGGCCAGCACCTCCAGGCCGTACAACGCAGGTTCGTGCCACGTGTCCAGCTTTGACACCCAATAGTTGTATGGAGCAAAGTCATCACGGAGGACGGTGGTACAGTTGGCTATGTACTCCCTCACCATCTTTTTACAGTGCTCCCTCCGACTCAGCCTTGACTGGGGAGTGGTGACAGTCTTGCCGGGGAGCCATAAAACTGGCAAAGGCCTTGGAGAGTGTTCCCCTGCCTGCGCTGGACATGCTGCCTGATCCCCACGCCTCCCCTGCTAGTTGCCCCCCCCTGAACTGCATCTTCTGCCGCTAGCGCTGTCAGATGGGAACTTTAGAATCACTTTTTTCACCAGGGCGCTGTGGTACTGCATCACTCTCATACCCCTTTCCTCTTTGGGAATGAGTGGAAAGGTTCTCCTTATACCGTGGGTCGAGAAGGGTGTACACCCAGTAATCCGTGTTGGCCAGAATGCATCTAACGCGAGGGTCACGAGAAAGGCAGCCTAACATGAAGCCAGCCATGTGTGCCAGGGTCCCAGTACACAACACATCGCTGTCCTCACTAGGAGGATGACTTTTAGGATCCTCCTCCTCAGCCCATACACGCTGAATAGATGAGGCAAACAGCATAAGTACCCTCTGCAGTGTGGCCAGCAGTCTCTTCGCCCTCCTCCAAAACCCGCTGAGATATAGATGTGAGGGTGGTCTAGCTATCAAGCGACATACTGTCATTCCCCGTCTCCTGTTCTAACCGCAAATAGTCGGCTTTTATGCTTAGCAGCGAACTCCTCAGCAGGAAAAGCAGCGGGATGGTAACACTAATGATGGCCCCATCGGCGCTCACCCATCTTGGTAGACTCCTTAAAGTTTCCGAGGACCTGGCAGATGTCTGCCATCCATGCCCACTCCGTAAAGAACTGTGGAGGCTGACTACCACTCCGCTGCCCATGTTACAGCTGGTATTCCAAAATTGCGCTACGCTGCTCGTACAGCCTGGCCAACATGTGCAGCGTAGAATTCCAACGCGTGGGCACGTAGCGCAACAGTCAGTGCTCTGGCAGCTGAAACCAACATTATAGTGTTCTGGCAGAATCCGTAATGGACTTGCGGAAATGTGCGCACATGCTGTACCCCTTGCCAAGCAGGTCAAACAAGTGGGGGTAGTTCAGAAACCGCTGAACCACCAGATTTAACATGTGGGACAGGCGTGGCACTTGTGTAAGGCTGCCAAGCTGCAGAGCCGCCACCAGGTTACGGCCGTTTTCACACACGACCATGCCTGGTTGGAGGCTCAGTGGCGAAAGCCAGAGGTCAGCCTGCTCTGTCAGACCCTGTAACTGCTCGGAAGCCGTGCCTACCATTGTGCTGCCACGTGCTACCGAATGCTGGCGACATGCTCACACTTGATTGACAGGTGGAGGTGGTGGAAGAGGGGTGTGTGGAGGGGGGGAATGGGGGGGGGGAAGAGTTTTGGAGGAGGTGCCATAATGTGCCACAGAAACCAGCACTGAGGTAGGACCTGCTATCCTTGGTGTGGGTAGCACGTGGGCACTCCCAAGGTCTGACTCGGTCCCAGCCTCCAACAAGTTCACCCAATGTGCCGTTTGAGAGATAGTGGCCCTGACCGCCAGTACTTGTCCATGTGTCTGTCGTTAAGTGGACCTTCCCAGTAACTGTGTTGGTGAGGGCGCGGTTAATGTTGCGCGAGACGTGCTGGTGTAGGGTGACTGGGAACTAAGTAGCACTGGACTGCTGCTGCCATCATGTTTTTAAAAGCCTCAGTTTCCACAAGCCTGTACGGCAGGATCTCCAGGCTGATTAATTTGGCAATGTGCACTTTTAAAGCTTATGCATGCGGGTGGGTGGCAGCGGATTTCGGCTTTCGCTCTAATGCTTGTTAGCGACAGCTGAACGCTGTGCTGAGACATGGCTGGATGGAGGGGAGGGTGTGGGTGCAGGCCAGGAGGCGCTCGTGCCTGCGTTCTTGGAGGGGGATTGGATTTGTGTGGCAGGTTGTGGCACAGGGGAAGAGGCATTGGTGTGACCTGGAGGTGGTGAATGGCCTTCGTCCCACCTTGTGGGGTCCTTGGCCATCATATGCCTGCGCATGCTGGTGGTGGTGAGGCTGGTAGTGGTGGCTCCCCCGCTGATTGTGGTGCGGCACAGTTCGCACACCCCTGTTCAGTGATCCGCGCTCTCACTAAAAAACATCCACACCTTTAAACACCTTGCCCTCTGCACAGAGGTTGCTGCGAGGGGGTGCTGTGGGAAACAGTTGGGGGATTCTTTGTTCTGGCCCTGCCTCTCCCCCTGGCCACCCCACTGCCTCTTCCAACCTGTCCTGCTGCTGCACTTGCCCCTGCCTCTGTAGCCCAGTCTTCAGAAGGCTTAGCAAGCCAGGTGGGGTCAGTCAGCTCATTGTCCAGCTGCTCTTCCTCCGAATCCTCTGTGCGCTCCTCCCTCGGACTTCCTGCCCTTACTACTACCTCACTGACAAGTGTCCCATCATCCTCATCTCATCCACAAAAAGCTTTCGAGACAGTTGCCCGAAGTCCCCAGCCTCATCACCTGGACTGAGGGAAATTTCCAAATGTTGGGCATCGGTCACGACAAACTCCTCAGGTGAGAGCACCAGTTTTTTCCCCAAGCAGGGCAGGGACCCAAGAACAGTTCCTGTTCTTAGGCTAACTTCACACGAGCGAGGGCAATAACGGGCATGAATCACAGCCCCATATTGTGCTCCCAACCATGTGAATTCCCCAGGGAAAACAGTACATCACTTCGGAGTTCTCAGATTGCTTTCAATGGGGTGGCGCTGGCTGCATCCAGTGCAGGCTGTGATTGGCTGAGCTGGCTGTAACTCAGCCAATCAGAGCAATCTCTCGCTGGGAGAGGAGATTAACCTCCATCACTAGCAATAGATGCTTTGCCAGTTTGCAAAGTGCCCAGCAGCCAGCCCAGAACTACAGAGAACACAAGCTGTGATCTCGACGGCACCTGCTAGGGGAGTATTGATTTTTTTTCCCCCTCTCATGTAGTGTAGCCCTAACACAAGTGAATGAGCAGATAGTTGTATTGTCTATTGGAGTGTGAGGTAGTCATGTGCTATTGCATTCTGGGAGCCCTACTCTATCCCTCTTCTATTCTCTACACTGCTGCCCTCTTTTTGTAAGGCTCGCGTCACGAGGTTGTATTTGTGCACACAAAATTTGAATGTACAATATGCAAAGAATAGAATCCATTGATTTTAATGGATTCATTCACATGCACATATTTTACACAAAAATAACAAGTCACAGTATGCTCTTTCCTGCGCACAAAAAGTCCCCATGGGAGTCTAATGGGATGCACAAATGCATGCACTATATGCAAAGAGAAACCATCTTGAACTCAGACTAATTAGCCATTTCAATTAGAGTATTTTTTGTCAAGCATAACTGCACATGCCTTGTGCGCAGAATGTACAGTAAAATATGCTAATGTGGGCACAAAAAAATTTGTTCTGCATGTGCCTGTGAAACGTTGGCCTAAGGGTGCCTTTACATGGGACATAAATGCTGCTGAATTTCTACAGTTGAATTCACTGCAGAAAATCCACAACATTAATCCCTTAACGACCAGCCCATAGTGTTTTTACGTCCTCCCGAAGTGGGCTTTATTCTGAGGACGTAAAAACATGTGTCCTGCAGAGAACAAAGCCCCTCGGGCTCTGGACGTGACAGCTCCATGCTGTCGGTGCCCACAGGTAGCCAACAGCATGGAGCTGTCATCCCTGGCTGCGGGGGAACCCCCCCCCCCAGGCAATGCGATCGGGCGCTATCCAATGGATAGCGCCGATCGCATAAAGGTTGCAAAAAGTGCAAAAAAGTTAAAGATTCAGCTGCCCTGATGGATCGGATCCGTCAGGGCAGCTGAAATTACTCACCCGAGTCCGCCGCACTGCTCCCCGCTCTCCTGGTTCTCCGGGCCCCGAAGCCGGCGTTCTGCGCATGCGCGCCAGGCAGCATTACGTCAGCCGCAAGCGCAGAAGGCCTGGCGGCCCAGGAAATTTATCATCTCCTGGCTCCCGGCTCATGTAGGTAGCCCGGAGGCAGGAGATGTCAGCGGGAACCGCGGTGAGCGGCCCCCAAAACCGTGATCGCCGTTATCCAATGGATAACGGCGATCGCGGAAATGTAAAAAAAAAGGGTAAAAAAAGAAAAGCTTCACCTCCCCTCATGGATCGGATCATGAGGGAAGGTGAAAATACTCACCCCTCTTCCTCCATGTCCTCCGGCCAGTGTCGGGACCCTCCGCAGGCTTCTGCGCACGCGCCGATGTGGCGCGCACGCGCAGAAGGCCGGCGAGCGTGGCAAATTCAAAATCTCCCTGCACCCGGCTGTCACAGATAGCCGAGTGCAGGGAGATATGACTGGGGACCGCTGTATGCGGTTTCCAGTCATATGATCACCGTTATCCATCTGAGAACGGTGATCATATAAAGTTAAAAAGTAGGAAAAAAAAAAGCTAAACGTTTATAAAGTTAAAGTTTCATAAAAGTAATAGTTTACCCCAGCTTCGGCGCATGCGCCCGTCAGCATGATGGTGGACGCATGCGCAAAAGTTAATTATAGCCCAAGAAATTTAAAATCTCCCTGCTGCTGGCTACCAAAGGTAGCCAAGAGCCTGGAGATGTCACGGGGAGCTGCGGTATGCGGTTACTGGTCACGTGATCGCCGTTATCCAATGCATAATGGCGATCACGTAAAAGTTCTTTAAAAAGTGGAAGTTTTATCTCCTCCTACCGATGCAATCGGTGAAGGGAGATGAAACATCATCTTGGAGGCTTCCGCATTTGAATCCAGATGCGATTAGCCTCCATAGACCCTTCCGGCTGCTGCGCATGCGCCCGCCAGGCAAAATGCCGGACCCATTCGCAGGAGACTGGGAGCCCAGGAAATTTTAATTCTCCTTGCTCCCAGCGACCAAAGATCGCCGAGTGCTTGGAGCAGTGACCGGCGGCCTCGTTGAGCGGTCCCCGGTCACGTGATAAATTAGCTGTATAACATTAGGCCAGTCACGCAGGACCGGAGAGGAATTATGGGTTCTGCATACGCTTGATTAGCGGTAATCCACAGATCAATCGCATGCATTGGATTACACAGTTCCCCTTAATTAGCTGGTCAGAATTATGGAATCCACTCACAGAAAACAGAACACAGCATGCTATATTTTACCGCGGATATCCGCGACCTAGAGCCCATTGTGCTCTATGACCGTGGATATACTCGCAGCCCATGTGCAAACATTTTGTACGGGCTGCGGGTACCCGGGTAATCTGTAAGCGACGGCGCGGTAAATATAAACAAAAGATGGTGTACTGCGCATGACCGCCTGTGTGAGTAGGCAGTTATGCGCAGTACATTACGTGGCTGTACACAGGGTCACAGCTGGAATCCGCTGCAGGCCTCCGTAAGCGGATTCTGCATACGGCCGTGAGAGCCCAGCGTTTAGATCGCTACCTGTGATCCGTAATTTACAAGAAGCCCCGGGAATGCTAGTCTTCATGCAGTTCCAGGAGCAGCTTGTTGAGCGCCTTCCGGTGAGACCGCTGAACCGCAGCAAGATTACAAAGCCTCACAGAGCGCCACTTTTTACACCCCATACCTGCCGCTGAGGTCACGAAAAAATGGATTATACCTACCTGATAATCAGGTTTCCAGGAGTCTCCACGACAGCACTAATTGAGATTGCCTCTTCCTGATAGGACAGGAACACAGAGGTTAAAAGCTCCCGCTCTTTCCTCAGTGGATTCTAACGAATTGCCAGGGTAGGAGCTCAACTTAAATTTCTTCCCTTAACCGGGTTTTTTTTGTTGATTATAAAATTATTATATTATATATTTATTTATTTCTTATATTATATTTTATATTTATTTTTTATATTATATTCTATAGTTTCTTTTCTATCAATTTAGGGGGGGAAGGTACGGGTGCTGTCGAGGAGACTCCTGGAAACCTGATCAGGTAGGTATAATCCATTTTTCCCCCAGTCATCTCCACGACAGCACCAATTGAGATGTACCAACTAAAGTTTCCCTAGGGTGGGATTGCTGCCGAGAGAACTTTGCGGCCGAAAGCCATGTCCTTGTCCTGCTGCACTTTTACCCTATAATGTTTAATGACCGTGTGGGGTTTTTTCCAGACTGCGGCCTTGAATATCTGCTCGACCGAAGCTGAGCTATGTTCGGCCCATGAGGATGCTACTGCCCTTGTAGAATGGGCTTTAAGAGCTAAGGGGATCTCCTTCCCGAGGGCCTTATAGGACTCTAGGATGGCCAGGCGGATCCACCTGGCTATGGAGTTTTTTGCCGCTTTGTTCCCTTTATTTGGGCCACTGATCTGGATGAACAGGTTGTCGTCCCGTCTCCAGTGGCTTGTCGCATCTATGTAGCCTAGGACTGCTCTCCTGGCGTCCAGGCAGCTTAGGATTTTTTTCTTGCTCGTTTTTAGGTTTGCTAAAAAATGAGGGAATTACGTCCTGGGACCTATGAAAATGTGATACCACCTATAGCATGAAGGCAGGGTCCGTTTTAAATACTAATTTGGAGTCCGAGATTTTCAGAAATTGGTGGCGAATGGACAAAGCCTGAAGCTCGCTAACCCTCCTCGCGGACGTGATGGCTACTAGAAAAACGGTCTTGATCGTAAGCATTTTTATCGGTAGTGCTTCGATCAGCTCGAATGGTTCCGCTGACATGGCCCTTAGAACCCAATTAAGGTTCCAGTCTGGAACAAGTTTTATGGGTCTAGGTCGTAATCTAGCTGCTGCTGTCAGGAACCTGTTGACCCATCTATTGTCCGCGAACTTAGTGTCGCATATGGCGCTAAGGGCTGCGACCTGGACCTTCAGGGTACTTGGAGAGAGGCCCATCTGTAGGCCCTCCTGCAAGAATTCTAAGACCAAAGGGATGCTCGGGATAGAATCCCCGGAATCCCTTCCCTGTCTCCATGAGGAGAACCTTCTTCAAACCTTCTGGTAGATAAGGTGGGTCGTCTTTTTTCAGCTGGACATTAACGTTTCTACCACTCTTTGTGAGAATCCCTTCCCCCTTAGTGAGGATTCCTCAAGAGCCATGCTGTTAAGTGGAGTCTAAGCCCGGGTGGCTCAGTGTCCCCTGTGATAGCAGATCTGTCCAGGTCGGAAAGGTGACTGGGTCCTGGACACTCTATGTTGTCAGAAGACCGAACCAACTTCTTTTGGGCCAGAAGGGGGTCACCAGGATTAGCATGCATACCTGGGTTCTGAAATGTTGTAAGACCCTGGGGATCAGCGGTATCGGAGGAAACGCGTACGCTAGCCCCTTTCCCCAGTCCTGGCCTAGGGCGTCTATTGCTGTAGGACGATCTCCTGGCTGGAGGGAGAAGAAATTGCCTACTTTGGCGTTCTCCCTGGTTGCAAATAGGTCCAATTGTGAGGACCCCCACCGGTTGGTCAGGATTCTGAATGCCTCCAGGGAGAGAGACCATTCTCCTGGGTCTATCTGCCTCCTGCTGAGGAAGTCCGCTTTTTGGTTTAGCGTCCCTTTTAAGTGGGTTGCCGTGATCGAAAGGATCCGGCCCTCTGCCCAGTGGAAGATTGTCTGCGAAATGTTTTGCAGGGCAGGAGACCTTGTGCCCCCCTGGTGCCGAATATGGGCGACTGTGGTGGTATTGTCCGACAGTATCTTTATATGCTGGTTCCGTGGCGAGTTTCCTAACTGCTGTAGGACCGGCCATACGGCCTGTAGCTCTCTGTAATTGGAGGATTGTTCTTTTATCCTTTGGGACCACGGGCCCTGAAAGAACTGGTTCCCCACATGCGCTCCCCATCCCCAGGTGCTTGCGTCCGTTGTGATGTGCGTGGCTGGGTTTTGTAGCCAATGAACCCCTTCCTGCAGGTTCGCTGGGGATGTCCACCAACGTAGGGATGTTTTCACTGTGTTTGGGATATACATTTTTGTCCCTAGCGAGGACTGCTTTTTGTCCCATGCGGATAGGACGGAGGCCTGTAGAGCTCTGGTGTGAGCCTGGGCCCATGCTACTCCGGGAATGCATGACGTTAGGCTTCCCAGGAGAGACATGGCTTCCCGAATTGTGCATGATCGTTTCCATAGGAAGGATCTGACCAGCCTTTGGATTTTTTTGGATTTTTTCCTCGGGCAGGCAGGAGCATTGTAATTCTGAGTTGAGCGTTATGCCCAAAACATCATCTTCCTGTCGGGGTCTAAGCTGGATTTTTCCCAGTTTATGATCCATCCTAGAGACAGGAGGAGTTCTAGCACTATCTCTAGGTGCTTCGTTAGTAGTTCCCTGGACTCTTATTAAAATATCGTCCAGATAGGGTATTATTAGGATCGACTTTCCTCAGGTAGGCGGCTACCTCTGCCATAATTTTGGTAAAAATTCTGGGTGCTGAGGAGATCCTGAAAGGCAGGCATCTGAACTGGTGGTGCTCTATTCCTTTGCCCATATCCACTGCGAACCTTAGGTATCTTTGGGACCCCTTGTGGATCGGTACGTGGAAATAAGCATCCTTCAGATCGATGGATGCCATGTAGGCCCCTTTGGGAATCAACTTTATCGTTGAAGAGATGGACTCCATTTTTAATTTTCTGTACTTGACACAGGTGTTCAAGGGCTTCCGATTCACTATCTGCTGTTTCCCGCAGGGTTTTCTTACTAGGAAGAGCCTGGAATAATGGCCCTGAGTTTCCTCGTTTTGCGGTACGGGGGATATTGCAGGTCCCGAACGCTCTGCCTTAAGTGTAACTGTTGCCCTGAGCCTCCTGTGATAATAAATTCCTTCTGGGGAGGGACACCAGTTCTATCCGGTATCCCTGCTGTTGGGAACCATGGGGCTTCGCAAATTGCGGCCCATTGGTCCACAAAGTTCCCCAGCCTTGCCCCTACGGAGCTGGCGTCAGGGTCTCTGCTTGGGCTCCCCCCGGTGGGGATTAACCCCTTCCCGCTGCAGGGCGTAAGTTTACGTCCTGGCAGCCTGGTACTTCCCGCAACAGGACGTAAACTTACGTCCTGGAGATAGCGCGGGATCACATATGATCGCGCGCTATCCCGCAGCGGGAGCCGGCTGTCAGTTACAGCCGGCGTCCCGCTGCAACAGCGGGGGGACATCGGAGATGTGCCCCCCGCTGTTAACCCCTTCGCTGCCGCGATCTAAGTAGATTGCGGCAGGGAAAGAATTCAGAGGGAGCGCGGCTCCCTCTGTCTCCGGCCGGAACTCGCGATGTCATCGCGAGAGCCCAGCCTGTCACCATGGCAACAGGACGCCAGACACCGGCGTCCTGTATTGCCTATGCCTATGATCGCTGTATAAGCGATAAGGCATGGCAGAGCAGTAGCTCTGCCATGCCTTATGACAAAGATCATAGGCACAGTGCTGCCTTGGGTATCTCTTCCCAGCTTGCGCAAACTTCCTCCTCCAATGGGTATTTTCTGTTTACCCCTCTAGCGGAGAAGGAACCTGCGTCTGGTTTCTTCCACTCCTTTTGGATAATTTTAATGAGGTTTTTGTGGACAGGGAAGGTATGTTTACGCCTCTCCCCTAGTCCCCCGAATATCTCATCCTGCAGGGTGCGTGGTTCTCTGGGCTCTTCCATTTTTAATGTAGCCCTGACTGACTTAATTCTGTTAAGTCGTCCTGATGGAAAAGCTATCTTTTGTAGTCCTCATCGTCTGAGGACTCCTTGGCCGCCTGTTCCTCTTGCTCCGATCCGATAGAACTCTTGGAGTCGGAAGGCTCGTCGGGAACATACGCCTTTGTGGCGTTTCTCTGGCGGCGCCCGCTGTGACGTTGGAGCTGATCGAACCTCCTCCTTCACCAGCTTCCTAACGTCATCCATGAATCCCCCGGATTCCTCTGACTAGCCTAGCTACGCATGCCTTATGCGCATGTTGGTACGTAGCTGGCAGTCTCGTCCCGCACTCCACGCATTTTTGGGGTTTTGTTCTTGGGGGGGGGGGGGGGGGGGGGGGGGGAGATGTCTATCCCCCTGACAAAAAAAAGGGAAAGTATTTTTTGCGGGTACATATGCAATTTTTCCATATACAATACATTGGATTTTGCATTTTGTATTTTTTTTTGCCGCACCGGCTACTTACGGCCGCTGAGGCTGAGATTTCAGCTATCTCTGGGGCTGGAGCACTCCTTACTGTACCGGTGCTGCAGACACCCTGCGACCTGTAGTGCTGGTCCCCCTTCTGGCTTCTCAGGTTCCTTATTTTGAATTTTCGTGCTCCTGCGCTAAGCCCCGCCCCCTCCGTGCGTCTCCTGATGCGAGCTGGATGGCGTCACCACGCTGGACACGGGACGCCCCGCCGTCAAAGGGCTTCCTGGAGCGTCGCGCTGTGACTATACAAGGAGGAGGAGGGGGGCTGAGGCTCCCGCTTTGTACCCCCCATGGGCAGCCGCGGGAGGAACCTGGCCCGGGGGTTACCACCCCATGTGGCGTCCCGGGAGTCGTCAGGCTGGGAAGGGAGGACAGGCTGACCCACTGCCCTCCGATCCGCCTCTAAGTAAATCCTGGCTGGCTTCTCCACCAGGACAGGAAGACACTGAGGAAAGTGGGGAAGGGGGGGGGGGGGGGAGCTTTTAACCTCTCAGTGTGTTCCTGTCCTATCAGGAGGAGGCAATCTCAATTGGTGCGGTCGTGGAGACGACTGGGGGAAATAGCCTTAAAAAAAGCAAGGGGGGGGGGGATACCCGGTTTTCTTGCCCCATGTGCCCATCTCAACCAGCCTCCGTTATTACACCCGTCTTCGGACATAAAACGCAGTTTATATTATTACTTTTATCTAATATTTAGGGAATGCCAAAAAATAAGGATGGCGGGGGGTGGGGTATTTTAGGAAGTTAAGTTTTTTTCCGTATAAGTGGGCAATGGGGCCTGGAATTTATTCAGTTGTACCCTGAAATCCAGCGGGCATTCCCTCCATTGTGGGCCTAGCCATGTGTCCTGTAAGTAGATTAGGGCCACAATGCATATGTTTCTGAACACGGGACAAACAGGGGTATCCATTTTGGGGACAACGTCTTCATTCCTATGTACACTGTACAAAAAAACTTGAAATTGACATAATTGCCAAAAGAAATGAAAATCGTAATTTTTTCCTTTTGCTTGGCTTAGATTTATTCAATAACTGAAGTCAAAAAAGTAATCGCACCCCTAGATAAATTCGTTAAGGGGTCTACTTTTCAAAATGCGGTCACTTGTAGGGGTTCTCCATTGTTTTGGTCACTCAAGGGCTCTACAAGTGGGCAATGGGGACTAAATCTCCTTAAAGCAAAATTTCTGTTCCGAAAGCCACTAGTTTTTCATTTTGGGCCTCATTGTGCATACAGACGTAATACTAGGGCCACAATGGGTATGTTTCTGAGCACAGGACAAACAGGGGTATCCATTCTGGGGTGCAAATCCTCATTTTCATGTGTACTATAGAAAAAAATCCTGTCTTTAAAATGATATTTGAAAAAATATGAAATTTTAGTTTCTCTTCTAAATTGCATTGACTCCTGAAAAAAAACTGGGGTTAAAATATTCATGACACCCCTCGGTGAATACGTTAAAGGGTGTAGTTTTTAAAATGGGGTCACTTGTGGGGGTATCTATCATTTTGACTCCTATGAGCCTTTCCAATCTTAGCTTGGTGCAGGAAAACAGTGTTCCTCAAAATGCTGAAAAGTAATGTTAAATTTTTAAGTCTCCTAAATGGTTAAAAAAAAACGAAAGTTTTTCCAATGTGCGCCCAAGATAATGTAAACGGATGGAAATATATATCTTAGCAAAAATTTCTATATTATGTTTGCACATAACCCAGGACCGCGACGGTAACAAGAGGACATCCGCTACGATTAGAGGAAAGTAGGTTTCATCACCAACATAGAAGGGGATTCTTTACCTTAAGAGCAGTTAGACTGTGGAACTCTCTGCCGGAGGAAGTGGTGATGGTAAAATCCATGGAGGAGTTTAAAAAGGGGACTTGATGTCTTTCTGGAGAGGAAGGACATTATAGGATACAAGTCTTAGGTTAATTGTCAATCCGGGTATACAGGCAGGTAGGAACTATTAGGGGTTGATCCAGGGAACAGTCTGATTGGCATTAGGGAGTCGGGAAGGAATTTTTTCCCCAAAAGGGCTATCTGGCTTCTGCCCTTGGGGTTTTTTGCCTTCCTCTGGATCAACACAGGAGGATAGACAGGCTGGACTAGATGGACATTGTCTTCATTCAGCCTTACATACTATGTTACTATGAATATACAATCTTTGCAAACTCATGCCGTCAACCATTTAGTGGAGCCCCTCCTTTTGGGCAGTCAAACGTCTATGTACATGTGATTGAGTCCTAGAGCTCAAAACAGACCTGCTCTGTTTGACTGTGCCCAGAATTAAGACAACATACTTGGTGCAGTCTTCCCCGTCACCACATGCACATTTATGTTCTGTTAATAGTTAACATGTTTGTTTTATCCAAGCATAGTACTGATGCAACTTTTAATGCAACTATCTGGATAAGTTTATGCAATACAATGTTCATATGTAATACATGCTACTATCACTGGGTACAGCTATTGACCGAAATTTAAGTAACACTGACAGTGCATCACATGGGGAATTGGCTAACCCTGACAGGGGTTAACCGCGGGGTTAACACCCACCCCCCACCCCCCGTTGATAAACATAGAACCACTTACGTCAATGGCTAGTATTAACATACTTTCCTGGAATGTGCGGGGAAAGGGGAAGACCCCTTGGAAACAATCCATGGTTTTTTCATCCATCAGGAACCATACCCCACACATTATATGCCTCCAAGAGATGCATATGATCCCAGAGAAAACGAGGCAGCTTCAGAAACCCTGGGTACAGTGGTCCCTACACTCCACGTACTCATCTTACGCCAGAGGAGTCTCAATACTGATCCACAAACGACTAAGATGGGAACTGGGACACAGATAGAGACCCAGAAGGCAAGTTCATTTTCATTCAGGCATGGATAGAGTCCCTTCCCTACGTACTCGTGGCCGTTGTACCAACGCCCGCCGGCCAACATAACAATCCTTCACCAGGCGGCCCAATTCGCCACCCAGTATCCCAACACCTCGGTGTTGTGTGTAGGAGACCTGAACCTAGTGCTTGATCCTCAGATGGACAGATTCAGCCCCCCACACACCCACCCCAGACTAACCCATCACTCTTGGCCTTATTCACACAAGAGGTCGGCTGGAAAGATGATTGGAGAGTTAGGTGACCAATGGACTGAGTACTCATGCCACTCTGCCAGCAGGAATGCTCTCTCTCAAATAGACTATTGCCTTGGGAATGCCAGACGATGCACCGCAGTATCCCAAATTGAAAGTCACCTAGGGGCATATCGGATCATTCCCCCTTGCGCATTGAAATCACCATACCAGATGCACATTCCCAGAAACACAACTGGCGTGTACATCCCTTTTGGCCAAGCCTGTTTGGTATAAACAGGATCCCAGATCAAATGGCTAGCTTCTTGGAGCTAAACCAGCCAGATGCCGACCGAGTAGTACTATGGGAGACACTGAAAGCCTTCCTGCGGGGCACTCTAAAATACTCTATATCATACATTAAAAGGGACTCCTCCAGACTGGAGCAAGAGATGGCGTCCCAGTATGTGTGCCTGGAGGCAGCCTACATCGTGGACCCATCCTATGAACACAGCAGTGGTTGGGACAAGGCAGACAATACCTAATCCATCTACAAGAGGGCCAGCAAAGCTTCCTTCTTTGCAAAACAACGATTCTATGACCTAGGCAACCAGTCCAGTGGCTTATTGGCCCACTTGGTACACCAAAATTCTTCCTCCCTGTCGATACTTCATATCGCATCTGAAACCGGAGAAACTTTGCATGAAAAGAAATGAATAGGGGAGCGATTTCAGTGCTACTACAGTGAGCTGTACGCATTAGTTTAGTTAAAATGATAGTCTTGCCCAAGTGCCTTTATATCCTGCAACACATCTCGGTGCCCGTCCCAAGGTGATTTTTCCCGACCATGAACTCCCCCTCATGACCTGTTTATATGGGGAGGATCCTGACCAAAATGTAAACTTTCCACTCTCCAAAGGCCCAAAAGCGCTACAGAGTCGGCACTTCCAGACCTGTTTTTATACTATTTAGCAGGCCAACTACTGCCCCTGAAACCCTGGCTGAGAGACCACCCATTCCCTAACTTGGAGGCACATTTGGCCCAGGTATTAAACATTACCAACCTGTGGCGGGTGCTGGATATTTTCACTACTGTGGGAGGTAAGATGCTACCCATTCATAGACTGGCAATGCGAGTCTGGAGCCAGGCCAAGGAGGTAATTGGGTTTTCTGACAGTCAGATATGCCATTGTGGAGAAACCCTGGGTTGTGATCACTACTATCACTAGCTGACCTTGAGGTATGGGAACAGAACGATATAACGTGCCTGGGTGCCCTATACAACTCCAACGTTCTGCTATCCTTCGAGCAGTTACAAAATATCAAATACCCCGAACCCACTTTAACGACTATCTACAAATCCGTCATGCACTCCAGACGCAATTTCCGCCTGCGAGCAGCAGTATCATTACCCGTTAATAGGAATACTACGGTCGCAAGGGCCATGGGGTCTTATCTCAACGTTATACTCCCATTTAACAACCTCAAAAGCCGCTCGAGAGATCTCTCCAGCCCTCTAAATGGAAATCCCTAATTCCAACACTGATGGAAGAAACCTTTCAAGAAGTCTTAAAAACCGCTTTACTTGTCTCCCCCTCAGTAAACAATAAAATGACCCAGCTATACATAGTCCATCAATGTTACCTCACCCCGGTGAGACTGTATAGGATGGGCAGCTAGCCATCTTCCCATTGTAGCCATCTTCCCATTGTGACCGTGTACATGCACATATGCTGACTTCTGGCATATGATCTAGGACTGCCCGTCGATTCTGTCATACTGGGGCAATGTCATTGGCCTGCTGTCCGCAATCCTGGATGTCCCCGTTCCCATCACCCCGGAAATTTGCCTTTTTGGTGTCCTCGACACCGAACATTGGCAACACTGACAAAATCGCCTTGCAAGAAGTCTTGTTCCTAGCAAGAAAGGTTATCACACTACGGTGAATGGACCCAAGGGGCCCAACTTAGGCTATGTGGAAAAAGATCACCAACTCAACCATACCCTACAACAACTTAATATATAAGGCATGCAAGTGCCAAGATAAATTCCAAAAAGTGTGGGGTTAATGGTGCAACCCTGTTCCCCCAGCAACCACTCACCTTGGCCATATCAGCACTACAAAGATGGCATTAACAACTTGGGGAAATGACCGCCAACTCACAAAACCCAACCCCCACTCTTGATCACTTAGCTAGAACGCCCTATCTAAAAATTTCCCGACAATTATACGCTATACTATATTAAATACAGTTAGATACATTTATCAGCCCTTCCTTCCTCTTTCCACGTATAAATGTATATACACTTAGTCTTACAATTGATATGTGGCCCTCACTATGCGCTCTGCTGCTACGTTTTTTTTTTATGAACCTCCTATAAGTCTTCTCTTCTCATCACTCCCTCTCCTTCCCACCCATGAAGTGTACTGTACTTAATGAATATTGTAAAATCTATTGCCGTTTGACCTTTAAATCACATGTATGACCTTGTACTGCAGAAGTTTTGTTATTATAAGCTGTTTACTTGTCAATACTACGAGTAAATTGAAAAAAAAAAAAGAAAAGGTAGCGATCTACCTTAGACTGGTATCACAAACTGATAGGAATCGTGCATTCCACAAGCATTTGATCTGCAGTACTATGCAGATCAATCAAATGCATTGGATTACACAAGTCTACTCTTATTACCGGGTCAGAAATACCTAATCGACTTGCAGAAAGCAGCATGTTCTATTTTACCTGTTATATCCACACCAAAGCCTATTGTGTTTTATGGTCACAGATACAGCCGCAGCCCATATGCAATTACACTGTGTACGGGCTGCGGGTACCCGCATCATTGCTAAGTGACGGTGCAGGAATTGTGAAAAAAAAGGTGTACTGTGCATGACTTGCTTAAGTACAGTTATGTACAGTATATGACGTGGCTGTGTACAGGTCCATGGCTGGACTCATTTCACATTTGGCCGTGTAAGCCCAGCATTATGCAGATAGATACTTAGGCCACCTACGTAATTTACAGAAGTCTCAGGGAACGCTCATCTTCCTGTAGTTCCAGGAGCAGCTTGTTGAGTGCTTTCTGTGCAAGATCACTGTACCACAGCATGCTTATAAAGCCTAACAGTGCCACTATTTATGCCCCATCCCTGCCTCAATTGTAAAGGAAAAAAATCCAAAAAAGGTGTTCAGTTTGCAGTATGCAAGGGGGGAGGAGGCCTTTATTCAGTTGTGCCCTGAAAGCCAATGGGTGTTCCCTTAATTTTAGGCCTACCCATGTGTCCTGTAAGCAGTTTGGGGCTACAATGGAGGCATTATTGAACATACAAAAACTAGTCTTATAAAATTTGGGTTGAATGACTGGGGTTGTACCATTGGATTGGCACATTGCCAACATGGTTCCAATTTACAAAAAAGGGTCCAAACGAGAGCCTGGTAACCAAGTCACTTCAATAACTGGAAAAATATTCAAGGGGTTTCTGAGAGATGCCATTTTAGAATACCTCGAGGAAAACCGTATAACCCCTCATCAGCATGGGTTCATGAGGAGTCGATTATGTCAGACCAATCTGATCAGCTTCTACGATGAAGTTCTAAGCTTGACCTGGGAGAGTATTGATCTTGTATATCTGGACTTCTCTAAAGCATTTGATACCCTGCCACATAATAGGCGGATATATAAAATGACAGCTCGGACTGGGTGAAAATGTGTATTTGGGTAAAGAACTGGCTCAGAGATAGAAGGCAGAGAGTGGTAATAAAAGGTTCGTACTCTGATTGGGCCACCGTTACTAGTGGGGTGCCATAGGGTTCAGTATTAGGCCCAATTCTGTTTAATATATTTATCAACGACCTGATAGAGGGACTGCACAGTAAAATATCAATATTTGCAGAAGATACAAAGTTATACAAGACAGTTAATACAACAGGGGACAATCTGCAGCTACAAAGGGACCTAGATAAGCTGGGGGCTTGGGCAGAAAAATGTAAGGTTATGCACATGGACAGGAGAAGAAACAGATGTCACCAATATACACCAAATTGGGTACTGCTAGGGGAAGTGAAGCTCACTTTTAGGACCCAAAAATATAAATTCATAAAAATTAACTTTTAATAAATATTGCTTAAAAACCTTATGGACACAAAAAAAAAATCCACTATCCGGTAGGGAATGTGAAATTGTATCATACAGTAACACTTCAAGATCAGTATCGATCTTGGACGTTTTCTTTATTATGTCTTACATCTAAAAGATAGCTCTTTTTTGGGGGTGTTTCTTGGTTTTAATGTTCCAAAAAAACCTATGCATATAAAATATGTCGTAATCAGCCGGAATCTACGTGCAACTCATAGTCCAATGTATAATAGACACAAGATGTTTTTATGTACAAAATAGACCTTGTAATTTCCCTACGCGTTTCGCCCACTGCGTGGGCTCCTCAGGGGCTCAAGTATCTCCTGGGATGATTCCCTGGAGAAAGGTCATCAGTCATCAACTGAGTATAGAAAATTTTTTATAGATTAGGACTATAATCCATTGGAGGCAATGAGTAAGTATAGGTAAGGTACTGTATTGAATTAGCACCCCACTATGAGGAATGATCGCTGCAGTAATTCCTTTGCGGTACTTGATAGTTTACTATTTCCTAGAGGAACAGTGCCCAGTTATCACTTAGAGTGATGTCTTGGTCAATACCCAGATAGTCTGCGCACTAAAAAAAGTTCCCCAGGTAATGCATCGCTGCCTATTAGATCCTTTTAGTAGGTGAGTTTTGATATACTCAAAAGCTATCAATAGTATAGCTCCCACTAAATAGGGTTTTTCTGCAGTCAGGCAAATTCTCAGCCTAGATAAGGGTTGTAAGATCCCCCCCCCCCCCCCCCCCCAACCCTATCAGGATCAGATAAAGCAGAATGAAATCATAAAATAAATAGAACAAGCGGCAGCATGACAGTCCTAGTGGTGGACTGCTAGGGGAAGTGAGATGGAAAAAGACCTGGGGGTACTAGTGGATTGTAGATTTAACTGGAACCACCAATGTCAGTCAGCTGATCGAGCTAATCGAGTCTTGGGGTGCCTTAAAAGAGGTATAGGGGCAAAGTACAAGAACATTATTCTTCCACTATATAAGGCACTTGTCTGGCCCCACATGTAATACTGTGTACAGTTCTGGACACCGATGCTCAGGAAGGATGTTGTAGTGCTTAAGGGGGTTCAAAGGGCAACTAAATTAATAAATTCAATCAGAGGACTGGAAAACCCAGAGAGGCTATTAAAATTAGGACTTCATGATAGCAGCAGAGCTAGCCGAGCAGGACGAAAGACGCAGCCTGCTAGGCTCCGCAGAAAAGAGAACTTCAGGGATTTTTGCCTCTGGTGCCCCTGGGAGCTTAAATACCCACACCGAAACACTCCCTACCTCAAGAGGAACAGAAGGAGACCGCTTAGAGCTGCAACGGAACAGGCCGCAAATCGGGGCCTACCTCAGCCACCGCATCCCCGGCCTAAATTTTCGGGGACCGGCGCGAGCGCCGACGACAAGCGGGCCGCCGGAAGTAGAAGGGAAGCCGGATTCCCCAGCAGAGATAAAGGGGAGATCAGCGCCACCATCGGCTCCCCCCTCTGGTATCAGAGGGCAGAAGAGCAGGAGCAAGCAGCACGGGCATCGCAGCCCCTCCTCACCACCATTAACAGCCACAGCACAGACCAACAAGGTACCCACCTTCTGGGACTGGAGAAGGTGAGGAGAGGGGTCGGGGTGCTCCTGGACTGCACTGCCTCAGGGGGTATACACATCCCTGGCCGTGTACTGCTGGGAAACCCAAGTACTAAGTGGGGACACAGAAGCTCTGCTAGCAGGCACAAAAGAATCTTGATCAGAGAAAAGACCACCTGAGAGCTGAAAAGTGGCAAAAGGGACCCCCTGACAACTTAGACAGTTAAAACAGCCGTAGGGGGAACTGCATTACTACCTACTTAAAGAGGGAAGAAAGTAAACCAAGACCCTCTGACCCAGCAAAACTAAGCCGCAGTGTATAAAAAAAGCGAACTTTTTATTGCAATTTACGGAGCCTTATCCCTGCAAAGATCTACAAGATATAACGTGGACATTAGCCCACCACTCACATGCAATCTACAGACCTTTAATAGTTATAAACCTACTCAAGTCCCCTGAGGCGAGGCGCTATACAACATAACCTTCCACCATCCCTTACTACATGCCCCGGACTACGTCTGCCCCCTATTCTCAAAGTGTGACATGGGTGGTCTGAGGAGGATGTTCTAATGTCCAACTAGATCACGCCTGGGCTGGACCTATGCTACACTCAAGAAAAGCTATTGAATCTAAATAGCTGAGCGCACGCCAGAACAAAGATGACCAAAACCAAAGAAAAGACCTCTAGGGACTCACAGCCTACACCACGGGGCAATCTCCCAGAATTATTTGCGAGTCAAACTCAAGCCGACCTATATTCAGGCTCAGCACCATCGAGCCCGGCCACTTCTGAACAGCTAAATGACACCTCAAGAACGCAAGAAAACCAAGACACTGAAACTTTAGCGCTTACGGGGCCTCAAGCAGCGCTGCTGACCCAAATGAAATCTATCTTAAAGGCAGAACTATCCTTAGCTGTAAAGGATTTTACTGAACAAATAAGAGATCTGGGCCAAAGAATGGATAAACTGGAGCGAAGGAATGATATTGTGGACACCCTGGAAGACTACAAACAACGCTTCGAGGAACTCGAGTCCAGACTTGACCTCCTGGAAACCAAATGCGAAGACCTGGAAAACAGGTCCAGGAGAGCAAATATTCGGATCCGAGGACTCCCAGGGTCAGTAGCAGCCTTGGCAGAAAGCCACCACGCTCTTCTCCGCTATTCTGCCTAATCTATACCAACAGCAGCTACGGATGGACAGGATTCACCGGGCCTTAACGCGCCCTCCTAACCCTAAATTGCCCCGTGATGTAATTCTAAAAATGCATTATAGCGAAATATGAGATCAAATTCTGACAGCAGCCAGACAACTATCCCAACTCCCAGGACTGCCAGCGTCAGTCCAGCTTTACGCAGACATAGCCCCCACCACCTTAGCAAAACGCAGATCCTTACGGCCTGTGACTCAGGCACTTCAAGCAGCTAACAAAATACAAATGGAGCTTTCCTTTTGCTCTTCTATTCCAACATCAGGGAAGAACAGTCTCAGCAAGAACCCTACAAGAAGTCCACCAAGCTGCAGAGGGTGCCTGTATCCCAATCACGACTGAATCTGCCCCCAAATGTCTACTACCACGCCCCAGATGAACCTGGACTAAGACAGGCCCGACAAGAAGACCACCTAGGCCGGCCTCTACTCCAGCCCAAACCAGATCGGATGGGGACACGTGAGCAATGACTGAGCAGGGAAACACCCTTAGAGGATGATTGAACATGATCACATATGACACTAACGTTAGGATAGAATTGTCCTTATCTGGGGGGAACCCTAAGCTCATGTGAGCTCATATACAACGTTGCTCCAGTACATTTTGAATAGTATGTTACTGTTAAGTAGAATAGCCTTGTATTTCCTAGCTGTCTACTTTCTGCGGACGCGCTTACCTCCACTCGAGAAGATATCGGGTTGGAGGTGGGGAGTCTGTCAGAAACGCCTTAGAGTAACTCGGATGCTGCCGGGGTTAGAGGACACTAACCCCTCCACTGGAAGCAAAATATTTAACTAGACAGGTTGAAAGTTACTGCAGGTCCAGCCCTGCTATTCATGTTGTCCCACATAAAGATGACTGTTAAACTCCCATTGTTAGGAAACAAAATCAGTCATCCCTGGATGAGACCCAAAACTCATCTTCCTGTTCCCCAGTTTTTGTTGACCCCAATACTGAGATGTATGTTAACACTCAGTCTTCCCCTTCCTAGGTCGTCAGGAAAACACATCTCCCCTCAGTTTTAATGACCCGCTAGGGAGCCCTGGTCTACAGGTTGGTCAAAAGCAGTGTCTAATTTATTTCCATGGTCCAAATTTCCCACAATATAAGGGGGTTTAACTCCCCGCAGAAACGAAAACAGGCCTTCCTCTTATAAAAAACCACCGCCCAGATGTAATATGTATTCAAGAAACCAATTTTTCCCCAACCTCCATCCCCAAGTTCTTCCACTCACAATACTCTAGATTCTCTATCTCCACTGCTTTCACGAAACGTAGGGGGGTCTTGACACTTCCATAACTGCCCTTAATTGTAAAAAAGGTAGATACAGATGAGGAGGGGCGTTACTGCCTAGTGTCAGTATCACTATATGACCAACAGGTAGTATTTATGAATGTATGTGCCCCTTCAGAAAACCCTCTCCCTACACTCTTATTGCTTAGCCAGAAACCTAAACATTACACATTAGCAAAATTGATGTGGGCAGGAGACTAACCTCCCATTCTCTCCCAAACTAGATAGGACGGCTACCAATCCTGACAGGTTTTCTGGGGCACGGCGACAAAGATGGATGAAATACCTGACATCGCTCTCAGTAGTAGATTGCTGTAGAGAACTTCATGGCTCCAAGAGGGGGTACACATACTACTCCCCGACAGCCCACTTGTACTCCAGACTGGATTACATCCTAGTATTAACCTCCCTCCTACCGACGTTAACCCAGATAAGAGACATTCCGTGCTCCTGGTCGGACCACGACCTAGTACTAGCTTCCGTGATCTGGTCACCAAACGCCCACATAAAAACCAGATGGCGTTTAAATGAGTCATTGTTGAGACCCAGCGCTCTTAGCCCAAATAAAAGAAATCACTGAATATTTTGAACTAAATACAGGGCAGGACTCCTCTCCTATTTGGACCTGGCTGGCGCATAAGGCCTATATAAGGGGCTAATTGATTAACATAGCATCTAGATGAAAAAAGGAAAAAGGAAAAGCACTCCTTACACTAGAAAGAAAGCAGCTTCTCCTGCAAACACTGATTCAACAACATCCTTCCCTGGCAGCGACTAAAGCCATAAAAGATACTAAACTACAGATCAATGTACTTCTCACACAGCAGGTCGAAAAAGCTCTCCAATGGACAGGGGCGACTATAAATACGCTAACAAACCAGACCGTCTTTTAGCAGCCAGTCTCTGACAGAGCGAGAGTTAATAATGTCTATAAATTAAACAATGCAGGGAAGGGTAACCTCCAACCCCGATTTAATATATAACACATTTCACAAGTATTATGACACTTTACAAGGCCCAAAGTAAAGGCCCACCCCCAGAAGCATCATTCTTAGGTGCATTGAGCCTACCCTCCCTAACAAGTTCTCAAATAGCTCTACTGAATGCTGCTATATCTGAAGAGGAAATACTGGACACTATAAAAAACCTTAAACTAGGAAAGGCTCCCGGCTCCGATGGCTTTACAGCCCTCTATTGTAAAAATTTTAGAGATATTCTAGTACAACCCCAAAAAAAAAATTTTAAAACCTACTGAAGGGACAGATCCCACCTAACAAATTCCTAGATTCCCAACTCAGTTATCCCGATGGAAAATAAAGACCACCTGTCAGCAAAGAACTACAGACCCATTTCTTTGCTCAATCAAGATAATAAAATATTTCCTTCCATTCTCACCACACGGTTGAACCGCTTGCTCCCTGTTTTAGTTCACAGAGATCAGGTGGGATTCATACCAGCAAGACAAGCCTCAGATAACATACCCAAGTTCCTAAACGTCATAGATCACGTCTCCAAAATAAACACCCAGATGACTCTACTGGCGCTGGATCTAGAAAAGGCCTTTGATACCTTGTCATGGAACTATCTCCTATGGGTCCTTCAGCGTAATGGAATGAGGGGGCCTTTTCTTTCTACTATTTCGGCCCTTACTCAACACCCTCTACATTCCTGAAACTTCCCACCACAAAGAAAACCCCCATTGGAATCCACAGAGGGACTAGACAGGGCTGCCCCCTCTCCCCAGCCTTGTTTGCTTTAGCCATTAAGCCACTGGCAGTAAAAATACGCAATAATACAAACGTAAGAGGGGTGAGGATGGGAGACTCCGAATATAAAATAAGTCTATTTGCGGATGACCTTATCTTAACGCTATCCCAGCCTTTAACGTCCTTACCGAACTTAATGTCTATATTAAATAAATGGGCCAATCACTCAGGGCTCCGAGTAAACATGTACAAATCTGACAGCCTTTATTAATAATACCCCAGATATCCTTAAAAAAAATTAGCCTTAACTTTCAATTCCAACAGAAGCAACATCACATAACTTATCAAGGTATCAACTTAATGACCGCAATTCTAACCCTATATAAGTGGAACTATCCTTAATCAAAAAACTCATAGCGGATCTAGTAAAATGGGATAAACCCCATCTCTCATGGGTGGGAATAAATATAATCATAATGGTCACACTACCACAGATACTCTACCTCTTCAGATGCTTATTAGTCCCTATCCCCATGACTACTCTCCACGAATTTCAACGCACCATATTTAAATTTATTTGGGCCGATAACTAGAATTAGATATAAGGTAATGCACTATCATCGAAGTCTGGGAGGTCTCTGGGTGCCTAATCTGGACAAATACAACAAATCAGCATGAATAGCCCAGTGGGCAACCTGCCTGGGTGATGCAGTTGGCCCACTTTGGGTAGATCTAGAGAAAAGATGCATAAACCCACACTACACTTTTCCAGACCTGGTCCACAAACCCCCTCCCCCCAGGACTGCTTCAGATGAGCCCCCTCATTCTTTTATTGTGGAGACGCACACACTTTAAGTACAATCTCATCTAAAATCCCCCCACTATTACCAAAAATCCCTTATCCGCAGTTCACCCCAAGTCCTGATCTATCCCTCTTTACATGGCAGAAAACTAATGGCATAACTACACTTTGCCATTTCTATAACAAAAATAAACTTTTTACTATACAACAATTTATAACCACTTTCAAACCACCAACACAAGAATACCTTAGGATCAACCAGGTGTTCCACTTTACTTATCTTTACCTCTCACCCCCCATCCCCCCCCCCCCTTACCCTATTCGAAAAAATATGTATGAGAGATCCTTCCCAGAGAGGAACCCTTTCAAACATTTATGGTATGTTAAATAAGCCTGAGGCCAAGGAGAAGTTAATGTGTATGAGAAGATGGGAGGAGGATTTGGGGATAGAGATGTCCCTGGAGAGATGGCGGCAATGTTGCATCACGATCACGATGGGCAGCCAAGTCTCTCATGGAAACCTCTGTTAAAATTCTCCACAGAACATACCTGGTCCCACAGAGACTACACTGCCTGTTCCCATCCTCCTCCCCACTCTGTTTTAGAGGATGTCAAGTTTTAGGTAGCATGATTCATACTTTGTGGTCCTGCCCGGAGGTGGTGAAAATGTGGACACAAATACATAACCTGTTAAACCAGATGTTTATAGGTCCGATACCCAAGTTACCCACAGTTTTCCTCCTGGGGGATCGTTGCTTTAGGATTAGATTCAGAGCCCATAAGCTCATACAATTTGTATGGCCGCAAGGATCCACATCGCCTCTAAATGGAAATCGCCAACTCTTTTTCAGAGGTGACTAATAGAGTCTCTACAATTATGACATACGAAAGGGTCCACACTATCCGGACAGATACCCTGGCAAATTTCTTAACCACATGGCAACCTTGGATTAGCTATCTTGCCAGCCCAGGACTGCATCACATTTCCTCCTATACTTAAAAATATTCCAACCAAAAGCGGCTCCAGATTCCTAGCATGCCCTACCGTAGAGATGTGGATCCTTGACGACCCCTTGGTTTACACCCCGTTATACATTCCCCTTTATACCATGATAGGAATAAAATGTCATACCGAAAGCAGAATGTACACTAAATACTTAGCCCCCTGCACAGGCCATAAGACCATATGTTACAGTATTATTCCTGAAAATACCTCAAAAACCGTTGAAACTAAAGTTAGGACTTAACATCCTGGAAAAAATAGTCTACGGGGTGACCAAATAACCATGTATAAATATATTAGGGGACAATACAAGGATCTCTCGAATGATCTGTTTATACCCAGGACTGCGTCGGTAACAAGAGGGCATCTGCTACGTCTAGTAGAAAGCAGGTTCCATCACCAACAAAGGGGGTTCTTTACTCTAAGGGCAGTGAGACTGGAACTCTCTGCCTGAGGACATGGTGATTGCAAAATCCCTTGAGAAGTTTGAGGGGACTAGACGTCTTTCTCAAGCAGAAGGATATTACAGGATCTACACGTTAGGTGACTAGCGGGTTTGTAGTTTCCGGGTCTTATATTTCGATAGAAACTATCAAAGGTTGATCCAGGGATTATTCTGATTGCCATTACAGAGTGAGAAAGGAATTTTTTCCCCTGAAAGGGCCAATTGGCTTCTGCCTCTTGGGGTTTTTGCCTTCCCCTGGATCAACTGATAGGCGTAACTAGATGGACATTGTCCTTATTCAGCCTAACACACTGTTACTATGACCCCAGTTTTCCCTGCTTCACGAAACTCACAAAAGTGACATTTATGAAATAAAAACGTATTTTTCACACATTTTAAATTTTAAACCCAAGCAATGTGTCAAGTAATAGTTTGGGGCTACTATGAGTAGGTTTTTCAAGACCTTTCAAACTGGGGTATCCATTTTGGAGTTAACGTCTTCAATCATGCGTGCTGTAAAAAAAAAACTTTAAAAATGACAACTGCCAAAAAAAATTAAATAAAGTTCTGCTTGAATTCATTTAAAAATTGTGGGGTCAAAATACATAATACACCCTAGTCTAGTTTTCAAAATGGGGTCATTTGTGGGGGTTCTTTATTATTGTGGCAGCTTAAGGGCTCTACAAGTGTGCTATGGGGCCTAAATCACCTTCACGCACAGTTTCTGTTCTAAAAGCCACCAGCTTCTTTCTCCTTTCAGTTTGGGCCCCATTGTGGCCTTAATATCTGTATGTTTTTTGTTTTTTTAACGCTGGACAAACAGGGGTAACCATTTTTAAGTCTTCATTTTCATATGCACTCTAGAAAAGTTTTTTAAGTGACATTTGCAAAAATATGAAATTTTATTTTTTCTTGTTTAACCCCTTAACGACCAATGACGTACCTGGTACGTCATGGAGCGTCCGGGTATGTATGAAGAGAGGTTGCGTGGCAACCTCTCTTCATACAGTGCGGGCATCAGCTGTTTATAACAGCTGACACCTGCGGGCAATAGCCACAAGCAGCCGCGCGGCCGATCGCGGCTATTAACCATTTAAACGCCGCTGTCAATTCTGACAGCGGCATTTAAATCCCCCGAACGATGTTCGGGGGTCCCGCGCGGCCCCCCCGCGGTGAGATCGGGGGAGCCTTGCACGTATCATGGCAGCCGGGGGCCTAATGAAAGGCCCCAGGGCTGCCTTAGCAGACTGCCTATCAAGCCGTCCCCGTGGGGTGGCTTCATAGGCTGCCTGTCAAAAAGCAGTATGACGTAATGCTATAGCATTACGTCATACTGCAGGAGCGATCAAAGCATCGCATCTTAAAGTCCCCCAGGGGGACTTCAAAGTAAAGTAAAAAAAAGAATCAATAAAGTTTTTTTTTAATTGAAAAAAAAAAAAAGTTGTAAAAGTTTAAATCACCCCCCTTTTGCCATATCTATTATTAAAAAATCTAAATAATAAATTAAAAATATGTATTTGATATCGCCGCGTCCGTAAAAGTCCGATCTATCAAAGTAGCACATAATTTTTCCCGCACGGTGAACGTCGTCCGAAACAAAAAATGAAGAACGCCAGAAATGCACTTTTTTAGTTACCCTGTCTCCAATAAAAAACGCAATAAAAAGCGATCAAAAAGTCATATGTATTCCAAAATGGTACTATCAGAAACTACAGGACATCCCGCAAAAAATGAGACCTTGCTCAACTACGTCAACGGAAAAATAAAAAAGTTATCGCGCGCACAAAATGACGACAGAAAATAATTGAAAAAAATTTTATGTCTTTAAAAAAAAAAAAGAGGAGTATAGTAAAAAAAAACCTAAACAAGTTTGGCATCGTAGTAATCGTACCGACCCATAGAATAAAGTTATCATGTCGTTTTTGTTGCCATTTGTGCGCCGTAGAAGCAAGACGTACTAAAAGATGGCAAAATGTCGTTTTTTTTCCATTTTACTCCACTTAGAATTTTTTAAAAGTTTTTCAGTACATTATATGGTACTTTAAATAGCACCATTGAAAAATACAACTCATCCCGCAAAAAACAAGCCCTCATACAGTGACGTGAATGGATAAATAAAGGAGTTATGATTTTTTTAAAGGGGTGAGGAAAAAACGAAAATGGAAAACGAAAAATGGCCGCGTCATTAAGGGGTTAAATAGTATTAACTCCTGAAAAGAAACTGTGGGGTCAAAGTACTCATGACACCCCTCAGTGAATAGATTAAGGGGTGTATTTTTTAAAATGCGGTCATTTGTGGGGCTATCATTCTGACACCTATGAGCCGTTGCAATCTTTGCTTTGTGTAGGAAGCCAAAATGTTCCTCAAAAGGCTAGTGTTAAAAATGTATGTCTCTTAAATAGTTAAAACACTAAAGTTTTTCTAATGCGTTTCCTCAACAGATGGAAATATATATCTTAACAAAATTTTGTACAGTATGTTTACACATTTGACATATTGCAGTTGAAAATTTGAAATTACAATTTTTCAACATTTTCCCAATTTTGGCACTTTTAATAGATGGAATGTGTATATCAGTCTATTTTTACCACCTAAATGAAGTATAATATGTTGTAAAAAAAACATCACAACTACCTGGATATGCAAAACCTTTATGGAGTTAGGCCTCATGTCAACTTGCACACACGGATTCCACTGCTGAAACCTGCAGTGGAATCAGTGCGTGCCAGCAGCCATTGAAAGGGAAAACACTTTTTAACCTCTTCAGACACTGCAGGGCTCTTTGCTGGCTGGATCTTCTTTCTCCTGTGTATCGGTGGCACAGCCCAAAAACAGCTATGGCTGTACATGGATACGGACGCTTCCATGGAAGCCGAGGGGGCCGTCCGTGCAGGAGATCCACAGGGAAATGGATCATGCTGCAATTTTTTTCTGTGCGTGCGACCCGCACGCCAGAAGGAAAGCACATATGCATTCTTTTAGCTGCTCTACAGATGCTAATGCATCCCTATGGGCAGCAAGATGCACGGATCTCCCATACAGGGGCCACACGTGGACATTGGGCCTTATTCTATGTTAAAGTGACATGTGAGATAGTGACGAAGTGTGGCCTGGTCATTAGGGTGGAAACAGGCTTGTCACTAAGGCATTAAATGTGCCAATACAGTTGGAAAGATATACCATACTTTTCACTCTTTCAGACTTAAATGATAAAACCAACCTAGGTTCCAAAGAAGGAAAAGAATATTTATAACTCGGCCAGACAGGGAGGCATTGCTGGAGAAATCAAGAGCAGTAGTACCACTTCAGAATGAAGTCTATACCACTAGGTCAGCCTGTCATTCAGTATCCAGGGACAGCTGAATGTAATGGTGGTATTAAATGTCAGCAGCTTTCCAAGAGCCCTGAATGCCATGTTTGACTAGTTAAAGCAATGTAGGTTGTATAAATGCTTGTATAACTCTGCAGTTTGCATTCAGAATCCTAGAAAAGCTGAGTGATAATGCAATGATACCATAAGTGGTCACCCAACTTTTCAGGAACCCGGCATGTCATTACAGTGAGATATGGTGTATATATTTGCACACAACTAGGCACCAATCAGCTGATTGGTGCCTAGTTGTGCAGCAGAAAGTTCTAATCAGTTATTTGTACAGGCGCTTTTATCACACTGTTAGCTCCATAGCAGGCAGGCAGCCTGTACTAACAGCTGATTACTGAACACTCTGCTACTCCTCTGCCGCCACAAGTCAGCTGTTCGTACCAGCCACTCTGCTCTCCTGCTTTGTTTGAAGTCCCAGCCGAGAGCTATGTGAGGACTGGTTATCCTTTTCAGCTGCTAGCCAGGTCAGAATTTAAGTGTGATCTGCATAAGGGTAGGATCAATATAGTGGTGGCTGGAGAAATGTCTAAAGACACGGTTTGAGAAATCCCCATTTTATGTTGGACCCATGTTGGTTTGCCCTTATCCTTAAAGGGGTTGTCACGCGCCGAAACGTTTTTTTTTTTCCCATAGGCATTTATCCTTTGTAATTTTTAAAGCACCTCTAATCATTTTCCTGAGACAATTATTGATCGAACTCGTTCAAACGAACCAATGTGAGCGATAATCGTGCAGTGTAAAAAGCACAAAAATCACTTTTCATTTGCGTTTTTTCACACTATATTTTTAGTCAGCTTAAAAACCATTGCTGATTGCAGGCTGGTAGTTCTGTCTGAAGGTTTCCCACTCAGCGCTTCACAAAGAATCGAGCGAGATCTATGCAAGGCGGGACATACAAAACGTACACAAATAGGAAAAAGAAATCGTGGCATGTATTATTTTTGGGTGTTCGCTCAGAAGAAAATCAATGTTTCCAATGGAAAATTAGAGGGAAAAAAAAGGCATGGCAATCACATACCATGTGATGGCACTTGTCAGTGCTTTGCGATTTTTCCCATTTAAGTCTGACATGCACTTGCAAGCTCAGAAACAAAGCAATTTGAGCAAAAAGGCATCGCTTGCAAGTTTCATGGCTCGATATGGCGCTTATTCATGTAAATGTAGCCCAAGGAGTTTTTTGCACATAGCAATAGTTTGCATGAGCAAACAAGCCAGCAATGAGAGTTCGCCCGTTCATATAGTTAATACAGGCAGATAAGTCATTCACAATTTTGTTGGCATACTGCTCAGTTATTCTCATTCACTGTACCATTAAGTGTGAACTGAACAATCGCTGTTTACAAGCAATGAATGCCAACAATGAATTGTATGCCTGCATAACCGAAAGAATTCTCTTCCGTTTCAATTTTTGGTCTGGTTCACACTGAATTTGCATGATTCAGCAATTTTTTGAATGATAATCCTTTTCTGTAAGGCCCAATGCACACAGCCGGTTGGAATCCGATTTCTGTTTTGTGGATGTGCCAGCACATGTGCAAAGAGAAGCACCGGCGATGACACGGATCCACTTCAACTCGCCATAGGACAGATGGCTTCATTTGACTGCAATAGAGGCCGTACATGCGAAGCTCGCACCTGAATTGACAGGTTGCCATTTTTCCCGACGAGTGGAAAAAAACTTGATGTCCACTTATCGGCACGGAAAAGATTTCCATAGAATATCTATGAGCAGTATTTGCTGCGAGATACGGAGGCGAACACTTGCTCCGGATCCTGCAGTGTGGGCATTCGGCCTGAAAGTGCGATAAAGCATTGTCATTTCTATCATAACACTAGAACATTAAAAGAACAGTTAACAAAGAACGTGTGAAGGAGGAAGCTTTTCTAAAATCAGTCCTGCAAAATCACAAATGCCATGTAGTTAGGTGATCTGATGTGTATACAGGGCAGAACACATACATATTGAAGTGAACTAAAGCGCATGGCCCGCCAGACTACACAATCACGCATGACACCTTAACACTTACATACCTGGTGCAGTAGAAGAAACTGCAGTAGTCTTAGGGAAGCCATAGGATGCGTTCTGGATCTCAAGGAAGTTACTCGCACTCTAGCCAAAACAAAACATTGTGTTACATATGCGTCACTTGATTCCATCATTAGTGAAAATAAACAACATTTAGAGCCTAACTAAACGTAATCGCCTTAACGTTTCAGGATGTGCAGTTACGTCATGGAGGTTGGCGGTATGTATGGAGGCGGCTTGGGAGCTGATCTAGCTCTATACAATGCGGGTGCCAGCTGTCTTACAGCTAATATCTGCCGACGACTGCGATCAGTGCTCCCACTGAAGTCAATCCCACAAAAAAAATAAGCCCTTGCACAACTTTCGACGGAAAAAGAAAAAAGTAATGGCTGTCAGAAAAAAAAGTTTCCAAGGGGGCGTGGCCTGACTGCTGACTGAGCTTGACGCTTCTTGCTAAGCTCCGCTGGCTGGATCCCTTCCAAGCGACTCCCAACTAAAAGCCCTCTGCACCTTAAAAGAGAACCACTCACCGGAGAACCCTAAGCGATGTCCAAGTGCAGGATCTCCAAGCCAACCGCGCAGAAAGTCTCCTACTTCTTGGCGGCCCGAGGCACAGGCCGAGGAGAGACTGCAGCTGCAGACAGCCCGCCCACGCTCCCCGAGGCTTCTCCAGCAGACAGGGCTGCAGGAGAGAACAGTAGAGATTCCTCTCCTTGCAGGCAACTACAAGAGCCGCTTTCACGCCAGAGGAGGGTGAGTGAAAAATCTATCACACATAGCCTTATCAGGAACACAGATAAGATGGTGCCAGCAATAATAAATCAGTGGGAAGCTGCTTCTTCCCCCACCTCTAGCCCTGAAAAACAACGGCCAAGAGTAGCCTCCCCCTCCCCCTCAGATGCTAATCCACTTACGGCAGAAGATCTGATCATAAATCTCCCTTCCACAGATCAACCTGCTTCTGAACTGTTCATCAAAAATAGTGGTGGCCCTGAGGAAGTCTAAGCAAAAAGACTTCAACATACTATCTACCTCTGTTAACTAATCCATACAATAACTTGGTGACCGCACAGATCATATGGAACACAAGATGGAGGAGCTGACCTCACACAACAATCTAATTGACTCATACTATTCGCTGGAGGAGGTGGTATCGGCTATTAAAAACAAACTTGCCGACCTGGAGGACAGGAGTAGGCGAAATAATGTAAAATTACGAGGAATACCAGAAAACAAACAAACCTAATTTAAAAGCCTTTCTCGCAAAACTCATCAGCGCCATCCTCCCAGACATCCCAGAGTCTGAACGGATCATAGATAGAGTTCAGAGTCCCCAAACCAAATTTTCTCCCACCAGAAACGCCAAGGGATGTGATTGCGAGGGTTTATTTTTTCCATGTAAAAGATGACATGATGCAAGCAGCACGTAAAGTGGACTTTTTGCCCGACCCTTTTTCTAAAATTCAAATCTCTGATCTCTCCCAAGTAACCATCCAAGCAAGAAGAGCTTTTGCCCCTGTGACGACGGCACTACGCGCAAACAAAATCCTATACAAATGGGGCTTCCCAACGAAACTGCTGATCAATAAAGAGGGTACCCTCCACATAATCGCAACCCCCCAAGAGGGAAGTAAAACTCCTGCGGGATGGAATATTTCTCTCCCGGAGATCATCCGTAACACCACTGCAACAAGGTCCAGCAAAGTACCCAACTCGTGGTCCCGTACGACCCACACATGAAGCCATACTTTGGGACTCCCAAGTCCAGAAATAGACTCTCCTGCTTACACATCTAGTGCGATTGCTCATGTCAACCATGAAGGAAGGTTGATCAACCCGAAGGCGAACTTTTGCTCTCCCCCACTAGTATGCAGGCAACAAACCCTGCCTTTCTTGATGTTTTTCGTTTTTGTTCTGCTTCTTGCTGTTCTTTTAGGCAACAAGAAATTTCCACTACAAGCCCTACAAATCACGAACCTGTTGCATGTTAGTATGCATCTGTAACTGTTTATTATCTGTTTGTGTGGTCTCATCTCACTCTCGGAATTCCATCTACTATCTGATTAAAAACCATGTCACTTAAGCTCAACTCCCAAAACACGAGGGGATTAAATTCACCTTTCAAGAGAGCCATGGTGTGGAAGGATGCTAAACAAATGGGCTGATGTGATTTGTTTACAAGAAACGCATTTCCCCTCCTTAGCATGCCCTAAATTTTCTAATAAAAATTTCCCCCAAATCTATATGTTGTGTGCCGCCAAAAAACAAGCAGGTGTATTGATGGCTTTCAAAGCCCAGGTCAACTTCACACTCAAAGACAGCCTCATTGATCCTAAGGGAAGATATCTTATTCTATCCGACACTATTGATCAAACCCCTATAACGTTTGCTAACATCTACGCTCCAAATAGAGCCCAAATTTCCTTCCTAAACAAAACCATAAAAAAAGTTACAAAATTACAGACAGGTAAATTAATATGTGGGGACCTTTATATTACACGAGATAGAAATCTTGGCTCTACAAATAGACACAGATCCTCCCCTATACTCTCCCCCTGGCTTCACAAAGAAGCTCTATATGATTCATTTAGATGTTTGAACTCCTCTAAAGAATTCACGTATTACTCCCCACGCAGCAAAACCTACTCCCGCATCGACCTTTTCTTAACAGACAGATGGACTCTACCATTAATCAAGGCATCCGAAATAGGAATAGCAACTTGGTCTGACCCCTCTCCAATATCCCTTAAACTAGAGCTGGGGCCCCCTAGAACAAATACCAAGATTTGGCGCAACAATGTCTCTCTGATGAATATTCCCAAAAACTAAATTCTAATTTCTGAAGCTTTGAAAGAATATTTTAAGATTAAGGCCGCCTGCACATGAGCGGAAATCCCGCCGCGGGATTTCCCACGGGATTTCTGCCACTGAAAGTTTGCATAGGAGTGCATTAAAATACGCACTCCTATGCAGACGGCCACGGTTTGGCCGCGCGAAATCTCGCGCGGCAAACAAACCGCGGCATGTCCTAATTTTCTGCGGGGCACGCACTCACCTGGCCGCCGGCTCCGGTCTGCGCATGCGCCGGCTGCGCGGCAGTCGGCACATGAAAGAGCCGGGGCCGCCAGGCGCGGGTGAATACGCGCTCGTCCCTGCAGGCTCTCGGGTCGGATCGCGCGGCGAGAATTCTCGCTGCCGGGGATCCGACCCGCTCGTGTGCAGGCGGCCTAATGCAGGAAATCAGCCCATTTACTTTGTGGAACGCTCATAAAGCGGTCATCAGAGTATTGATCAAACTAAACGCTTAACATAAAAGAAACTTTAAAAAATTGATGGACAAACTGTTGAGTCAAATCCACAACATAGAAACAAAAAATCAACAAACTCCCCAGACCTCAGAAAAAAGTTTCCAAAAATCTTTAGTACAGCAAAAACATAAGCCTATACAAAAATTAATAGTGTTTAAGACAAACACCCCCCAAGGAATCACTACATTCAATCCTGACAGGATCCATGAGGTTTTCCATGATTACTATACTACTTTATATAAAGCCCAAGACGGTAACCCTTCGCCCCGAGAGCCACCTTTTTAGATGCTGTAAAACTCCCCTTCCTCTGACTCCCAAAGAAGTTTTGAATGCCGACATTTCAGAAGAAATTTCAGGTACAATCAAAAATCTTAAATTGTGAAAAGACACAGGCTTAGACTGATTCACCGCGCTATATTACAAAAATCCATAGACGTACTAGTCCAGCCTTTAAAGAAACTGTTACAGAAACTCCTGAAGTGGGGAAATACCTCCGAAAGAATTTCTGGACTGGCAACTTACAGTGATCCCTAAAGGCAAAGATAACCTGGTCCCAAAAAACTATAGACCAATCTCACTACTGGACCAGGACTATGACGTTTACCTCTATACTAGCAACCAGACTGAATCATCTTCCCTCCCTGATCCACAGAGATCAAGTTGGTTTCATACCAGCAAGACAAGCTCCAAACAATATAAAAAAAGTCCTAAACATTATAGATTCCGTTAGTACTTCAAAATCCCAAATGTCCCTCCTAGCACTAGATTTAGAGAAGACTTTTGATACATTGTCCTGGAGCTACTTATTCTCAGTCATATGTTTCATTGGGATTAGGGGACCTTTTCTTTCAGCCCTCCTAGCCCTCTATTCAACACCCTCTGCAAACCTGAAACTTCCATCCACCAGGGCAGTCCCTACGCAAATGAGTAGGGTTACCTGACAGGGTTGCCCCCTCCCCAGCATTATTTGCTTTAGCGATTGAACCACTGGCAGAAGCAATCCGTTCTAACCCCAACATAAAAGGAATTTGGATAGAGAACACTGAACACAAAATGAGCCCATTTGTGGATGACCTACTGCTGACTCTTTCCCAGCCCTTATCATTGCCGAACCTAATGTCCACACTAGACATCTGGTCTCAGCTCTCAGGCCTTCGCGTGAACGTCGATAAATCCAAAATATCCTTTAACACTCCAAATCGTTACTAAAACTGTTAACATTAATTTTCAGTTTTAGTATAAAATACATTACATCTCATTTAGGCATTAAATGGACTCCCTTAATACAATCTCTCTATAGGTGGAACTACCCAGAACTAATAGAGACTATCATCTGATCTGCAGAAACGGGATAAACCCCAACTCTCCTGGACAGGTAGAATAAACACAATAAAAATGACTACTTTGCCAGATATATTGTATCACTTCAGATGCCTTCCAATACATTCCCTTAGCCACCTTACACAACTTTCAACACGATATATTTAGATTTATAAGGGCCAATAAAAGAGAAATTAAACAGTGCATTACCATAAACGAACGGGAGGTCTGGGAGTGCCCAATATAATCAAATATTACAAGGCGGCCCAATGGGTAGTGGGGTCAAATGACCTAAAAGGTAGCCTATGGCTGGATATAGAGAAAAGTCCTATTTACCCACACAATATAGCATATCTAACTTGGTCTTCGGGGCCACTCGCCCAGGGGCTACAAAAAAAGAGCCCGCTGTCATATCACTCCCTCCTGTTGTGGAGAAGCGCCCGTTTTAAGTACAATCTGTCCTCTAAGATTTCCCCCATGCTACCAGTACATCAAAACCCACATTTTCCACCAAGCCAAGACCTAGCTCATTTTCAATGGTGGCTAACAAAAAAAAACAACCATACAACATTTTTACACTCATTCTAAACTTTATACCATACAATTTGTAGCCACATTTAAGCCGCCCCCTCAGGAATATAGGAGAATTAATCAAATATTCCACTTTATCCACTATAGCGCCCACCTCCATGCCATTTTCACCCACACCATATGAAGCTACCTGTGCCAAAAACCCTTTTCAGAAAGAAATGCTTTCATATTCATATATACAAATATAATATCCTAAAACCAACCTTTAACAGGGGAGAAACTTATGTTTATGAGGAAATGGGAAGTGGACCTTCAGCTTAAGATGACCTCCGATAGATGGCAGCATTGTTGCACCACAATCTCCAAGGGTAGCCACCAAGTCTCCCTTATGGAGACCTCAATTAAAATTCTACTTAGGACATATGTAGTCCCACAAGCTTACACCATCTCTACCCAACCACTTCCCAGCTATGTTTTAGAGGATGCCAAGAAAGAGGAGACATGCTCCATACATGGTGGACATGTCCGGAAGTTGACAGACCATGGTCGAAATCCACAGACTTCTCAACCAAATGTCTGTGGGTCCGATTCCCAAATCCCCTACGGTGTTCTTGCTGGGGGAATCGCCCTCTACGATCTAGGTATCAAGCCCATAAATTGATACAATATGTATGGCTACAAGAATCCACATCGCCCCAGGATTACGCCATATTATATCTACTTAGCCTTTATTCTAGTGACCAAATAGAAATATACACGCCATTTAGACACTTCTGACCGATTGTGGATTCTTGGCGACCTACTGGTTTAAATTTCTATTTAGCCCCTTTGTTTTGTTTTAACCCTAAAACTGATCTATTAGCCGCTGTAGGCAAATACTACTTTTGATTGCAATATTTGTCCCCCTGTGAGGGGACTTTAGAAAGCTATAAGCCTATCATATCTATGACTAAAATTCAATAAAACTCTTTGAAACTAAGAACATAAGCCTATATAAATTTGGTAGAGTAAAAATACTGAGAATAAGGCCCCCTGTCCACTGCTGATGTGGAATATCAGGGGGGGGGGGGGGGGGGGGGGCGCTGACAGGTCTCAGTGGTGAGCCTGTCTAACAGAATCACAGCATACCGCAATTTAAATCCCACGAGTGGAGACCCGCAATGGTTCTCCGCCCATGGACACTGCTTTCCATTGCTATGGCATGTCAAGTGTATTTTAAGCTTTAAAAGTTTTTAACCCCTTAAGGACATGACCATTTTTTGTTAATTTACATTTTTTATTTCCAACTTTTAAAAAAACCAACTTATCCATCAATGTAGCTGTCTCAGGGCCCATTTATTGCAGACAAGTAGTATTCAGTGGTGCTGTTTAATTCACCATATAATGGACTGAAAAATTGAAATAAAACTAAATGGAGTGAACTGAAAAAAAAGGGCAACTCTGCCATCTTTGGCATATCTTTTTTCTACGGTGTACACATTGAAGTAATTCAAAATGTAAGGCTGCCTGTCCACGGGCGACCAATTACATACAGGAGTAAAAAAATTACAGAATAAAATATATACATAAGAAAAAAAATTAACCCAAAGTAGACGCCAACCAAAATCGTCACTATATGCGCCCTGTAATCAAACACAACAAAACATCCAAAACAAAAATGAGAAGCCTGTTCCCACATTATATCTACGCTAAAATAAAATGACTTAAAAAAACTAATGCTAAATTTTTTTTAGCCTTTAACCTTTTCCACAACCGCAGCCTTCAGGACCTGTGAGACCACTGTCAGGGACACAGGCAGGCAGCCAATCAGGAACGGGGGGCGGCAACCCCCAGTCAAGCTGCATGTATCTTGGCTCCACCAGTAGTTCTGGGGACAGAGATACACTAATACCAACACATGTACCCCAGAACAGTAGCAATAGAAGCTGTAGCTCACTATGCAAACCACAAGCCATCACATGGCTGGGCCGGCAGAGAAACTATAGTATATGGAAATGAAATTATACTGTGTCACACACAAGGGGGCAACTTGCTAATGTGCCCCCACACAGAAAAGGAGCCCTGCTGCCCACTGTCAGCGGGGAGCTGCAGCTATCTGACACTACCAGCCTGACAGGCCTTCAGGGAAGACAACTCACCTCAGAAACCGCAGCTTGTCTCCACAGCCGGCGTGTATGGCTCCTAAGCGCTGACCCAGTAACCGCAGGACCGGGACTTAGCTGCGCGCAAGACAACATCTGGAAGCCTACTGCTGCTTCCCGCCGAAAATATAAAGCCTGTGCCCCGCCCACCACTTCCGGTGGGACATTCCGATGACGTGGCAGGAATATTCTGGAGAGGAGGACGCAGCGTTTCTCGCGTAGCTTGGGTCACGTGACCGCCGCTCCGCAGTGTGTGCCACGTGACCTCGCGTAGCCCTGTACTAAGCTGCAAAGTATAAAAGGCTGCAGTGTGCTGCGGGACTTGGTCAAAGACATGTCATGCTGTGCGTGGCTCCCCGTGGGTAGGCTGCGGCCACCAGTGTCGGGGTTGTTATATTGCAGGTTATAGCAATGGATGGGGTGGATAGGAGAATCACCCTTACTGGTTTTGTTATATTGGACCGTATAGCAAATTATTTTTCCCTGTAGTGTTGTTAGTCTTTGACAGCAATGTATAAAGAGGATGCCCGGCGGCAGTGCAGCTCCTCGTGGGTCCATATGTGTCAGCAGGAAGCTGTCTGGAAGATCAGGCATCTTGGAGGTGAGCCCATAGTATTACAGACCAGTACAAGGCAGATATGTAACATGGCCCAGAAAGGTACTGTGTATGGGGGAGTCAACCTTATTACTACTACTGGGGCTGCTCTGTGTGGGGAGTCACCCTTATTACTACTACTACTGGGGCAGTGCTGTGTGTGGAGTCACCCTTATTACTACTACTACTGGGGCAGTGCTGTGTGTGGAGTCACCCTTATTACTACTACTGGGGCAGTGCTGTGTGTGGAGTCACCCTTATTACTACTACTGGGGCTGCGCTGTGTGTGGAGTCACCCTTATTACTATTACTACTACTACTACTACTACTGGGGCTGCTCTGTGTGGGGAGTCACCCTTATTACTACTACTACTGGGGCTGCGCTGTGTGTGGAGTCACCCTTATTATTACTACTACTACTGGGGCTGTGCTGTGTGTGGAGTCACCCTTATTACTACTACTACTGGGGCTGTGCTGTGTGTGGAGTCACCCTTATTACTACTACTGGGGCTGCGCTGTGTGTGGAGTCACCCTTATTACTATTACTACTACTACTACTACTGGGGCTTCTCTGTGTGGTCACCCTTATTACTACTACTACTGGGGCTGCTCTGTGTGGGGAGTCACCCTTATTACTACTACTACTGGGGCTGTGCTGTGTGTGGAGTCACCCTTATTATTACTACTACTACTACTGGGGCTGCGCTGTGTGGGGAGTCACCCTTATTACTACTACTACTACTGGGGCCACGCTGTGTGGGGAGTCACCCTTATTACTACTACTACTACTGGGGCCACGCTGTGTGGGGAGTCACCCTTATTACTACTACTACTACTGGGGCCACGCTGTGTGGGGAGTCACCCTTATTACTACTACTACTACTGGGGCCACGCTGTGTGGGGAGTCACCCTTATTACTACTACTACTACTGGGGCCACGCTGTGTGGGGAGTCACCCTTATTACTACTACTACTACTACTGGGGCCACGCTGTGTGGGGAGTCACCCTTATTACTACTACTACTGGGGCCACGCTGTGTGGGGAGTCACCCTTATTACTACTACTACTACTACTGGGGCCACGCTGTGTGGGGAGTCACCCTTATTACTACTACTACTGGGGCCACGCTGTGTGGGGAGTCACCCTTATTACTACTACTACTACTGGGGCCACGCTGTGTGGGGAGTCACCCTTATTACTACTACTACTACTGGGGCCACGCTGTGTGGGGAGTCACCCTTATTACTACTACTACTACTGGGGCCACGCTGTGTGGGGAGTCACCCTTATTACTACTACTACTACTGGGGCCACGCTGTGTGGGGAGTCACCCTTATTACTACTACTACTACTGGGGCCACGCTGTGTGGGGAGTCACCCTTATTACTACTACTACTACTGGGGCCACGCTGTGTGGGGAGTCACCCTTATTACTACTACTACTACTGGGGCCACGCTGTGTGGGGAGTCACCCTTATTACTACTACTACTACTGGGGCCACGCTGTGTGGGGAGTCACCCTTATTACTACTACTACTACTGGGGCCACGCTGTGTGGGGAGTCACCCTTATTACTACTACTACTACTGGGGCCACGCTGTGTGGGGAGTCACCCTTATTACTACTACTACTACTGGGGCCACGCTGTGTGGGGAGTCACCCTTATTACTACTACTGGGGCCACGCTGTGTGGGGAGTCACCCTTATTACTACTACTGGGGCAGTGCTGTGTGGGGAGTCACCCTTATTACTACTGGGGCAGTGCTGTGTGGGGAGTCACCCTTATTACTACTACTGGGGCCACGCTGTGTGGGGAGTCACCCTTCTTACTTCTACTACTGGGGCTGCGCTGTGTGGGAGGCGGGGAGTCGCCCTTATTACTTTGTGTGTGGTCATGCTTATTACTACAGGGGCCACTGTGTGGTGTGGAGGATTCACCCATATTGCTACATGGGCTGCTGTGTGGGGTTCAGGGAGTCACCCTTATTACTACTTGGGCCACTGTTTGTCATGCTTATTACTACTGGGGTCACTGTGGTGCTGTGAGTCACCCTTTTTATTGCAGGCGGCATTGTGTGGTGAGGTGGGGAGTCACCCTTATTACTGGGGCCACTGTTAGGGGGAGGAGTAACTATCACTACTGGGGCCACCCTTATTTGTGTGTGTCGGTCATATTTATTACTACTGGGGCCACTGGCGCAGAGGTGTTCCCCTTATTGCTACAAGGGGCACTGTGTATCAGGCTTATTAATACCAGGGCAACTGTGTGGAGGGCCGCTGTGTGTAGCACGCTTGCTGCTGCCGGGGCCGCTGTGTGTAGCACGCTTGCTGCTGCCGGGGCCGCTGTGTGTAGCACGCTTGCTGCTGCCGGGGCCGCTGTGTGTAGCACGCTTGCTGCTGCCGGGGCCGCTGTGTGTAGCACGCTTGCTGCTGCCGGGGCCGCTGTGTGTAGCACGCTTGCTGCTGCCGGGGCCGCTGTGTGTAGCACGCTTGCTGCTGCCGGGGCCGCTGTGTGTAGCACGCTTGCTGCTGCCGGGGCCGCTGTGTGTAGCACGCTTGCTGCTGCCGGGGCCGCTGTGTGTAGCACGCTTGCTGCTGCCGGGGCCGCTGTGTGTAGCACGCTTGCTGCTGCCGGGGCCGCTGTGTGTAGCACGCTTGCTGCTGCCGGGGCCGCTGTGTGTAGCACGCTTGCTGCTGCCGGGGCCGCTGTGTGTAGCACGCTTGCTGCTGCCGGGGCCGCTGTGTGTAGCACGCTTGCTGCTGCCGGGGCCGCTGTGTGTAGCACGCTTGCTGCTGCCGGGGCCGCTGTGTGTAGCACGCTTGCTGCTGCCGGGGCCGCTGTGTGTAGCACGCTTGCTGCTGCCGGGGCCGCTGTGTGTAGCACGCTTGCTGCTGCCGGGGCCGCTGTGTGTAGCACGCTTGCTGCTGCCGGGGCCGCTGTGTGTAGCACGCTTGCTGCTGCCGGGGCCGCTGTGTGTAGCACGCTTGCTGCTGCCGGGGCCGCTGTGTGTAGCACGCTTGCTGCTGCCGGGGCCGCTGTGTGTAGCACGCTTGCTGCTGCCGGGGCCGCTGTGTGTAGCACGCTTGCTGCTGCCGGGGCCGCTGTGTGTAGCACGCTTGCTGCTGCCGGGGCCGCTGTGTGTAGCACGCTTGCTGCTGCCGGGGCCGCTGTGTGTAGCACGCTTGCTGCTGCCGGGGCCGCTGTGTGTAGCACGCTTGCTGCTGCCGGGGCCGCTGTGTGTAGCACGCTTGCTGCTGCCGGGGCCGCTGTGTGTAGCACGCTTGCTGCTGCCGGGGCCGCTGTGTGTAGCACGCTTGCTGCTGCCGGGGCCGCTGTGTGTAGCACGCTTGCTGCTGCCGGGGCCGCTGTGTGTAGCACGCTTGCTGCTGCCGGGGCCGCTGTGTGTAGCACGCTTGCTGCTGCCGGGGCCGCTGTGTGTAGCACGCTTGCTGCTGCCGGGGCCGCTGTGTGTAGCACGCTTGCTGCTGCCGGGGCCGCTGTGTGTAGCACGCTTGCTGCTGCCGGGGCCGCTGTGTGTAGCACGCTTGCTGCTGCCGGGGCCGCTGTGTGTAGCACGCTTGCTGCTGCCGGGGCCGCTGTGTGTAGCACGCTTGCTGCTGCCGGGGCCGCTGTGTGTAGCACGCTTGCTGCTGCCGGGGCCGCTGTGTGTAGCACGCTTGCTGCTGCCGGGGCCGCTGTGTGTAGCACGCTTGCTGCTGCCGGGGCCGCTGTGTGTAGCACGCTTGCTGCTGCCGGGGCCGCTGTGTGTAGCACGCTTGCTGCTGCCGGGGCCGCTGTGTGTAGCACGCTTGCTGCTGCCGGGGCCGCTGTGTGTAGCACGCTTGCTGCTGCCGGGGCCGCTGTGTGTAGCACGCTTGCTGCTGCCGGGGCCGCTGTGTGTAGCACGCTTGCTGCTGCCGGGGCCGCTGTGTGTAGCACGCTTGCTGCTGCCGGGGCCGCTGTGTGTAGCACGCTTGCTGCTGCCGGGGCCGCTGTGTGTAGCACGCTTGCTGCTGCCGGGGCCGCTGTGTGTAGCACGCTTGCTGCTGCCGGGGCCGCTGTGTGTAGCACGCTTGCTGCTGCCGGGGCCGCTGTGTGTAGCACGCTTGCTGCTGCCGGGGCCGCTGTGTGTAGCACGCTTGCTGCTGCCGGGGCCGCTGTGTGTAGCACGCTTGCTGCTGCCGGGGCCGCTGTGTGTAGCACGCTTGCTGCTGCCGGGGCCGCTGTGTGTAGCACGCTTGCTGCTGCCGGGGCCGCTGTGTGTAGCACGCTTGCTGCTGCCGGGGCCGCTGTGTGTAGCACGCTTGCTGCTGCCGGGGCCGCTGTGTGTAGCACGCTTGCTGCTGCCGGGGCCGCTGTGTGTAGCACGCTTGCTGCTGCCGGGGCCGCTGTGTGTAGCACGCTTGCTGCTGCCGGGGCCGCTGTGTGTAGCACGCTTGCTGCTGCCGGGGCCGCTGTGTGTAGCACGCTTGCTGCTGCCGGGGCCGCTGTGTGTAGCACGCTTGCTGCTGCCGGGGCCGCTGTGTGTAGCACGCTTGCTGCTGCCGGGGCCGCTGTGTGTAGCACGCTTGCTGCTGCCGGGGCCGCTGTGTGTAGCACGCTTGCTGCTGCCGGGGCCGCTGTGTGTAGCACGCTTGCTGCTGCCGGGGCCGCTGTGTGTAGCACGCTTGCTGCTGCCGGGGCCGCTGTGTGTAGCACGCTTGCTGCTGCCGGGGCCGCTGTGTGTAGCACGCTTGCTGCTGCCGGGGCCGCTGTGTGTAGCACGCTTGCTGCTGCCGGGGCCGCTGTGTGTAGCACGCTTGCTGCTGCCGGGGCCGCTGTGTGTAGCACGCTTGCTGCTGCCGGGGCCGCTGTGTGTAGCACGCTTGCTGCTGCCGGGGCCGCTGTGTGTAGCACGCTTGCTGCTGCCGGGGCCGCTGTGTGTAGCACGCTTGCTGCTGCCGGGGCCGCTGTGTGTAGCACGCTTGCTGCTGCCGGGGCCGCTGTGTGTAGCACGCTTGCTGCTGCCGGGGCCGCTGTGTGTAGCACGCTTGCTGCTGCCGGGGCCGCTGTGTGTAGCACGCTTGCTGCTGCCGGGGCCGCTGTGTGTAGCACGCTTGCTGCTGCCGGGGCCGCTGTGTGTAGCACGCTTGCTGCTGCCGGGGCCGCTGTGTGTAGCACGCTTGCTGCTGCCGGGGCCGCTGTGTGTAGCACGCTTGCTGCTGCCGGGGCCGCTGTGTGTAGCACGCTTGCTGCTGCCGGGGCCGCTGTGTGTAGCACGCTTGCTGCTGCCGGGGCCGCTGTGTGTAGCACGCTTGCTGCTGCCGGGGCCGCTGTGTGTAGCACGCTTGCTGCTGCCGGGGCCGCTGTGTGTAGCACGCTTGCTGCTGCCGGGGCCGCTGTGTGTAGCACGCTTGCTGCTGCCGGGGCCGCTGTGTGTAGCACGCTTGCTGCTGCCGGGGCCGCTGTGTGTAGCACGCTTGCTGCTGCCGGGGCCGCTGTGTGTAGCACGCTTGCTGCTGCCGGGGCCGCTGTGTGTAGCACGCTTGCTGCTGCCGGGGCCGCTGTGTGTAGCACGCTTGCTGCTGCCGGGGCCGCTGTGTGTAGCACGCTTGCTGCTGCCGGGGCCGCTGTGTGTAGCACGCTTGCTGCTGCCGGGGCCGCTGTGTGTAGCACGCTTGCTGCTGCCGGGGCCGCTGTGTGTAGCACGCTTGCTGCTGCCGGGGCCGCTGTGTGTAGCACGCTTGCTGCTGCCGGGGCCGCTGTGTGTAGCACGCTTGCTGCTGCCGGGGCCGCTGTGTGTAGCACGCTTGCTGCTGCCGGGGCCGCTGTGTGTAGCACGCTTGCTGCTGCCGGGGCCGCTGTGTGTAGCACGCTTGCTGCTGCCGGGGCCGCTGTGTGTAGCACGCTTGCTGCTGCCGGGGCCGCTGTGTGTAGCACGCTTGCTGCTGCCGGGGCCGCTGTGTGTAGCACGCTTGCTGCTGCCGGGGCCGCTGTGTGTAGCACGCTTGCTGCTGCCGGGGCCGCTGTGTGTAGCACGCTTGCTGCTGCCGGGGCCGCTGTGTGTAGCACGCTTGCTGCTGCCGGGGCCGCTGTGTGTAGCACGCTTGCTGCTGCCGGGGCCGCTGTGTGTAGCACGCTTGCTGCTGCCGGGGCCGCTGTGTGTAGCACGCTTGCTGCTGCCGGGGCCGCTGTGTGTAGCACGCTTGCTGCTGCCGGGGCCGCTGTGTGTAGCACGCTTGCTGCTGCCGGGGCCGCTGTGTGTAGCACGCTTGCTGCTGCCGGGGCCGCTGTGTGTAGCACGCTTGCTGCTGCCGGGGCCGCTGTGTGTAGCACGCTTGCTGCTGCCGGGGCCGCTGTGTGTAGCACGCTTGCTGCTGCCGGGGCCGCTGTGTGTAGCACGCTTGCTGCTGCCGGGGCCGCTGTGTGTAGCACGCTTGCTGCTGCCGGGGCCGCTGTGTGTAGCACGCTTGCTGCTGCCGGGGCCGCTGTGTGTAGCACGCTTGCTGCTGCCGGGGCCGCTGTGTGTAGCACGCTTGCTGCTGCCGGGGCCGCTGTGTGTAGCACGCTTGCTGCTGCCGGGGCCGCTGTGTGTAGCACGCTTGCTGCTGCCGGGGCCGCTGTGTGTAGCACGCTTGCTGCTGCCGGGGCCGCTGTGTGTAGCACGCTTGCTGCTGCCGGGGCCGCTGTGTGTAGCACGCTTGCTGCTGCCGGGGCCGCTGTGTGTAGCACGCTTGCTGCTGCCGGGGCCGCTGTGTGTAGCACGCTTGCTGCTGCCGGGGCCGCTGTGTGTAGCACGCTTGCTGCTGCCGGGGCCGCTGTGTGTAGCACGCTTGCTGCTGCCGGGGCCGCTGTGTGTAGCACGCTTGCTGCTGCCGGGGCCGCTGTGTGTAGCACGCTTGCTGCTGCCGGGGCCGCTGTGTGTAGCACGCTTGCTGCTGCCGGGGCCGCTGTGTGTAGCACGCTTGCTGCTGCCGGGGCCGCTGTGTGTAGCACGCTTGCTGCTGCCGGGGCCGCTGTGTGTAGCACGCTTGCTGCTGCCGGGGCCGCTGTGTGTAGCACGCTTGCTGCTGCCGGGGCCGCTGTGTGTAGCACGCTTGCTGCTGCCGGGGCCGCTGTGTGTAGCACGCTTGCTGCTGCCGGGGCCGCTGTGTGTAGCACGCTTGCTGCTGCCGGGGCCGCTGTGTGTAGCACGCTTGCTGCTGCCGGGGCCGCCGTGTGTAGCACGCTTGCTGCTGCCGGGGCCGCCGTGTGTAGCACGCTTGCTGCTGCCGGGGCCGCCGTGTGTAGCACGCTTGCTGCTGCCGGGGCCGCCGTGTGTAGCACGCTTGCTGCTGCCGGGGCCGCCGTGTGTAGCACGCTTGCTGCTGCCGGGGCCGCCGTGTGTAGCACGCTTGCTGCTGCCGGGGCCGCCGTGTGTAGCACGCTTGCTGCTGCCGGGGCCGCCGTGTGTAGCACGCTTGCTGCTGCCGGGGGCCGCCGTGTGTAGCACGCTTGCTGCTGCCGGGGCCGCCGTGTGTAGCACGCTTGCTGCTGCCGGGGCCGCCGTGTGTAGCACGCTTGCTGCTGCCGGGGCCGCCGTGTGTAGCACGCTTGCTGCTGCCGGGGCCGCCGTGTGTAGCACGCTTGCTGCTGCCGGGGCCGCCGTGTGTAGCACGCTTGCTGCTGCCGGGGCCGCCGTGTGTAGCACGCTTGCTGCTGCCGGGGCCGCCGTGTGTAGCACGCTTGCTGCTGCCGGGGCCGCCGTGTGTAGCACGCTTGCTGCTGCCGGGGCCGCCGTGTGTAGCACGCTTGCTGCTGCCGGGGCCGCCGTGTGTAGCACGCTTGCTGCTGCCGGGGCCGCCGTGTGTAGCACGCTTGCTGCTGCCGGGGCCGCCGTGTGTAGCACGCTTGCTGCTGCCGGGGCCGCCGTGTGTAGCACGCTTGCTGCTGCCGGGGCCGCCGTGTGTAGCACGCTTGCTGCTGCCGGGGCCGCCGTGTGTAGCACGCTTGCTGCTGCCGGGGCCGCCGTGTGTAGCACGCTTGCTGCTGCCGGGGCCGCCGTGTGTAGCACGCTTGCTGCTGCCGGGGCCGCCGTGTGTAGCACGCTTGCTGCTGCCGGGGCCGCCGTGTGTAGCACGCTTGCTGCTGCCGGGGCCGCCGTGTGTAGCACGCTTGCTGCTGCCGGGGCCGCCGTGTGTAGCACGCTTGCTGCTGCCGGGGCCGCCGTGTGTAGCACGCTTGCTGCTGCCGGGGCCGCCGTGTGTAGCACGCTTGCTGCTGCCGGGGCCGCCGTGTGTAGCACGCTTGCTGCTGCCGGGGCCGCCGTGTGTAGCACGCTTGCTGCTGCCGGGGCCGCCGTGTGTAGCACGCTTGCTGCTGCCGGGGCCGCCGTGTGTAGCACGCTTGCTGCTGCCGGGGCCGCCGTGTGTAGCACGCTTGCTGCTGCCGGGGCCGCCGTGTGTAGCACGCTTGCTGCTGCCGGGGCCGCCGTGTGTAGCACGCTTGCTGCTGCCGGGGCCGCCGTGTGTAGCACGCTTGCTGCTGCCGGGGCCGCCGTGTGTAGCACGCTTGCTGCTGCCGGGGCCGCCGTGTGTAGCACGCTTGCTGCTGCCGGGGCCGCCGTGTGTAGCACGCTTGCTGCTGCCGGGGCCGCCGTGTGTAGCACGCTTGCTGCTGCCGGGGCCGCCGTGTGTAGCACGCTTGCTGCTGCCGGGGCCGCCGTGTGTAGCACGCTTGCTGCTGCCGGGGCCGCCGTGTGTAGCACGCTTGCTGCTGCCGGGGCCGCCGTGTGTAGCACGCTTGCTGCTGCCGGGGCCGCCGTGTGTAGCACGCTTGCTGCTGCCGGGGCCGCCGTGTGTAGCACGCTTGCTGCTGCCGGGGCCGCCGTGTGTAGCACGCTTGCTGCTGCCGGGGCCGCCGTGTGTAGCACGCTTGCTGCTGCCGGGGCCGCCGTGTGTAGCACGCTTGCTGCTGCCGGGGCCGCCGTGTGTAGCACGCTTGCTGCTGCCGGGGCCGCCGTGTGTAGCACGCTTGCTGCTGCCGGGGCCGCCGTGTGTAGCACGCTTGCTGCTGCCGGGGCCGCCGTGTGTAGCACGCTTGCTGCTGCCGGGGCCGCCGTGTGTAGCACGCTTGCTGCTGCCGGGGCCGCCGTGTGTAGCACGCTTGCTGCTGCCGGGGCCGCCGTGTGTAGCACGCTTGCTGCTGCCGGGGCCGCCGTGTGTAGCACGCTTGCTGCTGCCGGGGCCGCCGTGTGTAGCACGCTTGCTGCTGCCGGGGGCCGCCGTGTGTAGCACGCTTGCTGCTGCCGGGGCCGCCGTGTGTAGCACGCTTGCTGCTGCCGGGGCCGCCGTGTGTAGCACGCTTGCTGCTGCCGGGGCCGCCGTGTGTAGCACGCTTGCTGCTGCCGGGGCCGCCGTGTGTAGCACGCTTGCTGCTGCCGGGGCCGCCGTGTGTAGCACGCTTGCTGCTGCCGGGGCCGCCGTGTGTAGCACGCTTGCTGCTGCCGGGGCCGCCGTGTGTAGCACGCTTGCTGCTGCCGGGGCCGCCGTGTGTAGCACGCTTGCTGCTGCCGGGGCCGCCGTGTGTAGCACGCTTGCTGCTGCCGGGGCCGCCGTGTGTAGCACGCTTGCTGCTGCCGGGGCCGCCGTGTGTAGCACGCTTGCTGCTGCCGGGGCCGCCGTGTGTAGCACGCTTGCTGCTGCCGGGGCCGCCGTGTGTAGCACGCTTGCTGCTGCCGGGGCCGCCGTGTGTAGCACGCTTGCTGCTGCCGGGGCCGCCGTGTGTAGCACGCTTGCTGCTGCCGGGGCCGCCGTGTGTAGCACGCTTGCTGCTGCCGGGGCCGCCGTGTGTAGCACGCTTGCTGCTGCCGGGGCCGCCGTGTGTAGCACGCTTGCTGCTGCCGGGGCCGCCGTGTGTAGCACGCTTGCTGCTGCCGGGGCCGCCGTGTGTAGCACGCTTGCTGCTGCCGGGGCCGCCGTGTGTAGCACGCTTGCTGCTGCCGGGGCCGCCGTGTGTAGCACGCTTGCTGCTGCCGGGGCCGCCGTGTGTAGCACGCTTGCTGCTGCCGGGGCCGCCGTGTGTAGCACGCTTGCTGCTGCCGGGGCCGCCGTGTGTAGCACGCTTGCTGCTGCCGGGGCCGCCGTGTGTAGCACGCTTGCTGCTGCCGGGGCCGCCGTGTGTAGCACGCTTGCTGCTGCCGGGGCCGCCGTGTGTAGCACGCTTGCTGCTGCCGGGGCCGCCGTGTGTAGCACGCTTGCTGCTGCCGGGGCCGCCGTGTGTAGCACGCTTGCTGCTGCCGGGGCCGCCGTGGGTTTTAAATATACTCAGAATTGACTGACACTTAAAGGGTTAACAGTCACAGTGAGCCTGAGCACTAACTGTAGTTGTGGGCTGCTGTCACCTGTCTAAGGCAGTTGGCACCTGCTTTGTATGGAGTCGGATTGGCTTCCAGAGCATGGAACTGTACTTGAATTTCGGGTTAAGGGATTAAGCTGCATTTACACAGACAGTTGGAGTGACAGTTTAGAGTGAGGGGGGAGGGGGGGGAGGGAGAACTCACCCGTATTACTACTGGTGCTGCTGTGTATTGGGAAAGTCGCTGTGTGTGTGTGGGGGTCACCCTTACTACTGGGGCCACTGCAGGGGGTGGTGTCACCTTTACCACTAGGGCAGCTGTGTGCCTCACTTATCACTACTGGGGCCACTGTATGGCACAGGGGTGTCACCCTTATTATTGCTATGCGGGCCACTGTGGGGGATGCGGAGTCACCCTTATTATTGCTATGGGGGCTACTGTGTGTTCAGGGTTGGGAGCCACCCTTATTACTACTGGGGTGACTGTGTGGTGTGTGGCTTTACTTTTATTTCTACTTTTAGGGAACTATTGGGGGGGGGGGGGGTCACTCTTATTAGTACTGTGGACCTGTGTGGGGAGGGGGTTTTACTTTTATTACTACTACAGGGACCACTGTCGTATTAACCCCAGTAGCAATAAGTGTGACCCTTTCACAGTGCCATTATAATATTGTGGGGATCATTATTATTATTGCCACTTGGGGTACATCTGTATACGGCACAAATGCCTGCAGTGGATGTGAGGGGAGCGCCGCGTGGTATATAATCTGCTGTGGATGCGTGGCTGATTTCCAGTCAAAATCCACTCCAATTGTGCTGAGTTGAACTATTTTGGTTTTTTGGATGCTGAAATGCTGTGGCATTTGTTCTGTACTTAATGAAGCTGACCTGAACCTTTTTTTAATGGAGGTTAAATCATATGTTGTGATGAGCCGTGGCCACACTTTGGCACCATGGGAAGGTCTGGTCACCTTAATATTGAGGCTGTGAGTTACATGGCGCCTGCGTCACGGAGGTTAAAATTGTTTTCCCCCAGTCGTCTCCACGACAGCACCAATTGAGATTGCCTCCTCCTGATAGGACAGGAACACACTGAGGTTAAAAGCTCCCCCCCCCCTTCCCCACTTTCCTCAGTGTCTTCCTGTCCTGCCAGGAGGCAGGATCTCTGAGAAAAGCTGGTGGAGAAGCCAGCCAGGATTACTTACAGGCGGATCAGAAAGCAGTGGCTCAGCCTGTCCTCCCTTCCAAGCCAGACCACTCCCGGGACGCCACATGGGGTGGTAACCCCCGCGCCAGGTTCCTCCCGCGGCGGCCCATGGGGGGTACAAAGCGGGAGCCTCAGTCCCCCTCGTCCTCCCTGCAGTAGTTACAGCGCCGTGCTCCAGGAAGCCCTTCGACGGCGGGGGGCGGGGCGCCACGCAGCGCGATGACGTCATCGCATCTGCATCAGGAGCGGAGGGGGCGGGGCTTAAAGCAGGAGCGCGAAAATTAAAAAGAAAAAAAAACCTGAGAAGCCAGAACAAACAGCACTACTGGTCGCAGGGTGTCTGCAGCACCGGTACAGAAATGAGTGCTCCAGCCCCAGAGATAGCTGAAACCTCAGCCTCAGCGGCCGTAAGTAGCCAGTGCGGCAAAAAATACAATGCAAATATCCAGTGTATTGTGTATGGAAAGTTGCATATTTACCCGCAAAGAATACAATGCAAATATCCAGTGTATTGTGTATGGAAAATTGCATATTTACCCACAAAAAATGCTTTATTTGTCAGGGGGATAAAAAAGACATCACCCCCAGAACAAAACTCAGAAAATGCGTGGAATGCAGGATAAAACTGCCAGCTACGTACCAGAGGCCTCTATGCAAGGCATGCGTAGCTAGGCTAGTTAAAGAGGAATCAGGAGGACGTTAAAAAGCTGGTGAAAGAGGTTAGATCAGCCCTAACGTCACAGCTGGCGCCGCCAGCGAAACGCCAGAAAAAAGCGTATGTTCCTGACGAGCCTTCCGACTCCGAGAGTTTTATCGGGTCGGAGCAAGAGGAACAGGCGGCCGAGGAGTCCTCAGATGAGGAGGACTACAAAAAATACTTATTCCATCAGGACGACTTAATGGAATTGATTAAGTCAGTCAGGGCTACACTAAAAATGGAAGAGCCCAGAGAACCACGTACCCTACAAGATGAGATATTTGGGGGACTAGGGGAGAGGCGCAAGCACACCTTCCCTGTCCACAAGAATATCACCAAAATAATCCAAAAAGAGTGGAGGACGCCGCACAGTTAAAAGATCCCATGAATCGCAAAGCTGAGGGCCTTCTAAAGAAATCATGGGAGGCAGCGGCAAACATACTTAGGCCAGGGATCGCAGCCACTTGTGTGGCGCGAACTCTGGGGTATGGCTAGAACAGCTACACCTAACCAATAAGATGCCGAGGGAACAGATCCTAAATTCCCTTCCGATCCTGCGTATGGCAACAAATTTCCTAGCGGACGGCGCGGCCGAAACTGTCAAACTCTCGGCGACAGCTACAGCCCGGTCTAACTCAGCCAGAAGAGTGTTATGGCTGAAATCGTGGTCAGGCGACCTAGCCTCAAAAATAAGCTATGCGCCCTCCCGTTCTACGGCCAATTTTTGTTCGGACCGGACCTGGACAAGATTCTACAGAAGGCGGCCGACGAAAAAAGGGATTCCCGGAAGAAAAGCCACAGAGGGAAGATTTCTTCCGGGCCCCAAGGCAACAGCCAGAGGCCTACCGAGGCAAGGGCAAGACAGGCCTCTGGAGTTACCCCAAGGGGGGCAGAGGAAGGAATATCCTCTTTTACCCCCACCAGGGGGAGCCAAATCAGAGACCCTGACGCCATCCCCGTAGGGGCAAGGCTGGGGGGCTTTGTGGATCAAGGGGCCGTGATTTCTGAAGGCCCATGGATCCCAAAGATCATACAGCAGGGATACCGGATAGAGCTGGTGTCCCTCCCCAGAAGAAAATTCATTATCACGGGAGGCTCCAAACAGTTACACCTACTAAGGCAAAGTGTTGGGGACCTGCAACAACTAAATATCCCCCGTACCGCAAAAAGAGGAAACCCAGGGCCATTATTCCAGACTCTTCCTAGTAAGGAAACCCTGTGGGAAACAGCGGATGATAGTGAACCTGAAACCTCTGAAGACCTGCATCAGATACAGAAAATTCAAGATGGAGTCCATCTCCTCAACGATAAAGTTGATTCCCAAAGGAGCTTACATGGCATCCATCGATTTAAAGGATGCTTATTTCCGCGTACCGATCCACGAGGAGTCCCGGAAATACCTAAGGCTCGCAGTGGATATGGGCAAAGGAATAGAGCACCATCAATTCAGATGCCTGCCCTTCGGGATCTCCAGCACGCAGAATCTTCACCAAAATTATGGCAGAGGTAGCCGCCTACCTGAGGAAGAAGTCGGTCCGAATAATAGCAGAGTCCAGAGAACTCCCAACGAAACACCTGAGGATAGTGCTAGAACTTCTCCAATCCTTAGGATGGAGCATAAACTGGGAAAAATCCAGCCTAGATCCCGACAAACAGAAAAAGTTTCTGGGTATAACACTCGACTCAGAATCGCAATGCTGCTGCCTAACCGAGGAGAGAATACAAAAAATCCGACTGCTAGTCAAAACCTTTTTACGGAGACAATTATGCACAATTCGGGAAGCCATGTCTCTCCTGGGAAGCTTGACTTCAGGCATTCCAGGAGTGGCATGGGCCCAGGCTCACACCAGAGCCCTGCAGGCCTCAGTCCTATCCACGTGGGACAAAAAGCGGTCCTCTCTAGGGACAAGAATGTACATTCCAAGCGTGGTGAAAACATGCCTGCGTTGGTGGGCATCCCCAGAGACCCTGCGGAGAGGGGTTCATTGGCTACAAAACCCAGCCACTCGCATCACAACAGATGCAAGCGCCTGGGGATGGGGAGCGCATGTGGGGAACCAGTTCTTTCAGGGCCCATGACCTCAAAGGACAAAAGAACAGTCCTCAAATTACAGGGAACTACAGGCCGTATGGCAGATCCTACAGCAGTTAGGGAACTCGCTACGGGACCAGCATATAAAGATACTGTCAGACAATATCACCGCGGTCGCCCATATACGACACCAAGGGGGCACAAGATCTCCCTCTCTGCAAAACATCGCACAGAAAATTTTCCACTGGGCAGAGGGCCGGATCCTCTCGATCACGGCAACCCATTTGAAGGGGACGCTAAACCAAAAAGCGGGTTTTCTCAGCAGGAGGCAAATAGACCCAGGAGAATGGTCTCTCTCCCTGAAAGCAATTAGAATCCTGATCAACCAGTGGGGGACCCCACAATTGGACCTGTTCGCAATCAGGGAAAATACCAAAGTAAGCAATTTCTTCTCCCTCCGGCCAGGAGATCGTCCGACAGCAGTAGACGCCCTAGGCCAGGACTGGGGAGAGGGGTTGGTTACGCCTTCCCTCCTATACCGTTGATCCCCAAAGTCTTAGAACATTTCAGAACCCAGGTATGCACACTAATCCTGGTGACCCCCTTCTGGCCCAAAAGAAGCTGGTTCGGTCTTGTAGCAACATTGAACGTCCAGGACCCAGTCATCTTCCCTACCTGGACAGATCTTCTAGCGCAGGGGCCACTGAGCCATCTGAGCCTAGACAGGCTCCACTTAACAGCATGGCTCTTGAGGAATCCTCACTAAAAGAGAAGGGATTCTCAGAGAGTAGTAGAAACGTTAATGTCCAGCAGAAAAAAGACTACCCACCTTATCTACCAGAAAGTTTGGAGAAGGTTCTCCTCATGGAGACAGGGAAGGGATCGCGGGGATTCTATCCCCGACATCCCTCTAATCTTAGAGTTCTTGCAGGAGGGCCTAGAGATGGGCCTCTCTCCAAGCACCCTGAAGGTCCAGGTCGCAGCCCTTAGCGCCATATGTGACACAAAGTTCTCAGACAACAGATGGGTCAACAGGTTCCTAGCAGCAGCAACTAGATTACGGCCTAGGCCCATAAATCTTTTTCCAGACTGGAACCTTAATTGGGCCCTAAGGGCCATGACAACGGTACCATTCGAGCCGATCGTAGCACTACCCATAAAAATGCTTACTATCAAGACCATTTTCTTAGTAGCCATCACCTCCGCAAGACGGGTTAGCAAGCTGCAGGCCTTGTCCATTCGCCACCCGTTCCTGAAAATCTCGGACACCAAATTAGTACTTTAAACGGACCCGGCGTTTAGGCCAAAAGTAGTATCACATTTTCATAGGTCCCAGGACATAATAATCCCCTCAATTTTTTGTAAACCTAAAAACGAGGAAGAAAAAAACCCTCAACTGCCTGGACGCTAGGAGAGCAGTCCTAGGCTACATAGAGGCGACAAGCCACTGGAGGCGGGACGACAACCTGTTCATCCAGTTCAGTGGCCCAAATAAAGAGAGCAAAGCAGCAAAAAGCTCCATAGCCAGGTGTATCCACCTGGCCATCATAGAGTCCTATAAAGCCCTCGGGAAGGAAATCCTTTTAGCTCTTAAAGCCCATTCTACAAGGGCAGTAGCATCCTCATGGGCCGAACATAGCTCAGCTTCGGTCGAGCAGATAAGCAAAGCTGCAGTCTGGAAAAAACCCCACACATTCATTAAACATAGGGTAAAAGTGCAGCAGGACGAGGACATGGCCTTCGGCCGCAAAGTCCTCTCGGCAGCAATCCCACCCTAGGGAAACTTTAGTTGGTACGTCTCAATTGGTGCTGTCGTGGAGACGACTGGGGGGAAAAATGGATTATACCTACCTGATCAGGTTTCCAGGAGTCTCCACGACAGCACCCGTACCTCCCCCCCCCCCCCCCACTAAATTGATAGAAAAGAAACTATGTAATATAATTTTATTAAAAAAAAAAAAAAAAAACCCGGTTAAAAAGAAAAATTTAAGTTGAGCTCCTACCTCGGCAGTTCGTTAGAATCCAGTGAGGAAAGTGGGGAAGGGGGGGAGCTTTTAACCTCTCAGTGTGTTCCTGTCCTATCAGGAGGAGGCAATCTCAATTGGTGCTGTCGTGGAGACTACTGGAAACCTGATCAGGTAGGTATAATCCATTTTTTTGTGCTGTGTGGTTTGTTACAGTAACTTGGGGCTCACCCTGCAACTCCATTGCCTAAAGAGTGGGAGGTTGAAGGGCGACACCATCTCCGGTGGCGCAGCTAAAGTCTGTGTCCCTTTAGACTTAATGCGACCCTCCAGGCCTGCAGAAAGATGGCCGAACCACGTAGACTGATGCATATTGTGCGTAGTATGCATCTGTAGTACAAAGCCGCAGTCACACAGCCATATGTGCACACAATATGCAGAAAAGGGAATCTTGATTTCAATGGGTGTTTTCACATGTGTGCATTTGGCGTGTGCAATGCGGTTGGGTAATAAAATGCAGCGGTTTCTATTTTCCAGCGTGTTTGTGCAGAGGGCGCAGCTTGAACCCATGAAACGTTTAACTATTAAAATGGCTGAGAGAATTGGCTTTTTACTTTTCCCATGACTACTGTAAAATACATTGCTATGCTCGCAGCTGTAAGCTCGCACATACGCTTGTGTTCGTGAGTCTGACCTAAGATGCTACACACCTGTCTGACTGGACAGTACTGGTCATGTGGACAGCGCTGGCTACTCAGCAGGTGTCATGTCTTAGACTATTGCGCAGTGTGCAGCCAGCAGTCCGAGAAACTGGTTTAGCCATCTTTATTTCTCCAGGATCGCTTTAAAGAGTTTTTTTCTCACTAAATACCTATATCCCCCCTCTCCACAGGACAATGCTACATGGCATGAGGAAACATTGCAGATGTGACTGTAACCATTGAGAAGCATGGCTTACTTCACTCTGTTTTCACTCACTTGCATCGCTCAAAAGATAATTATTTTTCCGCAAGTGTGAAGGCACTCCTAATAGGATGAGCGCTTGCTTTTTTTTTTGCGCAGCGGTTATATTTTTTTTATGGTACCATTTATTCCTTATAGGGATGTAGAAGTGTCCTAACTCCATCCCATGTGAAAGGTCCCTTAACATGCTTTACTTTCTGCAGTAATTAAAAGCTGTTTTTCTATGGGCCCCCTGTCCACAACCGTGAATCCGCCGTTCATCACGCAGGCTAAAGCTTCCCATAGCGTTGCCATGGAGAGCGCCAGCCCCGTGTCCACGAGCGGAGAATCATTGTGAATTAGATAGGGCTGCCCGGTGGAGATTTGGCGGTAGAGATCTGCTGCGGGACTTCGCAACGGCCGTGGACAGCCGGCTTAAGGGGGACTTGAACTTGTAACTGTTTAATCACTTGGAGTATAATGCAACAACCTTGTATTGCATCATGCTGCATTTTGACAGGCAGTCTAGCAAGATGTGCCACAAGCACACATTGATAGACACTAATCATGGCCTCCCTGGGGGGCCTCAGAAAGCTTTGGGCTGCTTTGACAACTGACACCTTACATTTTCATGGCAAGGGGGCCGTTCAGGGCCCTGGCAAGGCCATCGAGGGTTTTAAATATACACAGAATTGACGGACACTTAAAGGGTTAACAGTCACAAGGAGCCTGAGCACTAACTGTAGTTGTTGTGGGCTGGTGTCGCTTGTCAAAGCCAGTTGGCACCTGCTTTGTATGGAGTGGGATTGGCTTCTGGAGGATGTAACTGTACCTTGACTTGGGTTAAGGGATTAAGCTGCATTTACACGCAAAGAAAGTTTGAGTGACAGTTTAGAGTGATCATTTAGCATAGCTGATAATGGGCACTAATGTGCATTAGCAGCTAATTACCATCATATGTTAATGAGCTGCCAGTAGATGTATCTACAGAACAGCATGTGGCCTGTTCTTTAAACACATGTTTGTTCTGCCTCAGGCGGGCAGCTTATAACAATGTTATCAGCGCAGCTTGTGGAGAACACTGCATGGGGTCCCTGATGCACATGTTGCTCTCTGCAGTGTAAAAGCCCATTTAGACACAACGATGATCACTCAAAAGATGTCACTCAAGCTACTTTTGAGCGATCTTTGTTCTTTACAGCTCAAGATGAACGATCACCTTGCGCTGCCAGCAGAGGATGCAGAAGACAAGCCGGGTGTTCCCGCTTGTCTTATGCATCTAGCTAGCTGTTACCCTGCGCCCAGCTGTTATACAGCCGAGCGCTCTGGACAGAGGATGCAGAAGACAAGCCGGGTGTCCTTGTCTTCTGCATCCAGATGTGTTCTGCATGTAGCACCTGGCTGTTATACAGCCGAGCGCTCCGTGCGGGTTATGGAGAACAGCTGTACAATTCTGTTCTTCATACCCCGCCTGTTATCAGGGAGCAGGATACAGCTGAAACAATACTATCAGCTCTATCCCACTGTGAATCCCTGATAAGGCTCATCCTTCCATGAGCGACGACTTAAGGAAAACTACACGATTTAAGTGCAGTTACACACAACGGTTATCACTCAGACTGCTTTAAAGCAAATTTTGAGTGATAATTGTTCTTAATGGCTCTTAAGGCTGGGCTCACAGGCTCATGTGGAATCTGCTGTGGGCCTCACACCGGATTTCAGCTCTGAACCTGGCTGACCCTGTGTACAGCTATGGAATAGTATTGTGCATGACCACATACTTGCACATGTACAGGCTGGCTTTCCACAGCTGATCTGCGAATGCGCTCTGCAAATTAGTCCTGTGGACCCAGCCATAGCCTTCACAAGACATGAGCAAATCCGTTTTTATTGCCATCTGCGCAAACAGCTTCTTGCTCCACTGGGATTTGCCTGCTACGTGTCAACTTCCCTGAAGGCCACTTGTAGGCAAGAGTATTTCCACCCCATATTTGGTCAGTGTTGTGTGGATCATGGAGGGCTAATAAAAATCTCCGAATACATTTTACACAGATGTAGATCCCACAGGCAGGTTTCCAAAATGCAGCATGCACTACTTTGTTTTGTTTTTTTAAATGAAAAACACACCCATTATAATTTATGTGAAGTGATTAAAATACAGATGCACCCATATTTCATCAAAATCTGCATTTATTAGTAGTTTGTATTGGGCACAACTGATCCATATTTTGCTACTAGAAAAGTCTAGGAAGATAAATAGATCAAATACTGATACAGCTTCATCTATAACAACCATATTACTGACCTGTATTAACTGCGTCCCAACTCCAAAGTGTAAACAAACGTATGCAGAAAGTGTTACCCTGAAAATATGGCCTACCCCAATAATGAGCCCTAGCTACACTAGATGAGAGGGAAAAAATACTCACCTAGCTGGTGGCGTCTGGGTCCCTTGCTCTGGTCTCTGGCGATGCTGCAGTGTGGAGATTCAGCTTTGACTGAACACGTTCTTCCTGGTAACTGCGCTTTGAATACCCTGCCTTTAGCAAGCAAGTGCTATGATTGGCTGAGCCACAGCACTTGTGATCCAATCAGGCACTTCATCATTCAGTGAACAACCTCAATGAATGGTTTATTGGTTCATGCAGCGCTGGCTCTGATTGGCTGAGCAATGGTGCTCGTGATCCAATCGCAGCTGGAGGCAGGGTATTCAAAACCCTGTTACCAGGAAGAGGGTCTTCTGTCAACACTGGGGATTATGCTGTAGCCTCTCTAACACCAGCCCGAGGGACTCAGACGCTGCCAACTTAGTGAGTATGCCTCCCCCAAAGACAGTGCCTCCTATAGGGCAAAAATTAATATAAGACTTTTCTTATTTTCGGGGAAACATTGTATAAGGAGAAACTTAACGAGTTCAAATGCTGGATTTTGCTGCAAATGTGTTAGATGTGAATTATATTGCTGATTTTAGGTCTCTCACACGACCGGATTAGAGTTGCGTATTCTGCAACCGTGTGATTCACTCCTAACAGGAATCTAACAAATGCTTTGACTTGCGCAATTTTGATCACATTAGCATGTAGGAATTGCATAGTCCTTGAGCAGAAAACGGCATGTATCTTACTATGTATACTCTCGTCATGGAGCACGTTGTTCTCTATAATCAGATATACCTGCAGCCTATACACAATTACACTGTGTATGGATGGCAGGTATCCACATCATTGCTAAGCGACAGTGGTGGTAATAAACCTACTGTACATGACCACCTGTGTAAGCACTGTCCTGCACAATACAATTATGCGGCCGTACACAGGGTCATGGCCAGGCCCATAGCTAGAATCCCGTGCGGGGAGGCCCACAGCAGATTCCACTTTGGGAGTGCGCCTGGCCCAAAGCCTGATTTACATGTAACTAATCGCTCAATTTGTTAGTTTTGACAATCCTTCAGTGTGGTGGTTTAACCCTTTAAGGACGCAGCCCTTTCCCCCCTTGTTTGAGGGCTTGTTTGCTGCTGGACGAGTTCTAATTCTCAATGGTACTATTTAATGTCCTAAAACCTTTTCCAACCCTAAGTGAACTAAAGTGTGTGGGGGGGGAGGGGAGGCAGGGGACTAAATGCTACCATCTTTCGGTGCATCTTGTTTCTACAGTGACTTTATTCTATCGGTCTGTAGGATTACAATACCAAATTTATTTAGTGTTTTCTTTGCTCTATTTTTCAAGTGTAATTTTGTCACCATCTGATAGCTAGAACTGTTAAGTTTTCCTTTGACATACTAGTGCAAAGACTCATTTCGTGTTTGATGTCCTGCAGTTTCCATTCTCACTGTTTTGGAATACATACGACTTTTATGATCGCTTTTCATTACCTTTTCTTTCTTGAAGACATGGGGACAAAGTGCAATTGTGGTGTCCTTTATTTTCTTCTCTTCCTCCTTTTTTTTTTTTTTTTCTTCCTTCTTACTCCTCACCCCCTCCCCCCATTTTTTCTTTTCTACCAGAACCCCATCCATATTTTCAGGGTGCGGCTTATATTTCAAGCCTACTATAGCCCTGGTTGTTCCAACTGAGGATGCCACAAGGCACAACATGTCGAGGTGGCTATTGATTAGGTTTTTTAGGTTTTTAGTGGTGCTGCTTTATTAATCTCCACATACGCTTTTGGAAGTTGGCCATCCAGGCCTTTGTTTTAGAGTGTGTATATGTATTTAATTCACTGAAAAAGCCAAAAATACAATACCTGAAGGTCTGCAAAGCAGACACGGTCGCCATAGGCACGATCGCCATAAGGCAGGCACAATCGCCACCGGCACAATCGCCGTAGGGCAGGCGCAATGGCCTTAAGCCCTGAAGATATGTAGTCAGCCAGACAATGTGTGGAGGAGCAGCTTGTTCCTGGCAGGCTAATATGCAGTCACCCACTCAACCCAGCCCAGATAGGGGAGGAGTGACTGCATATACTAATAGCCTGCACATGTGAACGATACCAAAGATGTCAGCCATGTATATGTATTTACTTTTGTATTTACACAATGAAGGCTTAGTCACACATCCGTTTATCTGGCGGGTTTTCACGCCTGGCCTATATACGCTGTCCCGCTCCGCAGGGGGAGGTGGGCTGGGAGCAGTACACTGAGCTCCTGCTCCCTCTCTGCCCCTCACCACTGTTTACAATGGGAGGGTGGGATGGGGGGAGCCAAGTTCTGTCCCCTCCTATTGCAAATGGTGACGAAGGTATGTGTGAATAAGCCCTTACACACGCTACATACTGCTGGTCACATTTCCTTTACTACCACCGCTTGCCCTTTTTATTATTCAAAGACACACAACATCAAATAAGCTAAAAATAGTTTTTGGATATTATTTTAGGGCATATTGCCTATAGGTATTTTTTTGTCTTTTGGTAAGTAGAATTCTTTTTCCTCTGACTTTCAGGGTGCATGAAAAGGTTAGTGCTCTTGTTTTTTTTTTTTGTTTTTTTTTTCTCTCCAAGCCCTTTCCTCAGCACCCTTATGTCCAATAGCATATCTGACAGACCTGGTTTTTCTCCTAAGCCTCTGTTCAAATGTCTTCTGTGAACACATTTTGAGAGATGTGTAAATGGGCCTTAATCTAGTACTATTGTGCATTGGTTAATAACATTCAAATTTTAATTTGCATTACTCTGACCAGCCTCAATACTGTGAAGATTTAATTATCTGGTCAGTCTGTAGCTTTCACTAAGTAACACAGTATGTTAGGCTGGATAAAGACCATGTCCATCTAGTTCAGCCTGCCTCAACCACCCTTCCTTGTTGGTCCAGAAGGGGGGGAAAAAAACCACGAGCCAACTTGGCTCATTTAAAAAAAAAAAAAAAAATCCTTCCTGACTACATAATGACAGTCAGAGAAATCCCTGGATCAACATTTCAGATCAACAACCCTGCTGTGTTCAGACAGCTGATATATGCTGTCATCTGATGCATTGGATTCCAATGCATCACATCACATGGCGGTATTCCTGAGACTTAAAAGTGCCCGCCGGCCAATATAGCACTGAACGTTATTACATCAGGCCCAAAAAAGTCTTGTAACTATCTTTTGGGCTGGAATACGTTGGCTGCTGCAATGCCTCTTATGGGAGCCCATGGCAGTGGCCAGAGGTGGGAGGGAGTTTAGCAGTGTGGCTGCTGAACTCTCTCCCTCTGCTCTCCTACCCCCATGCAGGCTCACCTCTGCTCTCCTCCCTGCTTGTTTATCTTGCATGCTATTATAATGCATCTGCCCCCTTCATCAACTACCAATTCAATCAAACCAAAGTCCAGTGTGTCCCTGATAGCTGCCATGATTCCAACTTTTTTTTTCTTTCCTGTAATAGATGGGATAATGGAGTGACAGTGGGAGGTTTTAGGGCTCCTTCCTTCTGCCAAATAGGACCTTTGTACGTGGACCTCTTTTGCTGATATTTCTTCCATAGGGCGTACCTTTTTAAAGGGGGTTTTAGGGCCTTTGACGTTGATGGATTAAAAATTTACAGCCATTGGGAAACTTCTAGAACATGATTGGGAAGGGGTTTGAAGAAACCCTCTTGCACTTGAAACCACTATTTAGATTTGGGTCTTGGGGAACTAGATCAATGTTTGGGAGGGAACTGAAAAAGGGTTGTCAGTCTTTAACCCCTTAACGACTGCCCCATCGGGAAACTACATCCTCAGAAAGTGGGCTTTAATCCTAGAGGACGTAGTTTTATGCATCCTCTTTGGATTAATGCCCACTTGCCTGAGGACGTGACAGCTCCATGCTGTCGGTGCCCACAGGTAGCCGACAGCATGGAGCTGTCATCCCAGGATGCGGGCAGTCACCCCTGGCATTGCGATCGGTGCTATCCAATGGATAGCGCAGATAGCAAAAAAGTAAATAAGGTGTAAAAAGTAAGATTTTCAGCTGCCCTGATACATCGGATCCATCAGGGCAGCTGAAAATACTCACCCGGCTTGTCGGCGGTGTCCCCTGGAGATCGGGTCCTCCTGGACCCGCCGCCGGCCTTCTGTGCATGTGTGCCAGATGATGACGTCACGCGCATGCGCAGAAGCCCGGGAGCCCCCGACAAATGTGAAATCTCCCGGCTCCTGAAGGTAGCCGGGAACCAGGAGGTGTTACCGGGGACTGCTTTGAGCGGTCCCCGGGCCCGTGATCGCCGCAATCCATTGGATAGTTTAAAAAGTTTTTAAAGTAAAGTTTCACCTCCCCTCATGGATCGGATCCATGAGGGGAGGTGAAAATACACAACCCGGTCTTCAGCGGTGTCCCGGCCTTCTGGGACTGCAGTCCCCTTCTGCGCATGCTCGAGCCCCGGGAAATTTAAAATCCCTCTACTCCTGGCTGCCATGTGTAGCCAGGAGCAGAGGGATGTCACTGGGGACATGATCACTGTCATCAAATGGATGACAGTGATCATGTATAGTAAAAAAAACTCAGGTTAAAAAAAACTTGCGTATCAGATCCGTGAGGGAGGATGAAATGACGTACCTAAGGCCCGCTGATTTATCCGCAGACCTTACCCCAGCTTCTGCGCACGCACATGTCGCCAAAATGGCAGGCGCATGCGCAAAAGCTGTGGTACTTTAAAAACTCCCTGCTCCTGGCTACAAAACTTAGCCGAGAGCCTGGAGATTTTTACGGGGGGCCACGGTGAGCGGTTCCTGATCACGTGTTCACCATTATCCAATGGATAATTGCGTTCACGTAAAAGTAAAAATTAAGGTTCATCTCCCCTCACCGGTGCGGTAATACGCAGATCAATCGCATTGGATTACATAATTCCGCTCACATTAGAGGCTTAGAATTGCGTAATCCATTCGCATTAAAGAGAACGCAGCAGGTTCTTTTTTTTACTGCAGATATCCGCAGCATAGAGCCCGTTGTGCTCCATGGTCGTGGATATACCCGCAGCCCATATGCAACTACATTGTATATGGGCTGCAGGTACCAGCGTCACCGCTAAGCGACGTTGCGGGAAATATAAACAAAAAAATTATACTGCGCATGACCGCCTGTGAGTAGGCAGTTATGCGTAGTACATTACACAGCCAAACGCAGGGTCACAGCTGGGATCCGCTGCGGGCCTCCGCAACCAGTTTCCGCCTACGGGTGCGTGAGCCCGGCGTTGTTCAGACCGCTACCTGTAATCCGTAATTTACAAGAAGCCCTGGGAACGTTCGCCTTCATGCAGTTTCAGGAGCAGCTTGTTGAGCGCCTTCTGTGTGAGACCACCGCACCTCAGCGAGATTAGAGTTAGAGCGCCACTTTTTACACCCCTTCCCCCCACTGAGGTCACGAAATACCCCCCAAAATGCATGAGGGGGGATACCCAGTTTTATTGCCCCATGTACCCATCCCAACCAGCCTCCGTAATTACCCCTGTCTTTGAAAATACTACACAGTTCACATTATTACTTTTATCTAAGCTTTAGGGATCGCCGAAAAGGGTGCGGAGTGTGTGGGGGAGTGGATTTTTTTAAGGTGTCAATTTTTATTCCGTAGAAGTGGGCAATGGGTCCTGGAATTTCAGTTGTGCCCTGCAATCCAACGGGTGTTCCCTCCATTATAGGCCTTGCCATGTTTCCTGTAAGTAGGTTAGGGCCACAAGGGGTATGTTTTTGAACACGGGACAAACGGGGGGGGGGGGGATCCATTTTGGGGTGAAGGTCTTCATTCCTATGTACATTGTACAAAAAAACATTTTTAAATTGACAATTGCCAAAAAAATGAAAATCGTAATTTTTTCCGTCTGCTTTGCTTAGATTTATTAAAATACTGTGGGGTCAAAATACAGAGTACACCCCTGGATGACTTCGTTAAGGGGTCTAGTTTTTAAAATGGGAGTCATTTGAGGGGGTTCTCTATCATTTTGGACGCTCAATGGCTCTACAAGTGGGCGATGGGGCCTGGAATTTATTCCGTTGTACCCTGAAAACCAACGGGTGCTCCTTCCATTATAGGCCTAGCCATGTGTCCTTTTAAGTAGGTTAGGGCCACTAGGGGTATGGTTCTGACCACGGAACAAACAGGGGTATCCATTTTAGGGTGAATGTCTTCATTCCTATGTGTGCTGTACAAAAAAACTGTTTTTAAATTGATACAACTGCAAAAAAAATTAAGATTGTAATTTTTTTTCCTACTGCTTTGCTGAGATTTATTCAAAAATTGTAGTGTAAAAATACACAGTACACCCCTAGATAAATTCGTTAGGGGGTCTAGTTTTCAAAATGGGGTCATTTGTGGGGGGTCTGTCATTTTGGCCGCTCAAGGGCTCTAAGTGGGTAATGGGGCCTAAATCACCTTCATGCTAAATTTCTGTTCTGAAAGCCACCGACTACTCCTTTTATTTTAAGCCCCGTTGTGCATCCAGACAAAAGTTTAGGGCCACAATGGGTATGTCTGAACACAGGACAAACGTGGATCTATTTTGAGGTGCAAGTCTTCATTCATGTGTGTGCTGTACCAAAAAAGCCGTTTTTAAAATGACACAATTGCCCAAAAAACGAAAATCAGTTTCTTTTTGCTTTGAATATATTCAAAAACTGTAGGGTCAAAATGGGCAGTACACCCTTAGATAAATTCATTAAGGGTCCAGTTTTCAAAATAAGGTCATTTGTGGGGGTTCTCTTTGGTTTTGGACGCTCAAGAGCTCTACAAAAGTGCTATGGGGCCTAAAACTCCAAGGAAAATTTATGTTCTGAAAACCACCGACTACTCCTTTCGCTTTGGGCCCCGTTGTGTATCCAGACATAAGATTAGGGCCACAATGGGTATATTTCTGAACACGAGAGAAACGGGGGTATCCATTTTGGGGTGTAAATCCTCATTTTCATGGGCACTATAGGAAAAAATGTCTTTAAAATGACCTATTTGCAAAAATATGAAATTTTATATTTTCTCTAAATTGAATGAATTCCTGAAAAAAAATGGTAGGTTGAAAATACTCATGACACCCCTCAGTGAATACACTAAGGGGTGTAGTTTTTAAAAATGGGTCAATTGTGGGGGTATCTATTACTCTGGCACACATGAGCCTTTGCAAACGTGGCTTGGTGCAGGAAAACAAAGTGCTCCTCAAAATGCTGAAAAGTAATGTTAAATTTGTACGTCCTGTAAATGGTTAAAAAAAACACGTTTTTCAAGTGTGCATTCAGAATAAAGTAAACAGATGGAAATATATATGTTAGCAAAGATTTGTATAGTATGTTTGAACATATTTGAGATATTACGGTTGAAAAAATGACTGTTTTTTCAAAATTTTTCCAATATTGGTACTTGTAATAAATATACACGATTTATATCGGTCTCTTTACCACCTAAATGAAGTACAACATGTGGCGAAAAAACAATGTCAGAATCACTTGGATATGTAAAGCCTTTACGGAGTTATGCTATGCTGAACGACGCATGTCAGATTTCCAAAATTTGGCTCCGTCACTAAGGCGCTAACAGGCTTCGTCACTAAGGGGTTAATGCGGATGGTTTCATTTCTGTGGCAGGGAAAGGGAAACTGAGGTAAGATAATATGGTGAAAAGCTTCTGATGGTTGGTCACCTGCTGTGACCGCCATTTAAGTTAATCGGGAAGGGTGGGATGGGGAGGTTCAGCTATGTGGAATAATTCACTAAACCTTTTTCCAGGGACCCTAAAGCATTGTTTTCTGTCGTTGAGACTAGGGAAATCTTATATCTTGGTGATGAGTCACTGGTGTGCCATCAACTTTGTAGAACACTCTTGAGGTAGGTGTTTAGAGTAAGCCGCAACCCCGTCCAGAAGGCCCCACTTCTGTAAGAACTTTTGACCCTCCTCTGGCTTGAGTATATTATAGGTGGAATCCATCCACGAGATAATCTTGTCGGAAAGCCCCATTTGTAGAGTATTTTCTTTTCTCGAAGGATTGTAGCTATTGGAGAAAACTTCCTTGTATTCTGCATGGTTTCTTGAGACAGGCAAATATTTTGATCTTGTTAAAAGGTGCAGGTAGAATTTGTAGTATCTTTGCTGCCAACATCGGTGCCTGTGATAAGGTAAGTGTTTTCACACTATATAATCTCTAAAGATTCTCGGAGACCGTTTTTTTTGGACATGGTAGCTTATGTGCCCTGTCTATAATTCTTTCCTCTGCTGTGGAGTTTAAGAGAAGAGTTGAATTTGGGTACTTCATACGTGGTCAATTCAGCCTGAGGGACCATCTCTACCACTTTTTTTTTTGTATTGCAGCTGTAATCTGCTAGATCCACTAATTTATTTTTTGGTAGCTGAGTTAAAGGGGTTGTCTCGCGGCAGCAAGTGGGGTTATACACTTCTGTATGGCCATATTAATGCACTTTGTAATATACATCGTGCATTAAATATGAGCCATACAGAAGTTATTCACTTACCTGCTCCGTTGCTGGCGTCCCCGTCTCCATGGATCCGTCTAATTCTGATGCCTTCTTGCTTTTTTAGACGCGCTTGCGCTGTACGGTCTTCTCCCCTTCTGCTCGGTCCAGGCACGAGCGGCGTTCTGGCTCCGCCCCTTCTACGTGTCATCGCGTAGCTCCGCCCCGTCACATGTGCCGTTTCCAGCCAATCAGGAGGCGGGAATTGGCAATGGACCACACAGAGCCCACGGTGCACCATGGGAAAGGACCCGCAGTGCATCGTGGGTGAAGATCCCGGCGGCCATCTTGGTAAAGGAAGAAGGAAGACGTCGCAGAGCGGGGATTCGGGTAAGTATGTGTTTTTTTTTTTTTTGTTTGTTTTTTTTAACACATCCCTTGTGGTTGTCCTGCGCCGAACAGGGGGCCTATGGGGAAAAAAAAAACGTTTCGGCGCAAGACAACCCCTTTAATTTGTTCTAGGTACTTACCTGTTTGCGCAAAAGTTTTTTTTATGAAGTGGTTGCTTAAGGCCTTATGTCTACGGGCAAAAGATGAATTAAAATCCACAGCGGATTTTAACTCTTCTGCCTGCCTGCGGATCCGCATCCCATAGGGATGCATTGACCACCCGCGGGTAGATAAATACCCGCGGATGGTCAATAAAAGTTTTTTGTTTTTTTTTTAAATGGCGCATGGAAAAATCTGGACCATGCTCCATTTTCATGCGGGTCTCCCGCAGGGTACGGCTCCCGCGGGCTTCTATGGAAGCTGTCTAGATCCGCGGGAGACAAAAATCAGATCTTCCCTTCGCCGCGGCTTCATCTTCTCTCGTTGCGGACGGATCTTTTTTCTTCGGGCCGGCGCATGCGCGGGGCACGCAACTGACGTGCCCTGCGCATCTGCCGGGCCGAAAGATCTGGCCATGACTGAAGGAAGATGAAGCCGCGGCGAAGGGAAGATCCAGAGCAGGCGAGAGGTGAGTCAATTCTTATTTTTATGCCTCATGTTTTCGTCTTTACACTTAAAGGTAATGCCCCTTAAAGGTAATTCAAATTTACCCCAGACTGCATGGTTGCAGCCCCTTCTAAGCCTTAAAGGCATGCTCCATCCCTGCAGTCCATGGCCACTTCCCTATGTGCTTTACAGCCTTTCAGTATGCACACAAAGGTCAAGTAGATTCTCCTCAGTATGCAAATATATTCGAAGACAATAAAGCCTAGGGAAATAAACTGTATCGCAGGTTTTCAGGTTTTTTATGCTTTGAATTGAATATTGAAGTTACAACCCCTTTTTCTATTAGGATGTAAAGAATGTCTCCCTTCAGTTTAAGTGCACAAGTGACCCCCCCCCCCCCCCCCCCCCCCCTATGTAATGTAACTAATAACACAGCTGAACTGCACAAACATGAAATTTACCAGGACCAATGTCCATCTAGTTTATTCTGGCAGTCAGAATAATCCCTGGATCAACGTTTTGAAAGTTCCTACCTGACTCAACAACCTCATTCCTTATTTAATGTCTATATCCTGTAATATCACTCTAGAAAGGCATCTAATCCTCTCACACTCTATGGATTTTGCCATCCCCACAACCTTGGGCAGAGTGCCACAGTCTCACTTCTCTTACAGTAAAGAAGCCCCTTCTGTTTGTGATGGAGCCTTCTTTCCTCTATACATGGAGGATGGCCTCTTGTGACGTCGCAGTCCTGGATATAAATAAATCGAGAAAGATCCTTGTATTGGCCCCCAGTGTATTTATACATAGTTATTTAATTGCCCCTTAACTGTCTTTTTCCAGTATTAATAATCGTAAATTTAATAGCCTCTGGGTATTTCAGTCCTCTGCCTTTATTAATTTAGTTGACCTTCTTTGAACCCCGTTGAGCACTGCAACATCCTTCCTGAGCGTCGGTATGAAGAACTGTACACAGTATTCCATGTGGGCCTGACAAGTACCTTATATAGTGGAAGAATTGTGTTCTCATCCCTCACCCCTATACCTCTTTTAATGCACCCCAAGACTTAGCTTTTGCAGCAGCTGATTAACATTGATTGCTCCAGTTAAGTCTACAGTCCACTAGTACCCCCAGATCTTTTTCTATATCCCTTTTCCCTAGCAGTACCACATTTGAGGTATTTTAATGACATCCATTTCTTCTCCTGCCCATGTGCATAACCTTACATTTATCAATACTGAACTTCATTTGCCGTTTTTCCATCTAAGCCCCCAGTTTATTTAGGTCCATTTGCAGCCATATATTGTCCTCCATTGTATTTATCTTGTATAATTTTGTATCCTCTGCAGATGTTGATATTTACTGTGCAGTCCCTCTTATCAAATCATTGATATAGTGAACAGAATGGGGCCTTACACTGAACCCTGTGGCACCCCACTAGTGACCATGGCCCCATCGGAGTACAAACCATTTATTACCACCCTCTGTCTTCTATCTCTGAGCCAGTTCTTTACCCAGATACACACCTTTCCGCTTATTCCAAGTTGTCATTTTATATTTTGGCCTATGTGGCAGTGTCAAATGCTTTACAAAAATCCAGATATAAGAAATCAAGACTCTCCCAGATATAGCTTAGAACTTCATTGTAGAAGCTGATTAAATTTGCCTGACACGATTGTTCCCTCACAAACCCATGCTGATGAGGAATCGTACCGTTAAACACCTCAAGGAAAACTAGGATGGTGTCTCAGCAACCCCTTGAATATTTTTCCAGTTATCGAAGTGACTTAATAGCCTGTAGTTACCAGGCTCCCTTCTTGACCCCTCTTTGTATATTGGGACCAAATTGGCAATACACCAATCCAGTGGTACAACCCTGGTCTCTAGTGTCCCTAAATATAAGAAATAGTGATTTACTACGTCACTTATAGAGATGAGCGGACGTGTTTGTTTTAGTGCAATTACTCGAACATCGCATCGCTATTTTCGAGTAACTGCCTCATCAAGCGAAAAGACTTATGGGGTTGGGGAGGGGGGGGAGAGCTCCCCGCCGCCCTCCGAACCTTTTTGTCCGAGTAGGCAGTTACTCGAAAATGGCAGTACTCGTTTAAGTTATTGCACTAAACAAGCACATTTGCTCATCTCTAGTAACTTAGTTTCCTTAGAAACCTTGAAAAAGATGCACTTTTCTGGTCGCACAGTTTTCTAGAAAAAACACAATAAATTGCAAAGTCATGTATTCCAAAAAATGGCACCAATGCAAATTACCCCTCCCTTTCCAACCCCCACCACCCACCAAAGTCCCTAGTCTAAAGGGGTTGTCCCGCGCCAAAACGTTTTTGTTTTTTTTTTCAATAGCCCCCCCCGCGTTCGGCGCGAGACAAACCCGATGCAGGGGTTTTAAAAAAAACAAACCGCATAGTACTTACCCGAATCCCCGCGCTCCGGTGACTTCTTACTTACCTTGCGAAGATGGCCGCCGGGATCTTCACCCACGGTGGACCGCAGGTCTTCTCCCATGGTGCACCGTGGGCTCTGCGTTCCATTGCTGATTCCAGCCTCCTGATTGCCTGGAATCGGCACACGTGACGGGGCGGAGCTACGAGGAGCAGCTCTCCGGCACGAGCGGCCCCATTCAGAAGGGAGAAGACCGGACTGCGCAAGCGCGTCTAATCGGGAGATTAGACGCTGAAATTAGACGGCACCATGGAGACGGGGACGCTAGCAACGGAACAGGTAAGTGAATAACTTCTGTATGGCTCATAATTAATGCACGATGTATATTACAAAGTGCATTAATATGGCCATACAGAAGTGTATACCCCTACTTGCTTTCGTGGGACAACCCCTTAAAACACTCCTCCAACCTTTCTCCCCAGCACAGCTTCACCCTCCCCATTGAGATGCAGGATGTACTTACTATAGAGCCTGTAACCAACAGCAAAGCCAGCCCAGCTCTCCAGGGACCCGAAGCCCTCCTTCCTACACTAACTCTGGAGCCACTTGTTTACGGCTGCCTTTTCTGCTGTGGGTCGTGGTACAGGTAGTATTTCAGAGAAAAATATCTTGGAGATCCTCACCCTAAGCTTAGATCTTAGGTCCCTGAAATCGTTTCTGAGAGTGCTCCATTGACCACTAACCTTGTCATTGGTGCCAATGTGCACCATGACCGCTGGATCTTCAACAGTCCCTCTTGGTAATCTGTCACCTCTGATCCACAGTGTGTCAAACTCAAGCACTGTTCGACCCCCTGTCTTTGTGGGAGATTGCCTTGTCTGTCTCCCGTATAATTGAGTCCCCCATCACTCAAAACTGTCTAGCCTTCCCAGAGGTGCTGGTTCTATAATGGCATTCATCTCATCTGCCAACTTTGTGAAATTATTGTGGTGTGCCAGTTCAGGACTAGCCTTCCTCGTTTTCTTTTTACCCTTTCTAACGGTCGCCTGCTTGTCCTGTTCTTCTGAACTACTGTCCAACCCCCACATCTACCCTGGCCACTGCCTGCTCTGAGCAGCAAATTCCTTTCCATGTTAATGGATTTGTGTTGGCAGTCTCTTGTCGATCCAGGATTTGGGCTTCCAAATGTGCGACGTGCCTGCATCTTGTGCAACAGTGTGTACCCTCGATCGGCTGATCAAGGTCCGCATACATTGCACAAGTAGCACACTAGACGGCATTGTAAAGCATGGAGTTCATTCTAGTGGGGATCAATAATTTACTTACAGAAGGAACAAATCAACTAATCGCAATTTTACACTTCTATACACCCTCTTGGCATTAAACAATCAAGTTGCGACCCCTGTACTTTTCCCATTTAGGAATGGTGGTGCCAAATTTCATGTTTGTACACCTGGAAGCTAGAGATTTAGTGGCGCGCCAGCCAGCGAGGGCTTTTGCATATTATATATTGATGTATTCTCCAAGATCTTCAGCTAGCACAAAGTGGGCATCAATTAGTTCATTATGCGAACCGGTCACGTTCCCATCTTGTCTTCTAAGTGGCTTACTTGGTCTCCAAGCTCTGATGCTGGAGTTGACTGATTCCGTATAGAATCTCACTAAGAGGATTATTTCCTTGATGAAATGCTCTAAAGCTGCTTGATTTCAGCACACTGTTTAGAAGGGGATCCTCCGCAGCATCATGCTTATTTTGTAAGGGCAGGGGTCTTTACATTACTTCTCATTTTGCTCCTGCAGTCTCCTGGTACTGCTTTCTATCCTGGATCTGCTTTTTTCATGGCTCTCTTGGGCTTGCTGTGCTGCCCTGTAAGGGTTAATCCCTCCATTTAGGATTCTGAAGCTACCTTCCCGCTTGTAGGAGATGCTACAGGGCTCCCTGGATATCTGCTGGCAGTGGGCAGGGGACCAGGAGAAGACCTGTTACTCGATCCACAGGGTCTGGAGTCTTCCTGGCCTGCCACCCCCTTCATATCTCTGACAGCAGCTCATGTGACGCCATGAGTGGGGCTTGTGTGTGGAAGACGTCAGCAGCTTGGGTGCTGGCTTTGCGGTTCTCCTTGTCATCCCATCAGGGTTAGTCTCCAGCGTTGCACACTGGGATCCCTCCAGTGAAGTATAATGTAGTTGCTATCTGCTTTCCTAGCGGAGCTCACCGCTATACTACCGCTCTCCGCAATCAGGCCAAGCCCCCAGCTTTTGCAATGATCGTTAATGGGCACGAGACGAGCAAGACCATCGTTCTGGGTGTATCTGTAATTGGCAGAAAAGCAAGGACAGCACACGGGCGTGTATCATCTAAGAAAACCCCAAGAAGAATGCGATGGGGCAAACTAAGAGTTGGATGGTCCTCAGCAGGCTCAGATTCGGCAGACGATACAGCCCGACCTGGTGCAGATAATAACCCGTCTACTTCCAGTTCTTTTTTAGGACAAAGACCCCCGAGAAATTCCAACATGCCCCGCCGAATAAGGGACGACTAAGACGCGGGGGACGGAAACATCATCGATCATGGAAGAAACACACGGAGGATGCAAACGCGGTCGAGTTCGACGACATGGAAGTGACAGACACCACGGTAGTGAACATCTCCTCGAAGGTACTGTCCCCCATTCAAACACGGGCACTTTCCAAGGGTTTGTCATTTGTCCCTACGCCACACATGGACTGGTTCTGCCTTGACATAGATTGTCGGTTGTTTTTCCGCAGATAACAATTAAAAACCTATTTCAAGGATCAGCAGTCATCCACTCAAATTGAAAATCCACCAGCGTTGAACCCCCAGCCTTTGGAGTGTTTCACCTCCGTAGGTTTGGGATTACGTAATAGTAGTCGGTTTCAGCCTGTTAACACTGATCATTCAGTCAACACTTTTTCCAAGTTGGTGTTGCGGGAGGTTTCCACATTAAGGGCTCGTCAGTTTTGTAACAAAAAAGTCCAATATTTCTCAGGCAGAAGTAAGAGGTTAAACTCCTGAGTCAAGACAAGGATTTGACGATCCGCTTGGCAGACAAAGGTGGTGCAATCGTACTCAAGGACACCTACTATCAGGATGAAATTATGTCACAACTGGGAGACCATGAGGTGTACGAGGCTTTGGTCACAGATCCCACTAGCCAATCGCGAAATGAGCTAAGGATCACATTAGACTAGGCATTGAATACAGGTATTATTGACAAACAATTATTTGATTTCCTGCTCCCTAGTCATCCATTAATGCCCCAGTTTTACTCTGCCCAAGATCCATAAAAATCTTCAACGCCCTCCAGGTCGTCCAATCGTCTCTGGGAGGGACTCTTTTTACAATGTGTCCCGCTTTCTAGATAAAATCTTAAGCCAGTTCGCTATGGCAGCACCTCCGTTTTTTTTTTATTAAACTTCGTCAACTTACCGTCTAATAATGTGATCCTTGGCTCATTCGATCTCTCTTCCTTGTATACTACAATTCCTCATAAAAAGGTGAAATGGCAGTGAGACATTACCTCTATGAATCCCATCTAGCCAATAATTGTGTGGAATTTGTTCTGGCTTTGTTATCCCTGGTCCTCTCCAACAATTTTTTCATGTATAAGAATCAATTTTTTCGTCAGAAATGCGGTATGGCGATGGGGTCGAACATGGCCCCCGCCTACGCAAACATCTTCATGCGTTACGTAGAAGAGACGCTTCTGTGTACCTCCCCAGCCTGGACCAATGTCCAGGTCTGGTGGAGGTACATAGATGACGTCTTCATTGTTTGGAGGGGTACCTTAGAGAATCTTACTTCCTTTAATAACGAGTTGAATAATTTTCTACCAGAGCTTGAATTCACCCTTGTAGCTTCTGAGGTGGCAGTGCAATTTCTGGATGTCTAGGTTATCAGACAGGGTAATGGGTTCACGACTCATCTGTATTCTAAGCCAACGGACAGAAACAATTTGCTTAATTTCAAGAGTTGTTATCCACCAGCAATGGTGCATTCCTTGCCGTGGAGCCAAATGCTCCGCGTCCGATAGCAGATGATGCCTTTTTTATTCACGGTTGGAGGCCATGTGTAAAAAAGATTCTCTCAGAGGCTATCCCCAGGATCTTATTCGACACAGACAACGGGCACAAATGTTACCTCGTGAACAAACTCTGATTCTGAGACAGCGTTCGCATACTAAAGACCGTATTCCGTTTGTGTCCACATACGGACCCTACAGTATGCGTATTAAGCACATCATATGTAAACATAGGCATTTATTGTCTACCTGCCACCTTGAGATTAAGGAATTTTCCAATCAGCCGTTAATGTCGTTTAGGCATGGGCGCAATTTTAAAGACCAGTTGGTATGTACAGTTGACCAGGTGCAGTTGACATGTACACAACAAACTCTACTGCCCTTCAGAAAAGGGGAATTTCCCATGTCATGGGTGTGTGACATGCAACAACTTGGTGAGGGGCAGTAGTTTCACGCATCCACACACCGGTAAAATATACCCTATCAAGGGTTGGTTTAATTGTCGATCAGCTTTTGTAATTTATATAATCACTTGCCCATGCGGCCTCGTATATGTGAAAGACGACTAATGAGGTGCGCCAACGCACAACAAGTCACAAAAGCACAATTCGAACGCGCAAGACCAATTTGCCTATCCCACGACACTTTATAGATTCAGGACATGCGCTAAACTGACTACGCTATACAGTGATCGATACCGTCAAGGCAAGTACCAAAGGGGGCGATAGAAAACGACAACTAAAACTTATTGAAGCAAGGTGGATTTATGAGCTTGACTCATTATCCCCTAATGAACTTAATAATGTCTATAACCCCCCTTACGTATGTTCTGTGATGTAATCATACGCGATTTATGCAATTTTTGAGTTTTATACTGACCATTTAAGCTGACTCCAATGTTTTGCATTATGTTTTTTCATATTCTTGTTTTTCTGTTTTTACAGATTGACGATGGTTGGACGGTTTGTGGATTGGGGTCTTGTATTTTTTCCTCATGATGCTTTTTTTTTTTAACCCCCTCCTATTTTTTTATGCATTATAAGTATATGAGATGACATCCGCATTATTTACATTGTTTTGGTAACAATAAAGCATTGAAGTATATTTCCCGTGCAGATACATTGTTTATTTGAGACATCAATACTATAGAGGGGCGCTATAGCAAAGTTTTATTCTCTGCATTTATATTATGGATAGACGCATGACGATCTAATAGCTATGAGGTATATAACCCAACAGCGCATTGCACTCTACCACATCCCTTATGGTGATCTAGGACAGATTTTGTTTCTTCATATGACCTGATAAAAAGTTTTTACAGTTTATGCATAATGCGCTGGAGTATATCCCTGAGAAAAATGGGTCATCCATTTTTGCAGATTATGCTTTTGAATAACAGTTTGATTGTTTAAGACTAATCCCCGGTACAAATTAGTGTACATAAGCTTGTTTACGGGGGAGTCACTGCAGCAATGAATGTATTAGTAGGTTGATACAGTAATGATAACATAATGCTAGATCTGACGTGCAGCTACAAGATGGACATTGTGGGGGTTAACTGTACACTGTGTGGACGCCTCTTCTGTATGTAGGGATGTCCTGGTTATGTGATTACAACATACGGGGCAACAGGACGGCCTCCGGTCGTCATGGAGACCTGGCAGCGCTGTTGCGTAGCCGCAGCGCATGCGCAGTTGCGTAGCCGCAGCGCATGCGCAGTGGATACTGACCGGCAGAGGGGAGTTTTCCCCCTACACTCCACTTCCGAGACCTTGTGACGTCAGTGCTTATCCTGGCACCTGCGCACTGAGAACATATGAACGCCAGCTTACTGTCATGATGGCTGCTCCACACAGCTGAAACAACATGCAGGACATCTGATGTGCAGACTCCTCCATCCCGATCCGTCCCACGATCCGGTCAGCAACTTTGCTTTAGGTGTTTTTAATTAATTATGAGTGTCTTATTGGTTGTGGGCCATGTCTCTTTTGTATATCATGTGGTGTATGTGCATATGTCTTGTTTCACTTGACAAAGACCACAGAAACTTGAAGGTTAAAACGTTGTGCTATTGATGGATGGATTAAAGATTTCTACGTTTGCAACAATTTCCTTGGATGCTGCTTCCATTTCATTATATTGGGATTTAAGTTTTGTGGGATCTTGGTTCCAGATCTGGTGACGGAAGTGTGCAAATCACTGCCTTCATTGATTCCACCCTCCTAATTCAGAGGTATAGTGTGTTGTCATTGCTTGACTGAATATTATATTGTGACATGGATCCGGGACAGCGGGCACCACTTGATGGAGCGGGCTTGACGACACGGCCAGTTTCAAGGGATTCTGGCCCATCCAGCATCTTTATGTATACACATTATGACGCTACTCAAGATTCTGATGTTTTTGAAATGGAATACCAGCATGATTGTCTAGCATTGATGCAAAAAGAAAATTTAAGTTTTAAATAGTTACTGAAACTCCCTGTAACAATGCATATTTTGAGCTTTTTGTAGATGGTCCCAGAGTTAAGACTGGCGACTCCACATGGGATATGCAGTGGTCACACGACAAGATGTCCTAAAAGCAGAATGCCTCCGCATGTCAGCACAAGAAGTGGAACTGAAGGCCCTCACTGAGGCGTGTAGATTGGCGAAAGGTATGACGGCAGCCATTTACATTGACTCCTGGTATGTATTTGGCATAGCTCATGATTACAGCCCAATATGGAAGGCCTAACAGTTTATTAACCTCAGCAGGACAGCCAATTAAGAATGGTGCAGAGTCTCATGGAGGCCGTACTTCTACCTGACAAAGTTGAGAGCTCACACCAATTCCTACACTGGAGAAGCAAGAGGCAACACCCTCGCCGACAGCTCAGCAAAGTAAGTGGCCCTCAAGCCGTGGAATAAAAAGCATTGACAGTAGCTTTGGGCATTGACAGTAGCTTTGGGCATTGACAGTAGCTTTGGGCATTGACAGTAGCTTTGGGCATTGACAGTAGCTTTGGGCATTGACAGTAGCTTTGGGCATTGACAGTAGCTTTGGGCATTGACAGTAGCTTTGGGCATTGACAGTAGCTTTGGGCATTGACAGTAGCTTTGGGCATTGACAGTAGCTTGCCTGTAACTACAGCCATCTATGACAGGATATGGAGAAAGTTCTCAGAAATCTGTAAACTAGATCCGAGCAGAATTCCAGAGATTGATATACCCACAATCCTGGAATTCCTGCAGGCGGGCCTAGAGAAAGTTCTTAGCCCAAGAACTCTTAGGGTTCAGGCAACGGCATTAGGCTCATACCTAGATTTCCCCTTGGCGGAACACCGCTGGGTTCGTAGGTTCCTTAAAAAGGCAGACAGGCTTCAGCCCTTTATTAGGGAAAGCTTCCCTACTTGGGACCTAAATCTAGTCCTAAAAAGTTTCTGCCAACCACCCTTTGAACCCCTCTCCTAACTCCCCCTAAGACAACTTATGCGTAAAGTTGCTCTTTTAGTCGCCATAACTTTGGCCCAGAGTAGAACTACAAGCCTTATGCTGTGTCGAACCACATATGCTTGTACAGGTGTGATACGTGTGTGACGCGATTGACTTGAGTGGCTGTGCAAAGGCATAGGTAGATAGTAATCACTAATTGCTGTATGGTTTTCCATTTGCTTAATACTAGTTCAATGGACTCTTGAACTGATCTGAACATTCTACTAAGATCTACATAACAGCAGTAAATTCTGGCTAAAGCTAGCTAGAATGACAGTCATCAGATATTGCAAAGTAAGAGTCCAGATGTGGATAACTTCATAAAGAAAATATGCAGTATTATATGTTGCCAAAGTAGTACGGAGCATGCGTAAAAAAGCCTGATTAGTTATATAAGAATGACGTATATACTCATAACTGCGCAGAAGCGGATATGTCAAGTAATGAAAATGGTGTGTCTCTCTCTTCTGGGACTCAATTTGTGGTCTAGCAGACGTGCTGGCCGTTTCCTGATTCCTCCTACCAATCGTGCCTGGAGATCCCCCAATTGCGGAGTGATGCTACAATATCCGGTGATGTATTGATGCTTATCTTTGTTACCCATGTGATCGGTACGCATTATATGTTAATTAACAGTTTCACTTATATTTATATACTAAATAGTAAATAAACTTATGTATTATATATATATATATATATTTGACCTTAACACTGTCTCCTTAGTTTGTATGCTAATGAGGTTGTAGAATTGCCAAATCTTAAGCAAGTAAGACAACAGGACAACAGAATTACATTTAAATTAGACCCAGCCTTTTTACCAAAGTTGATGTCTAAAGTTCATAGAGTAGACAATTACTGTCCTCTTTTTGCCAAAACCCACGTAATGACAGAGGGAGAGTTTCACAGCTTAGATGTCAGAAGGGCCGTTCTAACGTATTTAGAGGCTACCCACTCTTTCCGAAATAACAACCTTTGTCCAATTTCATGGGCCAGGCAAAGAAAAGACAGCATCTAAAAGCACTATTGCGAGGTGGATCAAGACTGCCATCCAGGAGGCGTACAAAGTTAAAGGTCTCGATCCCCCGGGGAGAATCAAAGCCCACTTCACACGCTCCCTCTCCTCCTCATGGGCAGAGAAGGGCCAGGCATCTGCCGAGCAAATCTGCAAGCCGCCACCTGGTCTAGTTTACACACCTTTATCAACCACTATAGGGTTAACATCCAGTCGGACAGAGACCTGGGATATGGCCGAAAAGTCCTCCAGGCAGTTGTCCCACCCTAAAGTCGCCTCTAGTTTGGTATTACTCCATTGTAATGGTGCAGTCGGGATGACGACCTTGGAACGATACTGATTACTTACCGGTAGTCCCTTTTCCAGGAGTCATCACGACTGCCCATAGTTCCCTCCCTTATAGAAAAATAATGTTTTTTTTCAATGTAAATATGACCAAATAAAGGTAAATTTTGGTTCAGTAAACATTGTCCACCATAATTTGAGTCACTGAAGCATGGTGGAAAGGGAGGTGCTGTAAGGGCTGTTCCTGTCCCTACCAAGGTCAGAGGGCAACCTCCATTGTAAATGGGGCCATCATGATGACTCCTGGAAAAGGGACTACCGGTAAGTAATCCGTATCTCTTTTGTTTTGTTTAGGAGATGCAATTGCTGGATGAACAAGCATTTGCTGGGTCATTGGGTGGTCAGTGACACAGCGGGGGGCTGATAGGGCAGTTGAATGCTTACAGCCAATAATCGGCCTGTTATTTTACAGCACGATGAGGCAGGAATTTGGTTTCAGGGAAGATAAAGCCTTCTATTATGAACTATGAGCTGCTGTTATACACTGCATCCTGACATCTTATATCTCTGAAAGTACTTTTGTAATATTTACATGCTTGGATGTTCGTTTTCAAAATTGTTAACATTACAAAACTTTTCCAGGTTTTGTTCTGTAGATTACAGATGTCAGAGTATTTCCCAGATGCAATCCCTATGAAATGTCAGAGGTGCTGAACCTAAAAATCTGAAGAAGCAGACAGTGCTGTTAACCAGAGTGTGACATCCAGGAGGGTGGCTAACACCTACAGCTCTACAGCCCATCTGACCCATCACCCTCACACTGAGCACATCAAGGGGCAGAATATGTCTGGTGGACCATCCCACCCTGGAGAAAACTCATAGCGAAAAGCACAGGGAGGCTACAAGTCACCGGTGAGTCTGTGAATGTAACTGAACATTCCCCCAATTAAAAATGGATAACGTGGATTCGTGTTATCGGCCCACCTTTAACCCTTTCAGTGGCAGTCCTGCAAATTCTCCAGGACTAGCTCCACTGTGAAAAGCTTTCCTGGCTGTTTCACTATTGTACCATGCAGAACACTATGCCATAATCTGTGGCATTGTGTTCTGAACACACACCACCTGCACAGTCCCACAGAGAACCAGTATAAGACTTTTTTTAAAAAAGCGGAAAGATATAATTGATTTGTCTGCAACTTCCTTTTTATTTTTTTAATTCCTGCACGGTTTACACGTTGCCATGGAGACCATCAGCTTGTCAGAAAACAGCCGATGGTCCCTGTGGCAATGAGAGCTGGTGATTGGCTGTCAGATAGCTGGGCATCAGCTCTTACAGCAGAGAATGGAGAAAACTTATCACCTCTGTTTAACCCTTAACATGCCACGGTCTTTGTGACCGCAGCATGTAAAAAGCCGACAGAGGGAGGGTCTCCTCTGTCACCATCGGACCCCTACAATGTGATCAGAAGGTCCTGATGGGTTTCTTTGGCACCCGGAGGCTTGAATATAGCCTCTGGGTATGCCAGCTTAATTGGGGTTTGACGTTCAGGCTCTGTCTAAATGTCATAAACTGTCTAATACCCTGCTATTCCTCAGCATAGTTGAGTATTAGAAGAATAAAAAAACATTCTATGCAAGTCCCAACGGACAAAAATGTAAAAAGTTAAAGTAAAAAAATGCCAAAACTCCTCCTTTCTCCCTTTTACTTGGAAAAAAAATAAAAAATCAAGATTACACAAGTAGTATCCCTGTGTTCGTAATGATATATTTATACATATTTATTAGGTCGCCTCCTTGTCAGTTTCTTATGTAAAAAGATGATGGGAGTTCTCTTTACTGACCCCGTGTGTGTATGTATGTATGTGTATATGTATATATGTATATGGTGTTATTATAGTGCACACTTGTTAGAGCTTTGGGTATAGATAGATGATGGGAAAGATCCCTGTATTGTCCCATGATGTATTTTTACATAGTTATTAGGTTGCCCATCAGCTACGGTCCTGCCATAAAGAAAAAAATGCTTGAGCACTCAAGAATAAAAACGAACTTATTTAATTTCGATCGATAAAAAAAATCAACCAAAATCTAAACATGTTCAGCTCATAAAAGTGAAACTTTGTTATGATTACAAGCCAAAGTACCTGTTAAAAACAATAGAACACTTCCCATGTGCAGGTGATCACTATCATTAACCTTTTTTTTCCCTGATAAGTATTTTCAATAAATTTAATCTTTTATTTTTAACCCGGTTACATAATTAAACCCCCCTCTAAATCTGATATATTCTTGTCCATTCATGCTGAAGAACAAATGTATTCTGTACTGTGCATGTTGGCCGTCGCTTCTGTGCAGTCAGGTATTCTAAAGTAGACTTGGATTGCATAAACATTAGGTAGAAACTAGCTATGCTCCAACCATTACCCCATGAGTAAAGATTTCACATTACAGTACACCATATTCAAGTACAATTGAAGCAATCTATATAGCGCCAACATACTCCACAGCGCTTACAAAACAGGGGAAATAAAACAAGACCACTGTTACATGAAGTGATCCATTGATAGAAACAGTAGGGCTTGAGGGTCCTGCTCCAACAAGCTTACATACTACAAATCGTGGGATGATACAGAAGGTAAAGAAGCTCGATGTGCACATTATGGTGAGGTGGAGAGAGATGCTATACACACAGATAGTAAATGTGGTAGGGCATGTTATCAGGTATAGTTATGAGGGGTTTGTTTTAGGTGATGTGGTATGCCTCCCTGAAGAGGTGCATTTTTAAAGCACGCCTGAAATTTAGTGCATTAGTGACTTCTCGGACATTTTTTGGTAGCGCGTTCCTGAGGGCAGGTGCTGCTCTGGTTATGTCTTGTAGGCGGGAATGAGAGGTTGGAATTAGAGGGCCATTTAGTCTGATTTCATAAGCAGATGGGTGGGCATGGGCTGGGTGGTGAATTGAGATGAGAAGCAATGTGGGGCGGTGCTGTGGAGCACTTTGTGGATGAGGGTACTGAGTTTAAACTGCATTCTGTATTTGGGCAGCCAGTGCAGTGACTGGCACAGGGCAGAGATGTCCGAGTAGCGGCCGGACAGGAAGATGAGCCTGGCTGCCACATTCATGATGGATTGGAGAGGGGAGAGCCGAGCAGCGGAGGGCTATCGGGAGCGATTTGCAGTAATCGAGCAAAGAGTGGATGAGGGCAACAGTGTGTTTTTAGTGTGTTCAGTTAGAAAAGGGCGGATTCTAGTTTTGTGCAGTCAGTTTAGCGGTTTGTTATTGACAATTGTGATCTTTTTATACCCCCGCCTGCCTATATCCATAGCTCGCTCGCTCTGTCATTTAGCGTTCTCCTCAAATTACCTATTTCCTTTGTTCTGTGACCATCTATCCAATGCGATACTATGAAGTAGGTTGAGCGGTGCCGATCCTGGAGTACTCGACTAGTTTAACCATGGCTTATTATTTGTGACTGCTTTTGTTAGAGGTATATCCTTTTTTCCATGACAATCTGTTAACCTTGTCTCTAAATTCTCTTATCATGGGAGGGGACTCTTCTAACCATTCTAACCATTGCTGCGCTATCTGTATTGGCTTCCTGGCAATGAGTCTCGCTATTGCAGTTCTTGCTCTTCCACTGGTAGATCAATCATATATCCTAGGATACATAACAGCGATATGAGATTGTAATTGACACCATACACAGCACTGATCAGAGTGGGTCTTGGTCCAAGATCTATGTAGTTTTGGACATCGCCACATCACGTCTGTATAGACCTGCAGTATAAATTTCACATCGCATACATCATGGGTTATCCCTCACCCTTTCTTTATCCCCCCCCTTCCCTTCCTGGTTTGTTTGTTCCATTGTTTGTACCACTTAGACTTTGGCTTGGTGGAACATGTTTGAGCATAAATTAGCTCCCTTCTCAAGCACAATTTTTTTTGTGTACTGGGCTTTTACTGACACTGTACTAATAAACTAGAATTTTGCATTCCAGTGGCCGTTGGCATATGATTACACGGTGATCTGGTACCGTTTATGTTGGAGTTTCACCCAGCCATCCACTAGCCAGGTGTTCTCCCCCCTCCTGAGTGTCTGGTCTTCTCTAAGCTTTCTAGTCTAAGCACATTGTGCCACACTAACTGTTTTCCACCCCCATTTTACGTATGGGGTTTCCTTTCCACATGCTGCTTTCCACAGATGTGATCATGTGAGAATTTGAAGATCTCCCTCCCCTTATGACCTATATTGTCTTCTGAGGCGCTGTCTCCTCTTTGTTCTTCTACATAGGTCCCATATCTGCCTACCACTTACTCTTGGTCATGTTTAGGTTCCCCGGTTTTAGATTGCCTAGCAGGTGGGTATAAACTAAATTTTTCCTCCTGTCAACAGACGTGTATCTAATTTCTGCTATTGTGACATTGGGAGTTTCTATTTCCATATGAACTAGTTGTCTGGTATAGTCCTGTATATATATTTAGATTTTTACTGTTTTTTACAGTGTTATCTGGTATAGCAAAGCGTGATTGTTCTCAATAAGAGAAACCCACTAATCATATAGATAGCTTTTTAATGGCTAACAAATACGTTTGTTATAGCAAGCTTTCAGACCTGCTTGGGGTTCTTCCTCAGGCATAATTTTAAGACTTATTTATGTAAAAACATACACATGATCACATGGGAGGGCACAAACATGGTGTACTTGCTTTTAGCTAAATACCAGTGACAGGATAGGAGGGCATAGAGATGTAGTGATAGCACTTAAAGGGGTTGTCCCACTGCCCAAACTGAATTTTTTTATTTTTTTTTTTCCCCCATTTATGCCCTGTAGCGTAAAAGCATCGTACAATACAGCATTAGACTTAAAAATCTAGTGATTAATGGCACTTAAGTACCAGAAAGGAATGAGCATAACAGTAAAGAATTAGTCCAGTGGCAAGCAATGTTGAGTTTTTTAATGGTCTCTAAATTGATGATAGGGTGTCAAAAAACCAGCGTGTTACCTCTGCTCTGGATTTCTCATATCTCAATCTCCCCTAAAGTAAACCCCCGCCTCAGATTCATATTTCTGAAAGTACCCAAAGTGGTTTAACTTTTATATTCCCGAATTCTTATGTGACATTGGGACATAAAATTGCCTTTAAGTATGATAGCTTTCATATGTTGCATCTGTAACTAGAAAAATGCTCGGTCACAGGCTATTGTCTTTCTCTTTAATCGTGGTGATGTGCGCCCATCTTCGCTTTCATTTTTTTGTCCTGTTTCCACAACATAAATGTCTCCAACAGGACATTTACTACACAGGATCAGGTGCCCAACATCAGCTGTGGAACATGTGAACGTCCCAGGGATCTTGTAGTCCTGCTGTATGTTGGTGTTCTATATCCTGTCCCTGGTCGGTAATGCACTCCTGATTATAAGTTTCCTCAAATTTGGAGGTTGCCTCACACACTAAAAAGGAGGGTCTGGCAATATGGTTCTCAGACAGTCATCCTTGTGTAGGGTACAATGGAGTTTCTTTTCAGTTTTCCTTAGTACCTCTAACTGAGTTGTAGGTCACTACTAGAGGTACTCAACAGTTTGGTTTTTTTCTTCTGTGTATTGGAGCAGTTGATTTCTGGGTATCCTGGTGGCTCTGATGACTTGGTGGGATGGTAGCCCTGGTCTAAAAATGTCCTTAAGATGATATAGATGTTCCTTTGTCGGGTTGGAACAGATCCAGTTGGCCTGGTTGTACAGTATGGACTTTTTAATTGTATTAAGGATGGGAACGGTCCATCAGAGGTATGCGGGACAATCAATTAGTTTTCGGTATAGGGATGTCAGTACTGAGGAGTCGGCCTTTTTTTGTTGTCTAAAGTTGATTTCTGTGAATGAGGAGCTTAATGTCAGGTTTATGGTCGGGTTAAATGTGTTGAATCTCTCATCCAATTTTACTAGTTCTTGAGTGTTTGTCCAGATTGAGGTAATCAGTGTAACTGAAATATGCCAATGGTTTGCTGGTGCTGGAGGCCAGGAAGTCACTCTAAATCAGGGCTACCATCCCACCTCAATTGATAACCAAATTACCAGAGCCACCAGGATACCCAGAAATCAACTACTCCAATACAGAGAAGGAAGAAAACTGAGTAGCTCTAGTAGTGACCTACAACTCGCAGCTAGTAGTAACTAAGGGAAACTGCAAAGAAACTCCACCATACCCTACACATGGATGACTGTCTAACAACCATATTCTCAGACACTCCCCTTCGTTACAGGCAACCTCAAAATTTGAGGAACCTTATAATCAAGACAGCATTGCCCTCTGACGCACAAATACGAACTTATCCCTGCAATGTAAAAAGCTGCGAGACCTGCTGACATGTACTGACAGCGGACAGGATACATAACCCCAACACGCAGCAGGAATATAAGATCCCTGTGGGATTCACTGGTGAATGCATGTTCCACAGCCGATGTGTACCTGATCCTGTGCAATAAATGTCCTGTTGGGGGCCTTTATGTTGGGAAAACGGGACCAAAAACAAAGGCAGGATGAGATCTCACCGCCACACAACCCCTTAATGAAAATGCATTTTTTTCCCCATTTTCGTTTGTAAAAATCGTAACTAAATTTATCCATTGACGTAGATGTGTGAGGGCTTGCTTTTTGCAGGGAAAGTTGTGTTTTTCAATAATTACTGTACCATGTAATGTAGTGAAACTTTTAAATTTTAAGTGAAGTAAAATGAAAAAAAATTACATTCCACAATCTTTGAGTGCACAAACTGCAATAAAAATTGCAATACCTTATTCTATGGGTCAGTGCGATTGCTATCATACCAAACCTGTGTAGGTTTTTTGTCCTTCTTTTTTTTTTACAAACCTTAAAAATTTTTTTATTTGCCACTGTAGTCTTGTACATGCAACAACTTTTTTGTTTCCACCAAGTTGTGTAGGGCTCCTATTCTGTGAAAACCTTTAGTTTACATTGGTACCATTTTGGAATACATATGACTTTTTCATCGCTTTGTGTTGCATTTTTTTTTTCTGGGAGGCAAAGTGCATTTCTGCTGTTTCTTTGTTGGTTTTTTTTTAATTTTTTTTGGACTACGTTCACCATGCAGGGTAAATTAATGCGTTAATTTGATAGATTGGACTTTTACAGACTCGTTGATATAAATTATGTATTTTTTATTTATGATTTAGTTTTTTATTATATGTATTGCAAAAGGGAGTGCTTTAAACTTTTTTTTTTTTTTTTTTTTTAGCCCTCCTAGGTGACCACAACTTGTGCTGCTTTGGTCACTCCTGCAGTATAATGTAATGCTACAGCATTACATCATACTGCGATCTGACAGGCAGTCTATCAAACCACCCCACAGGGGTGGCTTGATAGGCGGCAGTTTAAGACTATCGTTGGGCCTTTCAGGAGGACCCCAGCTGCCATGACATCCACACAGCTTTCTACAATCTCGCCCCGGAGAGCCTTACGGGACCCCCATCCTCCCCCGAACATCAAAATTGACAAACATTTAAAGGGTTAATAGCGCTTATCAGCCGCATGGCCTCGTGATCTCTTTATGCATACCCCAACACTCCATGACATAAATGTACATACTGGAGTGGGAAGGTGTTAGAGACAGAAAAATGTTCCGCCACAGGTAACTAAAATATAAAACATTTTCTAAAATAAACCCCCTCTGATCAGGGTGAATAAGAGTTGCTGTGACCCAGGAGAGACTATTAATACTTAAACTGGGATTTTAATGTCTGTTTTTAGTACTATAAGGCTGGGTTCACACAAAGCGGATTTGCCGCGGAAGTTTCACACGGAATTTCGCCGCGGCAAATCCGCCTGCAGCCGCTAATCTCAGTATTAGCCAACCATGTGAACTCGTCCACACGGGACAGCCAATCCGCTGCGGTAAGTCAGGCTGGAACCGCGGCTGCCGCAGCCACGGGTTCAAAATATGCAGCATGTCTTTCTTTTTTTTTTTTTTTTTATTGCAGCCGTGCTCTCTGAGAGTTCCGGCCGCAGCGGAAGAGCGAGTGGCCGGGCCGCTTCAAAGCTGCCGCGGGTTTTTCCGCGGCGTTTCTCCCGGCGGAAATCTCACGGTTTTTGCTGCAGACAAACCGCGGGATTTCCGGCGGGAATACCCAGCCTAATGGTTCTATAAGAGTCAACTAATAAGGGGTCTTTTCCTGCCTTTAATATGCTTATTGTTGCCTCCTTCATAGGTAGGAACACTTAGTGCCTGTTCTCTCTCCAAATACAATGAGTAATTGTGAGTAAAAGTTCACCAAATTTTTTGTATATCTCTCTGGGTAGTCCGTCGGTACCTGGCGATTGATTTTGTAAGGAGGACACTGCCCTCCAGACTCAGCGGAGCTTCCAGAAATTCCCACTGTTCTGTAACATGGAAGTGCTATAACTGACAATTGCTACTTGTTCCTGGGTTTTCTGCAGTAGAGAAGTGTAGAGGGAGCGTACTGTATCGCCAATTGATCATGTATCTGTTTTCAATGATCCCTTGACTATTGCTCAGGCCTTTGATAAAGGTTGAGCCTGTTTGCACTTGAGCCATCACAGCCACCATATGTCCAGTTCTTTCCTCTTCAAAATAGGTGTTTCCCTCCGACATCATGACAGCATACACCTGGAGGTTGCTCACCTGCTGACCTGATGGGACAGGAAGAGGCAGAACATAAAAAGCACCTCCCCTCCACCAAACACCAGTGCTTTTCCCCTTCCCTCCAGGACAGCAGCGGCAGAGCTCCAGCGATGCTGTCCCATGCCGGAGGTTCCAGGACGTACCGACGAGCGGCGGCATCCCTTCTGGCAGCCCCGGTTGCCCCAGTGGGAAGTACCTCATCTGGGAGCTAACCGGGGACTGCGTGGGCCTGGGTCCAAGGACGGACTTTCCGGCACCACCGCTGTCGTCAACCAGGCGGCGACCGCCATCTCTGGGTCCCGGCTGTAGCGGGCGGAACACAAGGAGTGTGACGCCAGACGCTCCTCAAGAGGGCGTGGCCTCGATAGAGCGCACAAAGGGGGCGCGGCTTGGCGCCAGATTCAAAATTTAAAGCCCCTGCACCAGGGAATTGGCTGGTGTTTTGTTTTTTCACGCTAGGAATCGATTCTAAGGACAGGAATGGATCCCACAAGCGCAGGATGTCGGCCAAGAGAGGACCCAGAGAATCTCCAAACTGTAAGTGGTCCTGTGGGCCAACCTAGACACCTGCACTACACTTCCCTTACTAACAGAGCTCTCCCTTGTCATATACGACAGGGATACTCAAAAACCTAGGGAGGCTAGGAGAAGTAAAAAGCGTCCTGTATGCTTACAAAACTTCATGACTCCTATTCTAAAACATTATGCGCTTCCTGCTCAGCGACAATTCTGCAGGAAGAAAAATCTTCCCCCATGTCTGAAATCCAGTCAGTTGTCCTGGAAGAAACAGTCCTACCTCTCGGACCTCCAACCAGAGCCCTTAAAGGCCACAAGAGGGTCTGCTCCGGCAGTGTTAGAGTCCGACTCTGACATGGCAGAAGAATTCGATCTTGTAGATCTTGGAAGTGTCGCAGGGAGAGAAAAAAAATCTCGTTTTTGAAAAAACGCTAACAGAGAAACCTTGCACTGTGCAGGACGTCATGTTGCGAGTCAGCTTCCACAACGTAAATCTACATTCCCTGTAAACGCCACACTTAAACCAATGATCCTTAATGATTGGAATTGTATGGCTCAAGCTCCGTTAATTTCTAAAAGAATTTTAGGAGTGTCCTTTATTTGCAGACAATGAAGTGGCTATCCTTGAGACGCCATCTGAGGATACGTCCCACTCAAAGGCAACAAAGTAGACATGACCATGCGTAAGGCTTGGTCCATGTCCATTATAAGGCTAATACTGCGGCCACCTTGGTGGCTCACTCTACGGCGGTTTGACTAGGTCAGCTTCTACGGTCTGCTTCGGATCCCGCGTGGCAGCCCTATCCAACACGAGCATCTCTTCTGCCAGCCCCGGTTGCCCCAGTGAGAAGTACCTCATCTGGGAGCTAACCGGAGACTGCGTGGGCCTGGGTCCAAGTACGGGCTTTCCGGCACCACTGCGGCAGTCATTCAGGGGTAAAGTAGTGGTCAAGAGACATGACCTCCAAAAATAGGTTGTGTACCCTACCCTTTCGGGGCGGCTAGTCATCAGACTCCGCAAAAAGCGCCTTAATTCCATGTCCCTCGTCTATAACAAGTGGGGAATGGAAAGACCGGAGGAAGCGGTAAGGCTCTTACTGGTGTCCCTCAACCTGCATCTTCATGTCCGCAGAAGATTAGTTCACTTCTGCACTAGTTGGAGAAACATAGCTACTGACGGCGCCTACCACATGCTGGGAAACGATCCTAATGACAGGAATCGATCCCACAAGCGCAGGCCTGGTGACGGAGGGGTACAAGATTTGAGCTAGAACCCCGCCCTCCAAATAGATTCATTTTAACCTCGGACTGTGTGGGCCTGGGTCCAAGTACGGGCTCCGGTTCCACCGTGACCGTCATCCCGGCACCAACCCTAGAGCAGGCTCTACTTAAGGGTGAACAGATCGTGCTGGATATCGGTGCAGTTATCCCCATCCCTAACACGGAATGGGGGAAAGGGTTTTACTCCCCTCTTTCTGAACCAGATGGCTCCCACCGATGGAGACGATCAGAACCGCAACCCCCCTGATTGGTAGGGATAACGTTATGGCTACGATTGACATAAAGGATGAGTATTCTCATCCCCAATTATGTTAACTCGCAAAAAGTTCCTAAATTTGTGCTGAGAATGGCACCTTCCCTTTGGAATCTCCTCTGCTTCACGGATCTTTTCCAAAGGGGTGATTGAAATGGTAGCCTTTCTGCACAATCGTGGGATTATCATCATCCCCCCCCCATCTGAAAGGGGGCATAGCTCAGCAGATGGGTTCCTGCTGGTGGCAGATCCCCTCACTATTCTGAGGTCACACTGGGGGGTCCACGCTTCAGCTATCTAAGGGTCTGAGCTGGATCATTAATGATTTGAAATCCAATATGGATCCGGACACCGGGAAAAAATTCCTAGGAGTCATTTTGGATTTTCGTCTCCAATGTTCATCCCTTCCTCCTCTAAGGAAACGGCTCATTCTAGAGAATGTTCTGCTCTCTATAAAAAATCTACAGTTTAAGTAAGAGGCGATGCGGATCCTGGGGCTAATGACTTCATGCATTGGAGTGGTTCCCTGGGCCCAGTTCCACAGCTGTGATCTCCAGACACTTATCCTCCAGAATGGGGACATGTCAGTCCTCTCTTGACAGGACAATCCCTATTTCCATTAGGGCTAGATCCTCACTCCGCTGGCGGTTGTCCTCAGACAACCTTTTAATGGGGATCCTGCGATAACTGATGCCAGCACAAAAGGGTGAGGGGTCACCTTTGATGGTGGCCGTATACAGGGTACTTAGGACCCTCATGAGAGATCGAAGTTATCTAACGTTGGAGAACGTAATGAGGTTTGGGAAACCCGACGTAGCCTGCAAACCGTTTAGGGATGAAGCATGTGAGGATTTTTTCCGATAACATGATGGCAGTGCCACTCATTCCCCACCAGGGTACCACCAGGAATCCTCTACTTCAGCATTTGGCAGGAAGGTTCCTTCAATGGGCGGAACTCACAACTGTCGGCCTTCCGTATAAAAGGAGCCGAGAATTCAGTCGCGGGCTTTCTAAGCAGGAAGAAAGTAGACGCAGGAGAGTGGGGACTCCATCCCGAAGTGTCTAGCCTACTCGGGACAAATAAAGGGCACCCAAAATAGTTTTGTTTGCGTGAAGCGCAAATACCAATTGCCGTCTTCTCTTTTCCCGAGACTCGGAGAAACAAGCATTAGGCACGGGCGCCCCCTCTCACCCCTGGGTTTGGGACTTAGCGTGCGCTTTTTCCCCTTTACCCCTGATTCCGCTACTCCTAAAATTACTGCGGCCAAGGCCCCCCCCCCCCCCCCCCCCCATTTCAACCTATTAGAGACCTATCCTTCGCCTTGCTGACGTACAAGGTAGCCCACCTTGTGGCAGTTATGTCGGCTATGTGCATGGGTGAAATTCAGGCCCTTTCGCAAAGGGCCCCATATGACTATGCACCCTGATGAGATCGTATTCTCCTTAGACCCTTCCCTCCAACCCAAAGTCTTGTCAGAATTCCACGGAGGCCAGCCAATAGTCATTCCAGCCTTTGTCTAAATTTTAAAACGAAATGGAGCAGAGGCTCCATAATCTTGACGTTAAAAGAGCTGCGTTAGCGTACCTTGAGGCAATGGAAAGTTGCAGAAAGACTGACTAACTTTCGTTCAGTTTCAGTGGCAGGCCAAAGGGAAGGCCACTTCTTGAGATTCAATAGCCAGGTGGCTCAGAAGAGCCATCCAGGAGGCTTACAAGGCCAAGGGCATTCCTCCCCCAGAAGGTTTAAAAGCCCACTTCACTCGGGCGGTGGCATTTTCCTGGGCAGAAAGAGCGCACGCCTCAATCGAACAGATTTGTAACGCAGCCACGTGGACTTCTAGTCATACGGTTATTAAACCTTATAGGCTGGACATTAAAATCTAGTGAGGATGCAACCTTTGTGAGGAAGGTGCTTCAAGCAGTAATCCCTCCTTGAAAAAGCCCATGCCAGTTATTTGGTATTCCTCCAGGTGTATGCTGTCATGATGTCGGAGGGAAAACGGGAATTTTTCTTACCGATAATTCCCTTTCTTGAAGGCATCATGACAGCATACGGGCTCCCCCCCCCCCCCCTACCGACACGGTTCCCCTTGTTGGTTTAAACACATGAGGGAATGTGTATGCTTATGATTTCTTTGTCTAAGGTGTGTGGGGCCAATAAAACACACCTTCTGGTTAAGTATACTGTCACTGTGGTTATTTGGAACGCACTGGTGTTTGGTGGAGGGGAGGTGCTTTTTATGTTCTGCCTCTTCCTGTCCCATCAGGTCAGCAGGTGAGCAACCTCCCAGGTGTATGCTGTCATGATGCCTTCAAGAAAGGGAATGATTGGTAAGAAAAATTCCCGTTTTCCTAAAACCATGTTTGTTTGCTGCGGTCTCTAGTGTGTAGTTATGCAGCTTGTCCTGAGCCTGCTTCCAATCCCCCAGGGCCTCGGGAGTACCATTATTCACAAACTTGGCCTCTGTATCTGCTAATCGGTTCTGGAGCTCTTGGCCCAGCGCCTGACATCTCTGCTTAATTTGTGTAATTTTTGGGATGAAAAGGCCTCTTAAAAAGACCTTTTATAGCCTGCCACCCTACAAATTTATTGTATGGCTATTAAGTGTAAAGTATTCATTCAACCCCCACAGCATACGCCTGGAGTCATTTACATGTTGTATTCCCCCCTCTCCCCCAGACAGGTGGCTCCCTGTTTGATGTTCCCATTAGTTTAACAGTGATGCATGCGAGTATAACATTAACAAATATTTCCTAACACCTTATAAACCTGAAAATAACCCCTGAACATGTCAGGGTACCAGCTCTCCATAAGTCAGTTACCTCAGTGGCTGAGCCTTGAAAGTTTCCAACCATTTGTAACTTAACTGCTCTGCTATGTATTCCGGGTATGTTGCTTTAATAGTATATTAGTAGCCGTCATGTATGGTTGGTCTACAGGGTGAACGTGATTCATTGTATATTTGATTTACATTTTGATCTAGCCAGTTAGCTAGTTTTCTTGGGTAATCAGTGTCTCTGTGGTGCCACAATCAATAAATTTGCTGGGTATATGTAGCATGGCATAAAGATTACGCAGGTTTTGTAAAACTGATTTATGTCTTAAAAATTTTTTTTTTTGGGGGGGGGGGGGGGGGTTTGGTCCTAGGTCGCTCTTTGTGTAGGATTTTATCATGGTCCTTAAAATGCAAATGCCTCATTAAGACATGGTGGAGGGTGCCCTGGTTGGGGTGGGCGGAACAGTGTCATTTCCACTGCATATGTGGACGATGGTCCTTACCGAATCTATTAAGTAACCAGGTTTCAAAATAATCCGAGGGTTTGTTACCTAGTTCTCCAGTAAACCAACCACACGGATGCTACGTCTTGACCTGTTCTCCGGGGTCATCTCTGAGTCGGCAAGGTGGTGTTTCCATTCACATGCAGTGGTGTTAACTGGTCCTCTACTGCGTTAACCCTTTTCTCCAATGCAGTCATCCGTTCAGTAACTTTCGGCGTTTGTGCCTGTAGTGTCCCATATGTGATTGTATGGAGCCTATTTGCAGCTTTAATGTACTGTATATTTTTTGACAGTTTCTAGGACATCCCTCGGTGCGGGATCAGACTGCAGCTCTACATATGTCTGCCCTGGTGAGGCATGTCCTGCGGGATACTGTCAGACATCTTCTCTCCTCAGGCATCTTGTCATTCCCGTAAGTGTCCATGTTTGGGGCAGTACTCGCCAGTCCCAGAAGCGCTGTCCTGTAAAGAAGTCTCTAGGCTCCTACATAGAGGTCTGCTCTGGCAAAGGACGCTAGCCTTACTGCAGGGTCCTCCTTTCCAGACGCTTTTGGTGATCGTTCCCTCTCCTCCTGAATAGTGGTGACATCTTCTCTCCCCTCTGCCGGCTTGCAAGGGTCCTTGCGGCAAATCAGGCTGTTCTGCAGTGGTTAAACTGTTAAGTCCTGCTGCTGTAGGGTGTATTTATGGCGCTGTAATTTTTTTTTTTTTAACTTTCTTTATTGGCAGTTAAGATCATACATGTGCAGAATTATGCAGTCAAGTCATGTACTCAAAATATACATTTACAGTGGTGTCATCTATAGATATTAACGTGGTTTTTCTGTACAAAGGTAGCAATGTAAATAGTTTCAATCCATACTTATATCTTCCATTTTTTTATTTTTCGCCTGCCCCCCCCCCCCCCCCCCCTTAATTCCCCAACGGTTTAATATAGTAATTTGAAAACAAAGACCTAAATATCTATAAACATTTAACATATTCGCGGTAGATCTCATCAACATCCAGCCCCTGACTTGTGTCCCATTATCAAATCTCAAGGGATCCCAGTTGGTTTGTGTCTTTTTGGATGTAGTACCAAGAAGTGTTGGTAAATTGGTTCATGCATTCATATATTTCGTGAGGGTTGAGCAATTTCTCTATAAATCTTTTCCACTTTTTGTAACATTTTAAGGCTTGGGATTCTACTTGTCTTTCTAACTCTATCCTTTCTACTTTCAAAAGATGTTTTAATTGTTGTATAATGTCCTTTATGCGAGGGGGTTTTGTTAACAGCCAGTCATTTAGAAGACTTTTTTTGCTGATCAGTAATATAGTGACTCACTTTAGAATTTCTCGTCTGGTTAGGTAAGTGTTGAAAATGTACGTCTGCGGAGTTAGTTGTAGCAGCTGTCCCCCTATGTCCTGGATTAGTTTTTGCGCTTCTGCCCGATAGCCTTGGATTTTGGGGCAGTGCCATATGCCATGTAGGAAGTCAGATTTTGGCTGAGCGCACCTAGGGCATGCTTGCAGTCTAGTAGGTTCTTTTGGGTTGTGTGGCTTGTCAAATCCATATATAGCTCCATGGATTATTCTGAAATAGGTCTCCCTCCATCTCTCATTTGATATCGCCTGTCTCACCGCAGGCCAACTCGGTCAATTTCTCAGGTAGCCCTATGTCTTGGAGTTCTCGGGCCCATTTTTTAAACAGGTTGGGGTTGAAATTATTTTCCGCCACCCCTCCCTCTCTAAGTTTAGTGTAAAGTTTTAAAATTGAGTATTTGTATGTGTAGTCTTTCACCGTGATATCTATTGGGTTGAGTATCGCCTCCTTTGTTATGTCCGCTAGTCTGTCCCGGAGGAAGTTGCGTACTTAAGCAAATGGTAGGAGGTGGGACAGAGGTAGGTTATATACCTCATCTCTTTAAAGGTCTTGTATCTGGGGCATTTTGAATGGATGAGGTGATACACTTTCATAATTCCCTTATTTCGCCACATTTCGAACATCTTATTTTCTCTCCCCTCCTTAAATTCTGGGTGTTGCCACAAGTCCATATGTTTGGAGAGCTTGTACGGTAGACCAAAAGCTTTTCGGACTATTTTCTAAGCTGCTATAGTGTCTTTTGCCATTGAGTGTTTGCACTCTATTGGAAGATTAGAGTAGGTGTGTAGTAAGGCGTTCAAGCTCCATGGAGTGAACAGTTCTGTTTCTATGTCCATGTTCGAGTAGTCATTGGAGTTTTGTAGCTAATCTAATGAGTGTCTCATAAGGCTCGCCACATTGTATAATTGGAAGTTCGGGAAGTTAAGTCCTCCTCCGCTTATGGGGAGCATTAGTTTTTTTTAAGGCTTTACGTGGTCTTTTCCGCGACCACACGAAGGTCGTAAATGCGGTATGTAATTTTGCTAAGTCGTGCCTTTGAAGTAATAGAGGAATTGTCTGCAGAGGGTAAAGAAGTTTTGCGAAGCTGATCATTTTGGTTCAGTGGCATCTTCCCGTGAGGGAGAGCGGGAGATTACTCCATCCATTCAGCTCTCCTACCATTTTAAGTATTATTCAGGTATAGTTAATGTATAAAGGGATTCTGTTTTTTTACCGATGTTTATGCCCAGGTATTTGATGTGTCTTTGCCATACTGACAGGGTAGTTTCTAGTGTTTGTATCTAAGATTACCCTTAGGGGAGATATCTAATAGTTCGCATTTCGTGGTGTTGACTTTAAATCCTAAATATTTTCCAAAGTCTTCCAGCATGGCAGAGACTCCTGGTAGGTCAGATTTTGGTCAGGAGAGCGCTATCAATATATCGTCCGCAAATAACATGGTTTTTATGGTGTTCTTCTGGACCTCTATACCCCTAATCTCGGTGTTGCCCTCTAGCTTTCATGCTAATGGCTCAATTGCAAGGTTGAATAAAAGTGGTGACAGAGGGCAGCCTTGCCTCGTCCCTTTTTGTAGGGGGAAGCTTGGGGATAGGAAGCCCGGGGTGTGAATTCGTGCCTGTAAAGAGGAGTAAAGTTTCCATAGGTAGGCACAGAAAGGTCCTTTGAAACCCATCTTATCCATCACCTCCCTCAGCCAAGACCATGAGACATAATCATAAGCCTTTTCGGCGTCTATTGTGAGAAGGGCTGGAGAAGGGTGAGCATTCGGGTGTATCTTAATATCATCTAGGATTGTCAAGATTCTCCTTATGTTAGTAATGGCTGATCGTCCTTTTGTAAAGCCCGCTTGGGTTGGAGAGACTAAGCGGGGCATAATGGTGGCCAGGCGATCTGCCATAATTTTGGCCATTAATTTCAAATTGGTGTTAGAGAGATTGGTCTGTACGATTTAGCTTCTGTGGGATCTTTACCGGGTTTGGGTAATTTGATGTGGGCTACATTTGTGTCCGAGGGGATTAGGTTATCTTGCATATAGCCATTGAATAGTGTCGAGAGCAATGGAGTCGTTTGGTCTTTTAATATTTTATAAAATTCGCTCGTATATCCGTCTGGCCCCGGGGCTTTGTTAGTTACCATATTTTTGATACCTTTTATCTCCCTCTGGGATACCGGTGCGTTTAGTAAATTTGTTTGCTCCTCGGTCAATCTGGGCCACAATATGTCTGAAAATAGGTCTCCTCCAGTAGCTATGTGTGGTTGTGCTTTAGAGTGTAATTTTGAATAAAATTTAAGGAATGTTAATTTTTGGGTGGCTGAGTGGTTTTTCTGTAGTCTTTCAGGCATGAAATGTTCGCTTCGCTTCCTTTTTTTGTAGCCAGGTCTCATATGTTTCCTTTGTTTTTGTCCAATTTTGTTTATTTTGGTTATTTGGCTTTTCTTGGAATTGGGTATATGTGTCGCATAGTTGCTTATTGAATTTACTGATATCTTTAATGTTCCTTTTCAAAGAGGTCACGTATGTGATTATCCTGCCCCGGATAACTGCCTTGGCTATGTCCCAGAGTAGTTGAGGGTTGTCTGAGTGAGCTTCCTTGTCGGACATAAATTCCATCTGCCACCCCTTCAATAGTGCGCAGAATGTCATCTTCTGCTAGTTATGTTGGAAACCTCGGGGTTTCTTCACACAGCGATAGTATCACTGGCGCGTGGTCTGATATCACCATATCCCCTATAGAGATTTTTATGAGTTTTGGCATTAAAATGGACGGCATTAGTATGTAGTCTATTCTGGACCATGAATTGTGCACATGTGAAAAATGAGTATATTCTCGCCCCTCTGTGAGTTCACGCCATGTGTCTTTTAGAGCGGTTTTGTTTACCAACAATTAGACACCTGTGGTGTGTTAGTAGCTCCCTCATTTGGTAGTCAGCTACCTGCATGGTGAGAGGAGGATGCATCTATATGCACTCCTCAGTCAGTAAAGGCCATTTTCTGTGATTGTTGTTAATTCTTGATTTCCCTTTCTGTGATGCGGTTTTGTTTAGGAAGTTTAGAAAATTTAAGTCGTGATACCTGATCCGGTCGCTCCGTGACGCCTGGCTACGCCTGTCTTCTCCCATCTTAATAGCCGCGTTAGTCGCGCCCTATTTTACCCTTTTCGGTGTCTGCCAGTATTTTGTCCAAAAGATTTTCTAAGAACTGCTTATTGTTGGTGTTGGGGCCATAGACATTGTAAATGTTGTAGCTCTCCCTTCCTATTTTAATCTGTAAGAGTGCTATCCTCCCCTCCGAGTTGTGCCAGTGTCCTTCTACTTCAATATTTAATTACTTCTTAATTAAAATCATTACCCCTGCCTTGGATTGTACTGCTATTGACCCGTATATTTCCCCAACCCACATCCTGCGCATACGGAAGTAGTCCTCTTCTCCTAGGTGTGCTTCCTGTAGCAAGGCTATGTCTGCTTTCAGACGTTTTAAGTGGCGTATTATTATTGACTGCTTTTGTGGTGATCTGAGACCTTTTACATTCCATGAGATAATTTGCATAGTGCTAATTTCTTTTCTAGTTAGCTTTAGGTGCAAATTTGGATGCTTGAAGGGGCCCCCCCGCAGTCAAACAGAGAAATAAAAAGCAATAACTTTAAACTCTTAACTTTCAATTAACTTTAAGTAGTCTTTTAACCTGCTTTCTTCTTTTAAGCCCCTATGTCTTATAGCAATAGGGGTATTAATGCAATTTCCCTTAGGGTAAGATGCGCATGAGTTAACCTCCTTCAATTCAACTTCGTAAGCGTCGTCTAGGAGCCTGTTTGTTAGTCGCGCAACAGCGACTGTACATGTTTTCAGATTATTAGAACATCTTGCTCCTGTAGATTACAACATGGAATTAAGGTAAACCCAACTCCATTTTTGTCTTGTATACGTTAATTTTAACTTTCTGCTCCAGATAATTGCATATTGTAATAACAAATTAAAACAAATGTACAGGTTTGCAATACAGTCCGTACCCCCCCTATTCAACAAAGCTATTATCCCATAGCGATCTTCCCAAATGTCTCCCTAATGTCCATTACGTGAGGTCGTATACTCACGACCTTGTTGGGAAATCACGGGGGATTTGTAGGTTCCGGTGCAGGCCTGCGGAGTTGGTCACTTAATGTAGCGGGGACATCCGATTGTCTTCTAGGTGTTTGTAATTTAGTGTTGCGTCTTTAATTATTGGGTTCTCTTGGTCAGGTGGTGTAGGAGACCCCAGGAGTTCTCCCAGTGGGGCCCCATCATTTGGTGTCTTCTCTCCCTAGTGTTGGTTTGAACGGGGTTTTTGATTGTGTATCCGTTTGCTTATTTTTGTTGCGCCTTGTTTTGACCACAAACTCCTCCATATTTGTTAAAGTTCGTCGTCGTGTGCGGATTATTTTGTTGCACGGGTGGCTGGACTGCGGACGTTATGCACAGAGTATATTGTACAGGGAGTAGGACTGCGGTCGTTATACACAGTCTATTGTTGCACGAGAAGCAGAAACTGCAGACGTTATGCACAGTATATTGTTGCACGAGTTGTAGTACTGCAGACGTTATGCGCGGAGTATATTGTTGCACTAGTGGCAGGACTGATATGCGGAGAGTTTATTGTTGCGCAAGTGTCAGGGCTGCAGATGTTATGCGCAGATTATATTGCGCGTGTGACAGGGCTGTAGATGTGCGCAAAATATATTGCTCATGGGCGTCTCGACGGAGAGAGCCGCTCTTTAGGTGTAGTACTGTATGAGTGTCCGGGTAGCCAACCTCTAGTGCAAGTTTTGTTGGTGCACCAGTTTCAGGGGTATAAGGATCTGTTTAGGGTATATTACATTTCATGCCCCAATGGCTCCAGGTGTGTACTGGGGGCTGACCATGTGTTTGTGTGGGGTTTCAGTTTTCGCTGTCCGGTTTCAGCTATTTTGTTAGACTGCCCGCAGGGAGAGACAGGTTCCCAGATCCCTGTCCTCTGTGGGGCTTTATCAATCTCCTGCTTCTAGGGGAGAGGCCAAAATGGCCACCGCTGGCTTTGCCTGGGGGGAGGGGGACACGTGTCTCCTACCGTCTCCCTCTTGTAATTGTGGTCCGCCGGCTCCCTGGGGCTCCGTTCGCGCTTTGGCAGGAGCGCTGTCAGTGCTTGTGTCGGTGGGGCTCCGTGGGTTTCCCTAGTCAGCGGCGGTCTGCCCAAGTAGGCTCCGAGGACGCAGGCACCAGGGTTACTATGGGGGTGCTTTGCCGCACGGCCGGTGGCGGAGTTGAAGAGGTGGCTGGTGAGGTTTGACGCCGCTGTCTCCCTTCTTTCGGGAGGTTTGTGGTGCCTCCTTGTACCGGGGGTCAGGCTCTCAGGGCTGAAGGGAGGACAGCAGCTGTAATTAGGGCCGATTCTGGAGCCGGGTTGCCAGAGCTCTGCATCCCTGCTGCCTACTCCATGGCGCTGGAACCGGAAGTCTGTAATCCTAATTTCCCCATGACATCATGACAGCATACGCTGGAGGTTGCTCACCTGCTGACCTGAAGGGACAGGAAGAGGCAGAGTATAAAAAGAACCTCCCCTCCACCAACACCAGTGTTTTTCCTGTCCCTTCAGGACAGCAACGGCAGAGCTCCAGCGACGCTGTCCCATGCCGGAGGAGGACTTACCGGCGAAGCGGCGGCGTTTTTCTTCGCGCAGCCCCGGCAACCCCAGTGGGAAGGACCCCATCTGGGCGCTTTCCGGGGACTGTGTGGGCCGGGGTCCAAGTACGGGCTGCCGTCAACACTGCGGCTGTCATTTCAGGCGGCCGCCATCTCCGGGTCCAGCCGACAGGAGCGCTCCAGGGGGGTCTCGGCGGTGACATCAGACGCTCCGCAAAAAGGGCGTGGCCTGCGAAGGGGGCGTGGCCTGGCGCAGCCGGCGCCGAATTTAAAAATCTGCCCCTGCATCAGCTGGTGGTGTTTCCCCACGCTAAGGAACGATCCTAAGTACAGGAAGCGTTCCTGCAAGACGCAAGATGTCGGCCAGAGAGGACCCAGAGACCCTCCAAACTGTAAGTGGTCCGGTGGACCAACCTACACCTGCACTACATACACTTCCCGACTAACAGAGTTTCCCTTGTCTTACAGGACAGGGATACTCAAAAACCGAGGGAGGCTAGACGAAGGAGTAAAAAATGTCCAGTATGTCTAACCAAACTCGACGACTCCTGCACAAAAACGTTATGCGCTACCTGCTCCGCAAAAGTTTTGCAGAAGGAAAAAACTTCCCTTATGGCCGAAATTCGGTCGGTCGTCCGGGAAGAAGTGCAGTCCTCCCTCTCGGACCTCCAACCTGGGCCTTCCGGGGTTACCCGCAGGTCGGTTCCGGCGGTGTCTGAGTCTGACTCCGACATAGCGGAAAATGTGGATTTTGACGGGGAAGTGACGCAGGAGGACAAGAAATATCTTTTCTCTACCTCAGACATGGATCAACTGCTAAAAGCTGTACGCAGAACCATGCAGGTGGAGGAAGATGTGCAGCAACCCCGCACAGTCCAGGAGGATATGTTCGCGGGCTTACTCCCGCAACGGGAATCTTCATTCCCCGTAAACGCCACGCTCAAGCAGCTGATTCTAAATGAGTGGGAGAGCGTGGATCAGGCTCCGCTAATCCCTAGGGAATTCAAAGAACGCCTTTTATTTCCGGGAGATGAGGTGTCCTTTTTGGACGAGATACCAAAAGTCGATGCGGCAATCGCCATGGTATCCAGAAAATCCGAATTACCCTTTGAGGATACGTCCCACTTAAAGGACCCGTTGGACCATAAGGTGGACACAACCATGCGTAAAGCCTGGTCTACCTCCGGTCTGATCATGAAATCCAACATCGCGGCCACTTCCGTGGCTCGTTCCATGGCAATCTGGTTGGACCAATTAGCAGCCCTAGTCGACCAAAAAGCCCCTAGGGAGGAGTTCGCAAGTGGCATCCCTCTGCTACGGATGGCAACAGGGTTTCTGGCGGATGCTTCAATGGAAACAGTCCGCTTCGGAGCCCGCATGGCAGCACTATCGAACACTGCCAGAAGGGCAGTGTGGGTAAACGAGTGGTCGGGGGACTCAGCTTCCAAAAATAAACTATGTACCCTACCGTTCCGGGGCGGGCGCATATTTGGACCAGACCTGGATCGTCTGCTGGAGAAAGCAGCTGACAAGAGTCACGGACTGCCTGCCACCAGACCACCCAAGAGACCCTTCACTCCTCATCCCTCGTCCACGTACGCCCGGAAGGGGAAGACCGGAAGATGGTCTTATCCAAAGGGCGGAAGGGGTAAGACTTTAACTTTTGTCCCTCAGCCCATACTTTCGGGCCCGGTAGGGGGTAGACTGGCTCGCTGTTCCAATAGCTGGCGTAGTATTACAACTAACGAGTGGGTACTGCACCTAGTGGCGGAGGGGTACAGGATCGAGCTACTATCCCGCCCCCCGGACAGATTTATGATAACCCCAACCCAGTCTCCAGGCCTAGAACAGGCTCTGTTGGAGGGCGTACGGAGCCTGCAGGGTCTCGGCGCGGTTATCCCGGTCCCCAAGAAGGAACAGGGAAAAGGTTTCTATTCCCCCCTCTTTCTGGTTCCCAAACCAGATGGCTCCACCCGCACCATTATCAATCTCAAACAACTGAATAGATTCATTGAATATAGGAAATTCAAAATGGAAACCATTAGAACTGCAACTCCTCTAATTGCCAGAGATAACGTAATGGCTACAATAGACCTTAAGGATGCCTATTTTCACATCCCTATTTACGCCAACTCACAAAAGTTCCTGAGGTTTGCGCTGAGGGTGGAGGGGGAAATCTGCCACTTTCAGTTCGTCTGCCTCCCATTTGGAATCTCCTCGGCTCCGCGAATTTTTTCCAAGGTCGTGATAGAAATGGTGGCCTTCTTACGAAATCAGGGTGTCATGATCATCCCCTACTTGGACGACTTCCTATTGGTGGCAGATTCCCCGTCTACTCTGAGATCACACTTGGAGTCCACATTGCAATTATTTAAGGAGCTTGGCTGGATTATTAACGAGTCAAAATCCAACATGGAGCCAGAAACCAGGAAGAAATTCCTGGGTGTCATCCTGGATTCCAGTCTACAAAATTCGTCCCTTCCTCCCCTAAGAAAACATCTTATCATAAAGGAATGTTCTATAAAAAACATAGGGTAACGATAAGAGACGCAATGCGGATCCTGGGACTAATGACTTCGTGCATCGGCGTGGTCCCCTGGGCCCAGTTCCATAGTCGCGGACTCCAGTCACTAATTCTCCAGAATTGGGACAAGTTGCAGGCTTCGCTTGATCAGACAATCCCTATTTCTGCGGAAGACAGAGCTTCACTCCATTGGTGGGTGTCGTCGGACAACCTGTCTCAGGCATCCGATTGGAATTTGGACCCGGCAGTAATAATCACGACCGATGCCAGCGCCAAAGGGTGGGGGGCCCACTTTGAAGGCGGTTATGTACAGGGGGCCTGGGACGTTCACGAGAAAGCTAGCTCATCGAACTTTAGGGAGCTTAAAGCGCTATGGAAATCCCTGCGTAGCCTGCAAACACGGTTAGTGGCGAAGCATGTGAGGATCTTCTCAGACAATATGACAACAGTATCACTCATTCGCCACCAGGGTACCACCAGGAATCCTCCACTACAACGACTGGCGGGGCGGATCCTTCAATGGGCGGAAGGCACAACAAAGTCCCTATCGGCCTTTCATATAAAAGGAGCCGAGAACTCAGCCGCGGACTTTTTAAGCAGAAGGAAAGTGGACCCAGGAGAGTGGGAACTCCATCCAGAGGTGTTCAGCCTTCTTGTGGAGAAGTGGGGGGTACCAGAAGTAGACCTCTTTGCGTCAAGCACAAACACCAAATGCCGGCTTTTCTTTTCCAGAGGCGCAGAGAAACAGGCCTTGGGCACGGACGCTCTCACCCCTGGGATTGGGACCTAGCGTATGCCTTTCCCCCTCTACCACTAATCCCGCTCCTGCTAAGGAAATTACTGCAGTCAACCCTAACAGTAATTTTTGTAGCACCATATTGGCCCAAAAGACCGTGGTTCCCCCTCCTGAGATCCCTGTCAGTGGGAGAGCCCTTCCACCTTCCAACAAGACCGAACCTACTGTCGCAGGGCCCTCTTCTTTACCCGGAAGTTCACAAGTTCAGGCATACGGCCTGGAGCTTGAGCGGGTAAAGTTCCTAGGGAAGGGTCTTTCCCCTAATGTTACTTCCCAGGGAGTCTCCACAACAGCACCACCTGAGATCGCCTCCTCCTGATAGGACAGGAACACACCGAGAGGTTAAAGTTCCCCCCCCCCGTCCTCCCCTCCTCAGTGTTTTCCTGTCCTGCCAGGAGGCAGGGTCACCGAGAGGGGCTGGTGGAGACGCCAGCCCGGAAGGAAGAAGCATACCGGCAGATCGGAGGGCAGTGGTCCAGCCTGTCCTCCCTTCTTGCAGAGCGACTCCCGGGACGCCACATGGGGTGGTCCCCCCGGGCCAGGTTCCTCCCGCGGCGGCCCATGGGGGGTGCAATGCGGGGCTCCAGCTCTCCCACGCGCCGGCTTAGGAACGTGCGCGGCGCCTCCGGCTTCCCCTTAACGAGCAGGAGAGGGGGCGGGGCGCCGCGGCAAGCGGCGAGCGTGATGACGACATTGCGCAGCACGACCGGCGCTCGGAGAGGGCGGGGCTAAAATTTAAAAACGCCAAAATTCAAAAAAAAAAAAAAAAAAGAGAAAGGATTCAAAAGGAACCTGAGAAGATGGCGCCGAGCAAGGAAGCCACTCAGTGAGTATTGGCTTAAACGACCCAAGAGTGTCTGCAGCACCAGTAATAAAGCAATGAGTGCTCCAGCACCAGAGGCCGCAGAATGCTCCACCGCGGCGGCAACCGTAAGTAGCCAGTGGGGCAAACAAGGCATGCATATTCGTATATGTTAATGAATTTTGCATCCTTACACGTAAATTTTGTTGTCTGCCAGGGGGATAGAAGAGTTGCCCCTCCCAGAGCCAAAGCTAAAAAGCACGCAGAATGCGGCGCAAGACTATCGGCTTCGCATGCCAGGCCATTATGCAAAGCATGCATAGCCAAGTTGGTCAAGGAGGAATCGGGGGGATTCCTCGAGGACGTCAGAAAACTCGTCCAAGAGGAAGTGCGGTCAGCGCTTTCGACCCCAAAAACTCCACCCAGAGGGGCATCGGGGACAAAGCGCCGAAGAAAGGCGCATACCCCGCAGGAGCTCTCAGACTCAGAGAGTTCGGGATCTGAACCGGAAGAGCTGATGTTTGAGGAGTCCTCAGAGGAAGAGGAATACCAAAAGTACCTCTTCCATAGAGAAGATTTAACGGAGCTGATTAAATCCGTTAGCGCTACACTGAAAATGGAGGAACCCAAGGAACCCCGTTCAGTGCAGGGCGAGGTCTTTGGGGGTTTAGGAGAGAGGAAGAAACATACCTTTCCGGTCCATAGCAACGTAACAAAATTAATACTTAAGGAGTGGGAGAAGCCCGACACGGGATCCTTCTCGTCTAAGGGGGTGAAGAGGCGCTACCCGTTTGAGGAGGGGGTATGTGCAAATTGGGAGGAAATACCCAAGGTAGACGTCCCAGTGGCTAAGGTGGCTAGGAGGACAACATTGCCCTTCGAAGACGCCACACAGCTTAGAGACCCAATGGATCGCAAGGCGGAGGGCCTACTGAGAAGATCCTGGGAGGCGGCGGCCAGTACGCTCAGGCCAGGGGTGGCAGCCACGTGCGTCGCCAGAACCCTGGGTGTGTGGCTCGAACAACTGGAGCTGCACATCTCGAGCAAAACACCAAGGGAGCAGATCATAGATTCCCTCCCTATGTTAAAGATGGCCACTAACTTCCTGGCAGACGCAGCAGCGGAGTCAGTGAAGCTTTCGGCAAAAGCAACGGCCCTAACCAACTCGGCCAGGAGGGTCCTCTGGCTGAAGTCATGGTCGGGCGACCTAACATCCAAGAATAAACTGTGCTCGCTACCCTTTCACGGCCAATTCCTCTTTGGTCCGGACCTAGATAAAATACTAGAGAAAGCGTCGGATAAGAAGGGATTCCCGGAGGAAAAACAACGTAAGGGGAGGACCTTCTTCCGAACCCCAGCACAACAATCGGAACCCTATAAAGGCAAAGGCAAGATGGGCCGATGGAGTTACCCCAAGGGAGGCAGAGGGAGAAGTTTCCTCTTCAACCCGCACCAGGGGGACCCAGCCAAGCAGAAGCCCTGACGCCTCGCCCCCACTGGGATGGCTGCAGGGCTTTGCGGATCGGTGGGCCTCGATTTGCAGGAGCCCGTGGATCCCGGAGATCCTGCAGCAGGGATACAGAATCGAGTTAGTATCCCCCCCCTAGGAGAAGATATATTATCACGCGAGGTCCAGTACAACAACTGTACCCGCTTCAGCAGGCGGTACAGGACCTAAGACGTCTAAAGGCAGTGTCCCTCGTGCCACAGGAAGAGGAGACCTGGGGGCATTACTCCAGACTCTTTCTAGTAAAAAAACCCGGGGGAGGTTCACGCCTGATAATAAATCTAAAACCCCTGAACGTTTTCATAAAATATCGAAAATTCAGGATGGAGTCCATCACATCAGCGGTAAAGTTGATCCCCAGGGGGGCCTACATGGCCTCGATCGACCTGAAAGACGCCTATCTGCATGTACCGATCCACAGGGACTCAAGGAAGTACCTAAGGTTCGCGTTGGAAATGGGCAGGAAGACAAGGCATCTTCAATTCAGATGCCTTCCCTTTGGAATCTCCTCAGCACCCCGCATCTTCACGAAGATCATGGCGGAGGTCGCAGCCTACCTAAGGCAGAGGTCGATCCTAATAATCCCATACCTGGACGACATACTAATCATAGCCGAGTCCAGGGAACGCCTAGTAGAGAACTTAGCAACAGTGCTCAGCCTGTTACAGTTCCTAGGTTGGATCATAAATTGGGAGAAGTCCAGCCTAAACCCCAGCACGGAGAAGGTGTTTGTGGGCATAACACTCGACTCAGAGGCCCAATGCTCCTTCCTCCCCGAGGCAAAGGGGCAGAAAATTCGGCACATGGTAGAATCCTTTATGCAGAGACGGTCATGCACAATCCGGGAGGATATGTCCCTCCTAGGAAGTCTAACATCATGCATCCCGGGGGTAGCATGGGCACAGGCACATACCAGACCCCTGCAAGCAGCAGTCCTCGCAGCATGGGACGGCAGGCAGGCTTCGTTAGAAAACAGAATACAGATCAGGAACTCGGTAAAGGTATCCTTACGCTGGTGGACGTCCCCAAGAAATCTAAGAAAAGGAGTCCACTGGATATTGCATCCGGCAGTACAGATCACGACAGATGCAAGCTCCTGGGGGTGCGGGGCGCACGTCGGAGACCAGCTCCTACAAGGCCCATGGCCACCGCAGACGAAGCGTCAATCCTCAAACTACAGGGAGCTACAAGCAATCTGGAAGGCCCTGCAGCACCTGGGGGAGACGGTAAGAAACCAACATATACGAGTACTGTCGGACAACACCACAGCAGTGGCCCATATCCGACACCAGGGGGGCACGGGGTCACCAGCTCTGCAAAGTATCGCGCAAAGGATATTTCGCTGGGCGCAGGGCCGCATCATCTCACTGTCAGCGGTACACTTAAAGGGATGTCTGAATCAAAGAGCAGACTTCCTCAGCCGCAGGCGCTTAGACCCAGGGGAATGGTCCTTATCCCAGGAGGCATTCCGGATAGTGACGGACAAATGGGGTCTCCCGCAACTAGACCTATTCGCGTCAAAACAAAACGCCAAGGTGACGAACTTCTTCTCCCTCAGACGGGAAGACCAACCGACAGCGGTGGACGCCCTGAGCCAGGACTGGGGAGGAGAACTGGCGTACGCATTTCCCCCGATCCCACTAATCCCAAGGGTACTACAGCACTTCAGGTCACAACCGTGCACCCTGATCCTGGTGGCTCCCTTTTGGCCAAGAAGGAGCTGGTTCAGCCTCCTGAGAGACTTGAGCATCCAGGAGCCAGTTACCCTTCCGGCTCAAGAGAATCTCCTAACGCAGGGACCCCTGAACTACCCCGACGTAAGCAGACTTCATCTAACAGCTTGGTTACTGAAGAATCCATACTGAGGGGCAGGGGATTCTCAAGCAAGGTAGTCAGAACGCTAATGGCAAGCAGGAAAGAGACTACCAACCGCATATACCAGAGAATCTGGAGGAGGTTTACCTCTTGGAGACAAGAGAGGCTCCTCAGGCAGCAGTGCGGACGTCCCTCTGATCCTGGACTTTCTACAGGACGGCCTGGATATGGGCCTCGCCCCAAGCACCCTAAGAGTCCAAACGGCAGCCCTTAGCGCCCTATTTGACACTAGGTTATCCGGGGACAGGTGGATCAATAGATTCCTGGCAGCGGCAGATAGGCTACGACCCAGGTCCACCAATATATGCCCAGACTGGAACCTTAATTTAGTCTTGAGGGCCATGACAGGGGAACCCTTCGAACCAATGGAGGGGCTCTCATTAAAAATGCTCACAGTAAAAACTATCTTCCTAGTGGCAATTTCCTCAGCCAGGCGGGTCAGCGAGCTACAGGCCCTATCCATACGCCACCCGCTCCTCAAGATTACAGATACCAAGTTAGTCTTTAAAACAGACCCGACCTTTTTGCCTAAGGTGGTATCCCCATTCCATAGGGCCCATGACATAATACCCTCGTTCTATAATCACCCAAAAGACGAGAGCGAGCGAACCCTAAGCTGTTTGGACGTCAGAAGAGCAGTCTTGACGTACATCGAGGCCACAGGCCCATGGAGGCAGGACGACAACCTGTTCATCCAATATTCAGGCCCTAATAAGGGAAAGAAAGCAGCCAAAAGCTCTATAGCCAGGTGGATTCGCCTGGCCATTAGCGAGTCATATAAGGCTTTGGGGAAGGAGGCCCCCTCGGCTCTTAAAGCCCATTCCACAAGGGCAGTAGCGACCTCATGGGCCGAGCATGGCTCGGCATCAGTAGAGCAAATATGTAAGGCAGCAGTATGGAAAAAGCCCCATACTTTCGTCAAACACTACAGGGTAAAGGTGCAGCTAGACGAGGACATGTCCTTCGGTCGTAAGGTCCTCTCAGCGGCAATCCCACCCTAGAATTACTTTAGTTGATATGTCTCAGGTGGTGCTGTCGTGGAGACTCCCTGGGAAAGGTAGGATTATACCTACCCGATAATCAGGTTTCCAGGAGTCTCCACGACAGCACCCGTACATTCCCTCCCAAAGAAAGAATAATGTATATATGTATATAAAAATAATTAAATAAATAAAAGATAATAAAATAAAAAATATACCAGATAGGAAAAAATTTAAGTTAGCTCCTACCCCGGCAGTTTCGTTATAATACACTGAGGAGGGGAGGACGGGGGGGGAACTTTAACCTCTCGGTGTGTTCCTGTCCTATCAGGAGGAGGCGATCTCAGGTGGTGCTGTTGTGGAGACTCCTGGAAACCTGATTATCGGGTAGGTATAATCCTACCTTTCCACCATTAGCGAGAGCCTTAAACCCTCGACACACAAAATCTACTCAAGTCTGGAAAAATTTTTCGGAGTGGTTAGGCCAGGACATCCAGCAGCTGGACCAGCCAGACATCCATAAAATCTTAGATTTTCTCCAGGCGGGCCTGGATAAAGGTTTGAGTCCGAATACCCTCAAAGTCCAAATTGCGTCCTTGGGGGCATTCTTCGATCTCGCGCTGGCGGAGCACAGGTGGATTAGGAGATTTCTTAGAGGGGCGAGCAGATTACATCCATTCACACGGCCCACGGCACCACCCTGGGATCTGACCATAGTCCTTCAGGCCTTCTGCGACCGATTTCCACAAGGGCCAACCAATAGTTATTCCAGCCTTTTGCCAAAATTTCAAAAATGGAAAAGAACAAAAGCTCCACAATTTAGACGTCAAAAGAGCGGTACTAGCGTACCTTGAGGCAACGGAAAGTTTCAGGAAGTCTGATTAACTTTTCGTTCAATTTCAGGGGCAGGCCAAAGGAAAGGCCGCTTCTAAAGATGCGATCGCCAGGTGGCTCAGGAGAGCCATCCAGGAGGCTTACAAGGCCAAGGGCATCCCCCCTCCAGAAGGATTGAAGGCCCACTCAACGAGAGCGGTGGCATCCTCTTGGGCAGAGAGAGCGCACGTGTCGATTGAGCAAATCTGTAACGCAGCCACATGGACTTCAGGCCATACTTTCATTAAACATTATAGGCTGGACTTTAAATATAGTCAGGACGCATCCTTCGGTAGGAAGGTGCTCCAAGCCGTAATCCCGCCCTAAAAAGCCCATGCCACTTATTTGGTATTCCTCCAGCGTATGCTGTCATGATGTCATGGGGAAAACGGGAATTTTTTCTTACCGATAATTCCCTTTCTGGAAGACATCATGACAGCATATGGGCTTCCCCCCCCCCCCCCCCCCCCCCCCCCAGCCCCCTTACCAACATGGTTACCCTAGTTTGTCCAACACATGAGGTAATGTGTATGCTTTGACTTTGTTTTCTGAGGTGTGTGATGTCAATAAAAACACACCTTCTGGTTAAATAGCTGGTCACTGTGGTCATTTGGAACGCACTGGTGTTGGTGGAGGGCAGGTTCTTTTTATACTCTGCCTCTTCCTGTCCCTTCAGGTCAGCAGGTGAGCAACCTCCAGCGTATGCTGTCATGATGTCTTCCAGAAAGGGAATTATCGGTAAGAAAAAATTCCCGTTTTTATGGGGTTTTGCCTGGTCAAGTACCGTATATACCGGCGTATAAGACGACTTTTGAACCCCGAAAAATCTGCTCTGCAGTCGGGGGTCGTCTTATGCGCCGGTAATACAAAAAAAAAGTGTAAAAAAAAAAAAATTTATTACTCACCTCCCACGGCGTTCTGTCGCGCTCCGGCGGGATGTCGCTCGCTCCTCGTCCCCGGCGCAGCATAGCTTTCTGAATGCGGGGCTTGAAATCCCCGCTTCCAGAAAGCTAATACACACGCCGGCAGCCATGACATCATTGAATGGCTGTGATTGGCTGAAGGCGCACGTGTTAGCATTCACACCCATTCAATGATGTCATTGAATAGTGTGATTGGCTGAAGCCACGTGTGCTTTAGCCAATCACAGCCATTCAATGATGTCATGGCTGCCGGCGTGTGTATTAGCTTTCTGGAAGCGGGGATTTCAAGCCCCGCATTCAGAAAGCTATGCTGCGCCGGGGACGAGGAGCGAGCGACAGCCTGCCGGAGCGAGCGACATCCCGCCGGAGCGCGACAGAACGCCGTGGGAGGTGAGTAATGAATTTTTTTTTTTTTCTCCACTGTATACCGGCGTATAAGGTGACAGTTGGGGGGTCGTCTTATACGCCCCGTCGCCTTATACGCCGGTATATACGGTATATTGTATACAAGGAGTGTAGTGGGAGCTCAGTTATGGCAACGCTGCACACATGCTCTGTTAGGCTTCACCCATCAGTAACTCGTAATCCAATTAACGTATAGAACTAGTGTGTTTATATATACACATGAAATACTCCACAAATTGATGCCTGCAGGACATTGGCTATTTAAAACCACTATCCAATAGGTTTCTGTTTCCCAATTTGTTCTCCCAATCACCGCCCCTGGATGGTCTGCACACTCGTTCTATACCTATTACATCAAGTGTGGTTATATTACCTTTGTCATATAAAATATGGTGAAGCTTCCACCATATTACAGCTAGCTGCATGTATAGCATCAAAAATATGGTCAGTAATATGTTCCCGTAAGGGTCTGATCGCAGATCCACACATGGTGCATGTAATAACCCACACCACATAAGTGGTAGAGCAATTATTAAAACTGAAAATGCAGTAGGTTTTGTTAGTGGTCCTACATTTATGGTAACCTGTAAGATCCAACTAAGTTGGAGAAATGCACTTCCTGCTACCAATCATAGGTTCCATTAGTGCAACTTCTCCCAGCACAGAAATTACTTCCAGGTTTCAGTCGATCTAAATTTACTTTCGGAAAAAATGGGAAAATATGTCCTAATTATAGCCACTAATTGATACTCATTAAAGCATTGAAGGTGTTACTAATGTGTTAGTGTCTTCTCAACTATTAAGAGAAAATTGAAATCATTGTTTCCTATCTATTTGTAGCAACTTGCAATCCTCATGCTATCAGTTTGTAACTTATGCTTGCTAAATGTGCTGCAAGATGCCATTCCTCCGAATACTCCTGTTCTGCATCACAAAATCTTCAGATCACAGTACAAATCATAATTTTTTTCTGAACAAACTAGAAGTCCTTTTTAATGCATTTATCTGTTGCATCTAAATCTGTGCAGACGTATTGATAACCATCAAATCCACTCTTACATTAGCTTCATATGCTGTTTCAGTTTCCCTTGCTGGTTACATATTTGTGTGGCTCTGTTCACACTTTCTGCTTTTCCTCTTGTTTATCTAAGCCTAAAATATTTGTCCCTCCAGAATGTAGGCTATTAAGTACTTTGAGGAACTTAAAGGGGTTGTCTCGCGAAAGCAAGTGGGGTTATACACTTCTGTATGGCCATATTAATGCACTTCGTAATATACATCGTGCATTAAATATGAGCCATACAGAAGTTATTCACTTACCTTCCCTGCGCTGGCGTCCCCGTTGCCATGGCTCCGTCTAACTTCAGCGTCTAATCGCCCGATTAGACGCGCTTGCGCAGAAGGGTCTTCTGCCTTCGGCTCGGTTCGGCAGCAGTGGCGTTCTGGCTCCGCCCTTTCTACACGTCATCGCGTAGCTCCGCCCCGTCACGTGTGCTGATTCCAGCCAATCAGGAGGCTGGTATCGGCACACGTCATGGAGGACTAAGACGCACGTTGGCCAAGCTCCCTGCTCCAGCCCGCTATTAACAGCACTCAGACCTGCCAAGACCCATAAAATCCGCACCTGATGGCAGAGAAGGAAGAGACACTCCAGGAGGGAGCCAAAGGACACCTGTCGGCGTTCCTCCGCAAGTCGACGGCCCGAGACACCCACGAGGATGCCTGCAAGATGGCGCCGGAGCACGGCATGAGGGAGAAGCCCACCTGCAGATGTTGGCCACAGGTCCCGCACCTGGCTGGCAAGCCCAGCAATCGTTAAGTATGCCAGCCCAGGCACGACCTCCCCTGGAGTCAGCGGCAGTGGTTTCACCAGATGTGAGGGGGAGAGACAGTAAAGCCCATTCAAGTGTGTCTGCTGGCACAGCACCGAACCCTTCCCTACATAGCTAGCTTTGTTTAGCGAGATGGGTCATTGAGCGGCAGGCAGCTGCAGTTTCTGAAAAAGTTCATAATTTAGCATAGTGGCAGGGGGGGGCATGTTTCTTCAGGGGCTACCGCTTACCCAATTAGGCAAGACAGGCTAGTTGATAGCTGTTAACTGCCTGCACTAGGCAGCTTGTAGTCTGAGTTAGGGGCCCCAGGTCCTGCTTGTTTTGTTATTTGGTTATGTCCATCCCTACCCCTAGTCTGGTCGCATCTATTTTTCCCTCCTCACTCCCCTACCCCAGTCCTGACCGGAGGTCGTGGGAAGCAAGTCTAGGCTGCAGATCCTGTAGCAGTGGTCACCATGGCGGCTTTAACTTTCTGCACGTTAAACGTCGAAGGCCTGAACATGCCACAAAAAAACAAATCATCTACCATCTTCATAAAAAGGGGATCATGGTGGCCCTGTTACAGGAAATGCATTTCAAACTGGTAGGTGTCCCAATATGCAAATCGCACAATTATCCGCTCTGGTTCCATGGGCCCACCCATCAAGGAGAGCGAGTGCAGTATCTATTGCACTTCACAGAACCCTACAGCGCCATGGGGTCTCCTCTTGTGTGGATCCTGAGGGCAGATTCCTCTTTCACAAACTAGAAGTGATGGGTAACATAACATTTGCCAACATTTATCTCCCCAACCAGAACCAGACCTCACACGCCACCAGAATCTTGAGGGAAAATGGAGTTTGCGGACAGTTTGAAGATTGTCCCAAGAGGAGACTTTAACCTGGTACTGGACCCCGCCCTAGACACGTCTTCCGGTAAGTCCTCAATCTCTCGAGCGGCAATACGGTCCCTTTAGAAAAACAGTCTCGCTACATCAGGGAAACCTATGGCGAGTACTCCACCCGGTTGTCAAGGATTACTCCTTCCACTCTGCGGCACATAACTCCTACAGCAGAATAGACCTTCTTATGGTCTCCCAGGGTCTCCTGGATTGCTCTCCCAATTGTTCACACAAACTTTTTGTGGTCAGACCATTCCCCAGTCTTAAAAGGGTTGGCTCCCGGGAAAATAGGCTCCCTGAGGAGACTGTCGTTCAATCTCCAGGTGTGGACCCTCTGAGCGATCAGCATTTCAGACATCAGGGGGAAAACCCAGGATTTTGTAGAAGTCCACTGTAATGATACCACCCCGTCCCCTGAGAAGTGGGAAGCTCTAAAATGTGTTTTGAGGGGTGTCCTGATCTCACATGGAACACGCCTTAAAGGAGAGGTCTGCCACCCTGAACGCCCTCCTGACAACTTGACATCAAAGACAACCAACAAACACCAACAATCCGACACGCTCAGGGCCCAAATCTCATCCTTCAGGCAGCAGATTTTGACCATCGTCGACCAGAGATCCCTAATATATAGAGATAAATTAAGAGGATCATTCGAATATGGCGATAAATACGGTAGTTGGCTGGCCAGAACCCTGCACCCTAGAACGCTATTAACTAATATCCCTGAAATAGTCGCGCGGGGAGCACCTGCTTCACAAGACGGAAGATATCCTGGAGGAATTCAGGACCTTTTTATAGCAAATTACCGGGTTTTTTTTGTTTGTTTTTTCCCCTCCCTTTTCTCCTGCGCATATAAGACGCATCAGATGAGACACACCTGGGTTTGAGGAGGAAAATGAGAGAAAAATATTTTGAACTCCCCAGACCAGGCAGTGAGGGAGGTATTACAGGAGAAATAAACGGCAGTAGTACCACCTCGGAATGAAGTATATACCACTAAATCAACCTGTCATTCAGGATCCAGGAAAGCGGAGTGTAAATGTAATGGTGATCTCATTACTTGGCATCCAGCTTTCCAGGAGCCCTGAATCCCACGTTGAATAGTTATGGCAATGCATGTGGTATGCATGCTTGCATAACTCTGCAGTTGGCATTCAGGATCCTGGAAGAGCTGAGTGACAATGTAATGATTCCATTAGTTGTCACCCAACTTTCCAGGAACCCTGCATGGCATGTATCATTATGGTTATGCATAACTAGGCACAAATATATACACAGCTTTCTCCCTCTGCCCCTCCCTCTCGTTGTAGCTGGCAGATGTGAGTGTCTGTACATAACAGCTGACTGCTGAGGCAGGGGGGAGCAGCAGCTCCCTCACTAATCAGCTGTTGTATGGGTGCTGGTGTGGAACGGACCTGCTATCTTTCACACTGTCAGCAATATAGCAGGAGCCGACTGTTTGTACAATAGCTTCCTGCTCCTCCCCCCGCCACAAGAAATCAGCTGTTGTACGGGCTTCTCTGCTCCTCCTCCAGCAATCAGCTGTTGTGTGGGCCAGGCCGCTCTGCTCCCTGCTCCTAATCCCCGCCCCCAGCAGTCAGCTGTTGTGCGGCCGCTCTGCTCTACTGCTGTGCCGGCTTTGTATGCAAACGGCCAGCAGCTCGGTGAGAAGGATTTGAAATCCTTTTCTGCTCCTGCCAGGTCTGATCTCGGCACTTTCGCTCTATAAGGCGCACTGACTTTTTCACTTAACTTTGGAGGGGAAAAAAGTGCGTCTTAAAGCGAAAAATACAGTATATAGTATTGAGCCTGGAGCCGAGCCATTCGGAAATCCAGAGAAAGAGGCCTATCTCGCAGCTAATGCTCCAGGGAAACTTTCAAACATAGAGATCTGAAGTTGGATTTGTCCACCCAGGAACTGTCTGAGAGTCCAAAATCTGAAAGTGGGCAAGAGCCCCAGGCCGGACGGGTTTACCGCCAGGTTCTACAAATTATTCCAGAAAGATCTGTCCCCCATGGCATTGGAGGCATTCAATGTGACTAGTCTGGGTCAGCCCTTCCCTTCACAGGCTCTACAAGCTTACAACGGTCATCCCCCAAGCCGGGCAAGGATGTGTTGGTCTGTGGGAACTTCAGACCCATTTTACTAATCTAGATATCAAATTGTTTGCCAAACTTATAGCCAACAGATTCCAAAATATACCACAACTTGTCCTTTGCCTCTCTGCCTGGGACAAAGCCCACCTGCTCCCTGTGAACAACACCATAAAGATGCTGCTTATTGATGGAGCCAAGCATTGCGGAATCCCTCTATGCCTACTGGCGATTGATGACAAAAAGGCTTTTGTTTGAGTAAGTTGGCCCTTTCTCTGCCACACTCGACAGAATGTGTCTGGGAGCGGATAAAACAGTGGATATTGGCACTATACCACAGCCTCACAGCAAGACCCCTGGTTAATGGGGAGCTGTCTGAGGCCTTCTGGATTGGGACCAGGCAGGGCTGTCCACTCTCGCCATTCTTATATGTCCTGACCATGGAGACACTGGCCAATTCCATCCGCAACAACGGGGCCATCAGGGGAATCCAAATTGGGAACCTGGAGCATAAAATGGCTCTCTTCGCAGACTACCTGCTTCTGTATATGTCCAATCCCCAAATTGGCATGCCAATCCTCCTCGAGGAGTACAAAAGATTCAGTAGGGTCAGCAATTATTAAGTTAACACTCAAAAATCTGAGCTCCTGAATATCACACTTGCGCAGACGGAGGTGTCCCACCTAGAAAAATCGTTCACCTTTCGTTGGCGCAGTGCAAACATAGTATCTAGGTATCCAGCTCCCGGCAGATGTCTCAAAGGCATTTAGACTCAACTACCTCCTATTCGCAGAAAGAATGGAGAGACCTGAGTAAATGGAGATAACTGTTTCTCTCATGGAGCAGCCGGATCAATGTGGTCAAGATGTATATACTGCCAAAATTTCTCTACTTATGCTCTCAAAAGTCTAATCGGTATAGTTTGGCATATCTGAAGAAACTGAGCCTTAACAGCATTTGTGTGGAGAGGGCGCAAACCACACATGTGCCTCGCACTCCTAATGAGGAGAATGGAGGCCTAGGCCTCCCCGATTTCACCCTTTACTATATAGGGCTAGTGTTTCTAACTATACTGGACATTCTTAAACAGATCTTCGAAGCTATGGGTGGAGGCGGAACATGAGGGTGCTGAGGGCTACCTACAGGCAGCTGTCTAGATCTCCTCCCCCCCCAAACTGATTAAGGCTCTACTTATTTAGTCCCCATTCTGTATCCAACTTAAGAACTGGACAGGCTTCGCGGCATCAAAGGGCCTTGTGGGAGTGTTGGGTCCACTTACACCCCTAACCTTCAATCCTCAGTATAAGGCCACTTTCCGGGGTTCTCCTATCCTGACGCTATCAAACAACCCAATCCCAAGACTGGGGGACGTAGTGTCTGAATCGGGCCTAAAATCGCTGCAGGAGATCCTGGGAGACAGTGAGACCCAGCCAGGGACGTGGTTACCGTATTTCCAGCTGAGAAGTTTTGTGTGTGCAGTGACGCCACTTATAAGCGAGCTAGGGCCGCCAACGGAGTTTGAACGACTGTGCCCTTCCCCCACACTCCGTAAGTACGTGATCTCTAGACTCTATGGGATGCTGCTGTCTCAGGAGACTGAGGGTGAGGATCCTGCCTCCGTGGGGGCGTTAGGGAGCTGGGTAGAAGCCATGATGAGCCCCCCAGCACCTGGAGTTAACTGTGGTGTATATTTGTCACAATAAATTTTATTGTTAAAGCTCAACAAATCAGGATGACTGCATTTATTACTATGCTTTGCAAGGGGTTAAAAATGCATAAGTACCTGACTGCCATGGTGTTAACGCAAAATGACATCAGCTTAAGTCATGTGGATAGTGCGAGATCGGAGATCCTGCACCATCTGGCAGAGGGAGCCAGCTATTACAGATTGCTGGTCACTCGCTGCAACAGCGGAAGTGCATAAGAACAGTGACCCTGATAACCCCTTACATGCTGAGATCTATATTGTCTGTGGCATGTAAAGGGTTCACAGAGGGGAGCGCTCGCTCTGACATCATCGGACCCCCTGCAATGTAATCGCAGAGGTTTGGTGTGTTGCCATGGCAACAGGACGCCAGGTACTGGCATCCTGCTTTGCCACTGCCTGTTATCGCCGTTACAAGTGATAAGGCATTACAGTACAGAAGTCCAGCAATGCCTTATAGTGATCATAGATGCTATGGATCAGGTCCCCCCAGTGACATAAACAGTGTGTTAAGTTAGCGGTTAGCGGTCCCCAGGCCCGCCATCGCCGCTATCCATTGTATAGTGACGATCGCGAAAATTTAAGAGTTTGTTTTCACCTCTGCTCATGGATCGGATCCGTGAGGGGAGGTAAAAATACCCACCTCGGGTCCATCGCGATGTCCTAGTCTCCCGTGACCCGAGGTCCCCTTCTGCGCATGCGCGCCCGATGTTAATCGGGCACGTGCACAAAAAGGCTCGAGCCCCGGGAAATTTAAAATCCCTCTGTTCCTGGCTGCCATGTGTAGCCCGGAGCAGAGGGATGTCACCAGGGACCTGATCACTGTTATCCAATGGGTAAAAGTGATCATTTCAAGTAAAAAAAAGTTTAAAAAGCTTACGTTTCATCCCCCCACGGATCATATCCGTGAGGGAGGATGAAATGACGTACCTAAGGCCCGCGGATTTATCTGCGGACCTTACCCCAGCTTCTGCGCACGCGCTCGTCGCCAGAATGGCAGGTGCAGCGCAAAAGCCGTGGATTGCCAGGGTAATTTAAAATCTCCCTGCTCCTGGCTACAAAAATTAGCCAAGAGCCTGGAGATTTCACAGGGGGCCGCGGTGAGCGGTTCCTGGTCATGTGTTACCCGTTATCCAATGAATAATGGCGATCACGTATAAGTAAAAAAAGGTGAAGGTTTATCTCCCCTCACCAATGCGATCGGTGAGAGGAGATGAAACTTTTTACCGGAGGCCTCCGTATTTGCACCCCGACGTGAACTTTCCCGAATTCTGCCCATGTGACCGCCAGCAAAACACGGACGCATGTGCAGGAGGCGGGGAGCCCAGGAAATTTAAAATCCCCTTATGTCGCCGAGAGCCTGGAGCAGTGACCTTGTTGAGCGGTCGCCAGTCACGTGATAAAAAGGTAGCGATCTACCTTTGGCTGGTCTCACATGACCGGATAGGAATTACGGATTTCACATGCGTCTGATCCGCGGTAATAAGCAGATCAATCGCATTGGATTACACAATTCCGCTCACATTAGTGGGTCGGAATTGCGTAATCCACTCGCAGATGAGAGAAGGCAGCAGGTTTTATTTTACCGCAGATATCCGCAACATAGAGCCCATTGTGCTCCATGGTCGCGGATATACCTGCAGCCCATATGCAACGACCTTGTATACGGGCTGCGAGTACCCGCATCATCGCTAAGCGACGGTGCGGGAAATACAAACAAAAAAAATTTACTGCCCATGACCGCCTGTGAGTAGGCAGTTATGCGCAGTACATTACGTGGCCGTACGCAGGGTCACAGCTGGGATCCGCTGCGGGCCTCTGCACGCGGTTTCCGCCTACGGCTGCGTGAGCCTGGCGTCATTCAGACCGCTACCTGTAATACGCAATTTACAAGAAGCCCCGGGAACGCTCGCCTTCCTGCAGTTCTAGGAGCACCTTGTTGAGCGCCTTCTGTGTGAGACCGCCGAATCTCATCAAGCTTATGGAAACTCGCAGAGCGTCACTTTACACCCCATACCCGCTACTGAGGTCACAAAATACCCCCAAAAAGCATGAGGGGGGATACCCTGTTTTATTGCCCCATGTACCCATCCCAACCAGCCTCCGTAATTACCCCTGTCTTTGGAAATCCTACACAGTTCACATTATTACTTTTATCTAAGCTTTAGGGATCGCCAAAAAGGGCGCGGAGGGGGGGGGGGGGGGTGTTGAAGATGTCAGTTTTTATTCCGTACAAGTGGGCAATGGGGCCAGGAATGTATTCAGTTGTGCCCTGCAATCCAGCGGATGTTTCCTCTTTTATATGCCTTGCCATGGGTCCTGTAAGTAAATTAGGGCCACAAGGGGTATTTTTTTGAACACGGGACAAACGGGGGTATCCATTTTGGGGTTAAGGTCTTCATTCCTATGTGTGCTGTACGGGAAAAAAACTGTTTTTAAATTGACAATTGCCAAAAAAATGAAAATCGTAATTTTTTCCTTCTGCTTTGCTTATATTCATTCAAATACTGTGTGGTCAAAATACAAAGTACACCCCTAGATGAATTCATTAAGAGGTCTAGTTTTTAAAATGGGGTCACTTGAGTGGGTTCCTTAGCGTTTTGCCGGCTCAATGGCTCTACAAGTGGGCAATGGGGCCTGGAATTTATTCCGTTGTACCCTGAAATCCAACGGGTGCTCCTTCCATTATAGGCATTGCCATGTCTCCTGTAAGTAGATTAGGGCCACAAGGGGGGGGTTTGGTTCTGAACACGGGACAAACAGTGGTATCCATCTTGTGGTGAAAGTCTTCATTCCTATGTGTGCTGTACAAAAAAAATGTTTTTAAATTGATATAACTGCCAAAAAATAAAAATTGTAAATTTTTCCTACTGCTTTGCTTAGATTTATTCAAAAATTGTAGGGTAAAAATACGCAGTACACCCCTAGATGAATTTGTTAAGGGGTCTAGTTTTCAAAATGGGATCATTTGTTGGGGCTCTCTGTCGTTTTGGCCGCTCAAGGGCTCTACAAGTGGGCTATAGGGCCTAAATCACCTTCATGCTAAATTTCTGTTCTAAAAACCACCGACCTACTCCTATTTTGGGCCCCGTTGTGCATCCAGACATAAGATTAGGGCCACAATGGGTATGTCTCTGAACACGGGAGAAACAGGGGTATCCATTTTGGGGTTCAAGTCTTCATTCATGTGTGTGCTGTACAAAAAAGCTGTTTTTAAAATGACAATTGCCAAAAAAATGAAAATCACAATTTTTTTCCTTTTTGCTTTGCTTGAATTCACTCAAACTGTAGAGTCAAAATGGGTAGTAATCCCCTAGATAAATTCGTTAAGGGGTCTAGTTTTCAAAATGGGTTCATTTGTGGGGGTTCTTTTCGGTTTTGGACGCTCAAGAGCTCTACAAAAGTGCTATGGGGACTAAAACGCCTTCAAGCAAAATTTCTGTTCTGAAAGACACCGACTACTCCTTTCATTTTCGGCCCCGTTGTGTATCCAGACATAAGATTAGGGCCACAATGGGTATATTTCTGAACACGGGAGAAACGGGTATCCATTTATTTTCATGGGCAATATAGGAAAAAAATGTTTTTAAAAGGAAATATTTGCAAAAAATGATTCTAATTTTTCTCTAAATTGAATTAATTGCTGAAAAAAAAGTTGGGGTCAAAATACTCATGACAACCCTCAGTGAATACATTAAGGGGTGTAGTTTTTTAAAAATGGGGTTATCTGGGGGGGTATCTATTATTCTGACACATGAGCCTTTGCAAACTTGGCTTGGTGCAGGAAAACAAAGTGTTCCTCAAAATGCTGAAAAGTGATGTTAAATTTGTACATCTAAATGGTTAAAAAAACGCAAGTTTTTCAAGTGTGCATTCAGAATAAAGTAAACAGATGGAAATATATATCTTATCAAAAATTTGTACAGTATGTTTGGACATATTTAAGATTAAAGTTGAAAATGTGACTGACAATTCAAAATTTTCCCAATATTGGTACTTTTAATAAATGTACACAAATTATATCGGTCTCTTTTTACATCCCAAATGAAGTACAACATGTGGCGAAAAAACAATGTCAGAATCATTTGGATATGCAAAACCTTTACGGAGTTATGCTATGCTGAACAACGCATGTCAGATTTCCAAAATTTGGCTCTGTCACTAAGGTGCAAACAGGCTTCGTCGCTAATAAAAGGTTAAAGTTTTTTACAGTGCTTTATATGCAAAAATGATACCAATTAAACTGTAGTTAACCACGCAAAAAACGTGCTCTTACAGCCGTGTCAACGGAAAAATAAAGTTATGGCTCTTAAAGGGAAACTGAAAATCCCCCAAAAATCAATGCATCCCGAAGCCTAAAATACACCATGTCCTTAACGCCATGGCGTAACTGTACTTTATAGCAGGGTGGTACTTAACGCAACAGGACGTTCGGTTACGCCCTGGAATGGCACGAGATCAGAAGAGATCCCATGCTATCTGGCAGCGGGAGCCAGCTGTCACAGATAACCGGCCTCCCTCTGTAACATTGGGGGTGCATCAGGACAGCAACCCCCGCTGTTAACCCCTTACACTGCACAATGTGAAGGGTTCACAGAGGGAGCTGCCTCCCTCTGTGACCTCATCAGACCACTAAGTAATCATGGAGGGCTGTCCGGTTACCATGGCAACAGTGTGCCAGATGCAAGGGTCCAGCTATATTACCAGTGCCTATGATTGCTATAACAAGCTATAAGGCATTGCAGTACAGAAGTCCTGCAATGCTTTATCATAGCGATCATAACTGCTATAGTAAAGTCCCCCACAGGGACACAATGTTAAAAAAAACTATTTAAATAAAATGTAGAAAAGTTAAATGGCTTTTTTGTGCCCACCATCCCCATATTAATAGAAGAAAATTTCAAAATTTAAATTCCACATTTGGTATTGTCATATCTGTAACGACTCGCACAAATTCAACACCCTTTGTCTCGCACAGCAGAAAGCATGAAAAAAATCTAAAACTGGAGGTAAAATGCTTAGGTTTTTTTTTTTCATTTTGACTAACAAAAAAGTAATCAAAAGCCTATTTACTTATAAAAACTAGAGCTTGTGCTGCAAAAAAACAAGCCCTCAGTACTATCCATGAAAAAACAGAATAAAAGTGTGTAAAGTGGCAACAAACTAAAAAAATAAACAGTGCTCCAGATGCACGGTTGAAAAGTGCACCCCTAATCCAGAGAAGCAATAGTTTTCCCAGCAAGGGGGTTTTCCCAATCTGCCAATACAGTACCAATACTCCATCTGAATAATCCATTTATTCCGTAAAATATATGCAACGTGTCTCTGGTTGAGAGGCTTTTTGAAGAGCTGAAACACATTGCATATATTTTATGGACTAAATGGATTTAACTCTTTCCAATCGATTTATTTTTTCTCATCCATTCTCCCCAGCTCCAAATTAGAGTTGGGGAGAATGGATGAGAAAAAATACATTTTGCCTGCACCCTCCTGATCTGACAGTTCAGGAGGGTGCAGGTGCTCACTGCACCGTGGGGGCAATACTTCCGCATTCTCCCTTATGCCTCCAGGCTCGGCGATCATGTGACCTCTGGGGTCAGGTGGCACCCAGCAGTCACATGATCGCCAGGCAGAATGCAGAAGTAATACTTCTGCATTCTCCCTTCAGGCTCCCGGCTCAGCGTTCATGTGACTGCTGGGGGTCAGGTAACACCGGCGGTCACATGACCAGCCGGATTCTATCTACATTACATAGTGCTAATTGAGCGCTATGTAATGTGTAAAGGCAGAAAGGGTTAAACCCTTTCTGCCTTCTCGGGGGGGGGGGGGTCCTTGATGAGGATCAGTGCAGGAGTGCATCTGCACCCAATGTTTCTGATGATCGAGTGCAGATGCACTGCAGGGTCAGGCCTGTCCCGATATCGGAGCTGTGGTGGGAAATGATGTTGGGGCAGGCCCTACATTGGATTGGAAAGGGTCCTCAACACAAAAATAGGCCATGTACTTAAGGAGTTAAGGGGATAAGGGTGCTGCTAGAATGTGGTGGTCTCCTTGTGGAGGCAGTTTAACCCCTTAATGACTTGACCCTTTTTTTCCCCACTTATGATTGTTTTAAATTTTTAAGTAAAAAACACTTAGCTATGTATATTAATATTATTTTTATTTTTTTTTGCACTACGACTTGTATTTTTAATATTTATATTAACTTTCTGCCGCTATCTGAACTTTATTTTTTCCTGTGCGAGGGCCTTTTTTTTTTTTTTTTTTGTCGGTGGGATGCAGTCTACATTGCAACATTTTAAAATGCATACAACATTTTAATCATTTTGGAAACAGGGTGACCAAAAAAGTGCATTTCTGGCTTTTTTTTTTTTTCTGGCAACAGTCATCGTGCAGGGTAAATGCATTGTTTTGATCAGACTTTTATGGATGCAGCAATACCAAATATGTACTTGTGTTTTATTTAGATAGTCATAAATAAAGGTTTATTTTAAAAAGAACTTTTTTTTTTTTTTTAATTAAACTTTTTCTTTTTTTCTTAGTCCCCAGAGAGGAACTTGTGATGCTTTGATCGCTCCTGCAGTAGTATGAAGTAATACCGTAGCACTACATCATTCTGTGACCAGGTAGGAATTCTATTGAGCCACGCCACAAATCGGCCAGGGGATTTAAATGCCACTTTAAATGTCGGAATCGATTGCAGCATTTAAAGGGTTAGCGGCTCCAATGAACTTGCGCTTCTCAGAGCTATTGCCGCTGGATGTCTGATGTAAGAAAGAGCCGGTGCCCGTGTTGTAAGGAGGTAGAGCGCCACGCTATCTTGCTTAATACATGCATCCTGCAGTGTCAGGGTACGTCCTATAGTATTGAGCGGTTAAAAACCCCTTGTCTACATGTACAGTGGTATGAAATGCACTGCAACTTTACATGATATATAGCATCACAAATCCAAGGAAACTGCCTCCTCTGACAGTTCTGGGACCATTGCATACCTTAAATCAATGGCGGTCGTGACCCCGGAGCAGCAAAGCACACAGACACGGCTAACAGTGACTTTAAAGTACATTTGTATATGGCAGAGGGTGGCCTCTGGGCCCCTTGAAGTGCACAGTCCTGGTCACCACTGCAACCCCTGGTAGTACGCTATGGTATGCATATAAGAACTGCGCTGTGGTGCTATTAAAAGTACTGATAGGCGGCGCTCCGAGTCATGTTGCCCTTCGACATGTCTGATAGGCAGTACTTGTCATGACATCACATATGGTTGGGTTTCGTGTATGTACTGTATGATAAAGTCTGGGTGCTTTAAATGCCAGATACGACAGACTCGGGCGCAACTCACATTGGATAGGACACGGAAACCTGATATATATGGACACGGCACATTCCAGGAATAGTTATGCTGAGAGTTTTATCATGTAGACCATGGGGTGGCATAAAGTCTGTGTAACCTTATAGGCTAAAGTGGAGCCGTGAGCTGTCAGTGGAATTACATGGACAATATGCTAAAATACGCTAGTGTACACCTGTCTTGCGCTAGTTTCACATTTATGTGGTTGGCTTTGTATTTGTGTGCATGCTTTACTGAACTATTTGTGCAAGCAAATTGTGTGCATTAGCGTACACATGCAAATACGCTCCAATTTACTGAAATAAGCACTAAGTGTAATTAGTGTGTTTTTTGCCTATGAAAATGCGCCTGAAAATAGATAATGTTGCTTTTTTTACACGAATGAGATGTGTACATAAAATATGCTCATTTGAATGAACCCATTGAAATCAACGGGTCCTATTCACTTCTAATTGTATGTGAAAAATGGCTGCACAAATACGTCACTGATTTTGGCCTTCCTCTTATCCATACTGCTGACCTTCTCCCCACCTCACACTTCTTGAGGCCCATGTAGACAAGACTAATGTCAGACAATCTATGCCTGACAATTGTCCCCGCTCATGCTCTCCCGTGCTACTGCACAAGTGTCGGCTGACAGCCTGGTGGCTGGAGGAGACTGTATTCCTCACGTTCCCCCGCCTCTCTTCATTGACTTAACATAGTGGCTGATCAATAATAAGCGTTCAGTGTAAATAGTAGCTGTACTGTATTGAGCGGCCACTATGTTAAGTCAATTGAGAGGCAGGGGAGAGAGAGCAAGGAGTGAAATCTCCTGCAGCTAGGTAGATATCACTTGGCTACCTATCAGCATAAATTACTAGAATATTTATCAGTGATTGATAATGTTTTGTATTTGTATCGCATTTATTAAGTAAAAATCCTGAAAACGGCCAACATGTTGGTGCGACTCCATCCCTGCTCATAGCAGAGGTACATTGGACTTGCTGTTAGAGGGTTCCAAATGCACCACATTATTTAGCGACCATTCGCCTTTCAATAAACTTGGCACAAATCACTGACTGTCTCCTTTCCTTAGACTGGCATAATATATAACTTTAGTAAATACCAGCTGCTGTCTAATACTGGTCATTGCTTAGCAGCGTTCCCTTACATGGGCTATGTTCCACATAGCTACTTGTTGCACCTCAATGATCAACATCTCTTTAGTCTGTGACCTATCTTTACACAAGACCCCTGTTGTGTCTTCTGTACTCGGTTGCTCTTGGTGACTGTCTTCAGTTGTCCTTCAGGCAGTATGTTGTGTGGAAGTGAGGGCACAGACCATGTTAAAGCCCCATTAGAGAGTGAACCCCATAACACTTGTACCTTGAGACAGGAGCTGATGTTGCTATAGGTGGAGTCATGTATTCTTGATATATGAAACCTGCGACCGTTCCGGTCTAACTGCTGTTTCCGTGTGTGAGAGACGATACAATTTGTGAAGTATGGGCTCTGGCTGTTCTAGACAAAAGACAAGCACTGCAATGTGGTGTTTTTTTGGAATTTTTCTTTATTGGAAAAGCAACATTGTAATTATTACCGTCCCTTTTATAGAATAAGCTATGATCACAAAGACTCGCAGGTGAGGCTGGTGGATACCATAGAACTTGCTGTGGTCATTATGAACCGTTCATTAACCTGAAGTAAGAGCCACCTGACCCAAAGATCCAGAAGAAGGCAAAAAATTCCCCAGAGAGTAAGGCCCTAATTCCCACGGGCGGATTTCCACCACGTATCATACGGTGGAAATCCACGGCGTTGCCTCGCAGCTATTAAGTTCGATTGAACCTAATGGAGCAATGCTAAAATCATCCGTAATCACCCGTGGCATGTTCTATTTACCGCGATGGTTCGCATGGACGGCTTCCATTGCAGTCAATGGAAACTGTCGTCTCGCTATCTTCCGCTGTAGCATAGCTGTGGGCGCGTCATGTGACGCTGTGGGCACCGAGCGTCATGTGAGATGTCAGGCGTCAGATCCGTAGGCAAATATGGGGTCTCTGGGGGGGTGCCATGACTGACTCCCCTGCGGAATTCTGCTTGCGGAGCCAGTCACAGCCATGGGCACTAGGCCTTAGTCCTTTTGAGGGCAGATACTCTGGTTTGACCTCAGATGTGGTGATAAGATGTCACCCTGCATCTTATTTAACCTGCTGTGTATATATAATTTAAGATTGACATAGACGCGATTGCCCTAATTATATATGTATTACTGGTATAAGCTAGATATCTCCTGTAGCTAGTCATATGGTCAGTGCTGGTATAACAAGGTATATCACTATATACAGGATGTAGAACTTACAGCAGCTATACATATATAATGTACAAGAGATGCCAAGGTTAGGGCTCCTTCAGTGGCGAGGGTGATATTTGGCTGTGGATCGTTGCCTGATATCACCCTAGTCATCCATGTGAAACCCATAGTTGTGAGGGATTTTTTATGTGAAAACTGCTTCGCATCGCTGAGGCGCTGAAAGAATTCCCTGCCGTGGCAGAGGATTGCGGAGTTCTCCCATTGTTTTCAATGGGGCTGTTGGCTGCAGTCTTGCAGCTAGATAGACCATGCTGCGATTTGTTTCCTACATGGCAACACAGTGCCATGCAGGGAAACTTCCTTCATGTATATGAGCTAATTCAAAAGAATGGTCTTCATATTTGTACGAGATGTGTGTAACGCAACGTACAAATATCGCATGATTTTCATACCAGTGTGAAGGCGCCTTAAGGGTGGTCTCACATCTGCTTTGGGGATTCCACTTTTGTGCTCCCTTTGACTGTGGGGATTCCCCTTTCCTGCTCCCCAAACTGCTTCTCTGGATGGAACCGAACAGCGCAGGACGAACTCCAATGACTATAATGGGGTCCGGGGGTCCACTTGCTTTCTGCCCAGCTATCTGGCTTTTGGAGCGAATAAAAAGCACTAAATGCAGCACTTTTTATTTCAGTATTTTGAGCCAGATCTGTGACGAACCTGCGGCTAAAGGGCCTGACGCAGATGTGACACCGGGCTTACACCAGCATGGTTGATATCACTGTATACAGGACATGTTGATAAATCTCCCTGTGAGTAGTGATATGGAGCATGCTGGTATAACACGTGTGTGTATAATTCAACCCTTTACACACACTTGAAAAATGCTTCTATTGTGTAAATCCACATGACTTTGTGTATGCAGTGTCGTAACATGTGGCCTTTGAACATCAGAGTTTGATTTAATTGTGGTTCAAAACATGAACTCTGACAAAAGCACAAAACCCTGTGTGTTCACGAACGTCTTATCGCTGTGGAGTGCCCTGTCTATTGCCATGTACGGCAGCGAAATTGTACTGAGCATGACAGCGTATCTTGCACACGACCGGTGTTTAAGATTTCATGTGCCATTCAAGTGTAATTGCATTATGTGCCCATAGAGAACAATGGGCTCAGTCATGCATAATACACCGCAAAATTGAACAGTTATGGAATTTTTTTTCTTGTAGTCAATGCAGCACGGTATAGGTACAGGGAAGGGGGGGGAGCCTGAGGTTTTTTCCCCTTCACCTGGGCCCCTTGTGCCTTAAGTTACGCCCCCAGAGCCAGCTACACTACCTAGTTTGGTAAATGGGCTGTCTATACAGCAGGACAGGTGCGCAGACATCACTCCATTAAGGGTACATTCACACGGGTCAGAAATGCAGCAGAAAACTCTGCACCACTTTTGCTATCCACATCGGTATGCTGCTTCCACATTATAAATTAGAGTAAATGTGATGCGCCGCAAGCAGCTTCTGTGACACTAAGTCTTTCCCGATGTACGGAAAGAAGTATTAACTTATTCCGCACCGTAGCTGGAAACTAACTTTTTTATTTTTTTATTTGTAAACTAAGCAACGTGTTTCGACACTACATGTCTTTCAAGTTAATAGACATTGTTATGCATGCTTTCTTATATAGTGTAGAGTATCTGATTGTGGGCCGCACTACCTGCTCACTTAGGGGTGTGGTTTTTTAACAAAGGTGATTTGTTAATCACCTGTCTATCTCCGGAGCTCACTTGGAATTCATTGCTTTCCATAGTTTTTTTTTCATTTAACTTTATTCTAGATTCTCTTGTTTCCTCTGCTTGTTATACCTAGGATTATAATTAATACCTAGTATTGTTTTACTGGTGCATAAAATTTGTTCACTATATTCTATTCTATAAACGTCCATTATTATATATATAAAAAAAAATGTTGTATCTAAGAAATTGATAAGTGTCTATTTGTATTTATTTTTATTAAAATTTCTCCAGCACTTCATTTAAACCTTCTGGCATTAGCGTATTTAATCGATAGATCCAGAACATCTCTTTACGTCTTTATTTCATTATTGAATTTTGTTGTCTAGTCTCTAGAGGAATTAATTTCTCATTTTTTACTGTCTTTATTGTGTTTTAATGTTTTGCTATACTATGTTTTTCATACCCGCTTTTTATATTGTAGCGGTGCTGATCCTAACATTTAATCTGTTGGTTGTTCTCCCAACGTACCTTAAGCCACAAGGGCATTCTAATAAATTTAACATTTTTACTTCTGCATGTAATTTTCTCTTCTTTTTTTTTTTTTTCTTCGCCTTTTTGTATGCTGTTTTGTTTGACTCATGTCTATGCAACATTTGCATTTAGTACTATTACATCTGTAACCTCCTGTTAGTGCTTTTTTAGTCCCTTTTTAATTGAGTTAATCTTTATTTAATGGATTTGATGGAGCCTGACTATTACCAATTGTTCTATTTTTTTCTGAATATTTTTTTTTCTGTTTTGCCAAGACAGGGGTCATTTTTAAGATTAACCAATTTTTTTTGTATAATTCTTTTTATGTTGTGATCCGTACTAAATTTTGTTAAAAATGCATTTTTACTGTAGGTGTCCAATTTGTTTTTTTTCACTTTTTTTGGTATCAGTTTTTTGATTCATTTTTCGCTTTTTAAAGTTTTTTGGTAGGCATCTTAGTAGTTTAGGGTAGTTTTTATTTCCAAAACAAGAGATTGCTTTTAGCTTGAGTCTCAAAGATATGTTTTTCACTGCAGTTTCTGTATACTCGTCACAATTGGCTGCATGGTATATTCTTACATTTTTTAAGATGACAACTATTATATTGTAAACAACGGTTTTTGTTAACTTTTTTAAGATGTGTTTTTGTATTACATTTTTGATATAGAACGAAGTCTAGAAAAATAATTTCCTGATAATTGTATCCGTGAATTTTATGTTTGTCATTTTGATTGATGTTAATTATAAATTTTTCTAGTTCTTAGCAAAATACATAAAAAAATACTGCAGAAGTACGTAACCAGCCTCCCCACTTATATAAAAGACTCAAGCCAAATAATAACACTACACAAAATAAAATAAAGAATACATGTGGTGTTAACTTGATGTGGAATCACTTAACACAAGTATACCACATGAATTAAAGATTAAAGCAGTTAAGTGATCCACTCATGCCACAGACACAAAGAATAATTACAAAAATTTCTACATTTTGCATTAAATTTCTTTTTTTTTAAATTTTTCTTTTCAGTTAACTGGTACAGTGATGGGTAGCAAATTTGCAACTACATTTGCAAATCTAGATATGGGACAATTCAAAGCTGAGAAATTAAAAAACAAATCTAGTATATCATGGTCGTTATATAGATGATATACTAATAATCTGGAAAGGAGCTAAACTAGAACTAGAAAAATTCATTATTGGCATCAATAAAAATGATCAACTTAAACTCACGGATACAATTAACAATCAGGAAATTATCTTTCTAGACTTAGTTCTATATATCAAAAATAATATGAATACAAAAACACTTTTTAAAAAAGTAAAGTTATTTACAATATAATTGTCATCTTAAAAAATGAAAGAATATACCATACAGCCAATTGTGGGGAGTATACAGAAACTGCAGTGAAAAACATCTTTGAGACTCAAGCTAAAAACATAATCTCTTGTTTTGAAAATAAAAACTACCCAAAACAACTACTAAAAGATGCCTACCAAAACTTTAAAAAGCGAAAAATTAATAAAAAAAAAATGACACCTATAGTAAATGCATTTTTAACTAAATTTAGTACAGATCATAACCACAAAGAAAGAATTATACCAAAAAATTGGACAATCTTAAAAAATGATACTTATCTTGGCAAAACATTAGAAAAAAAACCCAGAATCATATTCAGAAAAAATAGAACAATTGGTAATAGTCTAACTCTATCAAATCCATTAAATAAAAAAGAATTAATCCATTAAATGGAATTAAAAAGCAATAATGGGAGGTTACAGATGTTACAGTACTAAATTCAAATGTTGCATACACGAGTCACAAACAAAACAGCATACAAAAAAGGCGACGAAAAAATAGATATTAAAAAAAAAATTACATGCAGAAGTAAAAATGTTTATTAGAATGCCCTTGCGACTTTAGGTACGTTGTAAGAACTGACAGTTGAAATATTAGGATCAATCAGCACCGCTACAAAAATAGAGGGTATGAAAAACATAGTATATCAAAACATTTTAAAGAAAAACAGACAGTAAACAATTAAAATTAATTCCCCTAGAGACTATACAACAAAATTCAATAATCAAATCAAGACGTAAAGAGGTTCTGGATCTATCGATTAAATACTCTAATGCCAAAAGGTTTAAATGAAGTGCTGGAGAAATTTTAATGAAAATAAATACAAATAAAGACACTTATCAATTAGATATAAAATAATTTTATATATTTGTGTGTCGTTTTATAAAATAGAATATAGTGAACAAATGTCATGCACCAGTAAAACAATACTAGGTATTAACTATAATCCTAGGTATAACAAGCAGAGGAAACAATATAATCTAGAACAAAGTTAAAAGATAAAAACTATGGAACGCAATGGCATTCCAAGTGAGCTCCGGAGATAGACAGGTGATTAACAAATCACCTTTGTTAAAAAACCACACCCCTAAGTGAGCAGGTAGTGCGGCCCACAATCAGATACTCTACGCTATATAAGAAAGCATGCATAACAATGTCTGTATTAACTTGAAAGACACATATAGTGTTGAAACACCTTGTTTAGTTTACAAATAAAGATTAGTTTCCAGCTACGGTGCTGGCTTAGTTTTTTGGGCTTTTTTTCCACTTTTCGTACGTAGTTCAACCCGACCGTGCCTACAAGCACAGTCATAGGAAATCCCCGGACGCCGCTCCAGAACATAAAATACATGGAGAAGCAAGAAACTGACTTAAAGGGGTTGTCCGGCCATAAACATTAGGTCTCATTACTTCTGTTTGCCCATTTCCATGCACTTTGTAATATACATTGTGCATGGAAAATGAAGCAAACAGAAGTTTTGGACTTACCTGAAGGGATGCCCCCCCCCCCCCTGTGTTGCTCCGCCGTCGTCCCTGGTTACCACAAGAATCTTCTCTTCTTGTCGGCCCAGCTCTTGTCGGCGCGGGAACGAGCCCCTTCTCATCCGCGCATGCGCAGTTCTTCTCTCTGCAGCCGGGACCGATATACGATCTTCTTGTGTGCGGGGGGGGGGAGGATGGAAGAGCCTCAGAGCAGGAACTGAGCTCCCGCCCCCTCTCTGCCTCCTTTCCGCCCCTCTGCACTATTTTCAATGAGGCGGGACGGGGGCGGGGCTAAGGTCAAAGAATTAGCCTAGCCCCCGTCTCGGCTCTCCCCATTGCAAATAGTGCAGAGGGGCGGAGAGGAGGCAGAGAGGGGGCGGGAGCTCAGTTCCTGCTCTGAGGCTCTTCCATCCCCCCCCCCCCTTCCCCCCTGCACACAAGATCGTATATCGGTCCCGGCTGCAGAGAGAACTGTGCATGCGCGGATGAGAAGGGGCTCGTTCCCGCGCCGACAAGAGCTGGGCCGACAAGAAGAGAAGATTCTTGTGGTAACCAGGGACGACTGAGGAGCAACACGGGGGGGGGGGGGGGGGGGGCCATCCCTTCAGGTAAGTCCAAAACTTCTGTTTGCTTCATTTTCCATGCACAATGTATATTACAAAGTGCATGGAAATGGGCAAACAGAAGTAATGAGACCTAATGTTTATGGCCGGACAACCCCTTTAAGGCAAGTGTGGACAACAGGTGCACAAGGGTTAACTCCTTGCTCACCAGATTAACCCTTCTAGTACCGGGTAAGTCCACTTTTAATTTGGCTAAAAAGCATTTTTATTTTAATTGCATGAGGCGCATTTTAAACTATACTAAGCCTTTCCCACTTTTTAAAAATAAATAGCCGGGTTGGCACAATTTTAATAGGTTGTGCATTTTGACATAAGAGATGCTGCGTGCCAAATTGTGTGACTTTTCTACAGCAGATTTAACAAATTTGTCCCAGAGTGCCCACAAATTCACCTAGTTCCATGATGTGTGAACAAGCCCTCCCCACTAAGGTTACTTTTACATGGGCCGTCAGTCATCGGTACCGAACGAAAAATCGCTCATTTGTCGCTAGTCACTTTGTTTCATCTCACTGAAATGAAATGACTAGTAAGCGACTTGTGTATTCTCTTTGAGCGACTGCTTTTTCACTGTGAATGGAGTTGTTGGCAAGAAGATCTCCGGCGCGCTCCGCTTCCATTCACTCAACTACCATTACTGCGGTGAGAAAGCACAGGAGTGATAGTCATTGGGACTATGGTTGGTTGCTTCTGCGCCCACCAGTCGTCCTGTCTAAATGTACCCTGAGCTTCTTACCTAGACTCGTCCTCTTCAAGGCACCGAGCCCAACTGCCACAAGATGCTTGACATTTAGAACTTTGGAGATTCTGAACCAATTGTGATGTAATGTCCCTCATGATGTGCTCCTAATTGCCCATTAGGACGTTTGTCCGGACTTTTCCATAGAGAAGAATGTTATGGGGAAGATTTAACGTAACTGTCTTTATTGCCCATAGCAGCCAATCTGCTTCTATTTTACAACTGCAGTGTAAACTGAAAACTGAGCTTTGGTTGCTATGGGCAACAAAGACCGTTTTACTGTTAGATAGTTTGGATAAATTAGGCCCATATTAGGTTTTGTTCGTACTACTGACTCACCCCACCCTGTTTCCTTACCCCTCCCTAGACCTAACAAGATGTCACCATCTGTCCCCAAGTGCAATCACCCGCCCTCAGTACACAGGAGCAGGAAGTACAAGGACTGCTGGAGATGGCACAAATGTTTGATGGTTGGTAGGCAGCGCTGGAACCCCCATAACTGTCAGAATTGTGTCCATTGATACTTTAACCATCTGGCGATTCCGCTTGAGCTCCATGATGGAAACACTCTGTTCTTGTCGCTGACCGTTCATGAACATGACAAGTCTGTGATAGTGGAGTGATGGCATGGCATAGTTTGGGGCAGTGACAATCCAGGATGGGGGATCATGTGAATTATGATGTCACAGCCATGGAAGAGAAGGGATGTGACCGGAGCTGTACACCCAAACCCACAAGTTTTTGTTTTTTGTCGCTTGCGCTGTCAGAAGGCTTATTTGTGGTACAAGTTCGGGTTTTTACCACTATGATTTGGGGGTACACACTTTAATTTTTTTTTCCAATATTTTGGAAAGCCGGGTAAGAAAAAAAACCTGACAATTCTGACACTACCTTTTTCTGTTATTATAACCATGCAACAGTGTGATATTTTAACCCCTTACTGCCACAGAACATATGTTTGTCTTGGCCAGTGGGCACTTAACACAACAGGACATAAACGTGTGGCCTGTGGATGACTGTCTCAGAAGTGAGCCTGCACTATCACGAAGAGGGAGCTGGCTGTGATGCTCTGAGTAATATGGGGCTTTTATGGTTCCCTGGTTCTCAGACTATTGTACACCAGTTTTAGGGGTTTTGGTGAACTTCCAATTTGGTTCAGAACAATTTGGACCAAACCAAGCTGTTCAGCAAAAGTTCAGTAAACTGTTCGCTCATCACTAATTGTGTCAGGTTGCATGGTATGTTGTATATCAGTGTGGTCCAGTGTACGTATCATATGTCAGTATGAATATGCTGCAGTATTTATCAGTGTAGTATGTGTATATGTATTAGCATGGTACAGTTATCAGTACATTATATATAATGGCACAAATGTATCACTAAGGGCCAGTTTGTATATGCATTGCTTGTGTAAAAAAGTTATACAGCAAAAATCAAGTCCTACATGCATAACTGTGCAGTTACATCTCAGGCAAATATGCAAGTTAGACTTGTGGCGTGATTAGATGCACCAACCTATCACTGGGGGACGTGATAGGGAACTGGCCACCCGGCAAACGAGGACCTGTGGGCAAAATACTGGGTGTTACCGTTGCAGGTGACACTCGAGGGGAGGGACTGTTACCTGGGTTGCGTGCTCCTCTTTCTTTCACACTGAAGTTGTGATTGGACACAGTTGCCATTTATTAGTGCACTGCCGGCTGCGTGGTTGGGCCGGCCGTCTGTGCACTGATAGTGTCAGGGAGCAGAGTTGGGTCCATGCAGTACAATGAAGTATAGCTAGTTTGAATTATACCTGGTGTACATAATTATGTACAGGAAATGTTAGGTTATACTCGCATGGAGAGTGGACATGCTGTGGAGAAAGAGTTGTACACAGCTCAGCTGCAGGATAAAATGCTGACCAGAATGGAGGAAAGCTTACAAGATTCGCAATACCAGTGCAGTGTGGAGGAGTATAGCTAGAGATCTTACTGCAGAACAGTGAGTGTTATAATGGAGACTTGGGTGAGACTGCTTTCTCTGACTTGAGTATAACAGGGGCTTGTAAGCACAGTCTGCATTGTAATCTAACGAAACCAACCCTCAGATAACTTGGACTGATGGGAATCCTGTTTAGGCTTCTTTCACATCAGTGCACATCGGCTGACTTTTTCACGGCCGGACGTTATGTGCTGTGATCTGATGCATTAGATTTCAATAAATCAGATCACATGGGCTTATTTCTGAGATGTGAAATCGGCCAATACAGCACCTGGCATTTTTATGTCGGGCCCAAAAAGATAGTCCTGGAACTATCTTTCGGGACAGGAATACGTTGGCTGCTGCATGGGCTCCTTGATGGCTATGGACAAGGTGCAGGACGTGGGCGGGGAGGAACAAGTGAGCCTGCGATGGGGTGGGAGGGGAAATGGGCGGTGGCCTGGTGAGCTCGACGCATTTGCACCTGCTTTACCAGGCCATATAAACGGGCGCACAAACATTTGATTTGTTCACCCGTTCACCAGATTTTCCTCGCCCAATGTAGCGTATATCGGCCGGCCGGGAAAAGGCCAGACGATATGTGCTCTTGTTAAAGAAGCCTCTAATCTTAAATACAGAGCGCGTTGAAGATAATTCTGCTTAATGTTTTTGAATGTATTGATCTCCGCGTTGTAGTCTTTTGTACAACTGAAATCTGCATTGACGTGAAATGTGCATATGTTCATAACCTAAAGACTTGGGCCTCATTCACGCGAGCATCTTTATGTGCGCACAAGACCACATGTCTGTTTAAAACCATTGGTTCCCTATGGTGTGTTCACAGGTCTGTGTTTTACAGGCGTACAAACACCCGTCCTGCAAAACATAGTACATGCATGTACACATAGGTCTGTGCTGCATGTCCATATTCCCCGTGAGGCGTCCCCTTGTCACTAAACACTGATAATATAGTCGCGCTCCGCCAGGGTCGAGGCTCAGGTGCAACTAGCTGGGTCCTCGACAGTGTAGTGAAGTTCTGCAAAACATAGGATATGCGTGCATGGATGGGTTCATCTAAAATCCTCGCCTGCTGAAAGGCATGTTTCTAATGAATTAACTGAATTCAATGAATGGCTGAGCGCTGCCTGTGATTGGTCACAGCACTCAGCCAATCAGATTCAGGCCTTTCAGCAGGCGGGCATTTTAATTCCACGGCTGCTGAAAACTTCACAACACTGCCAGAGACAGCGGTGGAGATGTGAATTTTTACACACAAACCAGGGATGATTTTCAGGGAAGGCCCTATTTTAAAGCCTTTCCCCGAAAATTGCTGCAGGAATTGCCAGCAGACCATCGCTTTTTTAAATGGGGGGGCCAGCAGCGACTGCCCCATTGAAGGCAGTGGGCACAGACCTGTGGGCGCATAGTCTTGTGTGCACCGATGTACGCATATAAACATGCTTGTGTGAATAAGCCCTTAGTAAACTGTGTGCCTTCAGTTGGTAACAAAACGGTGGACTCCATTCTCATTCCATCTACTGGAGTTCACAGCATAAAGGTACTGGCGTCACCTGTGACATAACTACTAGATTTTACACGCTTTAAGTTCAAATCCTGTTTTCCACTGTGTGAGCCAGCAAGGGTCCTTTCCAGCCATTGTCAATCAGGAGATAGCTGAGCCACCCGTGACCACCATCTTACTTTTGCCCATGGTCTCCTCCACATCTGGCTTACCTTTGCTGGGAAGCCGTATATACCCTGTAAATAACAATATGTACTACTGGTATAAGCTATACATCCTGTATGTAGTGATCTAGACCATGCTGGTATATCACTATATACAGGAGATGTATAACCAGCTTTAAATACATAATATTCAGGAGATATCTGGTTATACCAGCATGCTCCATATCATTATATACAGGGGATTAGGGATTCCACTCTTTTGCTCTCTTCGGGGAGCAGGGAAGAAGAATCCCCACGGCCAAACAGTCCTCTGGACAGAACCGAACAGTGCAGACGGACTCTATCTATAATGGGGTCCTTCCGCTTTCCACCCTTCTGACCGGCTTTGGGACAGAAGTTAAAGCGATGCATGTATTACTTGACATTGGTATTCTAGAGTCACATCTGCTGTGACCCATCCTAACTTATTACTGTATAATCCCAATGACCATATTAATTTTTGTCTATTTTGGCTACAGCAGGTCTATTTTTGAACCAACAAATATTAACCACTTTATATAAGGAGAAGGTCCTTGGGGCCACAAAGGTCTGGTGCTTAAACCCATAAACGAACTACCTCCAACCGTACACCCGGCTCGGAGAGTATGTCCACATATACGTCACCACATCATTTGAATGGACCCCATCTTTCAACCACGAACGTTCCCCAGAAAATAATTTAACCTAAACTCCCGTTATCCAAAAACACCCTTTTCCTTTGAAATCGCCAACTTAACTCAGTCCAAACCCCTGAACCACTCCTGGCTGCACAAATAACCTAAATCTGTTACAATCCCACCACCCAATTTCTTGGTACAACTGCAGGACTTAAACCTTTAAGTACCTTTTTATGTAAATTAACTAACTTGTTTGACTTTTGGGCTTGTTACACTAATTTACACACTTTCACTTTTATTAAAAAGGTTTTCCAGTCAACAACTGATGACCTATCCTAAGGATAGATCATCATTAGTTGATTGGCCGGTGTCTGCCGCTCGGGACCCCGTTTGAGCAGCCGAGTGGGCGCAGACTGTCAGCGCTGCAAAAACACAGAATTCGAAGCTGAAGGCATGTCCATGAGCGGATTGGATTCCGCATGCTGGAGCCCGCAGCGGGATCTGACTGCCACAGCAGAGGACACTGCGGGTATTCTGCTTACCCGTCCAGGTCTTCACTTTCCCCACTGCAGTTGTGTGCGAAAAAGCGGTCTGCTGCACATGCACAGTGAAGTTTTGCTTTCTCATGGAATCCAAAGGCTGTCCGCAATTTAATTGCAGACAACCCACTTATCAGACAGTTTACGTTTACTTAAATGGAAGCTGTCCTTGAGGGGTCTGCACTGAATTGGAGCATGCACAAGGTCTACAAATCAAATCTGCATGCTTTATTTCATTTTGTGGTCACCCGCAAATCAAGACTCTCATAGGGAAACATGGATCTTCATCAAATCCGTAAGTGGACATGGGCCCTAAGTCTCCGATGACTTCTGTGTAGTGGTTGGCGCTTATAACTGCAGGCACAGCTCTCATTGAAATCAATGAGCCATGCCTGCAATTATAAGCGTGGACCTCTGTTATTGTGGCGCTAACAGATTGCGCCTGCTCAGCTGATTGGTCAGGATGCCGCGTGACAGACCTGGGCAGATCAACTATTGATGACCTATCCCGATGATGGGTCATCAATAGGTTTTCACTGGAAAACCCCTTTAATTGATCGCTAGTTATGTGGTGTATGTTTTGATGCTATATATGGAGCTAGCCGCAATATGTTGGCAGCTTCATGTATAGAAACAGAGAAGCCTATTGGATACTGGTTTTGAATAGCGGCTGTGAATCTTCCGTCTGATTTTGATGTGTATATACCAGTTCTATGGTAATACGGACCTGATGTGTATAATGGATCATTACTGTAGTGTATGTGCATTAGGAGTTAATGGTGACCACAGGTGTAAGTACATACACCTGTATAGGGGGAGTATTATTTTTTTAAACATGCACTTTGTATTGGAAACTTGACTATGATTAACCCCTTGGTTATTAAGGCGCAAATAGGCTTCATCACTAATTTTTCAGGGTTTTTTTTCCCATTGCAGTCGCCATAACATTTTTTTTAGTCAACATAGCCCTATTGAGGACCTGTTTTTTCAGGACAAGTTGTATTTTTAATGGCAGCATTTTAGGGTGCATAAATATAAAATATTGTAATTTTATTGTGTTTTTTTTTTTTAGGGTATTTGAAATCCAAAAACTATTTCCCCCCCCCCCCCCTTCTTTTTACAGCGTACACTGTGCAGTATAAGGGCTTATTCAGACGGGCTCATATCTGTCAGGTTTTCACACCCGGCTGATATACACTGCCTCTCTCCAAGGGGAGGAGGTGGGACTGATGCTAGTGCACGGAGCTCCTGCCCCCTCTGTCCCTCACCACTGTTTGCAATGGGAGGGGTGGGATGGGGGTGCAGCTTAGTTCTGCCCCCCCCCCCCCCCCCCCTCCCATTGCAAAAAGAGGGCACGTGAACTCACTGAACCAGCTCCCATCCCGCCTCCTCCCCTTGCAGAGAGGCAGCGTATATCGGCTGGGCGTCAAAACCCGACCGATATACGCCCGTCTGCATAAACCCCCTAAATATGTTAAACTCATTCTGCAGGCCAGTGTGATTACACCCATATTAAATTGATATAGGTGTTAGGCTGGGTTCACACAGGGCGGCCGCTAATCTCGGGATTAGCCAGCCATGTGGACGAGATTTCTCAGACATCTAGTCCACACGGGACGGCCAATCCGCTGGGGTAAGTCCGGCTGAAACCGCAGCCGCGGTTTCAGAGGATGCAGCATGTCTATTTACTTTTTTTGTTTGTTTTCGTCGCAGCCGCGCTCTCTATGGAGCGCCGGCCGCAACGGAAAAGCGAGCGACCGGGCCGCTTCAAAGCCGCCGCAGCGGTTCTCCCGGCGGAAGTCTTGCGGTTTTTGCTGCGGCCAAACCGTGAGATTTCCGACGGGAATACGCCCCGTGTGAACCCAGCCTTAGTGTTAACTTTTTATTTATTTTTTTTAAACTCGTTTTATTAAACAACATGTATTATACATTACATGAATAAGCAGTTTCTCAAACAGTGTGCATTTACATACACTAACAAATAATTAAACTTTGCATACATCAGAAAGTTCTTTGGTAACAGTGTTCGGTACACAAGTGCGTTACATTTCCTCTACGTTTACTCAGCATATCTCAATACATACATCTGTAATATTCGTAGCTTTATTGCTCATTTTACCTGCCAAGTCTGGGTGTACTGTCTTAATAAATTTTGGAACATTTCTTGCGTGAAGTTTGTGTTTGTTGTCCCGCACCAAATCCCCCACACCTTGTCGAACTTTTCAGGGTGTTTCCTGTTTTTGTAAACTATTTTCTCGTATGGTAGGATGGTATTGATAATACTCTGCCATTTTGTAACTGTCGGAGGGCGCCTGTCCATCCATCTCAGCGCTATGACTTTGCGGGCATAAAATAATACTTTAGTAAGGAATATTTTATCATAATGTTGCCATTGTTCCTCATCTATGATCCCTAACAGACACATTGCTGGGTCCAGTGGTACTGGTATTCCCACCAGTTGGGTCAGAAACTCTGTGACCTCTTCCCAATACGTGTATACCATCGGACATCCCCATATTAGATGATTGAAGTTTGCGTTTGTAGCGTGGCATCGGTGGCACTGACTGGTCACTGATCTGTTCATTTTATGGAGTCTAGTTGGTGTTAGATAACATTGATGTAAGATATATAACTGGGTCAGTTTATTGTTCGCGGCTGGTGAGACCCTGGTGTAAGTGGCCATTGCGGTCTCCAAGTCCTCATCAGTCAGTGTTGGGATAAGTTCCCTCCATTTCTCCAGTACCACCAATTGTGTATTGGGGATCTTAGAGTATAACAAGCGGGTATATAACTTTGAGATTAGGCCCCTAGGGCCCTGTGTGCGCAGTATACCTATTAATGGGTATGTGGAGAAGGGTCTTCTGGGTTCTGGGAATTGCGCTGTCAATGCGTGTCTGAGTTGCAGATATCTAAAAAATCCTGTTCTAGGTACCTGGTATATTTGCTGCAATTGCTCAAAGGAGACTAGTGTCCCGTCAATGTATAGGTGTTCCAGTGTGGTAATTCCCAGATTTAGCCAAAATTGTCTGTCTGGAAGATTCAATAAATGCGGCAACGCTCTATTGTTCCATAAGGGGGTTTCCAGGGGGGTGTCTTCTTGCCCCGTCAGTTTCCTACATGCCCTCCAGACACTTACTGCGAGTCTGTGAATGGGCAGCATTGGTTTCGTCAACAGCCCTGGTTTTTCCAAGATGATCCAGAGGGATGCCTCCGAAAGGAAGTACATCAAGAGGTGTCCTCGGAGTTCGGGAGAGGGGCGCCCGACAGCCAGTGACGTATATATCGGACTTGCCCTGCCAGGTAGTATATTTTGAAGTCCGGCAGCGCCATCCCCGCTAGCTCTTTAGGCCTTTGTAGAGTTTCCATACGGAGTTTGGCTCTAGCCTTCCCCCACACGAACGATGTTATTAATGAGTTAGTTGTTTTAAAGAATTTTTGTGCTACAGTTATTTCTGCATGTTCTAGCCGGTATAGATATTTGGGGAGAATTATCATTTTAATAAGATTTATTCTCCCTGCCACAGATAGTGGCAGGGAGCTCCAAGCTTTTAGTTTTAATTGCAGGGTTGTTATTAGGGGTGCAATGTTTAGATTAAAACTTTGAGTGTGGTCCCTGGTAATGTAGACTCCCAAGTATTTAAATTGGGGGCCAATTTGCAGGTTGTGGTATACCTCCCCCACCCTCCACTCCTCCTCTCTCAGCGGCATAAGAGTAGACTTCTGCCAGTTGATACGTAGGCCTGAAAAATTCCCGAATTTGTCTATCTGGGAGACGGCTAAGGGCAGGGTGCTTTGGGGTTCCGACATGTAGAGTATTATATCGTCCGCATACAATCCTATCTTGTCTTTTCTGGGGCCAATCTGGATCCCCCTATATAGTGAGTGTTGTCGAATTTTTAGTGCTAGGGGTTCTATAGCAATCGCGAATAGAAGGGGGGAAAGTGGGCAGCCCTGTCGGGTTCCCCTGTGAAGTGGGAGGGAGGTGGAGATCAAGCCATTTGCCACTACCCTCGCCGTCGGTGCAGTATAGAAGATGGAGACCCACCTGATGAACGGCTCCCCGAATCCAAATTTCCGCAGAACTTCCATCAAATATGGCCACTCCACTGAGTCAAATGCCTTGGCGGCATCCAATGAGGCCAGAGCCCAGCCTTTTCTCCACCTCCGTCCCACCTGCGTAATTACCTGCGTTCTTCTGATGTTATCGGACGTGGACATTCCCGGAATAAATCCGGATTGGTCCGGGTGTATGATATCCTTAATTGCTTGGTTCAGCCTGAAAGCCAGTACCTTGGCGAGGATTTTATAGTCTGTATTTAAGAGGGAGATAGGTCTGTACGACCCACACTCCTCCGGGTTCTTTTCAGGCTTTAGTATAAGGACTATATTAGCCTCTAACATCGACTCTGGAAGGGTCCTTTCTCAAATATATCCTCATACAGCGAGAGTAGTTGTGGTGTTATTCCCTCTCTGTACTGAAGATAAACTTCCACTGGTATGCCATCTGTACCCGGGGTCTTATTTTTTGCCATGCCCTCCATTGCCTCCTGTATTTCTTCTATTGTGACAGGGCCATCTAATAGGGATCTATGTGCTTCTTGTATGACTGGAAATGTTATGTTGGTTAGGTAGTTCTCTAGCTCTGCTGGGGTATAGTTAATCTGGGACTGGTATAGATCTTGGTAGAATTGTTGCGCTAACTGTTCCTCTTTAGCTGCGGTTCTTTTAATGAAGGAGATTGAGGATTTAAAGGATCCTCTAAGGTATGGCTTAAAGGAGATGTCCCGCGCCGAAACGGGTTTTTTTTTTTTTTAAACCCCCCCCCCCCCCCCCCCGTTCGGCGCGAGACAACCCCGATGCAGGGGTTAAAAAACCCACCCGCACAGCGCTTACCTGAATCCCGGCGGTCCGGCGTCTTCATACTCACCTGCTGAAGATGGCCGCCGGGATCCTCTGTCTTCATGGACCGCAGGGCTTCTGTGCGGTCCATTGCCGATTCCAGCCTCCTGATTGGCTGGAATCGGCACGTGACGGGGCGGAGCTACACGGAGCTACACGGAGCCCCATAGAGAAGAGGAGAAGACCCGGACTGCGCAAGCGCGGCTAATTTGGCCATCGGAGGGCGAAAATTAGTCGGCACCATGGAGACGAGGACGCCAGCAACGGAGCAGGTAAGTATAAAACTTTTTATAACTTCTGTATGGCTCATAATTAATGCACAATGTACATTACAAAGTGCATTATTATGGCCATGCAGAAGTGTATAGACCCACTTGCTGCCTCGGGACAACCCCTTTAAAGGCTTCCCACACCAGCATCCTATCCCGGCTTTCCTCATGCGCCTCGTAGTATATCTGAATTTGGTCTATTAATCGGTCATTTGGGCCAAGCAGTGAAAGCCAGAACGGGTGTATCCGTTGATTCCTAATTGCAGGGGGGCCTGGTTTTTTAAGGACCATGCAGATCGGTGTGCTGACCACTGAACCCATGGCTTTGGCAGGCATTTAGAGGTTTCGGGCGTGAGGTGGGTCTCCTGTAGGCACAACACATGCGGTCGCCAGGAGCGTATTAAGGAGTTTATTATGACTCGCTTCCTGGGGGATCCCATGCCTCTGACGTTTCAGGACACAAAAGTTATCTCAGCCATTGGCAAAGATGGTTTAATTGGGTCCGGATGAAATTGTTTGTCACTCTGTCCGCTAGGAGACCCCCCATCACGCCCTACTACGTCTCTCCTACCCGCCATGCAATCGCACTTCAGTACATTTATAGAAAAAACATTGAACATCTGGTGCATATACTCTGTGAACATTATGGTAGCGCACTACCAAGTTAAAACTCTTACAACAACTTGTAACTGAACAGGTTTTGAATACTGATTATAACCTCGTTGCGTTAGTATTCGTGGCTAACTTTAACTCGGGGGAACCAACTTAGCATAGCTCCATCGTCGCTATACTTGTGGTTCTGTTTGGTTATTGGTACAGTGGTGTGAACCGACCATGTCATATTGTGTTTTAGTTAGGTGGACTCCCTTCCGGGGAGGTGGGAGGGAACAAGAAAATCTGGGGGGGGGGGGAGGGGAAGGTCAACACGGGGCGGCTATTGCCAGGGGCAACCTGGAGGGGGGTGCTTCCCCCCCAGGCCAGCAGCCTGCAGCACAATTAGGCGGCCTTGATGGGCCCTTTATATGTGGTATGAAAGTCCCGTCACCTAAAGGAGGGCAAAAATAATGGTTAGGTTTTGATATACATTAGTCTCTCTGGCCGTCGTCTGGTGGTCAACCATTCTTCTGCCTCGGATGGTGAAGAGAAGAAGCGGGTGCGGTCTCCGTCAATCACTCGGTCGCGCTGGGTACATCATAGAGTACGGGAGCTGCAGATCTCTAAGTTGCCTTTTAATATTGAAGAACGAGGCTCTTTGCTTCTGGAGGTCCGCCGAGAAGTCCGGAAAGATGGAGACTGTGGCGTTATCATGGCGTAGGGGTCCTCCCTTTCTGGCAGCTTGCAGAATGTTGTCCCTGTCACGGGAATTGAGTAGCTTTGCCAGCAGTGGTCTGGGTGGGGCACCGGGTATGGGTGGCTTCATTGGCACTCGGTGAGCCCGTTCGATGACAAAGACCTGCGACAGTTCTGCATTGGGAAGAAGTTCACGGAGCCATTTCTCTAAGAATTCTTCCGGTCTCTGTCCCTCGGCTCTTTCTGGCAGGCCGACTATGCGCAAATTATTGCGTCGTGAACGATTTTCGAGGTCATCCGCTTTCTGTCTCCAATAGTCGGCCTTCTGCGTAAGGTCTCTTATTGCGGCTGACATTGGGGGAACGGTGTCATCCAGCGTAGGTATTCTATCTTCCGTAGCTGTGACTCTTTCTCTCAGATTTTGAAGGTCTTGTCTAAGGAGACTGACATCCATTTTAACTTCATCAATTTTACTGGTAAGAGTAGTCGTGGATGTCTGGATTGCTGTCAGTAGCTGGTCGGATAGTTGTTGTGGGGTTTGAACTGTCCCTTCTGTTGGGTTTGGATTAGTGTTCTTTGTCGGAGGGGGTGAGCCCCCCGGGGCCGGCGGCGCGGAATCGGAGCTTGCATCTCTGCGATTTTCGTTTCTGACAAATGCCTTTAATTTATCTGCTGCAGCGTTCTGCCTGGTAGGCCCCATGCTGTTCTGTCAGAGGTATTTAGCGGCGTATTCGGTTGCTTGCCTGTGTTTTATAGTGCTGGGTTCACCAGTATACTCGGTGCAGAGCTTACGCACGTGACGTCTGCCCTATTCTCTGTTATCAGCAGTGGTGGTCTCTTGCAGGCCTTACGCTCTTCTCCCGCTTTGTTTGGGGGGTGTTCTGGGGCTGTTTCTTTGGCCTTTTCTCTAGGTATTGTGGGGGAGGGGGGGGGGGGGTCCCACTCTCTAGGGGCTTGTTTATATAGGGTACAATAACTGCTGCTTCTTTCCTCCCCTTCCACCCCAGCACACTTAACTGATTATTGCTGCTGGTGTTGCTTTTCTCCTCCAGATAGGGGACCTCTGTGCGGTCTCTTCTCCTGACCCCTCACCGCCAGGTCCTCCGGCCCAGCCCACTAGGTACTGGTTATGTCAGCCGCGGTAGTGCAGATCTGCCGTTTGTGTTGCTGTGGCTGCCGGTACTCTGGCTGTTTCGCCCGGCGTCCGATCCCCTCTTTATGCTGGTAGAGGCTCGTCGGGCCCGAGTTATTGCTGGCTGGGTCTGCCCCGCAAGATGGCGGCGGTAGCTGCGGCACCGCGCGTTCACCCTCCAGGTCCCTGCTGTCGGGGAATACTTTGAGTGCCTCGGTGCCCCGCGGCGCCGCCGGTCGTCTCAGCCTCCCGCCTCCCTCTATGCGGCCTCTCTATGCGGCCTTCCGCTGCTAGGCCCGTCTGCCCCGTTCTCAGGATGGCGGCCGTGTCAGCCGCGGCGCTGCAAGTCTGGCGTCGCTATGGCTGCCGGCGCCACAGACACCTCACCCAGCGCCCGATCTTCCTACTCTCTGTGCCGGCAGGGGGGGGCGACAGGCTCGGGAAGTCGCTCGCCGATCGGGAGTCTTCCCCACAAAATGGCGGCGGCAGCTTCCCGCGCTCACCCTCAGGGTCTTCTTGCTGCGGTGTCGGGTAGGTGCCACAGCGTTTCGCAGCCCCGCCGGTGGTCTAGGCACTCCGCTCCTCGCCCTCCGCTGTGTGCAGCTCCAGATCCAGAGCCCGCCAGCCGGCTGGTGACACACGCTCCGCAACGGCGGCGCTCCCCGCTTCACAGGCTCGTCTCTAGCTCGGGTCCCGCTGCACCTCGTTCGTCAGGGGTAAGTGCCTTGGGGTCCAGTCTCTTCCCCCTCTCCTCCGGTGGTGTTATGTCGGGGTTGGGAGTCCTCAGGATCAGTGCAGGATTACCGTTTGGTCGGTTTGAGCAGGAGCCCTACTTGCATGCGGCCGGTCAGGTTGGCTGCTTGGCCACGCCCCCATTTATTTATTTTTTTTAACGCTGCATTTAACCCCTTCCCGCTCCAGGGTGTAAGTTTACATCCTGGCAGCAGGGTACTTCCTGGGAAACAGGGAGTAAACTTGCATCCTAGAGAGCGCGAGATCATAAGCGATCTCGCACTATGCGACAGCGGGAGTCAGTTGTCAGTGCTAGCCGGCCTCACGATGGAACAGCGGGGGTGCATCATGGGATGTGCCCCTGCTGTTAACCCCTTCCCTGCTGCGATCTATGTAGATTGGGAAGGGTGGAGAGGGAGCGTGCCCCTTCTGACGTTGTCGGGCTCTCCCGATATAATCGCAGAGAGCCCAACTGGCTGCAATGGCAACAAGATGCCAGATACTGGTGTCCTGTATTGCCAGTGCCTGTGATCTCTCCTGCAATGCCTAATTGCTTATTAGTGAAGTCCTGCAATGCCTTATCACAGCGATCATCAGTGCTATATGGTGAAGAAGAAAATGTATAAAAAAAAATGTTAAAAAAACCCTTTAGGTGCCTTTTCTCATATTGGCATAAAATATAAAAAAACTCACATTTGGTATCGTTGTGTCCGTAACAACGTGTACAACAAGTTGCACATTATTTTTATTCTGCACGGCACAAAATCTAAACTAAGCCAAAATACTAATTTTTAGCATTTTGCCTCCCAAAAACGCAATAAAAGTGATCAAAAAAGCTGTATGTACCCCAAAATAGTCCAATTAAAACTACAGTTCATCTTGCAAAAAAGGTCCAGACTCTGTAAACAGAAAAATTAAAGTTGCAGAACTTTGAATGCAGTGATTTAGAAAAATACTAGACTTATTTGCTTACTGATAATTCCTTTTCCATGAGTCCATCACAGCACCTATGGAGGTTGCCCCACCTGTGCTCATTGGGACAGGAAGGAGAGTTCTTAAGGCCACCTCCCATATCCATCTCCAGTGTCTTTTTAAATCATCACAATGGACCCGTGGCCTGAATTATTCTTGCTGAAAAATATATCAATAACCTGTTATGGTCATACGTGTAATCGTAGAAGAAACTGGTTTCTTTTTCCTTTTATCAGTAAGAAAATAATTCTTGTACTTCCATAGCGTCCATTCTGACAGCACACATGGAGGTAATACCAGATCACCATAACCCTGGGGGGGAGGGCTACCGCCTGGAGGATTTTCCATCCAAAGGCCACCTCTGAGTTAGAGTGAAGATCTACTCGATAATGTTTTGTAAACGTATGGCCGTTGGACCAAGTCGCCACTTTACAGACCTGATCTCCACGAGGAGGCCAGGGCCCTAGTGGAGTGGGCCCTTATCCCTTCTGGAACCGGCAGGTCCCTAACCTTGTAGGACTTTTGGATAGCTAGCTTCATCCACCTCGCTATTGTATCTTTTGATGCTGCTCTACCCTTGCTGAGACCTTGAAACTGTAGAAAAAACTTTTCCGATTGACGAAACGACTGAGGTTTGTAAGTAACATATTCTTTATTGCTCTTTATTTCTAAAAATTTGGTAAAAGGAAGGTAGGGTTATCTCCTGCTGCATGTGAAGAGGAAACAACCTTTGGGAGGAAATCCGAAGTAGTTCTAAATATTACCCGGTCGTCTAGAATCTTTAGATAAGGTTCCTTACAGGATAACTCCTGTTCCCCAATTCTTCTAGCGGATGTTATGGCTATTAGACAAGCAACTTTTATAGACAAGTTTTTTTTTTTGTGTGAATGGGCTCAAAAGGGAATCATGTAATCACTCGAGTACAATGTTGAGGTCCCATGAGGGGACCGAATGCCTTAAATGGTTTCATCCTATTCGCCCCCTGTTAAAAACCTTTTGATCCATTTGTTCTCGATAAGAACATCAAACAATGAGCTAAGGGCTGCTACTTGGACTTGCAAGGTCCTTTGATTAAGTCCTTTATCTAATCCCGACTAAAAAAAAATCTACGATTTTAGAATAATCCGGTTTATCCATACCTGGACAATCGGGTATGTATCATACATAAAATCTATCCCAAATCCTGGAGTAGATCTTTGATAGGGTATCAGTTACCTTTTGAGAAGCCCTGTGTTTTTCGTCTTTGACAGCCTGGCTATTGAGAAGCAATTTTGGCCATTGAATTTTCTGGAAGAATACTGGACCTAGAGATAAGGGGTCCTCCCTGAGAGGCACGTTATGGGGGATTGTATCACCAAAGAGGTCAGCATTGGAAACCATGGTCTTTGTCCAGGCTGGAGCAATAAAACTTACTGTGGTTCGGCTTGCTTGATATTTTAGGTTCCAGGAGGAACGAAACTTCACTTACTGAATCTGAGACCCCCTAGAAAATTTTTTCTAGTATTGGGTAGCAGGCTGGATAGTAAACTTCCAGAAGTCCAGTTTAAGAGAATAGACTGAGTTTGGACTAAGTGAGGCTGGTTTGTATCCTTTGCTGTTAACAAAAAAACATCCAAATAGGGGATAATATTGATGCCTTTTTCACGAAAATAACTAATTGGCTCCATTAGGACCATAGTGAATTCCTTCAGGGCAGAGGAAATGCCAAACGGCAAGCAGACAAACTGAAAATGGAAGATACTCCCTCTTCTTGTTACGTGTGTTGCTGAGACATGTACTACTGTTTCCAGCAGCACAGCACTCTCGGGGTTAATGATTGAGCTGGCTGGGTGTGATACTTCCGGCTAGCCAATCCCCTGGGCCGGTGCTCACATATAAACCCAGCTCCTGGTCAGTCTCAAGCTGGTCTTGTACTGTTTGGATGTATCTGTGACAGGTGTCCTGTTACCTGCAATGTGTACTGTTGCAGCTTGCTGTATGACCTATCTGTTTTTTGTTGCAGCTTGCTGTGTGATCTGTGCCTTGCGGTTCATGTCCGTTTGTACGTTTATTTTGTCAGTTTGGTCTGAGTTTGTTTGCTATGTCTGCGCTAGGTTGGCCTCTAGGGCCCTCTAGTAGATGTGTCTTGCTAGTGTAGGGACTGCAAGATACGAGGGGCCTTGCCAGGGCTTGCAGCTTAAGTTCATTTGCCAATGTACTAACACCTTGCATTTATATTCAGCTTATCCTCTATTAGTGTTTGCATTGTGGCTGCTGTATGCTGTGTATTCTGGCTCTGTGTCCTGTTCAGTCCCTGTCATGTGGCATTAGAATGTCCTGTTTTGGTGCGTGGCTCCTAGGATCAGCTAGGACCCAGATCTGAAGACCACTGGGCTGCCCTTATTGGGGCAATGTCCCCACTTAGGTAGGGCCAGTTCATCCTCCCTGTAGCACAGGGCCAGTTGCCTGATACCCGTGTGCGTACACAGTCTCCTTTGGTCGCTATCATGTGGGCTCTGTGCTTGTCTGCCCACACGATCGTAACACTCCCTACCGCAAACCTCAAAAGCTTTTGGGATGCAGTATGGATAGGTATGTGATAAGCGTCTCTTAAATCAATTGTGCACATAACGTGAGATGATCCTATTAACGGAACCATGGATCTAAGTTTCCATCTTAAAAGTAGAATTTTAAATAAAACTATTTAGTAACTTGAAATTAATGACCCTAATCGGTCAGCTGATACTGTATCGGCTGACCAGTCTGCTAGGTTTCGGAACTAAAAATGAGGTTGAATAGTAACCCTGACCTCGTTCATCTACGGGGACAGGTTTTAATAGCGTTTAATTTCAGTAAGTTAACGAATACGATCCCTTCCTCCAGTCTCTCAGAGGAAAGGGGTTTGTGTCGGGGTGACGAATTTTCTAGGGAGAAGAGACACTAGGTCTATTTTATATCCCGACGTGATAACTCCCAGTACCCAGGGATTACCAGAAATCTGGCTCCATCTCACTGGATACAGTGTCTACCCCCTACCGCAATCCTTTTTATCTGGGCTCTGGTTTAACGGAAAAGCCATAGCTTTTACCTTTCCCTGCTTTTGGGTAGTGCCATCTGCCCGATTTCCTTTTATTTCTTGCTCTGGGTTGGTCAGGCTTCTTTCTGGAAGGATGGCATTCTCCTTTGGAAAAAAAATTGTTGGAAAACCTTTTCCTGCCTGCGGCTCTTTCTAGAATTTTATCCAGAATTGGTCCGAATAAAAATTCTCCCTGAAATGTTGTTCTTGGATACTGTATCGGCTGACCAGTCCCTAAGCCATAAAGTTCTTCTGGAGGAATTTTCCAGCCCTGCGTTTCTTGCTGCAAATTTTACTGATTTGGCTGAGGCGTCCGCCAAAAAGGGTGTTGTGTTTTTGTTTAATGGGATGCAATCTAGGATTTCGTCTCTGGAAGTTGTCTGCTGGAGATGTAATTCTAACTGATCCAGCCATATGTACATTGACCTTGCCACAGACATCGCTGCAAAATTTGCTTCGATTACAGTTGACACCAATTCCCAGACTCCTTTAACCCTTTAAGGACATGGCCTATTTTGGTGTGGAAGACCAAACAATTTTTGGTAGATTTTAATCTCCATTTTTCAAAAGCCATAACATTTTTTTTTCCTTCCAATCAATGCAGACATATAAGGGCTTGTTTTTTTTCCTTTTTTTTTTTGCATGGCGAACTGTAGTTTTTATCAGCCATTTTTGGGTATATAGACCATATTGTAAAACTTTTTTTTTAATAGATTTTTTTTGTATGATCGTAGGGAGAGAATACAAATCAATCCTGCCATAGATTTTTTTTTTTTTAAGCATTAATTATGCAGCAAAAATGACGCCACCTCTTTTTTTTTGTGCAGGCCTGTCCTGTTGCAACAATGGCAAAGTTCTCACGTTTTGTTAGGTTTTTCCACACTTCTGTTAATCCTTTTTTTTTTGGATTTTTTTTTTTTTTTTAAATCACTGCATTCAGAGTCCTATAACTTTTTTTTATTTTATCATGGACGCTCTGAGGGCTTATTTTTTGAGACTAGCTCTAGTTTTTATTGGTACCATTTTGGGGTATATATTTTTATCACTTATTGCGTTTTTGGGAGGCAAAATGCATAAAATTAACATTTTTGCCTCAGTTTTTTGTGCTTTTTGCCGTGTAGGATAAAGTGTTCGATTTTATTGTATGGGTCTTTACGGACACGACGATACCAAATGTGTTTCTTTTTTTAATTTCTTTTTATTATACCGTATATACCGGCGTATAAGACGACTTTTGAACCCCGAAAAATCTGCTCTGCAGTCGGGGGTCGTCTTATGCGCCGGTAATACAAAAAAAAAAAAGTGTAAAAAAAAAAAATTTATTACTCACCTCCCACGGCGTTCTGTCGCGCTCCGGCAGGATGTCGCTCGCTCCGGCAGGCTGTCGCTCGTTCCTCGTCCCTGGCGCAGCATAGCTTTCTGAATGCGGGGCTTGAAATCCCCGCTTCCAGAAAGCTAATACACACGCCGGCAGCCATGACATCATTGAATGGCTGTGATTGGCTAAAGCACACGTGGCTTCAGCCAATCACACTATTCAATGACATCATTGAATGCCTGTGATTGGCTGAAGGCGCACGTGTTAGCAATCACACCCATTCAATGATGTCATTGAATAGTGTGATTGGCTGAAGCCACGTGTGCTTTAGCCAATCACAGCCATTCAATGATGTCATGGCTGCCGGCGTGTGTATTAGCTTTCTGGAAGCAGGGATTTCAAGCCCCGCATTCAGAAAGCTATGCTGCGCCGGGGACGAGGAGCGAGCGACAGCCTGCCGGAGCGAGCGACAGCCTGCCGGAGCGAGCGACAGCCTGCCGGAGCGAGCGACAGCCTGCCGGAGCGAGCGACGGCCTGCCGGAGCGAGCGACGGCCTGCCGGAGCGAGCGACGGCCTGCCGGAGCGAGCGACAGAACGCCGTGGGAGGTGAGTAATGAATTTTTTTTTTTTTCTCCACTGTATACCGGCGTATAAGGTGACAGTTGGGGGGTCGTCTTATACGCCCCGTCGCCTTATACGCCGGTATATACGGTAAGTGTTGTATAAAAATTAAATGTAAAAAAATGTAGATTTTGATGTTACACAATCTGTGTCCCTTTGAAAGACTTAAACCATGCCACCAATGATCGCTACAATAAGGCATTGGGAGGAAAGGGGTTGAAGCCTATCTTCTGATCCATTGAATCCCTTAGTTGAGACCAATCTTTAAATGGTAAAGATTAGAGATGCGTGAACGTACTCGTTTAGGGAGATTTCGCAATCTAGCATCGCTTTTTTTCGAGTAACTAACTACTCGGGCGAAAAGGTTCGGGGGGGGTGAGTGGGGGGGGGGGGTTGCAGAGGGGAGTGGGGGGGGGACAGCTTTCCCCGAATCTTTTCGCCCGAGTAATCAGTTACTCGAAAAAAACGACGCTCGATTGCGATATCTCCCTAAACAGGTACGTTCGCTCATCTCTAGTAAAGATGTTTTCTTGGCTACCTGTATGTCTGCCTTCGGAATTGCCTACCATAGGGTTGTATCTTCAGGTGCAAATAAGACTTTCCTTAAATTCCCTGGGAATGGCTTGACCTTAATCTTTTGCCCTTCATCTGTCACCATTTTAGTTAATCGGGAAATTTTTCTTATGTCTGGTCCTAAGCCACCAAACATGTCATCCTGCACTGATCTTGCTTGAGGAACATCTGACTTCCATGGTGTGTTGGACTGCGGTGATAAGTTTGTCTAGGTTCTGATTGGAGGAGTAGTATTTCCTTTCATCGTCCTCTCCTCGGATTGCTGCTGAAGCCTCTGAAAATTCATCCTCTGATTCGTCAAGTCCGACGCTTCAGGGGAAGATATTTTATTTGCTGGTACGCGCTCTTTTCAATTGTCTGGAAGATCCTTGTTGCGGGTCAGGTATCTGTTTTGACCATGGGGCCTGTACTTCCTCACGGACCACAGTGCCGATCCCTTGAAGTATATTTTGTTCTTCCTTCACTATTTTAGAGGTACAGTCAGGGCTAATTGTTTGACATTTCTCTTCCAATCTTTTTGCGCACCTTTTTAATGCGTTTTTTATCTCCCTTTTTAGTGCTTCCTCCTGTAATAGAAGCCATTTTTACCAACTCATTACAAAGAAATATTTTACCCTTGGGTGCAAGTGGACTACTTACATTTGGCATAATCCCCTTATTGGCCTCTGCACTTTCCTTATTGCCAGGAGGTGCTATGGAGTCCCAAACACTGAGACAGCATTTTGAAATTTGAGTTTGCCGCCTTTTAGAGGGGAATTGCCGAGCTGCGTGTGACGTTGTTGCATAGTGACAGTGTACAACGCGGCACCGCGCTTATCAGTGCGAGCTGGCCGCTGCTGGACATTGGGGCCTAGGCGCAAGGCACAGCAGTACCAGCCGCCGGCCCAAGGTCTCCTGACCTTCCTAGATGGTGCCGGACGACATGCTTCTTCCGCTTTGAAGCTCCTACCCCCCGGCTGAGAATAAACCTACGGTGAGTGGATCCTGCAGCTTTTCCTAGCGCCCTTCCTCCAGCACAGAACTCCTGTGTCCGTTGGGACAGTAAAAAACACTCGAGGTGGCCTTAACTCTCCTTCCTGCCCCAACGAGCACAGGTGGGGCAACCTCCATGTATGCTGTCAGAATGGACACTATGGAAAAAAAGATTTCCAAGTCTTGGTATCCTTGTAATCGTACCAGCCCGAAGAAAAAATATATTGTCATTTATGCTGCATGATTAACGCTGCAAAAAAAACAAACAAATCTATGGCAGAATTGATGTGTTTTCTCTCCCGGTTATATTGTAAAAAATTATTATGATAGTCTATGTAACCAAAAATCCTAAGAAAATTGCACCAGCAGCACTCAGATCCAAGCCCAAATCTGGGGAGGCAAATCCTGCATAGCCATCTGAGATTGAACTCTACTTCTCATGTCACATAAGATAACAGGATATGAACGGCAGCAGAGGGGCTTAAAGGGGTTGTCTCGCGAAATCAAGTGGGGTTATACACTTCTGTATGGCCATATTAATGCACTTTGTAATATACATCGTGCATTAAATATGAGCCATACAGAAGTTATTCACTTACCTGCTCCGTTGCTAGCGTCCCCGTCGCCATGGTTCCGTCTAATGTCGGTGTCTTCTAGCTTTTTTAGACGCGCTTGCGCTGTGCGGTCTTCTCTCTTCGGCTCCGCTCGGCAGCATCAGCGTTTTGGCACCGCCCCCTTGTACGCGTCATCGCGTAGCTCCGCCCCATGACGTGTGCCGGTTCCAGCCTCCTTTATGAAGCATGCTGAGTGGTCGAAATGTCGCTGCTTGTGCCTTTTTTTTTTTTTTTAAAGGTTGGAATAAATGCCTATGTTTTACACTTAAGCCACTCTGCTGCCATTCATATCCTATTATCTTATGTACCCAAAAATGACACCAACAAAAACTACAGTTTGCCACGCCCAAAAAAACCTTTTACGGCCGCGTTGACAGAAAAGTAAGAAAGTTAGGGCTTTTGAAAAATGGAGATGAAAATCCGCCAAAAATGGTTGCATCCTTAAGCCCAAAGTAGGCCGTGTCCTTAAGGGGTTAAAAAAAACCTTGTGTTTTTCTCCTTATTATGACAGCATACACATGGAGTCCAAGCGGGTGAACCTACCATATGTAGGAAGGAGACTTATAGCAAGTTGCAGCCAGTTAACCCAGGGGAGGTCTCCTCCCTTTTGGGGTGGCGGGGACTGTGCGGATGACACTTTATATGCAGGGCTCTCACCCGCCGGGACAAGATGCAGCTGGCTGGATGGTATGGCAGCCTGGAGTGGTTTCCATCTTCACAGCCCAGCCTCACCGGTATCTGTGCAGGCCGGAACTCAAGTAAGGGTCGGCAGGCCGCAGCTGGGCGTCATCTCAGCGGCAGACACCTCATGGCTCTCACCAGCGTCAGGAGGTGTCTTTCTGATCTGACGCTAACGTCTGACCTTCAGCCATAACCTGAGGGGTTGTGGCTTTGCACAAAGATTTCAAAATGAGATAGAGCTGCAAGGAAAGCTCTGCAGATGTAAGTAGGGATTAGCTCCAATTCCTGCAGATGCTCTTTGAACTCTGCTAGATCTGCCCCTGGGATGTCTGCTAAAAGGAATCAGACCTGCAAACCATGTGTGGTTCAATGGGCTGATCAATGCACACTACTACCATGTCTCACTATATCATCTGCACTCCATGTCTTGCGGGACAAGGATACACAGTCTAACCCTATGTCTAGCTTCCATCAGCAATCCCTTCTACATCTACTAGGACAAGGCTTGTGACTCTGGATTGAGTCCAGGTTACATAACCTCTCAGGGGGCAAATGGAGGAAGAAATACAGCAACCTTGTTCCATACAAGGGGGCAGGATGTTTGGAAGTCTTATACCCTGACTTAAAAACCTGTGGTTCTGGTAAATCGGATTTCTGAAACGCCTAATTCAAATACACACAGCATAATCCTGTGTTTATGAAAGGACTTTAAAGATGGACTCCTATTTTCAGAGGGATATAGCAGTCTTGGATTTATCCACTCGGGGGATATTTATAATCTCTAAAATATGCAGGAAGTCTGCCTTTAGTTGTCTAGTGTGTCTCCCACTTTCAGGAGCCCATGGATAGTAAGTGGATAGTGTGATGCAGGAAGCTGGGGCTACATCCGCCCTAACAATAAATCAAGCAGTCCACAAGTGGATGGCTCGGGAGACCCCTGGTTAGATTCCTGACAGTGTTGTAAACCCAGGACTCCAACTGCTGCTTATGTTGCATTGAGTGGGAACACTTCCCTAATTAACGCCTTTAGTGGTACGCCCAAAAAATCTCCTTTTACTTCTATTTTCCAAAATTAGTGGCTTTGCCTACTTCTACTCGTGTGTGTATATAGTAGCCCTGTTTGTAGCAATTACATCAGCTAGACGAGTGGGAGAGATACATGCCCTCTCCCATAAGGCTCCCTATATGTTGATCTAACCGGACAAAATGGTATTTAAGCTAGATCCCTTTTTTTAATCCAAAGTCCTGACTGACTTTCATAAGGGGCAATCAATAGCCCTTCCTTCTACCAGGACCCCGGAACGAGAAGGTAGGGAAGTTTCACAACCTAGACCTCAGAAGGGCAGTACTAGCTTACCTAGAGGCAACACATTCCTTCAGAAATGCTGATATCTAACCTCTTTTCTCAATTTCAGGGGCCAGCCAAGGAAAAGGCCACTTCTAAGAATATGATCGCCCGATGGGATTGATGGCCTACTACACCAGGACAATATCTTGCTCCTGGGCAGAAAGAGCTCACACCTCCACTGATCTAATTAGCAGAGCCGCCAGGTGGTCCAACAACCACACCTTTGTCAAACTTTCTAGATTAGATCTGGAGGCCAGTCAAGATACAGCCTTCAAAAGAAGAGTTACAGGCTGTAGTCCCACCCTAAGACCTTCCTTTTGATTTGGCATTCCTCCATACTTGAACGTTCTTCAACGCTTTCTACGTAAAATTTTTCAGCTTTGTTTTTAAAGGTGTTTGAGCACAATAAGGAACACTTTCTGGTGAAGAACATACTTATTTGGGACACACTGGTGAATCAGTGTGTGTGTGTGTGGTTCTTTGATATGCTTCGCTTCCTGTCCAAACAGGAGTCCAGAGGACAACCTCCACATGTATGCTGTCATGACTTCGAGAAAGGGAATTAACGGTAGGATAAATTCCCACTTTATTTTTGACGCTGCATTTAAAAGACCTCGTTTGTTTTATATTTGCGTGTATAATATATTATGATTTGTACCTTTTTTATAATAGCACTATCTGTTGAACTGTGCAAGGTTTTGATCACAGTCTATTCTATTTTTTTTTTTTTTTGTAAGGCGAAATAGGAAAACTTTTGCTATTTTTTTTTCTATCGTGATTTTGTAGTTTATTTCTTCTTGACTCTCCCCAAAAAACTTAGCTTATGCTTGTTTTAATTTACTTAATAAAAATGGGATACTGCATCCTACCGTCCCATTACCTTTTTTGGAGAGTCGTGTTATCCACCAGATTTTTTTCCCCCCTTTTTGTTCGTCACATATTTGGCGCACCCACTGTTGGTGGGTTCTTCTGGTTGGTAACAGCTCCACTATCCATCTAAGGTTTTTTGGCTTTTAGCTATTCATCTTAAACCCAAGCTTCTAGGACCGCTGTGTTTGCTGCACCCCTGTTTCTTCTCTGACAGAGGAAGCCCAATCCCTCTGTTAGCCTTTTACATGCGGATTGCATTGACTGCGGCGTGGAAAAGGTTAATCTTCGGGGATTTGAGGTGTCTTTGGTACCCAGTGTTTGAGGAAGTGCCTGGCTGTCATCTGGGAGACCCGTGCTAGGCTTCTGATGCATCCGCCATCCAAAAACAAAGCCGTAGAATATAGCCCTTTAAAGGCTGCCATCAAAAGACCTATGGAAGGTCGTTAAGGAGTTAAAGGCTAGTATTTTAGGGCTTGAAATGCATAAAGTCTCCAGTTTTTTTTACTTCACACTTTTTTTTAGTGCAGCATTTATACACACTTTATAACTAAAACTGTATGTTCTGTTGCACTTTGCAGTATGTTTTTAATGCCCTGCATCTCCCGTTGACATAAATGGGGTACGTTAACGCTGTAAACCGCTATGTACAGCATTAACACTGCTTACTATACCATCAGGAGGGGAGGAAACATGACGTCACCAGCTTACTTTGCCTGCATCGCTACTGCACAAGATAACTGTAAAAACTCAAGCAAACGTTCTCTACATGTGAGTGGCCTTTATTTTCTGGGTTTTTGTTTTTTTTTATCATTTTAGCATCTAGTTTTAAAGCCAACTTATCAGATTGTAGAGATGTATGCATCAAAACCAAATGCATTCAAATCTGGTGCTGGAAGGTGCCCCCCCTGGGCCAGGATGTGCCGGTCAAGCCAAGAGGGAAGAACAAGGCTGGAACTGGGATAGTTGGGTTATTAATGATGCGAGCAAGACAAATCCACTTGGACACCGGTCTGCTAATGCAGCTCTAAGTGAGAGGTCTTGTTCGGGTTTCTCAAAGATTCACAACATCTGCATTTGGAACGTCCATGGCATGAACATGGGCAAATTGGTAGTCCTAAATATGCAGCGGCTTAACATTGACCTGTTTGTATATCGGTGAGCTTCACTTGACAGGCAACTGTTTTTTCAATGGCAATGATTACACTGTTTTCTAATCCGGCAATGACACAATCAGATGCAATGGAGTGGCATTTATCACAAACAATGCAGTCGCCAAAACAGTCCATTGTTTCAATGCCATAAACAATAGGATTATATGCATACACATGAATGGGAATTCTCGCTCGATCACAATTCTGCAACTTTATGCACCGTCAACTGATGCAACAGATGAGAACATTGAAAAATTCTATGCCAATCTCCAGCGAGAAGTCAATCACCCCTGCCAAGGATATCCCCTGCAAAGGGGATTGCAATGCAAAAATCTGCTCTGGAGAAGAACTACTAGTCTTTGGCAAATTCGTGTTGTGCAAGCGCAGTAATGCAAGCCACTGTATGGTCCAATGTTGCACAGAAAACTGACCATCGATCATCAACACATGGTTCGAGGAGCTGAAACACCGTTTGTACACACAGACAGCCACAAATGACGTGCACTGAAAGCAAAACTACATCCCATGTCAACTGCATTAAGAACGTATCTGGGTGCAGGCTATGGCGCTAGTCACCAGATAATGCATCAAGAGGCCGCCAGCAATATGCTGTTTCAATGTAGACAAAATCCCTTCATGATATGCAATCTAAGTAACTGATTTGAAGTGCTATGTGCCATCGGGTAAGACCCTAATGAATTATGGGAGCAAATCAAGTTTGTCGCGCAGAATACATCCAAAAAAATAACATCTGAACGAAGTCACAACTGGAAAGATCCGGGTATTAATCACATACCAGCCATACTGCTCAGACCAGTGTCAGTCAAAATCTTAACCAACTTACTGGATAAGATGTGTCTTGATCACACTTCCCAAAAAAGTGGTGCTCAAGAATGTTCCAATTACCGCACCAGCAGAAGACCTGGTAGTATTACAAGGATGTGTACGTGTTTTCATTAACTACAACAAAGCATTTGATTTGTGTCGAACATGACAAGCTTTGGAAGTGTCTGAAGCAAATGGGTGTCCCAGAACATATTGAACAGCTTATAAGGTCTCTTTACAACAACCAAAAGCAACATTCAGGACAGCTTATGGAAACACGAATTTGTTAGGAATTTAGAAAGTTGTACGGCAAGTCTGCATTCTATCACCAATCTTTACGCAGAAACGATCATGAGGTGATGCAGCTTGGACAAATTAGAAATCTGAGTCAATCAGTGGCAGAAATGCCAACAACCTACACAGATGACACCACCCTGCAGAAAGTGAAACTGTCCTGAAATGTCTTACCCGACTAGTACGAAACAAAAGCTAATGTACGGGACTGTAACTCAACAACAAGAAAAGGAAAGCCATGACCACGGTAGGCAACAGTACAGAACATAAAAATTAATATTGAAGGCGACTGTCCACAATTTCATCCTCCGTTTGTCCAAAATGGATTGTGATGGATTACACTGCTCCACTGATCCCTGGGTGCACACTGACATCACGCATATTAACTTTTTCCACAACATTTCTGCCCTATTCAGCAATTCCACCAACCTAATTGTTGTGGAATAAGTTAATATGCACCTGGCACGCTTCCTCCGAGTCCTTTCTTGTGGAACTGAGGAGCAGGGGACTCGGGAGGAGGATCCTGGACGCACACTGACGTCAGCGTGTGCGCCGGAATCAGCGCTAACAGTGATTACCAATGGGGAGCTGCGGCACCCCAGCTGGTTATCTCTTTAGTGGTGAGCGGCCATCGGCATGCCGCGGGACGCATAGCATGAGGCAGCAGGCCGGATTTGGTCCGCGGGCCTTGTGTTTGACACATGCCATAAGATAATGTAATGTCTGGAGAGCTCAAGACGTACATTTTAGAAAATGTCCTAATGTGTAGAGTGTTAAGACAGCAGAATGCAGTCCTAAGCTCTCGCTAACTGAAGGTTTGCGGGTGTAGTGGCCGCGGCTTGTAACTGCAAGCACAGCTTGCGTTTATTTTGAGGAGACCCCAGCCTGCAGTTACAAGCGCCGGCTACTACAGAGGTCAGCGTGGAGGCTTCCACTGCTTCAGCTCCGACCTCTGTGTATATTTGCAGCGCTAACAGTTTTATTTTTTAAAAAAAACAAAACTCGTGCTTTCCCACGGAATCCACGGCCTGTCTGCAAATCGGATGGCTTCCATTGACTTCAATGCAAGCAATCTGTGTGGGATCCACACTGAAATGGAACATGCTGTAATTTATTTTCTGGACCAAAAGGTCCAGAAATCCAATCGGTTAGCTTAATTTCTTTTGTGGATGCCCATGTTTCCTTTTGGACAGCTTGTATTTTGTGTTTTTTCCGTAAATCAAATCTGCCCGTGGACATGAGCCCTAAGTCTCCGTGCTGACCTCTGTGTAGTGGCCTGCACTTGTAACTAGGCACGGCTCTCATTGAAATCAGTGGGAGCCTTGCCTGCAGTTACAAGAGCCGGCCACTACAGAGGTCGGCGCGGAGGCTTCCAATCCGACCTCTGCTATTGCAGCGCTAACATCTTGTGCCCGCTCAGCTAATCGGTCAGGGCTCGAGCGACTGATCAATTATTGATTTGCCTATCCAACCTTTATTATGTGGTGACAAAATCTTACTATAATTTGCCATTCTAGGGCAGAATTGCTGTCTATACGGACTAATCTCCTGCTTCCCTTCCAGCTGCACCCGGATGTTGGCACCCATAGAGATCACTATGGCAGGTTCATCTCCTGTTCAGTTCTCTGAATCTACAGAAGCATTACCCTAAAGATAGTTTATTATCTTCTGGCACTAAGATGATGTGTCTGGAAAATATGGATTATCACCTGAGCAAACCTTCAAGACAATCCTCACATGACCTCACCAGCGTCTGGATAGCAATCAAAGATCCACAGATGGAAGTCATTGTAGTATGGAAACGAGAGACTATGGAGACACCAGAGACTAGAGCGCGAAGTAGCAGAGGTAAAGCTTCTATCTGTGTCCACCGTTACCCTGGCTAGAATTCAGTTACGAACTACAATTTCCTGTGAAACAAAAATGAGACTGTCTTGTACCATGCAGTAAAAATGATTTACATCAACCTTCTTTTTTTTTTTTCTACCATGAGGGCCTATGGTGACTGATGGCGTCCATCTGAGGTACATGTTGGCATAAAGGGGCTTATTCTACAGTTTGTGGCATAAATCATTTTATGTAAAACACTACTTCTGAAGCCCTGTGGTAAAAATCATAAGCAGTGTACATTAGTGTGTTCTAGGTTTTATGTTTACTGTTACATTTTATGTTGTAGACATTAGACTACTACTAGATACTCATTCACCGGCACAATCTGTTTATGGATTAAGATGTAACTCTCTAGCCCAAGACTTCTAGTTTACCCTATTCCTCCAGTCACAGAAATCAGACCTTTGCTCTTTAAGGAGTGAAAGGGGTTTTCTAGAAGCTAAACCTATAGTTGCAGCAGTTGAAGGAATAGATATTAGGAAAGGTTGCTTACTGAGACCTTAAGTTGTGTATCCATAGAATCTGTACGTTAGTCGCTCGCTGATTTGTCATTCTTCATCTGTTCTGTGGCTTTGTGATTCATGTTGGTGGGAAAACCCCCCTGGGGATAAAACCACGAATATATGACCAAACCCCTTCCCACACAGCGCGTAACTACAATATTTTGCTTCATGCAGGGGTGGTTTGGTTGTGTGCGGTCAGTTGTGCCATGTGGCTTCACTCTAAGGCCTTGTAGATGTTGTAGATGACCTTTTCTAAATTTCGTCCAAATGTCGAATCCCGAGAAGAAATTTACATTCTTTGTGGCATTTCAGTCGTCTTAATTTCAACAGTAATATAATGAACATGCTGCAGAGCTGGATTCCAGTGTCAATTCCACGATAACTTCTGTGTTAAAACGATGGCAAATTTGGCATCAAATGATGCAGGTTTTGATACAGACTTTCTGCAGAAAATCTGGCCGTGTGAACATGACCTAATGCTATTACATAAGCGCTAGTGTTTTCCTAATAGTTGCCAGTCTGCACCGGTGATCGCAGATGCCACCCAGTAAATGGCACTGTTACACCTTGCACTCCTAGGTACCGCCTGGCAATTGTCAGGAAAACGTGAGCACTAGAAGTGCATGCCATCACTTGTGAAATGGCACCCTAAGGGCTCCCACACACTTGCGTTTGCGTTTTTTAACGCGGTTGTCAATGGGACTTTCTATTGTAAAAAAAAATGCAATGCACGCAACTGCGTTTTTGGTGCGTTGCGTTTTTAACATTAGTCCCATTGTCAATCGCGTTAACAAAAAATGCAATCGCAAGTGTGTGGGAGCCCTAAGGCCTCATGTGCACTTGGAAATTCAGGCCCGCGCGATTTCTCCATGCAGAATCCCGCAGCGGGACCGTCCTTTCCCGAGGACATGAGGCCTGAAAAAAGATTTTTTCCCGGCGTCATCCTGACGGCAGACATGGAGGTTGCACCTTGACCTCGTAGGGACAGGAAGCAAGAGACTTTAAAAGGCTCCTCCCGTCTCCCATTCACCAGTGCTTCCTGTCCCTACAGGGACATGCAAGAGGAGCTCCCTCCAGGGAGCTGCAGGATAACAACCGGGATTGACGGTCCACAGGGCCGCTTCCCCTCTCACCTTCCCAAGAGGAATCTTGCTGACAAGCGGGGCTGACGGTCCACAGGGCTGCTTCCCCGTTTACCTCCCCTCCGGAGAGTCAGCGCGGTCCGGGAGCACGGCGGGCCACAGGTCTGACCGCCCGGGGTTCACCACCGAAGCGGTCGGAGCGGCGGACCAGAGGTCCTTGAGTCCCCTCCTTCCTCTTCCACTTTGGAGTTGTTTTCAGCCGGGGAAAGCGGCGGGCCACAGGCTCAGATGCCTCTCTCCTCCAGGCATGCCGGCGCGGCCGCACGCGGCGTCGGGGGGCGGAGCCAATGACGCGGCGTGACGCGGTGACGTCAAGACGCCGTCAGCTGACCCGGAACAGCGGGAGATTTGAAAATGGAGACCCCCCGGAAAGCTTCCACTGACAGCACACCTTCAGAGAAGGATTCATCTGTCTAATCTGGTTCTGTCTGCGTTTCTGCATCATGACTACAAAGGAACCAGAGATGGAAGCCCTGCAAACTGTAAGTGTTACTTGTTGCAGGGATGTTATGCTCAGGGATTTACCATTGTGTGGGGGGTTTTCCCTTATGTGTATATTCTGCAGGACAGGGAATCCACTCGGTCTAAACAGGACCTAAAGAAAAAACACAGGAAAGGCGCTCTGTGTCTTTAACAAAAAACAAAAAAAAAAAACTGGACGAGGCGTATAAAAAAGCCGCTATGCCCCGATTGTACCTCCAAGATCCTTACGGATGAACAGGCGCATTCAGGGAAGATATTAGATCCCTGGTTAGAGAGGAGGTCCGGGCATCAATTTCCAGTCTCCCCCCAGCTCACAGCTCAGCGGGAAGGAAGGGCCGCTAAAAGGGCGAGCCACATACCGCTAACGAGCTCAGAGTCTGAGCAATCCCTGGGCGACTTGTCAGATGGCGAACTCTTTGACTGTCCCCCTGACGCCAGGGATGAGAATAAAAAGTACTATTTCTCATCTGGGGACCTGGTTGACCCGATCAAAGCAGTCAGGGATACGATGAAGGTCGAGGATGTGGTCGAGCCAAGGTCCGTACAGGACGACATGTCCGGCGGGCTCAGACCAAGGAACCGCACAGTGTTTCCGGTTAATGATACCCTGAAGAAAGTAATCAGGGATGAGTGCGCTGCGTGGACAAACACCTCTATTTGTCCCGCGTATATAAAGAGGGACTCCGCTTTGCGGAGAAAGACGTGAGCATCTACGCGCGGTCCGGGAGCACGGCAGGCCACAGGTCTGACCGCCCAGGATTCACCGTCGGAGCGGCGGACCAGAGGTCCTTGGGCCCCTCCTTCCTCTGCCACAGCTCGGCGCAGTTGTTTTCAGCTGGGGAGAGCGGCGGGCCATAGGCTCAGATGCCTCTCTCCTCCAGGCATGCCGGCGAGGCCGCGCGCGGCATCGGGCACAGGTGGCCATAATGGCCAAAAAGACAGCCCTGCCATTCGAGGACTCCTCATCTTAATGACCCGATGGACAGGGTTGACGCCTTGATGAAACGAGCCTGGCAAACAACGGCCTATACGCTGAAGTCCAATATCGCAGCGACTTCTGTGGCGAGGCCGATGTTCCTCTGATTGGGGGAACTCGACGACCAGAGTAAACAGAAGGCCCCTAGAGATGCGTTACTGGAATGCATGCCTCTACTTAGATCAGCAACAGGCGGTCTGGCTGAAAACATGGAAAGCAGATATGGCTTCCAAAGGAAGGCCGTGTAACATCTCGGTTTCATGGCCAGCACATCTTTGGCGCGGACTTGGAGGAGATCCTAAAAAGAGCTACCGACAGGACCCACAGTTTCCCGGACCGAGCAAGAACGGGATTTCCCCACAAACCTCAGCCATCCTTCAGGCCATACCGAGGCAAAGGAAAGACGGGGTGCTGGTCCTACCCCAAAGGAGGCAGGAGTAAGACAAAAACAACCCCTTCCCCTGTAGGCAAGTACCAGGTGGGGGGCAGACTATTGAGCTTTCCCGGCCCCCACGCAATCCCCCGCCCTGCAGGGTATCTTTAGAAATGAAATTTCTAAGGTGCTACAGATGGGGGCGGTAGTCCAGGTCCCCGCAGTAGAACAGGGCTTGGGGTTCTACCCACCCCTATTTCTGATCAAAAAAACCGAACAACAGTTTCAGATGATCCTTAATCTGAAGGGCCTGAACAGGTTGATTACCTACAAAAGGTTTAAGATGGAAACCATCAGGTCTGCAGTAACTCTGATCAAAAGAGGGGACTTTATGAGTACCATCGATCTAAAGGACGCGTACTACCACGTCCCAGTCCTGTCGGAACATCACAAGTACCTGCGGTTTACCATCAGGATGCGCAGCCGTGTACACCATTTTCAATTCCAGTGCCTACCTCTCGGAATTTCAACGGCACCCAGGATATTCTCTAAAATAGTGGCAGAGATGGTGGCGCATCTCCAGGTGGCAGGCATAAACATTGTCCCATACCTGGACGTTTTCCTGGTAATGGCATCCGCGCCGAAGATCCTCAAAGAGGATACCAGCTGAATCATCTCCCTATGTCAGAGACTGGGGTGGATAGTTAACTTCCCTAAATCTAGTCTTCTCCCCGAGACGCGAAAGACCTCCTGGGGGTACAGATAGACTCAGCGTCTCAGATCTTGTCTTTGCCTCCACCCAGGCAGGAAAACCTCAGGCTGGCAGCACAGCAATGCGGCCAGAAGAAACAAATAACGATTAGGGACGCAACGAGGCTCCTGGGCCTCATGACCTCCTGTGTCGGCATTATTCCTTGGGCCCAAGCTCACCCAAGGATGCTACAGAGAGCCACCCTGGGCAACTGGGACGGGGCAACAACCTCTCTGGACCGCAGAATGCCCGCGTCATCAGCGGTCACAAGGTCCCTCCGCTGGTGGCGGTCAACTGGCAACCTAGAGGCGGAGTCCCCATGGGTGACAGAGCCCTTCATCTCCGTAGTCACCAACGCAAGCCAGCCTGGCTGGGGAGCGCAAGTGGGGCAGCGTTTGCTCCAGGGCAAATGGGGTCCGACATTGCGTGCCTAGACCTCACATTTCAGAGAGCTTAGGGCCATCTGGGAGCATGTTAAGATCTTCTCGGATAACGGGACCTCCGTTTCACTTATTCACCACCAGGGAGGCACCAGAAACTTCCACCTGCTGAAATTAACAGCCTGGATTTTCCGATGGGCCGAGTCCACGGTACAGTCCCTGACAGCGGCCCGTCTCAAAGGATCCCAGAACCTGACAGCTGACTTTCTAAGTCGAAGAGGCCTAGACCCCGGGGAATGGTCTCTGAATCAAGAGGAATTTCGTCTCATTACAGAAACCTGGGGCAGTTCACAGGTGGACCTATTTGCAAGCAGCAAAAATTCAGAATGTCCCGCCTATTTTTCCCTAGATCCGAGGGACAAGTCCGAGGGGTTAGACGCCTTTTCCCATAGTTGGGTTTTCAGTCTGGCGTACGCCTTCCCCCTTCCCCATACCCCTGATCCCGAGAGTTCTTCAGAAGGTCCAGCAGAGCAACATCACGCTGATCCTAATCACCCAACACTGGGAAAAAAGGGCATGGTTTCCGGTGCCCCTAAAGCTCGCCATCTCGGAGCCAATCCGCCTTCCATCCAGGTAGGACCTTCTAGCGCAGGGCCCAGTTCTGTGCCCCAACCTAGAGAGACTGAACCTCGCAGTGTGGATATTGAGGAACAGACGCTAAGACAAGGTCTGTCCTCCAGAGTTATCGCGACTCTACGCCAGTCCCGAAAACCTGTAACCTCAGCTACTTATAATAAGATCGGGGAAAAAATTCTCCTCCTGGAGGGGGCTTGAGGTCTCCAATCCTGACACTTTGGTGGCGGAGATTTTGGACCTCCTCCAGATAAGAACCTGAGACTGGGAACCCTGGAAGTACAGGTAGCAGCGCTCAGCCATTCTAGACCAACCTTGGGCAGATCATAGACTGATCCGCAGGTTCATGAAAGCGGCAGAAAGAATGCGGTCAGTTAGCCGTAGTACAGTCCCCCCCCCCCCCCCCCCCATGGGACCTGAACCTAGTTCTCCAAAGCCTCTGCAAAGACCCCCTCAACCTATCGATCAGATTCCAATTAGGTTCCTCACGTTTAAAACTGTTCCTGGTAGCTATCACAGCAGCAAGGCAAGGAAGCGAGCTCCAGGCCCTATCTTGTAAGATGTCTTACCTACTAAGCCAGGACGATAGGGTCATACAAAAAACAGACCCCCGTTTTTCTTCCAGAGGTAGCCTCAAAATTTCACAGACAGCAAGAAATTATTCTCCCATCCTTCTGTCAAAATCCCCAAAACGATAGGGAAAGACTACCATAGCCTGGATGCAAGGAAGGTCATTCTATGCTACCTAGAGCAGACATCCTTTAGGAAGGCTGACTGTCTTTTGTTCAATTTCAGGGGCCAGGCAGAGGAAGAGCGGCTTCTAGGAGACCCATTAGCCACCGGATAAAATCCACCATCCAGCAGGCCTACTCGTCCTGCAACAGCACTATCCCGGAAGGACTCAAGGCCCATTCTACCAGGGCAGTATCCTGCTCCTGGGCAGAGAGGGCTATGGCGACGCCAGACCAAATCTGTAAGGCAGCCACATGGTCCAACCTGCACCCATTCGCAAAACATTACAGGCCGAATGCGGACCTCTCCTCTGATCTTTCTCTTTCGGGAGAAAGGTCCTGCAAGCAGTGGTCCCTCCCTAAAGAGTTAATCTGGTATACTCCATGTCTGCCGTCAGGATGACGCCGGGGAAAAGGGAGTGAATTTCTTACCGAAAATTCCTTTTTCCCGGGTCATCCTGACGGCACTTATTTCCCTCCCAAAAATTCACACGTTTATATAAACGTTTATGCGGGCACGAATCTGTAGCCCAGAGGCTCCTATGTTGGACATTTCCTTTTATGCGGTAAATTTGTGCATATTATCTTGTGTTAAGTCCGGGTAAGCTACCCTTTTATTGTTTATGTTCAAATAGAACTAACCATGTTATTTTTTTCGGAGCAAATAAATATCTTCCTTGGTTAACCACGACATGTCCATGTAAGTAAGTTAGAAGACACTGGTGAAGACACTTGCTTCCTGTCCCTACGAGGTCAAGGTGCAACCTCCATGTCTGCCGTCAGGATGACTCGGGGAAAAAGGAATTTTCGGTAAGAAATTCACTCCCTTTCTTGTGTGTCCGGAAGCTGCGGGTTCCCGTCCGTCGCAGCCGGATCTTCTGTGGCTCTGCCCGGCGGATGCGCTCTGCACGTCAGCAGCGTGCCGCGCGCATGCGCCGGGCACTTTTTTTTTTTTTTTTTTTCCTTTTATGAACTCCTGCTCTCCCGCGCTCTTGCGCCGGAGAGCAGAGATTCAGGTACGGGTGTACCGCGGGACCAGACGGCTTCCATAGACTTCTATGGAAGCCTGCGGGAGACCCGCACAAAATGAAGCATGCTGTGTTTTTCTACCGCACGGGTTAACATGCAAATCCACTAAAATGCCATCCACGGGTGCAAATTTAGATTTAATTGACCGCGGATGACTAATGGATGCCGCAATCAGCAATTCAATATTGCTAGTGGACATGAGGCCTAAGGCCGCCTGCAGATGGCCAGGTTGGATCTCGCTGCGAGAATTCTTGCGGGATGCGGACCCGTGCTCCTGCAGAGACCTGCGGCTCACCCACTCTTCCGTCTCTATGTGCCGGCTGCCAGATGGCGCATGCGCAGAGCGGAGCAGGCCCGTCACTGACCTTTCTGTGCGGGCCTTTGCGAGACCCACAAAGAAATAGAACATGTCACGATTTGTTTTCCGCGTGTCTTTTCCCGCAGACAAATCGCAGCTGTATGCATAGGATTGCGTTTTGGAAAGCAAATCTATGCAGGCGGGCACGGGCAGAAATTCTGCAGGAAATCCCGCCGCACAATTTCCGCCCATGTGCAGAGGACCTAAAGGATAAGGCTGTAGCAGAGGGGACATGGGCTCCCCTTCGGTGAAAGCCCGTTAATGACACAGGAAGAAATTTCAAAGAGTGAAGAGTTAATTGGGAATAGTGGAGACGTTTCTGGAAATAAAGAGGGGATTGGAGAACAAGGCAGGAGATGGGGTTATTTAAGGGGGGGGGGGGCATAAGCGAGTGGAAACTACAATTGCTGTGTCTTGCAAAGTACAGTGGGGAAAAGTATTTAGTCAGATACCAATTGTACAATTTCTTCCACCTAAAATGATGAGGCCTGTAATTGACATCATAGGTAGACCTCAACTATGAGAGACAACATGAGAAAACGCATCCAGAAAATCTTTTTTTTTTTTCTTTTTAACAAAATATTTGATTATGGCGGAAAATAAACTGTTGTTGTTGTTGACCAAATACTTATCTCAGTACTTTGTTATACATCCTTTATACATCCTTTATTGGCAATGACAGAGGTGAAATGTTTTCTGTAAGTCCTCACAAGGTTGGCACACACTGTTGCTGGTATGTTGGCCCATTCCTCCATGTAGATCTCAAGAGCAGTGATGTTTTGGGGCTGTCGCTGGGCAACACGGAGTTTCAACTCCCTTTCAAAGTTTTTCTATGGGGTTGAGATGTGGAGACTGGCTAGGCCACTCCGGGATCTTAAAATGCTTCTCACGAAGCCATTCCTTCGTTACCCAGGCGGTGTGCTTGGAATCATTGTCATGCTGAAAGACCCAGCCACGTTTAATTTTCAGTGCCCTTGCTGATGGAAGGAGGTTTGCACTCAATCTCCCGGTACATGGCCCCATTCATTCTTTCATGTATACGGATCAGTTGACCTGGTCCCTTTGCAGAGAAACGGCCCCAAAGCATGATATTGCAACCCTGATCCTTCACAGTAGGTATGGTGTTCTATGGCAGAAACACAATTCGTCGTGTTTGGAGGAGAAAGAATGCTGAGTTGCATCCCAACAGTTCTACTTTGGTTTCATCTGACCATATGACATTCTCCGAGTACTTTTCTGGATCCTCCAAATGCTCTCTAGCAAACTTCAGTCTGCCCCAGACATGTACTGGCTTAAAGGAGATGTCCCGAGGCAGCAAGTGGGTCTATACACTTCTGTATGGCCATAATAATGCACTTTGTAATATACATTGTGCATTAATTATGAGCCATACAGAAGTTATAAAAAGTTTTATACTTACCTGCTCCGTTGCTGGCGTCCTCGTCTCCATGGAGCCGACTAATTTTTGGCCTCCGATGGCCAAATTAGCCGCGCTTGCGCAGTCCGGGTCTTCTGCAGTCTTCTATGGGGCTCCGTGTAGCTCAGTGTAGCTCCGCCCCGTCACGTGCCGATTCCAGCCAATCAGGAGGCTGGAATCGGCAGTGGACCGCACAGAAGAGCTGCGGTCCACGGAGGAAGAGGCCATCTTCAGCGGTGAGTAGAGAAGTCACCGGAGCGCGGGGATTAAGGTAAGCGCTCCGGTGAGCTTTCTTTACCTCCCTGCATCGGGGTTGTCTCGCGCCGAACGGGGGGGGGGTTGAAAAAAAAAAAAACCCGTTTCGGCGCGGGACAACCCCTTTAAGCGGGGGGACATTTCTGGCACTGCAGGATGTAAGTCCCTGGCGGCGTAGTGTGTTACTGATGGTAGCCTTTGTTACATTGGTCACAGCTCTCTGCAGGCCTTTCAGTAGGTTCCCCCCGTGCGGTTCTGGGATTTTTGCTCACCGTTCTTGTGATCATTTTGACCCCACGGGGTGAGATCTTGTGTGGAGCCTCAGATCGAGGGAGATTATCAGTGGTCTTGTATCTCTTCCATTTTCTTATTATTGCTCCCACAGTTGATTTCTTCACACCAAGCTGCTTGCCTATTGCAGATTCAGTCTTTCCATCTGGTGCAGGGCTACAATTGTGTTTCTGGTGTCCTTCTACAGCTCTTTAAACTTATCTTGTATAAAAGACACCTGTCCACAACCTCACTCCAAACTCCACTATGGTGAAGACCAAACAGGTGCCATAACTACAGATGAGTGGAGGACCGAGGAGCCTCTTAACCCTTTAGTGACCAAGCCTGTTTGCACCTTAATGACGAGGCCAAATTTTGCAAATCTGACATGCGTCACTTTAACATGGAAATACACCAGAAAGGTTTTGCATATCCAAGTGATTCTGACATGTTTTTTCGCCACATGTTGTACTTCATTTAGGTGGGAAAAAAAGACCGAAAGAATTTGTTTACTTATTAAAAGCGCCAAAATTGGGAAAATTTTGAAAAAATCGTCTTTTTTTTTTTTCACATTCCCAACTGCAACATCTCAAATATGTGCCAACGTAATATAGAAATTTTTGCTAAGATATATATTTCCATCCGTTTATTTTGGGCGCACATTGGAAAAACTTTCGTGTTTTTTTTAACCATTTAGGAGACGTACAAATTTAACATTACTTTTCTGCATTTTGAGGAACACTTTCTTTCCTACAGCAAGCCAAGATTGGAAAGGCTCATAGAAGTCAAAATGATAGGGTTGAGAAAGTACAGGTCCATAAAATGGAAGAATCTGTCTCAAAATGGCCGCTAGATACAAAATGGAGCATTATAAGATGTAAATAAGCTTGTGCGTAGTGAAACAAGAATTAAAGCAGAAATAACTTTACAGCAGGGTATTCGGTGCAATGTCTAATGATTTGTTTTTTTTCTTTCTATTCATCCGAGAACATTTGCCTGGTACAGCCGCTATCAGAAAAGACTCCCCCATGTCCTGAGCTTTGGGAAAAGAGCAAATCGTGCTGATAAGACGCTGCGATCATCCAAACTCGCAAGAGAGAATTATCATTTGAAGGACATTTCACATATTTATTCTCACTGCGCTGATTGTTCAACAAAGCACAATTCTTGATGTTTTTCTAACCCAATAAGATTAACCTCGTGACTAATGACGTATTACTTTCCTGTATTAGAACTATACTCAGTCAATAAAGATTCAGTGTACGCGCCTTAAGCAGAGTGGGCTGAATACTTGCCGCGGCTCATCTCTACATATCTGTGAGAGCTAATTACTATAAATCATATAGTTTTTGGCCTCTCTGATGCATCCAGGTATGAACTAATTTGGAACCCAAGGCTTGAAAGGTTAATGTGACCGGTCATGTGTAACGGTCCTTAACAGGGTCACTTGTGGGGGTATCTATTTTAAAAACTACACCCCTTAACGTATTCACTGAGGGGTGTCATTAGTATTTGAACCCCACATTTTTTTTCAGGAGTCAATGCAATTTAATAGCGAAAAACTAAAATTTCATATTTTTGCAAATATGTAATTTTAAAGACAGGACTTTTTTCTATAGTACACATGAAAATGAGGATTTGCACCCCAGAATGGATACCCCTTTTTGTCCCGTGCTCAGAAACATACCCATTGTGACCCTAGTATTACGTCTGTATGCACAATGGGGCCTAAAATGAAAGGAGCCATCGGTGGCTTTCAGAACAGAAATTTTGCTTGATGGAGATTGTCCCCATTACCCACTTGTAGAGCCCTTGAGTGACCCAAACGATGGAGAACCCCCACAAGTGACCCCATTTTGAAAAGTAGACCCCTTAACGAATTTATCTAGGGTTACGATGACTTTTTTGACTTCTGCTTGGCTTAGATTCATTCAAAAACTGAAGGAAAAAATTGTTTTTCATTTTTTTGGCAATTGTCAATTTAAACAATTTTTTTTGTACAGTGTACATAGGAATGAAGACGTTCACCCCAAAATGGATACCCCCGTTTGTCCTGTGTTCAGAAACCTACCCATTGTGGCCCTAATCTACTTACAGGACACATGGCTAGGCCCATAATGGAGGGAATGCCCGCTGGATTTCAGGGCAGAACTGAATCAATTCCAGGCCCCATTGCCCACTTATACGGGAAAAAAAATTGACTTCCTAAAAATAATCCCCCCCCCATCATCCCCATTTTTTGGCATTCCCTAAATATTAGATAAAGGTAATAATATAAACTGCGTTTTATGTTTGAAGACAGGGGTAATTACGGAGGCTGGTTGTGTTGGGCACATGGGGCAAGAAAACCGGGTATTTCCCCTCCTCTCATGCTTTTTGGGGGGTATTACGTAACCTCAGCGGCGGGGATGGGGTGTAAAAAGTGGCGCTCCGTGTGGCTTTGTAATCTTGCTGCGGTGCAGCGGTCTCACAGAGAAGGCGCCAACAAGCTGCTCCTGGAACTGCATGAAGGCGAGCGTTCCCGGGGCTTCTTGTAAATTACGGATTACAGGTAGCGGTCTGAATAACACCGGCCTCCCGCAGCCGTATGCAGAATCTGCTTGCGGAGGCCCGCAGGCGATTCCAGCTATGACCCTGCGTACGGCCATGTAATGTACTGCGCATAACTGCCTATTCACACAGGCTGTCATGCGCAGTACACCGTTTGTTTATATTTCCTGCGCCGTCGCTTAGAGATGACCCGGGTACAGGCAGCCTGTACACAATGTATTTGCTGCGAGTATATCCACGGTCATAGAGCACAATGGGCTCTAGGTCGCTGATATCCGCAGTAAAATATAGCATGCCTTGTTCTGTTTCTGCGAGTGGATTACGTAATTCGGACCCGCTAATTGGGGGGAATTGTGTAATCCAATGCATGCGATTGATCCGTGGATTACCGCTGATCAAGCGCATGAAGAACCTGTAATTCCTCTCCAGTCATGTGTGACCGGCCTAATGTTATATCGCTACTTTATCACGTGACCGGGGACCGCTCAACGAGGCCTCCGGTCACTGCTCCAAGCACTCAACGACCGTTGGTCGCTGGGAGCAAGGAGATTTAAAATTTCCTGGGCTCCCCGGTTCCTGCGAATGTGTCCGGCATTTTGCCAGCGGGCGCATGCGCAGCAGCCGGAAGGGTCCATGGAGGATAATCGCATCTGGATTCAAATGCGGAATCCTCCGAGAAGATGTTTCATCTCCTCTCACCGATCGCATAGGTGAGGGGAGATGAAACTGCCACTTTTTAAAGAACTTTTACGTGATCGCCATTATGCATTGGATAACGGCGATCACGTGACCAGTAACCGCATACCGCGGCTCCCCGTGATGTCTCCAGGCTCTTAGCAGGGATATTGTAATTTCTTGGGCAATATTTCACTTTTGCGCATGCGTCCGCCATCATGCTGACGGGCACATGCGCTGAAGCTGGGGTAAGGTCCGCGGATCAACATCCCATCAGGGAACAAATCCGGGGACCTTGGGTACGTAATTTCATCCCCCCTTACAGATACGATCCGTAATGGGAGATGAAACTTTAACTTTATAAACTTTTTAAAACTTTTTTAACTTTATGATCACCGTTATCCGATGGCTAGCGGTGATATGACTGGAAACTGCATACAGCGGTCCCCAGTCTTATCTCCCTGCACTCGGCTATCTGACAGCTGGGTGCAGGGAGATTTTGAATTTGCCGGGCTCGCCGGCCTTCTGCGCATGTGCGCCACATCGGCGCATGCGCAGAAGCCAGCGGAGGGTCCCGACACCGGCCGGAGGACATGGAGGAAGCGGGGTGAGTATTTTCACCTTCCCTCATAAATTCGATCCATGAGGGGAGGTGAAGCTTTTCTTTTTTTTACACTTTTCTTTACATTTCCACGATCGCCGTTATCCATTGGATAACGGCGACCGCGGTCCCCGCTGGCATCGCCTGCCTCCCGGCTACCTACAGGATCCATGCTCCATGCTGTTGGCTACCTGCGGACACCGACAGCATGGAGCTGTCACGTCCACAGCCCGAGGGGCTTTATTCTCTGCAGGACACATGTTTTTACGTCCTCAGAGAATAAAGCCCACTTTAAGAGGATGTAAAAAACACTATGGGCTGGTCGTTAAGGGGTTAAAGAAGTTACAGTTCTGTGAGACCCAGAAATCTTGCTTGTTTGTAGGTGATAAAATACTTGTCTTCCCCCATAATTTGCACATTCGTTAAAAATCAGACAATGTGATGTTTCTGGATATGTTTTCTCATGTTGTCTCTCATAGTTGAGGTCTACCTATGATGTCAATTACAAGCCTCTCATCTTTTTAGGTGGGAGAACTTGTACAAATGGTATCGGACTAAATACTGTTTTCCCCACTGTACCTGGAGATGTCGGACTGATCCTGCAGGAGCTGAGGACGTCAGCCAGTGTCCACTGACCGGAGTGGCTGCAGGAGCATGTGTTTAGAGTGCTGGGCAGAAGCGGCACAGCAGCAGCAGGACCTCTGGTGGTAGAGCGGAGGTTGCGGTGGGCCAGGCCGCCGGACAGATTTTTTGATGTCACCCTTAAAGCTCGGCAGCGACTAGAGTCCTCCTGGGCAGGGAGTTTCAGCCACGGAGGAATCCGATATGGCAGACTGTGAGCACTGTGAACAGGGGCCCTCTCTCTGGTCAGGGAGCGGGACCTGCGGCGCTGGACGGCAAGGTGAGGTGCCGGCTCAGGGGCAATCTGGACCTAGTTCGGGAGGAGCTGGAGTGTCTACACAGGGCGGACGCCTGACCACAGCGAGAGACCCAGGAGGGATCCTTTGGGAGCACTGCAGCCAGGTTTAGGTCAGCGGTGCAAGTTCCATTGCGGGAGCAGAGGACTGAAGCAGGCCGGTGTGCAGCTACGAATGTTATGCCAGGAGGTCTGTGTCAGGACGGTGAAGATTCTGAGGAGACTAGGAGAGACGCAGAGGTTCTGGTTCTATGCAACCTTGTGAGCAAAGCTCCATGTATTGTCTGTCTGCTGATATGCTTGTGGGTCAGATGGGGCATCAGAGTTTGGATGTGGAGAATGGTGGAGAGTTGCTATGTAAGTTAAGGGAGTTGTTGGGAAATGTGAGGGACTTGTTACAGCGATGTGATTGGGGGGGGGGGGGGGGGGGTTTGCCAGTAGCGTCTCTAGTGGCGGCATGGGTGCTGCACGGAGTTAGGAGTGATGTGGTGGTTGGCGCCGGGGTATCGGGTAGCCTGAGTAGTATGTTGGTGGGAAACATGCAGCGTGCTGGTGTAATTTTGGCTGTGAATACTAAGACAGGGATTCAGTATGGTTAGATGATGGGGAAAAGGAGGAGGCTTTTGCCTGTTTCGAGGGCCCCTTGGGGGTCCATTTGAAGAATGACAAAGAGAAAACTTGTGCAGGACAGGGCTTCGACCCACTGCTACTTATTTTCAAACAATATAGTACTTTAAAGTACAATTGTGGGACTTACCCGGTGTAGGTAGGAGAACCCTGGAGTAGGGCCACCCACCTTCCACGTCCTAGTGGACCTTAAATCCAAAAATTGGGGTCCCCGTTCTGGTTTTCCTAACCCCTCTCCCTAAAACGGAAGGGGGGGGGGGAGCAAGCTGTGACTTAGCACAAACCTGAAAGGGGATGCGATTGTAGAATGGTTGACAGTGAACAAAGAGTCTGTCGCTCCCAGGAAACACTCCTTGTGGAACAATGCAATGAACTTTCCAAAGTTAAAAAGATTCTTTATTGTAAAATATGTCCGCCGCGTTTCTTCGCGTTACCGCGACTTCCTCAAGTGAGATGCATGCTGACAATCATGGTTTAAATACAAATATACGATAAAACTTACCCTAAGTACAACCAATGGTGTGCGGCTAATCCCAGTGACGAATGAACTTCATTGCCCTTCCGGGACGAGGAGGGGGAAACCATCCACACATCCGGGTCCAGAGAAAGACTTCCGGGGCTCCCCGGTGTGTCATATTTCCGGCGGAGAAGAGAATTCATAAAATTCATTTACTACATACAGATGAAACTCATTCTATTCTTAAATGGTACTTCCACAGGCTCCTCATATTAACCAATCTTTTCTAGAACTTCTCCAAAACGTCATTGAGGCCATGTGGCATGAGTGTATTTAATTTGAATATCCAATACATCTCCTTGATACGCAAGTTTCTTATGGAGCGCATGGAGATGCTTTCTAACGGAGTGACCTTAAGACCTGTTGGGTCACAACCGTGGTGGATACTGAAATGTCTTGAGACACGGTTTCATGAATCCCTTTTTGATGTTGCTCTTATGCCTAGAGACCCTAGCCCTCAACATATTGATTGTTCTGCCAACGTATTTCTTGTTACACGGGCATTCCAAAAGATATCACATTCTTTGTCCTGCAACTGAGATGTTTAATCTGAATTTTTTCCTCTTCCTGAATTGCTACGTCTACCGTGCCATGAACAATGTGTTAACAGCTTCTACAGCGTTTCTTGCCACACTTGAAGACACCTTTTTTGTCTATAATCTTATCTTCCTCAAATCCTTCTTTTTTCGGACGGGACGGGGCCAGTAAATTTTTTTAATGTTTTGGTCTTTCTGAAGATGCATCTGGGATTCTGCTCTATCTTGTCTCCCAAGAAAGGATCACTTCTCAAGACGCCAGTTTTCTCTAATTATTCTCTTAATCTCATTGTGTTGCGAACTGTATTTCGTTATGAACGTGGTTTTAATGGATGTTATCCCCCTGTGTCTCTCACTTTTTACTTTCTGATTTTCTTCTGACACTGTATTGACTTTCCTATAGGCTCCTTCTATTATTTCCCTAGGATATCCATTTTCTCTAAACCTTTGATAATCTCTGCCTGTTTTTCAAATCCGAATTCTTCTAGCAGTTTTTATTCTCCTAAATTGGCCATATGGTAGATTTGTTCTCCAGCTCTTCAAGTGGCAGTTACTGAATTCCAAGTAGCTATTTGTGTCTACTGGTTTGAAGAAAGTTTTCGTGATGATTTCATCTCTCCACGTGGATATCTCCAGATCCAAAAAAACTGTTATATGGACTGATAGTGTCGGTGAACTTAAAGTTGTACTCATTCATATTTATGGCCCTAAAAATGCCCATGACGAGATTAACAAAGCTTGGCACACAAAAATATACACAATCCCCCGGAACAACCCATGGGTATTGAGAGGAGTAGATTCTATGACCCACGTATAATGTTGTATAAACGCTACATTGATGACATCCTGATATGGAGAGGGGACTTAGGAAGTTTAAGAGTTCATTAGGGCCATAAATATTAAGGAGTTCAACTTGAAGTTCACCGACACTATCAGTCCACATAATTTTTTGGGGGATCTGGAGATATCCACGTGGAAAGATGAAATCATCATGAAAACTCTCTTCAAACCAGTAGACACAAATAGCTACTTGGAATTCAGTAACTGCCACTTGAAGAGCTGGAGAACAAATCTACCATATGGCCAATTTAGGAGAATAAAAACTGCTAGAAGAATTCGGATTTTGAAAAACAGGCAGAGATTATCAAACAAAGGTTTAGAGAAAATGGATATCCTAGGGAAATAATAGAAGGAGCCTATAGGAAAGTCAATACAGTGTCAGAAGAAAATCAGAAAGTAAAAAGTGAGAGACACAGGGGGATAACATCCATTAAAACCACGTTCATAACGAAATACAGTTCACAACACAATGAGATTAAGAGAATAATTAGAGAAAACTGGCGTCTTGAGAAGTGATCCTTTCTTGGGAGACAAGATAGAGCAGAATCCCAGATGCATCTTCAGAAAGACCAAAACATTAAAAAAATTTACTGGCCCCGTCCCGTCCGAAAAAAAGGATTTGAGGAAGATAAGATTATAGACAAAAAAGGTGTCTTCAAGTGTGGCAAGAAACGCTGTAGAAGCTGTTCACACATTGTTCATGGCACGGTAGACGTAGCAATTCAGGAAGAGGGAAAAATTCAGATTAAACAACATCTCAGGTGCAGGACAAAGAATGTGATATATCTCTTGGAATGCCCGTGTAACAAGAAATACGTTGGCAGAACAATCAATATGTTGAGGGCTAGGGTCTCATGAAACAGTGTCAAGACATTTCAGTATCCACCACAGTTATGACCCAACAGGTCTTAAGGTCACTCGGTTAGAAAGCATCTCCATGCGCTCCATAAGAAACTTGCGTCTCAAGGAGATGTATTGGATATTCAAATTAAATATACTCATGCCACATGGCCTCAATGACGTTTAGGAGAAGTTCTAGAAAAGATTGGTTAATATCATGAGCCTGTGGAAGTAGCATTTAAGAATAGAATGAGTTTCATCTGTATGTAGTAAATTTCATGAATTTATATAGTTACATGAATAAGATTGATATTATATAATTGACTAGCTTACCCGTCACGCGTTGCTACTTAGACAGACATTCATACATTCGTTTTTATATAGATAACAACCAATCACAGCGCAGCTTTCATGTTACCTCAGTAGTATAATATATAACAACCAATCGCAGCTTACATGTTACCTCAGCAGTAAGAGAAATAACAGCCAATCACAGCGCAACTTTTATTCTGTCTCAGCAATATAAAAAATAGCAACCAATCACAGCGCAACTTTCATGTAACCTCAGCAGTATAAGTAGCAACCAATCACAGCGCAACTTTCATGTAACCTCAGCAGTAGAAGTAGCAACCAATCACAGCGCAGCTTTAATGTTACCTCAGCAGTATAATATCTAACAACCAATCACAGCGCAGCTTTAATGTTACCTCAGCAGTATAATATATAGCAGCCAATCACAGCACAGCTTTCATGTTACCTCAGCAGTATAAGAAATAGCAACCAATCACAGCGCAACTTTCATTTTACCTCAGCATTCTCAATATCCAGCAATTGTTTTGTGAAACATTCGGCGGATGCATCATTTGTAGTTGAACACTCATCCCGTTGTTCGTGATGCCTTTTGCTTTTGTGCTTGAGATGGAAATCAAACGATCTTTGTCTGGGGGGGCATAACTGTCGACGACGCTCGCACGTGCGCCACCTATCGTAGGATAGATGTACTATGCCAGTAATCTTCCCAGGAGTGTACTCAACAACTTCCCAAAGTTTCATGGCGATCGGATGAATGGTGTATGACTGACTGACACGGACGGACGTGTATGACAGTCATGGACTATTAGTATTTGAGAATATAGTTTTTATTATATGGATTTACACGTACAGTGTTTGTCTATATGCATGTATGCATTTATGCACATGATAATTTTGAAGGAACATCAATTCATTGGTACATATATTTTTAGTAGTATATTTTTTAATTGATTAACTTATATTAATATTGAAGACTCTGCTAGCTAAATAAACAGCTGTGATAAGCAAGGACAACAGTAATTCCACATAGTAACTGTTCTATACTGGAGATAAAAATGCATTCCATTGCCATGGTTATGTGCGCTCCAAATAGCACGTCGTGATGTCACACGTCACGTTTAGGACCCGGAAACAGTGGGGGATCATGTGATAGTAACATGATTCATACAGCGGAGCACTTCGCCGCCGGAAATGACACACCGGGAGTCCCGGAAGTCTTTCTCTGGACCCGGATGTGTGGATGGTTTGCTCCTCGTCCCGGAAGGGCAATGAAGTTCATTCGCCATCGGGATTAGCCGCACACTATTGGTTGTACTTAGGGTAAGTTTTATCGTATATTTGTATTTAAACCATGATTGTCAGCATGCATGCCACTTGAGGAAGTTGCGGAAACGCGGCGGATGTATTTTACAATAAAGAATCCTTTTTAACTTTGGAAAGCTCATTGCATTGTTCCACACGGAGTGCTTCCTGGGAGCGCCAGACTGGTTGCGGTACCACAAACAATTTCGTCAACGCGAGGCTATGCGCCCCAATATTCAGTGGGACTACAAGGACATTGACTTGTGGTTAAAAGTTAGGGCCCCTACGCAGTATGGGTGGTTCTTTCAAGAGTGCCAGGTCTTCCGGTACAATCAGTGGAGGAAGCTCAGCCATGGGCAGCGGGGCGACATCTGTTTGGAAGACAGGGTTTTGCCAGCAGTTCAGTGAAGGCCAGTGCAAGTTGTTGCTAGAAACACAATTGCTCAGTGTGCAGCGCAACAGCTTATAGGGGATCCAGGTGTTTTAAACGAGGAAAGGGAAGGGCCCGGGTGTTGATGGAAAATGTGAGGACCCCGGTGAGGGTCCGTGAGATGGCTCCCTATCTAAATGGATGCCTGGATGTGGGAAAGGGTCAGTTACGGTTTTGGGTGTTTTCAGAGGGTTTTAGGATCCCGGCGCTGGAGCATCAGGTCCTATTTTTAATTAGGAATTTTCATTTGGAGTTGCAGTTTCCAGGAGTGGTGAACAAGTGTCGTTGGGGAGAATGCCGGAGTCTTCTTCGGCCCTCCCAGTCCCTTATTTGGTAGTTTCCCTGTTAGTGGTTCCAAAGAAGGGGACGGGCAAGTTTTATTTAATTCACCATGTGTCTTTTTCCAAAAGGTGAAATGGTGAATGATGGGATAGCGCCTGAACCGTGTTCGGCTGTTTAGGTTTGATGCAGCGGTGAAGTGGGTGCAGCAGTGTGGAAACGGAGCGCTTTTGGCCAAGATGGACATTAGAATCTGCATTTCGCTTGTTGCCTGTTCACCTCGAAAGTGTCCATTTGTTGGGGTGCGCTTGAGGGGCAGTTTTTTGTCTACCAGTGTTTGCCAATGGAGTGCTCGAGTGGGTTGTTAGTCTGGTTTGCAGTGTATTCTGCATTATCTGTACGTTTTTGTTTTTTTTTGTTTTTTTTTTGCGTCGGGCAGGCAGATACTTATGTTTGTAGTTTGCTTTTGGTTACGGTTCAATGGGTTTGCCAATAAACTTGGTATGCCATTGGCACCAGAAAAAAACAGAGGGGCCAGTTACTTTGAGTTTTCTCGGTATCATAATTGATACAGAGCGAATGGAGTGCCGGCTGCCAGAGGATAAGCTGGAGGCGTTGCGCCAGGATTTGGCGAGAGTGGCTCATTCCTGGAAATTTATGCTGCGGGATCTGCAATCGTTGCTAGGTAAATTGAATCTGCTTGTTGGATTATGCCGATGGGGCGGTTTTTCTTGTAGAAAAATGGCAGGTGCAACGGCGGGAGTGAAAGCAGGGCATACTTTTATTTGGATCTCGGCCTCTCTGCTGAGATTCGGGTGGTTTTGGCATCTTTTGAAAAAATGCAATAGTCTGTCGTTTATTGACCAAGCTGTGGACCATTTTGACTGAATTGTTCACTGATGCGTCCAGGGCGGTTTGTTTTGGGGCCTGTTTTAGGGGACAGTGGTGCGCAGGGCGGTGGCTAGAAGAGTGGAGGTGTGGTGGTAAAGTTAGTGTTGGAATTGTTTCCGATTGTGGTGGCAGTGTCAGTTTGGAGAGTTTAGTTTAGGAATAAGGTGTGGTTCCATTGTGGTGATATGGGAGTGGTACAGGTGATCAATGGGGTGATGGCTCGGTCACCACCAGTGGTGTATTTGCGACGGCACCTTGTATTGGTTTGTTTGTCCTTGAATACTTGGGTAGTGGCGGTTCATGTACCGGGGGTAGACAACAGTATAGCTGATGCCCTTTCTTGTTTACTTTTGAGAGCGATTTTTGCCGTTTATGCCGGAAGCGGAACAAAAGGGTCTGCCTTGTCCACTGGAGTTTTGGAACGTGGTCGACGTGCGGCGGAACAATTTGATTAGAAATTCGCAGCCACGGGGCATGTGAACTGTTTACCAGGCAGCTTGGGACCACTGATAATAGTGGGTGAGTGGTTTGGGGGAATAAGTGGCAGAGGATATGCTGGCGTGGTTAGGTGATGTGGCAGCGCAGGGCTGGTCAGTGGAGAAAGTGCATCGCTACATGGCTGGGTTGGCCTTTGGTTTTAAATTGCTGAGGTGGCAAGATTTAACTAAATCCTTCTTGATGCGGCAAGCGTTGCGGGGGGGTTCGAGAAGGTCAGGTGGTTAGTGACAGAAGCCCAATAACGTACAGCTTGTTGGTAAAAATGGGAGGGGTGCTTGGTGACATTTACAGATGTGCTTTTGTGTTTCCATTTTTTGGGGCGTTTAAGTTGAGTGGGTTAGTATCTCCCCAGTAAAAGGGGTACAGGGTGGCTTGGCTGTTCATGTAGTACTGCTGAATGGAGTGTTGGAAATTTGCCTGTCAGTCGAAAACAGATCAATTAGGTAAAGGGAGGAAGCTGTTTGGGCCAGGTACCAGGGGCAGTTATGTGCCCGGTACAGTGTTTTGTGGGATATCTGAAGTGGCGAGTAGTTAAAGGGGGTCCATTGTTCCTGCATAAGGATGGGTCTTTTTTTTTTTTTTTTGTCCTAGTTTCAATTTAACAGTGTTGCAGAAAGTGGTGGTGGCACCAGGGCTAGCAGGTGCTGGTTATTTGTCACATTCTTTTAGAACTGGAGCAATGGAGGCGTCAAGTTGGGGGCTGTCGGCTGATGTAGTAGAGAATTGGGAGGTAAGGGTCAACTGGGGCACCAGTTGTGTGTTCGTCCTAAATTGGTGGACTGTTAGTGGGAGGTTGCGTGAGGGAAGAGTTGTATTGATTCGTGATTTCTTTATCCTTTTTGCAGGTTGGCAGTGTCCAGCTCTGATGGGGCTTTTGGACCACTCATGTGTACTGGGGGGGCAAAGAGGGCCAAGTTGCGGCCTATAGGGCGACAGATGGGCTTCCAAAGGGAGATGGCAGTGGCGCAGTGGTTAGGCATCAGGGGGATGAAATTGTGCCAGGTATTGCAGGAGGTGGATGTATTTTGGTGCTTCACGTGGGGGGTAATGATCTGGGTAGTTGCCAAGCGCCTGAGCTGTGCCAAGGCATCCAATGTGACTTTGCGGATTCATAGTCTCTTTCCGGGCATAATCATAATGTGGTCGGAAGTCCTTCTGAGAAAGAGGTAGTGGTGGTATGTGCGCTCCATGGAGATTAATAGGGAAAGGGTAAAGCTCAACTGACACGTGTTGGCGTTTGTGTCCAGGGATGGGGGGGGGGTGAGCGTGAGACACTTAGATTTGGAGAAAGGCGTGGAACTGTTGGGCCACAGATGAGGTCCACCTAAATGATGTTGGGATCAATATGTGCGCGTTAAGGATTCAGGAAGTGATCGAGAGGGCCTTAGTGTTGGGGGCTGCGCAGGCTTAGGTGTAAGCCATGCTGACTGTGGCGGGTGGGGGGTCCTTGGAGTCGGTGGAACGTGTGGGTGGAGTTGGGTGGACACGGTCTCGCCTGCTAAGACTTCCTCAGTGGTGGTCATTTTTATGGTATCTGGTGCAGGTGACTTGGCTGGTGAGGGGGCGCCAGTAGATTCCTTCCGGCTGTAAGACACCGTAGTAGTAGCACCCCCTTGGGCGACTTGTGTTGCCCCTGAGCCTGTTGATCCGGCAGGGGACAGGGTTCAGTTCTTAATCTGGTTGCACCAGATTTTTGTGTCTCCAAGGACTCCCCCCTCGTATTTGTTTTCAGGTTTTTTTTTTATGTGTAGTTTGTAAATAAATTGGCTGCTGTGGCCACTTTAGGCCCCCTGTCCACGGCAGTGATTTCGCCAGTGGTAAGTCGCCGGTGAATCACGCCGGTTGAAGCTTTCCATAGCGTTGCTATGGAAAGCGCCGACTCGGGGCCTTGAGCAGCGAATCGCTGCAATTCTAAGCTCGCGGCCGGCAATTCGCAGCATGCTGCGAGTTGCCTCGATTCTCCGCGGTCAGCCTGTTAGATAGGCTGGCCTGTGGAGAACCACATCTGACAGGTCTCAAAGACGTCATGGCTGATTTGCCTATCAAGCAATCTCTGTGAGCTGGCTTGATAGACAACCTACTTGATAGCAGTATAATGTAACGCTATGGTATTACATCATACTGCAGGAACGATCAAAGCATTGCAAGTTGTTGTGCCCTCTGGGGACTTATTTAAAAAAAATTACTTTTTACAACTAAATAAATTAAATAGAAGTTTAAAAAAAACTTTGCTATATCTATATATATAAAATTGAATGTATGCCTGTCTGTCTGTCTGTCTGTGTGCGTGTCTGTTTGTCCTTTATGCGCTACTACACCATTCATCCGATCGCCATGAAACTTTGGGAAGTTGTTGAGTACAGTCCTGGGAAGATTATAGGCATAGTACAAATATTCTATGATGGCGCGTGCGCGAGCATCGTCGACAGTTACGACCCCCCCCACGTGGATCGTTCGATTTCCATCATTGCCACTAATTCTCTCACTTCCCGATGTTGTAGAAACATGAAATTTGGCACGAGCATTGATTATGTCAAAAATAGGAAAAGCTAATAGGTCACAACTTGATTATTCAATTCTATGCGCCAAAGAATTAGCGTCCAAATTTTACGTACGGAATCTAATTTTCTCACATAGAAACTTGAAATTTGGCACGGGCATTGAATGTCATAAATAGGAAAAGCTAATGGGTCCCAACTCCATTATTCAATTCTATGCGCAAAAGAATTGGCGTCCAAATTTTACGTACGGAATCTAATTTTTTCACATAGAAACTTGAAATTTGGCACGGGTATTGATTATGCCATAAATAGGAGAAGTTAATGGGTCCCAAGTCGATTATTCAATTCTAAGCACAAAACTATTAGCGTCCAAATTTTACGTACAGAATCTAATTCACTCACTTCCTGATATATATAAATGAATGTCTGTCTGTCCTTTATGCATTACTACACCATTCATCCAATTGCCATGAGACTTTGGGAAGTTGTTGAGTACACTCCTGGGAAGGTTACTGGCATAGTACAACTATCCTACGATAGGTGGCGCGCGTGCGAGCATCGTCGACAGTTATGCCCCCCAGACAAAGATCGTTTGATTTCCATCTCAAGCACGAAAGCAAAAGGCATTACGACCAACGGGATGCGTGTTCAACCAGAAAATGATGCATCCGCCGACCGTTTCGCAAGACAATTGCTGAATATTAAGAATATTGAGAATGCTGAGGTAAAATGAAAGCTGTGCTGTGATTGGTTGCTATTTCTTATACTGCTGAGGTAACATGAAAGCTGTGCTGTGATTGGTGGCTACTTATACTAAGGTTGCATGAAAGCTGTGCTGCGATTCGTTGTTATATATTATACCACTGAGGTAACATGAAAGCTGCGCTGTGATTGGTTGCTATATATAATACCACTGAGGTAACATGAAAGCTGCGCTGTGATTGGTTGCTATATATAATACCCCAGAGGTAACATGAAAGCTGCGCTGTGATTGGTTGCTATTTTTTATATTGCTGAGGCAGAATAAAAGTTGCGCTGTGATTGGTTGTTTCTCTTACTGCTGAGGTAACATGAAAGCTGCGCTGTGATTGGTTGTTATATTTTATACTGCTAAGGTAACATGAAAGCTGTGCTCTGATTGATTCGTTTTTATATATCTGGATAACAACCAATGTATGTCTGTCTTCGCAGCAACGCGCGACGGGTAAGCTAGTTTGTAATAAAACAAAAATACATTTGTATTGCTGCATCTGTAAACGTGCAATCTATCAGAGTAAGGGTGCATTCAGACGACCGTATATCGGCTGGGTATTCACGCCGGCTGATATACGGCGTCCTACTGCAGGGGGAGGAGGCTGGAAGAGCCGGGAGCAGTGCTCTGAGCTCCTGCCTCCTCTCCATCCCGCTGCACTATTTACAATGAGTAGGGGTGGGGCGGAGCTAATTCCTGGAACTTAGCCCAGCCCCACCCTGCCTCCTCATTGCAAATAGTACAGAGGGGGTGGAGATGAGGCAGAGGGGGCGGGTGCTCAGTGCACTGTTCCCGGCCCTTCCAGCCTTCTCCCCCTTGCAGAGAGAAACGCCGTATATTAGCCGGCGTGAATACCCAGCTGATATACAGTCGTCTGAATGCACCATAACATGTTATTTACCCTGCATGATTAACATCAGGGTGACCAAAAAAGGTGCATTTCTGGCGTTTTGTTTTGTGTCTCTAAGAAAACATGCATTAAAGTGATTTTAAAAGGTTACATGTATCCCAAAATGGTACCACGTAAACTACAGGACGTCCTGCGAAAAATGAGCCCTTTCACAACTAGGTCGACTGAAAGAAACTATTGCGCGCAGAAGATGGTGGCAAAAGTTAAATTGGATATTTTTGGTAAAAGATACAAGTAGTACAGCAAAAAAACTACGTTTTGGTACTGTAGTAATCGTACTGATCCATAGAATAAAGTTATATCAGTTTTGTTGCAGTTTGTGCGCCAAAGAAACAAGATGCACCGAAAGATGATGAAATTTCATTTGTTTTCCACTTCTCTACTTAGATTTTTTTTTAAGCAGAATGGAGGGGGCAGGAATGGATGTAATGGGCACTACAACAGGATAGATTACTTGCTGATTAGTTTGGGTCTCACTGGTGACACACTCTTGTGTCCAGCTCTCCTGTTACTGAGGGTCACTTCACCCCACAAAATGACATCACTTTGAAAGGAGTGTAGGCCGCACATGTGTGGTCAGCACTCAAGATATTTTCATCAGCCCCAGTGAAATGCTTAAGCAGTCGCACTGAAAGTGAATGAAGCACTGGTTATGCAAGCACTCCATTCAGTCTGCTTCACTATGAGGGGTGCAGTAACCTTGCAGTGAAGAGAACGGGGGACACTAAAACACAGCAGATCTCAAGAATGGAGGTGCCAACAGTGAGACCACCACCAATCAGTAAGTTATCCCCTAATCTGTGGATAGTGGGTAACTTGAAATTCTGCCACAACCCCCTTTTGTGGGAGACTTCGAAATATGGGCGAAAGAAGAGATACACAATAGTCAACAGTATACTTTACTTGGCAGATGAATCAGCAATACATGAGCTTAACACCACGTTTATCCAAAAATAAGACCTTTCTTATATCCTTGGCCCAAAATAGGCACTAGGTCTTATTTTGGGGGGGATGTCTTATTCTTGGCAGGCTTGGTCCAGGTCCCTCCTGCTGCTCTCCACAGCTTCGACAAGTTACTGCAGTCCTTGGCTGTTCATACAAAGTCCCTTCCTGGTTACGGGATTTATAAATCCTGCCTCCAGGAAGCAATGGCTGCGATTGGCTGAGCAGAGGTTGAAGAACCAATCAATGCGTTGCTGGAAAAAGCAATGCGATGGCTGTGATTGGTTTATCAAGCGCCACATTGATTGGCTAAGCAGTGGTCACTTCCTGGAGGTGGACGTTATGAATCTCGTAACCAGGAAGTGATGTACGAGCTGCTGAGGACTGCGGGAACTGCGCTGAACCCCTAGAGAACAGTGGGAGGGACTTGGAGAATTTTTAGTTTTTTTTATGTAGTGTACTAGGGCTTATTTTCTGAGAAGGGCTCATATATGGCTCTCTGAAAACTAGGTTACATATTATATTTGGCATAGGTCTTTTCGGTGAGACCGTGTAGGAATCGGCGTGAGTTACTTGGAGTCAGACATTTCCAAACTGTCACAGCATTCTAAAACTGATAACACTGAAGACTTTGCACTTTGTTCCTGTAAAGGGAAGCAGCCTCCAGTGTTGCAGTCTATAATATAAATTTTGCATACTTAAGGCTAACAATTTGCAGTGACTAGAGTTAGTGATGTTGCATGCCACTTTAGTTCAGTCAAGGAAATTTCTGCGTACAGCACCAATCAGGCCCACCCCAATGCCTCGCTGACGGCGGTAAAGAAGAGACACCACACACGGACGTCTGGTATAGTTCCTCACACGGGGACATAACTGCGCACTTTATTACAGATTACATGGGATCTTATACCCTTTGGTCAGGTCACTAGGAATGGGTAATGGTCTCATTGGCTCAAATTCACCGCATAACCATATATGTAAAGTCCGGATTTCCGGCTGAGACAGTGAAAGTTATATACGTAGTTGAACAGTCGTTATCTAGATACGGCGCTTCTGGGAAAACAGCCAAGCACGCGGCCTTCGTGTACGGTTCTTCCTTGCGGTGTTCAAGATACATTTTGTCTTCGCCTTGCAAGGCCTTTGGAATATCTGTAAGGCGACATATTAAGTTTTTCTCATTTTAACTTTGAATAGAACTTGCATACAGGTATAAAAGCATAAAAAACATATGCAATATATACATATACCCTCACAGTTCGATATAGTACTTCAGGTAATCCTCTCATGGCTTAGTGGGCACTCAACACGTTACTCTGAATTATCACTCCCAGTTTTTGTGGATGTCTCAATCTTGGAGCAGCACAGTGGAAAAGGACAATGGACTGTCTAGGCTTACAATTCCAGATGGGAAGCTCTGGGCACACAACTGCTACTCCCAACTTCTTGCATAGACTTCCATGGCCATCCTTGTGGTCCTTCAGCTTGAATGATAGTGGATACATGGGAATACGGACACATCAGATGATTTTTCTTTGCTTTATTCTTTCATTATGCTTGTATGATCAGGTACATAATACAAACAAGAACGCGTTTCGGCATAATTTGTTCACCTACCTTTAGTCCTTCAGCTTGGCCACAACTAACCTTGCACTGCCTGCTCACGGTTGCTTGTGCTCCTCACCATGGCATGGCTACAATTTTGCAACAACTGAGTAACCACGCTTTTCCTTGCGTGCTGCACAGTTATCACACATTCTTTGAAATGAGACAGCTGCAATATCAGATACAATCAAATGGACAAGTCACTATTTCTCAGGGCTCCCACACACTGGTGTTTGCGAGTGCGCTGCGTTAGAATTGCAGCAATATCACCGGTGGACAGTTGCGATTTCATTGCAATAGCTCTGCGATTTTTGTTGGAAAAACTCGCAAGGCAGTGCTGAGTTCTGCGTTTCTCTTGCGTTTTTAATAGCTGCGATAGTCTGTAACAGCTGTTCTTTTCAGTGTAATTATAGTGACCCTGCCCCCTCGCAATTCAGCTGTGAATCAAACATCTGGCCAGTCACTTTTGTCTTGAGTTTTGCTGAGGTAATAACTGGACCGCCCCTAGCTGAAGCGCAGAATGTCAATGTCCAGGGAAATGGTGCTGCTGAACTGGCTGGTTTCCCCTTTCTTTGGCGAACAAAGCTTGCCACTTGGAGATGGCAGGATCCGAAATCATAGGCTTTGGGTACAACCACTTTTGGCTCGTCGTCCCTTAGTTGGTCAATTTAGTCTAATATATGATGACCTAAGGCGACATCAAGATTAATATTTTGCCTATACTAGAATGTCAGTCATGGCGTTTGATAGGCTTTTGAATACAGGACAGCTGGACATCACCTATGAAAACACAAGGTTACGAAGGTGTATCTCTGTTGAAGAGCGTCTCCTACTGACTTTAAGGTATGAGTAATGTATACATTTTTTTAAACCCGTTTCTGTGCGAACACATTTGAAATGGCAATTTTGGGCGGGTTTTTTTCTCCATATTTCTTGACCCATTGAACACTTTTTTTTTTTTTTTTTTGTATTTTTTTTCTTTCTAGTGGCTCTATGCCAGAGTGAGAAACATGTTAGATACAAAGCCGCCTTTACTGCAATGCCATTATGCAGCAATTGGACCCTACTGAGCAGCTGCTGGCGTGTTTGCATGCCGTTGTTACGTTGGCAGCAATGGAGCCGGCTGGGGCAGTTTACGGAGCCTTTTTAAAAAATATTTTCCTGTGCAAACCCCAAGAAGTAGTTGTTTTTTATGTTACGTTGACCTTGATAGGAAGATAAACTTCTATCTGCCCATAATCTATCTGAACGTTTGACTGCACTTCAACCGTTAGACCGTGCAGAAAGCTGTAAGTAGATTGAACCTTTTAAATCAAATGTAGTCTCATTTTTTCCTGATGCATGTGCAGGGGCAGCGCAGCCTTAATGGAGGGTTGGTTTTGTATTTGACAAGTCGTTTGTACGTGCTTGGCACAGGTGAAATGTGACTAAAGTGTTTAAAATGCACATACGCATTAAATTGCTCTTGTACGGCTGCAGGGCGGGATAAACTGGCAAAACTGACACACAATGTAAGATAAATAAGCCTAGATGTTTGTTTTTCCAACCACTCTTTGCCCTCTTTTATACATTTTGGTGTACCATGTTCTCAATAAATTCCGTAGAAGGGGAGGCACTGGTGTGAGAAACTTGCTGCTTTATTGTTTAAAAATTGTGCATATTCACAGAAAAACAAGGACTGGTTTCAACTCTGTCAAGAGCCTTGATCACCTCTACATGCACTCTGTTCACAAACCTTTAAAAAGCCTTAGGCTTAATTAACTGATTAAAACCAAACTGAATTTTAACCCTTAATATGCCTAGTAGCCAGACTAAGGCTGCATTCACACGAACGTATATCGGCTCGTTTTCACGCCGAGCCGATATACGTTGTCCTCGTGTGCAGGGGGGGGGGGGGGGGGAGGATGGAAGAACCAGGAGCAGGAACTAACTGGTTAATATCTTATAATAGAAAGAGAATCACTGCATGTTATTTGTTACATGGAAACAGATGATATTTTTAAATGTGCATAAGTGCTTTAGCCATCCATTATTTTTATCAGATGTGATTCCATAAACCTTTTTATAATGATTGATATTTTAATATTGGGACAAAGGATTAATTGATATAATTTTATGTATAAAATCTGCTTATATATGAAGACTAGAGATGAGCGAGCACCAAAATGCTCGGATGCTCGTTACTCGAGACGAAACGAACCCTCGAGCATCACGAAAAGTTCGCGTAACGAACCCCATTGAAGTCAATGGGCAACCCGAGCATTTTTGTATATCGCCGATGCTCGCTAAGGTTTTCATTTGTGAAAATCTGGGCAATTCAAGAAAGTGATGGGAACGACACAGAAACGGATAGGGCAGACGAGGGGCTACATGTTGGGCTGCATCTCAAGTTCCCAGGTCCCACTATTAAGCCACAATAGCGGCAAGAGTGCCCCCCCCCCCCTCCCAACAACTTTTACTTCTGAAAAGCCCTCATTAGCAATGGATACCTTAGCTAAGCACTACACTACCTCCAACAAAGCACAATCACTGCCTGCATGACACTCCGCTGCCACTTCTCCTGGGTTACATGCTGCCAATTCCCCCCCCACGACCCAGTGTCCACAGCGCACACCAAACTGTCCCTGCCCAGCCTTCAGCTGCCCTCATGCCACGCCACCCTCATGTCCATTTATAAGGGCGTCTGCCACAGGAAAAGCAGGCACACACTGCAGAGGGTTGGCACGGCTAGGCAGCGACCCTCTTTAAAAGGGGCGGGACGATGGCCCACAATGCTGTACAGAAGCAATGAGAAATCCAATCCTGTGCCACCTCCATCTGGAGCTGCACACGTGGGCATAGCAATGGGGAACCTATGTGCCACACACTATTCATTCTGTCAAGGTGTCTGCACGCCCCAGTCAGACCGCGTTTTTTTTATTAATAGTCACAGGCAGGTACAACTCCGCAATGGGAATTCCGTGTGCACCCACAGCATGGGTGGCTCCCTGGAACCCACCGGCGGTACATAAAAATATCCCATTGCATTGCCCAACACAGCTGAGGTAGTAATGTCGTGCTTAATGCAGGTGGGCTTTGGCCCACACTGCATGCCCCAGTCAGACTGGGGTTCTTTAGAAGTGGAAACAGATGCGTTTACAACTCCCTGTGGACCCACAGCATGGGTGGCTCCCTGGAACCCACCGGCGGTACATAAATATATCCCATTGCAGTGCCCATCACAGCTGAGGCAGTGATGTCATGTTTAATGCAGGTGGGCTTCGGCCCACACTGCATGCCCCAGTCAGACTGGGGTTCTTTAGAAGTGGAAACAGATGCATTTACAACTCCCTGTGGACCCACAGCATGGGTGGGTGCCAGGAAGCCACCGGCGGTACATAAAAATATCCCATTGCATTGCCCAACACAGCGGATGTAACGTCAGCTGTAATGCAGGTGGGCTAAAAATTCATTTGATTACACTGTAGGCGAGGGCCCACAAAAATTGCTGTATCAACAGTACTAATGTATATCAGAAAAATTGGCCATGGCCAACCAAGAGGGCAGGTAAAACTCAATCGTTTTGGTTAATGTGGCTTAATTGGTAACTAGGCCAGGAGGCAGCCCAGTTAAAATAAAAATTGGTGGAGGTGAAAGTTTCAACGCTTTAATGATCATTGAAACGTATAAAAATTGTTTAGAAAAATTATGACTTAGCTTTGTGGGCCTAAGAAAAATTGCCCGTTCGGCGTGATTACATGAGGTTTCAGGAGGAGGTTTCAGGAGGAGGTTTCAGGAGGAGGTTTCAGGAGGAGGTTTCAGGAGGAGGTTTCAGGAGGAGGTTTCAGGAGGAGGTTTCAGGAGGAGGAGGAGGAGGTTGGAGGAGGAGGAGGTGGTTTGAGGAGGAGGAGGAGGTGGTTTGAGGAGGAGGAGGAGGAGGTTTGAGGAGGAGGAGGAGGAGGAGGTTGGAGGAGGAGGAGGTTTGAGGAGGAGGAGGAGGAGGAGGAGGAAGAATATTATACACAGATTGATGAAGCAAAAAGGTCCCCGTTTTGGATGGGGATACAGAACGATGCTTCCATCCGCGGGTGCAGCCTACGTATTGCTTAGGTATTGCTGCTGTCCGCTGGTGGAGAAGAGAAGTCTGGGGAAATCCAGGCTTTGTTCATCTTGATGAGTGTTAGCCTGTCGGCACTGTCGGTTGACAGGCGGGTACGCTTATCTGTGATGATTCCCCCAGCCGCACTAAACACCCTCTCTGACAAGACGCTAGCCGCAGGACAAGCAAGCACCTCCAGGGCATACAGCGCGAGTTCAGGCCACGTGTCCAGCTTCGACACCCAGTAGTTGTAGGGGGCAGAGGCGTCACGGAGGACGGTCGTGCGATCGGCTATGTACTCCCTCACCATCCTTTTACAGTGCTCCCGCCGACTCAGCCGTGACTGGGGAGCGGTGACAGTCTTGCTGGGGAGCCATAAAGCTGTCAAGGGCCTTAAAGAGTGTTGGCCTGCCTGTGCTGTACATCCTGCCTGATCTCCGCGCCTCCCCTGCTACCTGGCCCTCGGAACTGCGCCTTCGGCCACTACCGCTGTCGTATGGGAATTTTACCATCAGTTTGTCCGCCAGGGTCCTGTGGTATAGCAACACTCTCGAACCCCTTTCCTCTTTGGGTATGAGAGTGGAAAGGTTCTCCTTATACCGTGGGTCGAGCAGTGTGTACACCCAGTAATCCGTAGTGGCCAGAATGCGTGTAACGCGAGGGTCACGAGAAAGGCATCCTAATATGAAGTCAGCCATGTGTGCCAGGGTACCTGTACGCAACACATGGCTGTCCTCACTAGGAAGATCACTTTCAGGATCCTCCTCCTCCTCCTCCTCAGGCCATACACGCTGAAAGGATGACAGGCCAGCAGCATGTCTACCCTCACCAGTGGGCCAAGCTGTGTCTTCCCCCTCCTCCTCATCTTCCTCCTCACCGCGCTGAGATATAGACAGGAGGGTGCTCTGACTATCCAGCGACATACTGTCTTCCCCCGGCTCTGTTTCCGAGTGCAAAGCGTCTGCCTTTATGCTTTGCAGGGAACTTCTCAAGAGGCATAGCAGAGGAATGGTGACGCTAATGATTGTAGCATCGCCACTCACCACCTGGGTAGACTCCTCAAAGTTTCCAAGGACCTGGCAGATGTCTGCCAACCAGGCCCACTCTTCTGTAAAGAATTGAGGAGGCTGACTCCCACTGCGCCGCCCATGTTGGAGTTGGTATTCCACTAGAGCTCTACGCTGCTCATACAGCCTGGCCAACATGTGGAGCGTCGAGTTCCACCGTGTGGGCACGTCGCACAGCAGTCGGTGCACTGGCAGATTAAACCGATGTTGCAGGGTGCGCAGGGTGGCAGCGTCCGTGTGGGACTTGCGGAAATGTGCGCAGAGCCGGCGCACCTTTCCGAGCAGGTCTGACAAGCGAGGGTAGCTTTTCAGAAAGCGCTGAACCACCAAATTAAAGACGTGGGCCAGGCATGGCACGTGCGTGAGGCTGCCGAGCTGCAGAGCCGCCACCAGGTTACGGCCGTTGTCACACACGACCATGCCCGGTTGGAGGTTCAGCGGCGCAAGCCAGCGGTCGGTCTGCTCTGTCAGACCCTGCAGCAGTTCTTGGGCCGTGTGCCTCTTATCTCCTAAGCTGAGTAGTTTAAGCACGGCCTGCTGACGCTTGCCCACCGCTGTGCTGCCACGCCGCGCGACACCGACTGCTGGCGACGTGCTGCTGCTGACACATCTTGATTGCGAGACAGAGGTTGAGGAGGAGGAGGAGGGTGGTTTAGTGGAGGAAGCATACACCGCCGCAGATACCAGCACCGAGCTGGGGCCCGCAATTCTGGGGGTGGGTAGGACATGAGCGGTCCCAGGCTCTGACTCTGTCTCAGCCTCCACTAAATTCACCCAATGTGCCGTCAGGGAGATAGTGGCCCTGCCCGCCTGTGCTTGTCCACGTGTCTGTTGTTAAGTGGACCTTGGCAGTAACCGCGTTGGTGAGGGCGCGTACAATGTTGCCGGAGACGTGGTCGTGCAGGGCTGGGACGGCACATCGGGAAAAGTAGTGGCGACTGGGAACTGAGTAGCGCGGGGCCGCCGTCGCCATCATACTTTTGAAGGACTCCGTTTCCACAACCCTATACGGCAGCATCTCCAGGCTGATAAATTTTGCTATGTGCACGTTTAACGCTTGAGCGTGCGGGTGCGTGGCGGCGTACTTGCGCTTGCGCTCAAACACTTGCGCTAGCGACGGCTGGACGGTGCGCTGAGAGACATTGGTGGATGGGGCCGAGGACAGCGGAGGTGAGGGTGTGGGTGCAGGCCAGGAGACGGTAGTGCCTGTGTCCTCAGAGCGGGGTTGGATCTCAGTGGCAGGTTGGGGCACAGGGGGAGAGGCAGCGGTGCAAACCGGAGGCGGTGAACGGCCTTCGTCCCACCTTTGTCGCGTGCTTGGCCATCATATGTCTGCGCATGCTGGTGGTGGTGAGGCTGCTGGTGGTAGCTCCCCGGCTGATCTTGGCACGACAAAGGTTGCACACCACTGTTCGTCGGTCGTCTGCACTCTCAGTAAAAAACTGCCAGACCTTTGAGCACCTCGGCCTCTGTAGGGTGGCATGGCGCGAGGGGGCGCTTTGGGAAACAGTTGGTGGATTATTCGGTCTGGCCCTGCCTCTACCCCTGGCCACCGCACTGCTTCTTGCAACCTGCCCTGCTGCTGCCCTTGCCTCCCCCTCTGAAGACCTGTCCTCAGTAGGCGTAGCAAACCAGGTGGGGTCAGTCACCTCATCGTTCTGCTGCTCTTCCTCAGAATCCTCGGTGCGCTCCTCCCTCGGACTTAATGCTTTTACTACTACCTCACTGATAGACAACTGTGTCTCATCGTCATCGGCCTCCTCACCCACTGAAAGGTCTTGAGACAGTTGCCGGAAGTCCCCAGCCTCATCCCCCGGACCCCGGGAACTTTGCAATGGTTGGGCATCAGTCACGATAAACTCCTCTGGTGGGAGAGGAACCACTGCTGCCCAATCTGAGCAGGGGCCCGAGAACAGTTCCTGGGAGTCTGCCTGCTCCTCAGAATGTCTCATTTTCATGGAGTGAGGAGGCTGGGAGGAAGGAGGAGCAGCAGCCAGAGGATTCTGAGTTGCAGCAGTGGACGGCGCAGAACTCTGGGTGGACGATAGGTTGCTCGAAGCACTTTCTGCCATCCACGACTGGACCTGCTCACACTGCTCATTTTCTAATAAGGGTCTACCGCGTGGACCCATTTAATGTGCTATGAATGTGGGGACGCCAGAAACGTACCTCTCTCCTAATCCCGCAGCAGTCGGCTGCGATACACCTGGATCAGGAGCTCGGCCTGTGCCCACACCCGGACTAGGGCCTCCGCGTCCTCGGCCGCGCCCACGTCCTCTAGGCCTACCCCTACCCCTCAGCATGCTGTATTACCAGGAATGCAGAAACACAACACTGTAATTTAATGTGCCGCTTATTGGCCTGTGGTTGTAGGCTCACTTCGCTTACGGAACGCCAGGAAATAATTTTGCGCAAGCCTGCTGTAACACTTAGCTGGCTGCGTATTTATTTCGAGAACCAAAACCCGCACAGACACAGACCCAGAACACTGAGCAGAGTGACAGGCAGGCCAAATATTTGTTTTTCTTCAAAGATTTTTTTCAAAAGGACCACTGCGTGTATTCAATCTATATATGTCTTCTGGCTCTGCCTACACAATTCTGTCCCTGTAGTATTACTGCAGGGCGCAATGCTCTGCACGGCCGATATAGCAAAAAAAAAAAAAAAAGTGCAACACTGCTAAAAGCAGCCTCCACACTACTGCACACTGTTAGATGTGGCCCTAAGAAGGACCGTTGGGGTTCTTGAAGCCTACACTAACTCCTAACGCTCTCCCTACAGCAGCTCCAACACTATAGCACTGTCCCTCAGCTATCTCACAACGCATCTGAGGCGAGCCGCGTGAGGGGCCGATTTTTATACTTGGGTGACACCTGATCTCCCCAGCCACTCACAGCAGGGGGGGTGGTATAGGGCTTGAACGACACGGGGGGAAGTTGTAATGCCTTCCCTATCTTTCAATTGGCCAGAAAAGCGCGCTAACGTCTCAGAGAGGAAACTGAAAGTAACTCGAACATCGCGTGGTACTCGTTACGAGTAACGAGCATCTCGAACACGCTAATACTCGAACGAGTATCAAGCTCGGACGAGTACGTTCGCTCATCTCTAATGAAGACAGATTGAAACTGCATATGGAGATTAATTAGGTTATTGCTCAATTAGTTTATGCAAATTAGTATATATAGAGGTGGTCAGTTTTAAAATTCATGCCCCTTGGGTATCTGGTATTCAGCATTAGTATCCAGAACGCCTCTCTTCTAAACACTCGTGCCTGGCTGACCTCACCTCCTCTGTTACCATTAGTAACTTGCTCTATCCCAAAAAATTTAAAGCTATTCAAACTCCCTGAGTGTCTCCAGGAAGTACTTTGCTGCTCCTGAACTATTGGTGTTGCCATTTTTGATGTATCGCACATGTTCCGCAATGCGGGTTCTAATTTTGCGTGTCGTACAACCAATGTAGTTCTTATTACATTCTACGCATGAGATTACATAGATTGCATTACTGGTGTTGCAATTCATGTAGGTTTTAATTTTATATTCTTTAGGTCCCTCACTATCCATGAAGCTATTTTTTCTGTTATCAGCCAGATGACATATGCTGCATCGAGAGTTGCCACACCTAAAGAAAAACATTGTTTTTCAGCCATTGTGTTTTTTTTCATTCCTGATTTAAAGGTGCTTGGAGGCAGCATGTCCCCTAAATTCCTGCTTTTTTTTAGACACAACCATAAGCCCTTCATCTAAGATACTATCTACTGTATCATCTTGATGCAGGATTGGCAAAAATTTGAAAAATATTTTGTGTTTTATAAAAATCTCGACTATACGCTGTGGAAATTAAACCTTTTTTCATTTTATTTTTATTTCTCTTATTGAGTAAGGTCTCCTTATCCATTGTATCAATTCTGTTACAGGTTTTTTCAAAGCTGATTTTTTTTTTTTTTAAACAATAAAGCAGCAAGTTTCTCACACCAGTTCCTCCGCTTCTATGGAACTTGTGAAAGAAAGCCAAAGTGACTGCAAGGCTGCACAAGCACTTGGAGACGCACCTGCTGCATGGAACCAGGAGCTAGAAGCCGTCTAAGGTGGGATAAAAATCTTTTTTTCCAAACATGTTCTCAATAGGTGGGACGCATGGCAACTGGTGCTGTAAACACATGATATGTTACTGTTAAAACATTTTGGAAACTATCAGACTGATTTGAAGTTACAATGTTCTGGTTTCTTTGGGGTGCTGCTGTTCTGGCACTCGCTACTAGGCGTACAACGTAGCTAGGCAAAACAGAAGGCATGCCTAGGATGTACTATACACTGCACATATCATTAAAAATAGAACCACAGTGATCGAAAGACAAATGCAGAGAGAGGGCAATAGAGTACTAGAAACAGAGCGATAGAGAGACTCCGAGAGAAAGGTATAGAAACATAGTTACAGTGCTAGATGTATAGACAGTTTAGAGAGACAGAATGCAATAGTGAGACCAATATATAGCGCTAGAGACAGCAAGAGAAAAATAGAAAAAATAGAGACTGATGAGTAGAGACTTAATGGGGTTGTCTCACGGCAAACATCAAAATTTTACTTTACCCCATTCCCCCTGTCACACCCCCCCCCCCCCCCCGGCATAAAATAGCAATTTAAAGCTGTTTTTAAACCGCTTGCTACTCACCGATCCGACGAAATATGAAGTTTTAAAAATCTTCTGCCTACGATGGCCGCCGGTCCTTTCCCAGGGATGCACTGCGGTTTTCTCCCATGGTGCACCGCGGGTCTTCTCCCATGGTGCACCATGGGCTCTGTGCGTTCCATTGCCGATTCCAGCCTCCTGATTGGCTGGAATCGGCACACGTGACGGGGCGGAGCTACGATGACGTGGTGACCAGCTCTCCGGCACGAGCGGCCCCATTCACCAGGCAGAAGACCGCACAGCGCAAGCGCGTCTAAAAAAGCAAGAAGCCAGCGAAATTAGACGGAGCCATGGAGACGTGGACGCTAGCAACGGAGCAGGTAAGTGTATAACTTCTGTATGGCCAATATTTAATGCACGATGTACATTACAAAGTGCATTAATATGGCCATACAAAGTGTATAACCCCACTTGCTGCCGCGAGACAACCCCTTTAAAGATGGAGCAATAGAGACAGAGCGAGAGATGGACAGAGTGGACAGACAGCGAAAGAGGCACAAAAATAGAACAAGGGAGACAAACACACAGATACATAGGCAGACATCGAATGAGAGACTTAGGCCTCATGTCCACGGGGAAAATAAGATCCGCTGCAGATTCTCCATGTAGAATCTGCAGCGGGTCCCTCCTGCCCCGCGGACATGAGCGCCGAAAATAAGAATTTAAAAGCATTTACCTATCGGGCGGGGAAGGTCAGCTGTTCCTCACGGCCGGATCTTCATTTTCGGCCGGCGGATGAATTCCTCACGCCGGCGGCACGTCGCCGGCACGTCGTCGACGTGCTGCGCGCATGCGCCGGGCACATCCGCCGAGCCGAAGCAAGGAAGATGCGGCCGTGAGGAAGAGGAGACCTTCCCGGTCCGCTACGGATGGTAAATACTTTAAATTCCTATTTTAGGTCTCCCGCGGATCCGGACGGCTTCCATAGGCTTCAATAGAAGCCCGCGGGAGACCCGCACGAAAATGGAGCATGGTCCAGATTTTTCCATGCTCCATTTTTTTAAAAATCCCTTTTATTGACGATCCGCGGGTATTTATCTACCCGCGGGTGGTCAATGCATCCCTATGGGGTGCGGATCCGCGCGCGGGAGATCCACTGCGGATTCTAAATCTCATTTTGCCCGTGGACATGAGCCCTTTGACAAAGAGACTTAGACAAAGAGGCAGACGAAGAGACAGGCAATAAGAGACAAAGACAATCGGATAGACAGATAACCAGAGAGTCAGGCAAACCTGGAGAAAGACACTCCGAATGAGAGATGTGTAGCCTTTTTTTTTCACCCATATTTTTTTTTTTTTCTCGTTACACGAGACCCACAAAAAATAGCCTTTCCAAGTTGACCTAGAAGTTCAAAATCACCACATTTGCAGCATTTTATGTTTGTGTACCCAACATAGCATCGTTATTCTGCTGCTCAATACAGAAGAATTATTTGGTTCCTGGTAATTGTGTATACAAACCAACATTTTGTAATTTATCCTAATTTTTTTTTCTCTGCTTGCTGTTCTTTTTCCCAGGTTTTTAGCGACTGGCATCTCATTCTCTGCACGCCATTTGGTTGTCTTGGGCAGTCGACCATCGTCCACTCTGTGTCAGGCACTGTGGCATCGTCTGGTGGCACAAGTTTTGCCCCAACCTGGCACCACTGCATGGGCAAACATTGTTTCTAGATTTTGGAGCATGACACAATTTCCACTATGTATGAGCGCTAGATGGAAAATCCGATCCGTGTGCGCGAGCCTCCGCACTCTGGCTTGCCTTATTTTAATTATAAACGCTACTTTTCCGTTGTGCTATTGGCCTTAGCAGACTCGCAAAGTTAATTTATACTGGTAGACATGGGTACATATGGCAGTACTGCCGACTCAAGGATCTTTGTAACTTCCTGAATGGGACATCGACTGCAGAGTGAAGAACTCCAGGTTCCACACCCACAGAATCTGCCTGGAACAGCTGGCCCACCAGTCCTATGTTATTGTGGCTGATTAAGGCTTTGCCCTAAGCCAGCATGTAATGTGACCTTATCCATGTCGCCGTCTGACCCCAAGCAGATGTGTTTTTAATTACCGCCTATCTCAAGCCAGGAGTTTAGTCGAATGAGCATTTGGCATTTTAGTGTCGTAATGGCGGGTTTCAGATTCTACTCTAAAGTTGTCGCCTGACTAGTTGTGGAGCATAATGCGGGCTTTTATGACTCCCACAGCATGCTGTCATATTGTCAACGGTCAGTTTAACGGGGACATACAGAATTGGCCATCCATGCCGCTACAGCCTGAAGCAAATATTCTGTTGGGGCATCCCCCCACATCTGGTTTACAAGTGTGTGACCAATTAACTGATTACTTTTGTCCCACCTGAAGGGTCAGTGGCGTGGTAAGAAGCATGCCTGCAACGGAGAATAAAAAAAAAAACACTGCTGTTGGTAAACTGGTGTGTGATGTACAGTGTGCATGCATTGCTGGAGGAGCAACTTATGCTAACAAAATATTTGTTTAACAAAAGAGAATACCCTTCTATGTATTCAACGTTTAGGCCAGAGGCACCATATTGTAATGAATGCGGAATATATTCCCTTTGCTTATTAGCATGTGGTTTTGTTTTTTTTGTTGCGTAACGGCAAATTTTTACAAGTTACATAACGACTGCCATTGCAGAGTAGTGCATTTGGCAACACATTTAGTTCAGCACAGCCCTCCCTGTATGTGGAAATGCTTTCATTTAGAAAGCATTGCCCACAGCCATTGCGTTAGACGCAAGCGTTCAGAGCCTGTGTCTATCATGATGAACAAACGCATGTGGAAAAACGGCCGAAGACCCCTCTATTTCTGAGTGTCGTTTTGCCTGCAGCGAACCTTATTGTTGACAGTCGCCTCACACTTTCCAAAAGTTTCTAGAACTTGTTTATTAGTTCATTAATGCCTCGAGCAAAACTACATCCTGTACCAACACAAAGGAAAGGGCAGAATTTAAAGGAAGAAAATATGGTCACCGGACCACAAGACACATCTCTTCTTTACAAAAATCAATATATCGCCTTAAACTATCGCTGTTACCGATATATCGGACATAATATCGATGAAAAGTATCGCCGAAGCATTAGCGATATCGATATTTCGATAAATTTGTTTTTGATGTCCCAACCTTAACCCGATTGAGTGGTGGGTTTCTTACCCCCTGTGAGACCCACCAGGGCAGGTTCTTTAAATGGGCCAATCATTTAATTTCAACTAATTTTGAGGTCTCGTTCCAAGAGCCATAATTTTCATTTCTCCATTGACACGGCCATATGAGGGCTTGGTTTTTGCAGGACAAGTTGTACTTTTTGATGGCACCATTTTTGGGTATATATATAATGTATTGCATAACTTTTGTAAAAAAAAATTGTAGAGAGATTGGGGGGAAAAAAATGCTGCCATTTGTTTTTTGGATTTCATTTTTATGGCGTTCAGCGTGCAGAATAGTGTGATAACATTCTCTGAGTCGCACGATCCCGGCGATTAGAGTTTATACAGGTTTTTATGTTTTGCTATTTTTGTTCATTTAAAACAATTTCTTTTTCTTAAAGGTTTACTTTTGTGTCGCCACATTCCAAGAGCCGTAATAATGTTTACCATGGCCAGCACTCTAAAAGGCCTTATTTTTTGCGGGATAAACTTGTCTTTATTTAATTTCAGGAGCATGTAAAATTTTGATCGCTTTTTATTCCATTTTTTTCTAGTGGCAAGATTAACAAAATCTGTAATTCTGCATGTTTTTTATTTTTCACTGCATTCTCTGAGCAGTATAAATGTTTTCAAGTAATTCTACAGGCCGGTATGATTATGCCAATACCAAATTAAGAATTTTTTTTCTTTTTCACGACTGTCACACGTTTAAAAAAAATAAAAGTTTAAATCCCCCTCCTTTTGCTTTTATCTAGAATAAAATCTAAATCATAAAAGAAAAACACATATTTGGTATCGCCGCGTCAGTAAATGTCCGATCTATCAAAGTAGTGCATTATTTACCCCACATGGTGAACGTAGTCTGAAAAAAAAGGCACAAATGCACTTTTTCAGTCGCCCTGTCTCTCAGAAAAAATGCAATAAAAAGCGATCAAAGTCGTATGTATTCTAAATAAGTAGTAACAGGACATTCCGCAAAAAATGAGCCCTTACTAAACTACGTCAACAGAAAAATAAAAAGGTAATTGCGCGTAGAAGATGCAGCAGAAAATAATTTTTAAAAAAGTCTTAGAAAAAAAAGTACTACAGCAAAAAAACCTATACAAGTTTGGTATCGTAGCAATCGTACCGACCCATAGAATAAAGTTGTCATTTTTTTTCTGTAGTTTGTGTGCTGTAGAAACAAGACGCACTGAAAGATGGCGGAATGTTTTTTTTTCCATTTTACTCCACTTAGAATTTAGTAAAAGTTTTTCAGTACATTATATGGTACTTTAAATAGCACCATTGAAAAATACAACTTATCCCGCAAAAAACAAGCCCTCATACAGCTATGTCGGTTGATAAATAAAGGGAAAAAAATGAGGGGGGGGGGGGAAGGGGCCGTGTCATTAAGGGGTTAAATAATGTACTAACTTCCTCCTCTGGGTCATTACGACGCATGGATACCACATGTGAAATTTTATTTTTAATGTTTTACAAAGTAAAGGGAGACAAGTGTTTTTTGTTTATTTAATTATTTTTTTTTTTACTTAACTTTTTTATTTTTGTCCCTTTTAGGGGACTTTTACAGGGACCCATCAGGACCCCCTGATCACATTCAGGGGGTCTGATGGTGATAGCCCTTTACATGCTGCAGTCACATAGACTGCAGCATGTAAAGGGTTAACACAGCAGAGATCGGAGGTTTTCTCTGATCTCTGCTGTAAGAGCTGGTGCCTGGCTGTCCGCTGACAGAGGGAGCCCCCTCCCTCTGTCAGCCCTTTACATGCTCCAGTCCCATAGACCGTGGCATGTAAAGGGTTAACACAGCAGAGATTGGAGGTTTTCTCTGATCTCTGCTGTAAGAGCTGGTGTCTGGCTGTCCTCTGACAGCCAAGCACCAGCTCTCCCTGCCACACTTCTGTTCTGACAAGCCGATGGTCTTTATGGCAACCTGTAAACAAACTAAGTGCAGGAGTTTGAAATTAAAAGCGGGAGATTGCCGGCAGATCGGCAGTATCTCCTGGCTTCTTATTTCAAAGACCTGAACTACTGTGTGGGTCTGTTCAGGCAGAGCACAATGTCACAGCTTGTGGCATTGTGTTCTGCACCTCCCACAGTGATACATAACCTGGAAATCTTCCGGGCTATATCTCTATGGGCAGTGGAGTTCGTCCCAGAAAATTTCCGGGCGTGCCACTCAAGCGGTTAATGCCCGTGATGACTTAATGTAATGGTGTACTGTATACTTTGGCCACGTTAGATACAATTTGACGCATGCACAGGCAAGCAGATGGGGGAATCTTTTAGCTATAGTAACACTTTGTGGTCATGCTCAGACCGTAGTTGAGTCATCAATGAATAGCTAAGCGCTACCTGTAATTAGCTGAGCGCTCAGCCAATCACACCCCTTTCAAGAGGCGGGGATTTTTAAATTCCCACCTGCTGAAAGTGCTGGACAGCGGTGTAGTAGATCCAGCCGGAGAGGTGACTTAGTTGTTTTTATGTTTTTTGGTTTTTTTCCGCCAGCTAGGGATGATTTTCAGGGTAGAGCTTATATTTCAAGACCTTCCCCAAAAATCATGCTGCAAGGGTAGCATAAAAACCACAGCTTTCAATGGGGCCGCCAGCAGCAGCGCCGACCCAATAGAAATGATGGGATAGCATCCTGGACTTCTCTGGCAAAAGTCCTTGATATACTCCCAATGTACTCAATGGGGCTAGTGCTGCTGCCGCTGGCCCCATTGAAAACACTGAGCGATTTCTTCTCCGCGATGCAAAGCTTAACTGAAAGATTGCAAATGAGTATGAAACCATTGAAAATAATTGGTTTCATAAGCATCGCTGTCGCATCGCAGGGAAAAAAATCAAGTGGGTGTCCACTCTTATATCCATAAGGGAATGTGAAAATTTCCCTTACTTTTGGCTTATTGCAATATGCCATGTTTGACAAAAGAATACCATAGCACCACAAGAGGAATATAGGACCTCTCTACATGTCCCACAATCACATCTCCGGGTTTATAACTACTTTCTGCAGTTAAAAAGTTAGATTCTAAAAAATGAAGGTTGTTTTGCGGATCTGCGTCCAGCGTGGAAGGGCACTCCCGTAAGTTGCTGCCATACTCAATAAGGTGCGCCGCGTGAAGAGACCCACACTTTACCAGTTCAGGTTTGGAATTGTCCTTCCCTTTGAATGTCCGAGTTGGGATGGATAAGGGTCATTTAGACACACCGATGATTGCTCCAAAGATGTATTTTGAGCGACTTTTGACCAATAATCGTGTCATTTACAGCGCAAGATAATTGCTCAAGATGAGCGGAGGTGTCCCCTCTTGTCTTCTGTATCAAGCCTTTTTTTTTTCTCTCTTCACGGAGCGCCGGGCTGTTATACAGTGAAGCACTGTGTGTGGTAAGGGGAACACAGCTGTACCGCTCTGTTCTTCATACCCAGTCTGTTATCAGGGACGGGATACAGCTGAAACAATAGTATCAGCTGTATCCTGCTGTGAATCCCTGATGAGGCTCCATTGCGTGCTGAAAGACAACATTGAGCGATGGTTTAGCGCTAACTGTACGATGTAAGTAGTTAGACACAATTATCGCTAAAGATGTCTATTTAGCGAAATTTGAGTGATATTTGTGTAAATGGGCCTATAGCTGAGTAGGAAACTATTGTGGAAGATGTGTGTAATAGCTGAAGAGGTGTCATTTTTTTTTTTCTCTCTGGAAGCTAGTTTAGTCAATCATAAGGGCCTTTAGCCTACTTATAAGTTCTTTGTTAAAAAAAAGCAATGATAGGAGGGGTTATGCGGCAAGGCAAACTGCACATTAAATCTACTTTGTTGCATATCTAAAGTTACAAGGTAAATCAATTGATTACATCTGGAACCTTTGAAAAAGTTGTAAATAAAAGACAAACAACCATTATGCTTTTTAAACTTTTTTAATTGCGCAGTTTCAAACTTCCAGAATTATTCTTTTTCATAATTCCCTGTAAACATAAACTATCTCCAACTCAAACTTTTTTTTCCTTCAGCATTTATGCAGAAAAAAACACATTAAATTATAAATTCAAAAAACATGTCTCTGCCACATCAAAGGTTATTTTATCCTGACTCATCAGAAAAATGGCGTGAGGGCCCTGGCTGAGGCTCCAGTGCTACTTGCCTTCTATGAGCCCCCGACAACAGTAAGTTGCCTCCTGATGGGACCAAAGGTCCGTAGGGGCCTTGGCGGCTAAGTGGAGGTGGTCTCTCGAGCTGTACATTTAGGGGCAATTGGGCTGGAGCATTGGGCCCCGTTGGAGCAGTTGATGGGAATGTCCCATCATGGGCAAACTGTCTCATTGCTCTAAATAAAATATCTGCCTCTGCACGTTTGTTACCCTTGTACCGGATGATGCAAATTGCAGCATTTCGATCCATTTGTTTTGCAGGGTTGATACGGCAGCTTAAAATAGCCATTTGGCCCATTGCTCCAACTCAATAGAGTTCACGCTGCTCACGTAGAAATTAAAAAACATCGTGGTCCACATACCGACCAGCAGGTGGGTCCGCGCGATTGCTCCTTGGCCGACACAGTGACTATGCAGATTGTGCCGGCATTTCGGCAAGTGGTGGAGGTGTATTTAGATGGTGGTTTGACGGACGCAGCAGTGGCCTCTTCAGCCTGGTCACTTTATGGTGTTAGCGAAACGGAAAGCAGCCTAATTCTGCAATCATCCCGTCCCTCAGTGCTGTAGCAAGTTATCTGGAGTGCTATATAAAAAAAATTTTTTTTTGCGTGCATTTTTACAAACCATTTGATTTCAGTTTGTAGAAATGTGGTCACCGAGTGTGAAATATGTAAACAGCTAGGCTGGGTTCACATGGGGGGGGGGGGGGGGATTTGCCACGGAAATTCCGTCCGGAATTTCGCTCCTGCAAATTCGCCTGCGGCCACTAATTTCTCAGATATCTTGTCCACACGGGACGGCAAAGCTGGCACTGCGGCACGGATTAGCCGGCCGCATCATGCTCATTCTTTTCCTTCCTCCGTTGCGGCTGTGCTGTCCTCTATGGGAGCGCCAGCCGCAGTGGAAGAGCGAGCGGCCAGGCCGCATCAAAACCCGCGGCTAAGCGCCGTCGGTTTTGAAGCAGCGCTTCTGCTGGCGGAAATCTTGTGGTTTTTCGCTGCGGTCAAACCGCGAGACTTCCGCCGTGATTCCACTGTGTGGCAACCCAGGCCTACAGTGGAGACATGAGTGTTTCTAAATTTTTGGAGAGGGTTTAAAATTGCTAAATGTCTTTGTTTGCTTGTGTGAATGCTTTAAATTTTTTTTTTTTTAATATTGACCTGCTGATGTTGTGTGCTTTAGATTGATGTATAACCACATGTGGGACTCTGATAAAGAGTTATCTCCTAAGTCTGACACGGCATACCACACCACGTACAAGCCAATACTCGCCTATTCCGGATCGGCAGATAGAGACTTCTCCAACGAGCCGACACGTACGCTCAGGGTAGCGTATCGTGGGTCGACGATTGCGGCAGCCGCATATTCTTGCCATGTTTCCACTATTGCAACTGCGCTATTATCACATGGGGGGATGGCTAACATTGGCTGCAATGGAAGCCAGGCATGCCTTTTGTAACATCTGGAAACTGAACATTTAAACGCTTTGTATTCGACGCTGCGCTTATACGCCTCTTTGCACTCAGGCATTGTCAACCTATTCATCAGAAGGCGCAGCACATTGATTGGTTGGGCATTGTGTATCTCGCTCAATATACATCAATGGCATTAAACTGCGGTTTACACATTTGGTACTTACGACTGAAGCTCCTGAAGTGGGCGCAGGAACATTAGCGTTTGTAACAGGTAGTAAGGCATTCTGCGGGAGGCCCCTGCACCACTCTTCTGCTGCTGGGCCAGTTCCCTTTTAAATTCGTCACAGCAGCTGTGCCACTTATGCAGATTAGCAACTGAATTTTGAAAAGGGAGAAAAGTAGTTAAGGATTGCAGAAAATGAAGATTAGCCCTTGAAGTGGTTTAATTTTTGGGTAATTTCTATTGTTTTTAAAATGTTTTTTTATACATTGCTTTGCTGTTTTTTTTTTTACTACATTTGTGTCCATCTGAGGGAACCTATACCATATCGCTGATCACAATGATAAGCCATTGAGTGACTTTCTTCCAGCAATGTCTTATCACTGCGAACAGAGGAAATTGTAAGACAGGGTGTCTGTAGATGGCTCCCTGTTGCCATGGCAAGCATCCGGACTCTCTGCGATTACATCACAAGAGCCCCCTGCTTTAACAGAGGGAGTGCACTCCCTCTGTGAACCCTTCCCCTGCTGCGATTTGCATTGGTCGCGGCAAGGAAAAGGTTAACAGCAGGAGACACATGTTAAATGAACCCTTGCAGTTGCAGCATGAGGGCAGCTTTCGAAGACAGCCGCCTGCTGCTGGATAGCACGAGATCTCTTATGATCTCGCGCTATACCAATAATGTGAGGGTACGTCCAGTTGCGGGAAGTATCCCACAGCCATGACGTATGATAACGCCATATTGGTGGAAGGTGGTCAATGCATCTCTTGATGCTGCAGAACGTACATTTTTAGTTAGCATTAGGAAGAGCTGAAGCATTTGACTTCAACTTTAGGTAAATAAAGTACAGAAGGAATTACATGGGTACTAGCGCTGACGATACATCGAAATGCCCCAATGTGCAACCGGATTGTACTACTAGCTGAGAGCCTTAAGAGATTACAGTTTGCAGCCAACATGCATCTGAGCACTGTGCTTCTAAGAAAAAAAAATGTAGGGTTACAAATTGAGAAAAGTGGTGGTTTAACCCCTTAGTGACGGAGCCAAATTTTGGAAATCTGACGTGTCGTTCAACATAGCATAACTCCGTAAAGGTTTTGCATATCCAAGTGATTCTGACTTTTTTTTGCCACATATTGTACTTCATATAGGTTGTGAAAATAGACTGATATAATTTGTGTATATTTTTATTAAAAGTACGTATATTGGAAAAATTTTGAAAAAATTGTCTTTTTTCACATTTTCAACTGTAATATCTCAAATATGTACTAACATACTGTACACATTTTTGATAGGATATATTTCCATCTGTTTTATTCTGAATGCACATTTGAAAAACTTTTGTGTTTTTTGTTTTGTTTTTTTTTTTAACCATTTAGATGACGTATAAATTTAACATTACTTTTCAGCATTTTGAGCAACACTGTTTTCCTACACCAAGCCAAGTTTGCAAAGGCTCATGAGTGTCAGACTGATGCCCCCCAAATGACCCCATTTTAAAAACTACACCCCTTAATATATTCATTGAGGGGTATCATGAGTATTTTGACCCCCACCAGTTTTTTTCAGGAATTCAATTTAGAGGAGAAAAAATATATTTGCAAAAATATGAAATTTTGTCATTTTAAAGACATATTTTTTTCCCTATAGTGCACATGAAAATGAGGATTGACACCCTAAAATGGATGCCCCTGTTTCTCCCGTGTTCAGAGACATACCCATTGTGGCCCTAATCTTATGTCTGGATACACAACGGGACCCAAAATGAAAGGAGTAGTCGGTGTCTTTCAGAACAGAAATTTTGCTTGAAGGCCTTTTTGGGCCCCATAGCACACTTGTAGAGCTCTTGAGCGGCCAAAACCATAAAGAACCCCCACAAATGAACCCATTTTGAAAACTAGACCCCTTAACGAATTAATCTAGGAGTGTACTGCCCATTTTGACTGCACAGTTTTTGAATAAATTCAAGCAAAGCAAAAGGAAAAAATTGTGATTGTCGTTTTTTTGGGCAATTCTGTCATTTTAAAAAGAGCTTTTTTATTTTACAGCACACACATGAATGAAGGCTTGCACCCCAAAATGCATACCTGTTTCTCCCATGCTCAGAGACCTACCCATTGTGGCCCTAATCTTATGTCTGGATGCACAATGGGGCCTAAAATGTTAGGAGTAGTCGGTGGCTTTCAGAACAGAAATTTAGCATGAAGGTGATTTATGCCCCATTGCCAACTTGTAGAGCTGCTGAGCGGCCAAAACGACAGAGAACCCCAACAAATGATCCCATTTTGAAAACTAGACCCACTAACGAATTCATCTAGGGGTGTACTGCGTATTTTGACAACCACAGTATTTGAATGAATCTAAGCAAAGCAGAAGGAAAAAAAAATACAATTTTCATTTTTTTGGCAATTTTGTCAGTTTAAAAACAGGTTTTTTTTGTACAGTGTACATAGAAATGAAGACGTTCACCCCAAAATGAATACCCCTGTTTGTCCCGTGTTCAGAAACATTCCCGTTGTGTCCCTGATCTACTTATAGGACACATGGCAAGGCCTGTAATGAGGGAACACCCGTTGGATTGCAGCGCACAACTGAATAAATTCCAGGCCTCATTGCTCACTTGTATGGAATATTTGACACGTTAAAAAAATTCCTACACACACGCCCTTTTCGGCGTTCCCCAAATCTCAGATAAAATTAATAATGTGAACTGTGTGGTATTTGAGAAGACTGGTAAATACGGAGGCTGGTTGGGATGGGTACATGGGTGTTGCAACTGTTCTGAAGTCTTCACCTTGCTTTCAGGCCGGACCAGGGTTTAGCAAGGTCTCTACCTTTCCTAGAGCTGAGGGGTGTGGTGGTTGAATGATTGTCAGTCCTCTGAGTAGCTCTGCTCCTATATAAGCCATGCAAGAATTGACCTCAGTGCTGGTCAATTTTCAGTTGCTACCTGGACTGCTGCTGAGGAGCACAGCCAGCACTGGAGCTCCTCCACGTTTAAGTTAAGTATCTTTGAGTTTATGGCGTTCTGTTCCCTTTTTTGTGGTAGGGAATATTTAGTGGCCCAGGCACGCCTTGTGCGTCCGCACCTGTCGGAAGCAATCGGCACGCCTAGTAGGCAGGGCCCCCTCCCGGGTTAGGGGTTTGCAGGGAAAGTTTTTCCCTTAGTTTTGTATTTATGTTGCACAGTTGTGCCTTCTCTTTCGTTTTTGTATGTTGCACGTCCGGTAAGGATGCCACAATGGGGCAATAAAACCGGGTATCCCCCCTCATGCTTTTTGGGAGGTATTTCGTGACCTCAGCGGCAGGTATGGGGTGTAATAAGTGGCGCTCTGAGTCTTTGTAAGCTTGTCGAGGTGCGGCGGTCTCACACAGAAGGCACTCAACAAGCTGCTCTTGGAACTGCATGAAGGTGAGCGTTCCCAGGGCTTCTTGTAAATTACGTATTACAGGTAGCGGTCTGAATAACGCCAGGCTCACCCGGCTGGATGTTGAATCCGCTTGCGGAGGCCCACAGCGGATCACAGCTGTGAGCCTGGCTGTGGCCCTGGCTGTGACCCTGCGTACGGCCGCGTACTGTACTACGCATAACTGCCTACTCACACAGGCGGTCATTCGCAGTAAACGTTTTTTTGTGTATTTCCCCGCACCGTCGCTTAAGGATGACGCGGGTTCCCGCAGCCCGTACACAATGTAGTTGCGTATGGGCTGCGGGTATATCCGCGACCATGGAGCACAATAGGCTCTATGTTGCGGATATCCGCAGTAAGAGAGAACCTGCTGCGTTCTCTTTTCTGCGAGTGGATTACGCAATTCCAACCCACTAATGTGAGCCAAATTGTGTAATTCAATGCGATCGTCATATTACCGCGGATCAGACGCATGCGGAATCCGTGATTCCTATCCGGTCATGTAAGACCGGCCTAAGATAGATCTCTACCTTTTTATCACGTGACCGGCGACTGCTCAACAAGGTCACTGCTCCAGGCTCTCAGCGACCATTAGTCGCCGGGAGCAAGGAGATTTTTAATTTCCTGGGCTCCCCGATTCTTGCGCATGTGTCCGGTGTTTTGCCAGCTGTCGCATGTGCAGTATCCGGGAAAGTTCACGGAGGAAGATCGCGTCGGGTGCAAATACGGAGGCCTCCAGTAAAAAGTTTCATCTCTCACCGATTGCATCAGTGAGGGGGGATGAAGCTTCACCTTTTTTTTTTTTTTACTTTTACGTGATCGCCGTTCTCCATTGGCTAACGGCGAACACGTGATCAAGAACCGCTCACCGCGGCCCCCCCCCCCCCCCCGTAAAATCTCCAGGCTCTCGGCTAAGTTTTGTAGCCAAGAGCAGGGAGATTTTAAATTACGCTGGCAAACCACGGCTTTTGCGCATGTGTCTGCCACTTTGGCAACTGTCACAAAAGCTGGGGTAAGGTCTGCGGATAAATCCGGGGGCCTTAGGTACATCATTTCATCCTCCCTCACAGATATGATCCATGGGGGGAGATGAAACGTAAACTTTTTTAACTTTATTTTAACTTTTTACATTTTTTTTTTTAACTTTAAATGATCACTGTTAACCATTGGAAGACAGTGATGACATCCTGGGTGATATCCCTCTGCTCCTGGCTACACATGGCAGCCAGGAGCAGAGGGATTTTGAATTTCCCAGGGCTTGAGCCCTTCTGTGCACGCGCCCGATGATTGACATCGGGCACGCATGCACAGAAGGGGACTTTTAGTTTGTTTTTTTTCAACTATCGCGGGCCCCCGTGATGACATCTGGTTCCCGGGTACCTTCAGGAGCCAGGAGATTTTGAATTTGCCAGGGCTTGAGCCCTTCTGTGCACGCACCCGATGATTGACATCAGGCACGCATGCACAGAAGGGGACTTTTAGTTTTTGTTTTTTTTCAACTATTGCGGGCCCCCGTGACATCTCCTGGTTCCCGGGTACCTTCAGGAGCCAGGAGATTTTGAATTTGCCGGGCTCCCGGCCTATTGCACATGAGCGTGACGTCATACATCTGGCGCGCATGCGCAGAACAGCGGCGCCGGGTCCCGGAGGACCAATTCACCGCAGGTCACCTCCGACAAGCCGGGTAAGTAATTTCAGCTGCCCTGATGGATCCGATCAATCTGGGCAGCTGAATCCTTAACGTTTTCACTTTTTTCTTTTTTACTTTGTGATCGGCGCTATCCATTGGATAGCGACGATCGCATTGCCGGGGGGGGGGGGGGGGGACTGAATGGGGCCAGAATGACAGCTCCATGCTGTCGGCTACCTGCGGGCACCAACAGCATGGAGCTGTCACATCCTCAGCTAATAGGGCTTTAATCTTAAGAGGATGCATGTATTTATGTCCTCTAGGATTAAAGCCCACTTAGTGAGGACGTAAAAGGAGTTAAGTGGGAAACTGAGCAAAAAGATACACATTTTGGGGGAAAACATATTATGGCCACATTCACATCTGTCTTTCTGTCTCGAAGTATTTTATTAAGTTTTATAATCATACAAGTTGCTTTAATAGGTCCCTACGCAGGGGGCATCATAAAGTATAAAAACGTATACCAAAGCAGATTTTAAAGAAGTTTAAGAAATAGAGTACAAACAAATAAACTAAAAAGAAATAAGGAGTACATTTAGTAGAATGAGTAGCGGTTCAGATTCTACACTGGTTGGTTATGTCTAATGTATTAGTTTGTTTGTAAGCCATCCTCCCTCCTCCATTTACCTTGTCTAATTCTTCACATAACGTGATATCTTTGTCTCACTGTAGATATGTGGTTGTTTACCCTCAGGCTTCACCCAGTGAACACCTCGCCTTGTCTGCTCACTCATTATGTGCTCAGAGCATTTTGTTACCTATTCTATTCTTGGGGGGCCAGGGTAAATAGATCTTTACAGTTCGCCCTCTCATGCGCTAAGGAGTCTAGCCATGCTTGGTATGTCTAGATATTCTGCCCAGGGTCTCCAGGGCTTCAGAAAGAGCTCCATATTATCTTCCCTCATGGTCGACAACTTTTCGTAGAGCGTCTTTCTTGATACCCTTGCAATAATTGGTTCTAGGGAGAGAGTGGGCTTCAACCATTGGGATGCGATATAGATTTTATTCGCCATACATATCTGTTGAGAAAGTTTATGTTGTTGATTATTGTAGCCCAAAGGTTTGTCTGCCAAGAGGCAGACAGCGCAAATTGGAACATCCTACCCAGGACCCTTGTGATAAGTCTAGCTATTCCCCTCCATAGCGTGGCAACTGTTGGGCAGGACCATCAAGTGTGGGCTATTGAGCCTAGGTTGTCGCATCCCCTAAAAAGTAGATGGAGAATATTTGTGTATTAATGTAGGGACTATGTAGGCCCTGTGTAATATTTTAACTGAGGATTCAGCGAGAGTTACCTGGTGACTGTAAAGGTGCAACAATGTTGCCAACGAGGCAGGGAGAGGGAGATGCCAAGGTCTGACTCCCAGCGTTGCATGAAGGGGAGTTTGATTTCTGTGAGGGGTTTGTTCATGTTAGCATAAAGTAGTGATATGACACCTGGTTGAAGTGGGGCCCATATACATGCTCCTTCAAACGGCGTGGGGGTATCAGTGGAACATAGCAAGGAGCGAAGGAAGCTGTGAATTTGCTTCAGTTCTAGCCATAGGCGTTTTAGAACTGAATATTTATCAATTAGCTGCTGTGGGGATAAGAGTTTGCCAAATGCTGTAAAATGATAGACAACCCTGGCGCCTGAGGGGTGTGGTAGTAAGCAGTTGATGCCGTTTGAGCACCTGTGCATGTCCTCGGCTCCTACCGAGCATGGAATATCAACTATTTACAAGTTGCTGCTGACAAAGGAGACGGGGGACGAACCACCCAGTTACGCAGCCCAGTGGGAATCAGAACTGGGCAGAAGCCCAACGAGGGCAGATTGGCAGAGAGCATTCCTTCTATGCCACAAAAGTTCCAGATTTGGGAGACTCCAGGAGCAAAACTATAAGGTCCTATCCAGGTGGTATTGGACACCGTCGAGACTGCATCAACTCGATAAACAAATACCCCCAACCTGTTGGAGGTGCCAGAAAGGCTCTGGGACAATGTCGCACATTTGGTGGGACTGCCCCCCCAGTTAGAGAACTCTGGTATAATATAGAAACCTTATACAACGAAATGACCAGGTCGGCGGTGTCCCTGACAGCTGAAATGACCCTGCTCCTGATGCTCCCCGGACCTATAGCCAAAGTCAAGGCGGACTTATTGAGGATGGTGATACTGGCGACAAGGATGTCTGTCCCTGGGCTGTGGAGATCCACGACCCCTCCCACTAGAATAGTTTGGGCTGAGAAACTGAACCTCCTTATGAGGTATGAAGAGGAGGGGGCTGATTGCGAGCAGGAACGACTGTACTCCCACGATTTCTGGAGCCCTTGGATCACAATGAGAGACTCAGACCAATTCAAAAAATGGCTGGAAACAGGTCGGTTAGGTTGATAACAACCTTTAGGAATGGGTAAGTGAGGCTGATATTCTTCCCTTACCCCCCCTTCCCCCGCTTCACCTCTCCCCTCATCCCCCCTCCTTCACCCCCCCCAGTTATGTTCATGATTTGTTATAATCTTACATTGCGTAGTTCTCAATTTCTGATACGAGACACAGATTAAGCTATACAATCTAGTTCATGCCATAAGTATTATGAATCCAAGATATGTTGATTGTTGTGCTTATACGGACACATGTTGATATCAACGATGTTGTGCAAGGTCTACATAATACTTTTCTTTGAAAACCAATAAAAACCGATTGAACTAAAATGATAGACGAGTGTGAGATGGTTGGTTCTCCACCACTGATAGTTTTCTTCTTGTAGGCTTAAAGAGAAGGCTTGGTTAGGGATAATCGGTAGTAGCGGAGAAATAGGTGACATTAAAGCATACTTGAATCTGTTTCTCCTCCATATCAGGAACTGGTGATGTGTTAGTGGGACTAACTGGTGGATATTTGTAGCTTTCCAGTTTTTATCCTAGAAGATAACCTCCAAATCTACTGGGGCTAGGAGAGAGGCCTCTACATCTACCCATAGGGGTCTTCTGATTCCAGTGAACATAGGGGGATCTGTGATAATTGGGCTGCTACGTAGAACTTTTTCAAATTGGGTACAGACAGGCCTCCGACACTTTTATGGTAGTGCATTATTTTTTGCTTGATTCTGGGCTTTTTGCTTCTCTAGATAAATTGGAAAATGGCGTTTTGCATTTCCTGTAAATCTCTTGCGGGAATCTCTATGGGGAGGCATCTGAATGGGTAAAGGAGACGGGATAGGACCTTCATTTTAACTGAGTTACGTCCTATCCATGAGATGGTGGGTTAACTCCAATTCTTTAAATCTGTTTTTAGGGAGGCAAACAGAGGAGGGTAATTCCACTTGTATAGGATCTCTAGGTTGTGGGTGAGCTTAATGCCCAGGTAAGTGATGTAATGTGGAATTGCTGAGAGTGGGGGGGAATGTTATGAAATAGGGCTACCGTTTTATCCATGTTAAATACCAGTCCCGAGACCTCCGTGAGAGAGTCCAAGGTTTTTATTAGATTTGGTAATGAAGTAAGTGGTCTAGGTAGGATAAGGAGGATGTCTGCGAATAGGGAGACTTTATATTCTGTTTCCTACCATCACACCTGATATATTCGTGTTTTTTCTGATGACCTGGGCAAGGGGTTCCATCACCAGGGCGAAAAGGACAGGGGGCAGCCTTGTCTGGTCCCCCTCTGCACTAATATTTTGTTTTGTATAGTGGTAGGGAGTTTTAACTCTGCTGAGGGGGTTGAATATAGTGCACGTAACGCTGTAATAAAGTTCTCTTGGATGCCTCCTTTCCCTAGTACTGCAAATAAGTAATCCCACAAGAGGCTGTCAAAGGCCTTCTCGATATTTGTTAGTTATGGGTTTTTATGGGAGTTTGCAATATGTATAAGATTTAGGACTCTTCTAATATTGTCTAGGGCCTCTAGGGAGGGGATGAAGCCCACTTGGTCTTTATCAATGACGGGAGGAAATTATTTAGCCGTTTTGCTAAGATGCTGGTCAGAATCTTATAGTCCAGGTTCAAGAGGGAAATTGGTCTATAATTTTTGGGTGAGGTGTGATCCTTAATTGGCTTATGGATAATTGTGATGTGTGCTTTTAAGAATTTGTTGGGGGTCGTATTTCCTAGTAAGATCTATATATATAAAATTGAATGTATGTCTGCGTGTCTGTCTGTTTGTCCTGTATGCGCTACTACACCATTCATCCGATCGCAATGAAACTTTGGGAAGTTGTTAAGTACACTCCTGGGAAGATTATAGGCATAGTACAATTATGCTATGATAAATGGCGCGCGTGCGAGCGTCGTCGACAGTTACCCCCCCCCACGTAGATCGTTTGATTTCCATCACTGCCACTAATTCTCTCACTTCGCGATGTCGCAGAAACATAAAATTTGGCACGAGCACTGATTATTTCATAAATAGGAAAATATAATGGGTCCCAACTCGATTATTCAATTCTAAGCGCAAAATAATTAGCGTCCAAATTTTACGTACGGAATCTAATTTTCTCACTTTCCAATGTCATAGAAACTTGAAATTTGGCACGAGTATGGATCATGTCATAAATAGAAAAAGCTAATGGGTCCCAACTCGATTATTCAATTCTAAGCGCCAAAGAATTAGTGTCCAAATTTTACGTACGGAATCTAATTTTCTCCCTTTCCAACGTCATAGAAACTTGAAATTTCGAACGAGCATTGATTATGTCATAATTAGGAAAATATAATGGGTCCCAACTCGATTATTCAATTCTAAGCGCAAAAGAATTAGCGTCCAAATTTTACGTACGGAATCTAATTTTCTCACTTCCCAATGTCATAGGAACATGAAATTTGGCATGAGCATTGATTATGTCATAAATAGGAAAAGCTAATGGGTCCCAACTCGATTATTCAATTCTAAGCGCAATAGATTTAGCGTCCAAATTTTACGTACGGTATCTAATTTTCTCACTTCCCGATGTCATAGAAACTTGAAATTTGGCATGAGTATTGATTGTCATAAATAGGAAAAGTTAATGGGGCCCAACTCAATTATTCAATTCTAAGCACAAAATAATTAGCGTCCAAATTTTACGTACGGAATCTAATTCTCTCACTTCCTGATGTCATCTATTTATATAAAAAGGAATGTCTGTCTGTCCTTTTTGCGCTACTACACCATTCATCTAATCGCCATGAAACTTTGGGAAGTTGAGTACACTCCTGGGAAGATTACTGGCATAGTACAACTATCCTGCGAGCATTGTCGACAGTTATGCCCCCCAGACAAAGATCGTTTGATTTCCATCTCAAGCACAAAAGCAAAAGGCATTACGAGCAACGGGATGCGTGTTCAACTACAAAATGATGCATCCACCGAACGTTTCGCAAGACAATTGCTGGATATTGAGAATGCTGAGGTAAAATGAAAGCTGTGCTGTGATTGGTTGCAATTTCTTATACTGCTGAGGTAAAATGAAAGCTGTGCTCTGATTGGTTGCTATTTCTTATACTGCTGAGGTAACATGAAAGCTGTGCTGTGATTGGTTGCTATATATTATCCCGCTGAGGTAACATGAAAGCTGTGCTGTGATTGGTTGCTATATATTATACTGCTGAGGTAACATGAAAGCTGCTGTGCTGTGATTGGTTGTTATATATTATACCGCTGAGGTAACTTGAAAGCTGCGCTGTGATTGGTTGTTATCTAGATATATAAAAACGAATGTATGTATGTCTGTCTTCGCGGATAACAACCAATCACAGCGCAGCTTTCAAGTTACCTCAGCGGTATAATATATAACAACCAATCACAGCACAGCAGCTTTCATGTTACCTCAGCAGTATAATATATAGCAACCAATCACAGCACAGCTTTCATGTTACCTCAGCGGTATAATATATAGCAACCAATCACAGCACAGCTTTCATTTTACCTCAGCATTCTCAATATCCAGCAATTGTCTTGCAAAACGTTCGGCGGATGCATCATTTTGTAGTTGAACACGCATCCCGTTGCTCGTAATGCCTTTTGCTTTTGTGCTTGAGATGGAAATCAAACGATCTTTGTCTGGGGGGCATAACTGTCGACAATGCTCGCAGGATAGTTGTACTATGCCAGTAATCTTCCCAGGAGTGTACTCAACAACTTCCCAAAGTTTCATGGCGATTAGATGAATGGTGTAGCGCAAAAAGGACAGACAGACATACATTCCTTTCTACATAAATTGTGACCCATTATATTTTCCTAATTATGACATAATCAATGCTCGTTCGAAATTTCAAGTTTCTATGACATTGGAAAGGGAGAAAATTAGATTCCGTACGTAAAATTTGGACGCTAATTCTTTGGCGCTTAGAATTGAATAATCAAGCTGGGACCCTTAAACGTTTGCTATTTATGACATAATCAATGCTCGTGCCAAATGTCATGTTCCTATGACATTAGGAAGTGAGAAAATTAGATTCCGTACGTAAAATTTGGACACTAATTGTTTTGCGCTTAGAATCGAATAATCGAGTTGTGACCCATTAACTTTTCCTAATTATGACATAATCAATGCTCGTGCCAAATTTCACGTTTCTATGACACCGGAAGTGAGAAAATTAGATTCCGTACATAAAATTTGGACGCTAATTCTTTTGCGCATAGAATTGAATAATGGCGTTGGGACCCATCAGCTTTTCCTATTTATGACAATCATAAGATATTATTATAAAAACGTGTTAGGGGTTGTGTAAGGGATGTGATGAATTTTTTGTAGTATAAGACTGTCAGACCGTCCGGGCCAGAGCTTTCCCTGGTTTTAGAAGTTTAATGGTTTCTTCCACCTCCTCTACTGAGATATATTGACCTAGACATTCGTTTCGGTGTTCTGAGAGTCGGGGGAGTGATATGTTTTTTAGGAAATCCTGGGGGCCGGAGGGAGTTCTTTGAGGTTTGTATTTATATAACTTATTGTAAAAATCGAGAAACGTGTGTGCTATTTTGTCATGGTTCGAGGTGCAAGACCCATTATTCTAATTGAATGGACTGAATTAATTCTTTTGCTTTTAAGCGTGCAGCCAATAGTTTATCGTGTTTATTAGCTAGTTTAAAATAGATTGATTGCGTCCACTGGAGAGCTTTTTCAGCCTGGGATGTGTAAAGGAGGTTAATCTGAAGCGTAACATCCCGTATATTTTTAGACAAAGCTAGACTAGGGCATTGTTGATTAGCCGTTTTTAGTAGGGCTAGGCGTCTCTCCAGAGCCTGCAGAGCTTGTGTTTTCTCCTTTTTTAATGGAAGCAATTTTAGAGATTTGGCCTCTCATGAATGCTTTATGTGCCAACCATATCCATACAGGCTGTGAAGCTTTAGTGTCATTAGTTGCTAAAAATTCAGTCAGTTTTTTTCCATTATTTGAGCAAGGGTTATAGGGTCTTTCAGTATGGACTCGTTGAGTCTCCATCTCCTAGCGAGAGGCTGGGGGGGGGGGGGGGGGAACTTATGAAGTGTGAAGACAATATCATGATCCGACCATGCACAAGGAATATGTCTTGCTTGGGCGAGGGAGGGAAGAAAGTGAGTCGAGACCAGTGTCCAGTCAATACGCGAATATGATTTGTGTGGGGCTGAGAAAAAGGTGTAATCCCTGTTTACACCATGGACCTCTCTTCAGCTATCTGCTAATGATAGTTCTTTTAGTGTAGTTGCTATTGAGGCCCTTTGGGTAGGGCTAATCTTGTCTGCGCCGTAAGAACAACGGTCCAGGGCAGGAGAGAGGGCCATGTTGAAATCTCCCATCCAGTAAACTGAGGCTTGAGGCAATATTTTAATTTCTCGTCCGTATCATTGGGGGCCACAGCCTAAACCATGGGATATAGCTACTGCCCTAGGAGGCGACACTAAGCAAAAAAGTGTTAGCTCCTCCCCCCTGGCTATATCCCCCTGCAGGCATTCAGCTAATCAGTCTTTAGCTTAGTGTCTGCTAGGAGGCAGACGTGGCTATAAACGGGAATCCGAGAAGTCGGGGCTTTTCCCTGGCTCTACCGTCCTCCCGGGGGAGACGCAAGCAGGGGGCGTCTCCACCACTTATGCGGCGTCTTACCCAGTGAAGAAAAAGGGGCCTGACCCTGCAATGCGCATTGGCGTCGGTTACCCACCAGCCATAGGGCTCCCCCTCCCTGCAGTGGCGCACTTCCTGACCAGTGACGCATAGGGGGAAGCACTGCTGGAGACAGGTCGACGTGTGGCCAGGCTGTGTCTTCCCTGACGGACGCAAGGTACCTTAGGAGCCGGCATCCTAACAATGAAGCACGTACGATGGCAGCAGGCAGCAGCTGCTCTCCCAGCAACAGGTGTACGGGCACGGCATACCAGCAGGATGCCGGGGCGCTGGCTGGACAGGTCACTTCCAGGCGCGGCGCCTTGGGGGGCAGGGCGCCGACGCTGAGCCAGAAAACGTCACTTCCGGGTCATGGGCGGACTTCCGGGGCAAGCCACGCCCCCTCCGGCTGCGGCAAACTTGGAAGAAGCAGCCAGGCAGAAGAATGGCCGCTCCCAGCAGCAAGACAGTCCCTCTGTCTAGTACTACTGAGCCCAGCACTGTGCGCAGTTCTCAGCATGCAGCAGCCAGTGCTGACACAGCCTGCAGACTTATTACCACAGAGTGAGCACCCGGACAGCAGCAGCACCTTCTGTAACGGGCACCAGCAGCTGTACCAGCACCCGCAGCAGTACCTGCCAGGTCACCAACGCTACTATTTCCGTATGGTGGACCCACGTCGACACCTGACGGCCTTCAAGCTTCAGGACCAGAGGCTCCAGCTGGATCAGGGGAACCACTTAAACAGCTGCTAGACCGGGTAAGCCTGCAAGGCGGCAGCACTTCGCGGTGTCTCCCCTTCCCTGTTCCCCCTGAAGGTACTCATGTGCAGTACATAGCATTCCCTCTCACCTGAGGTTTTCTTTCGCCATGTCTGACCCCAGATCAGTGGGTTCCAGCCGGCCAAGGGGAGGGTGAAGCATTACGCTTGCACATCTTGCAGCGTTAAGTTTTCCTGCGGTCAAACCGACCCCGCTACGCTAAATGTACCACGGTACGTGCAGTTCCAGGGACCCCGGTGCCCCTCGCCGCCCCTGTGGAGCCAGGGGCCAAATCCCAATGGGCTAGGTCCTTGGCCACTGCCGTTTCCGGCCTGGCCACATCTTGGGCGGCAGTTTTACGCCAGTTAGAATCCAGTTGGAAAGTTTCCTCTTCGGAATATGCGCGCGGGAGGGCACGCAAAAGGAGGTCCCGCAATAGCGGGCCACCTCCCGTAAGTCTCGCCATACTAGAAGCGTCGCCTAGACCCTCCAAGTCCAGGCGGTCCAGGGACTCTCATGGCTCCCATGGGTCCAGGGAGTTCATCCGGACTTATCACAGATCGAGGCATTCTTCACGGTCCCGGTTCGCTGCAAGACCGGCCCGAGCCCGCCATGACTCCCCCCGGGCATCATGCTCCCGGGCTTCGCAGGATACGCCCAAACAGCGGGCGAGAGTAGTGAATCGGAAGACGAACGCTCTGCGGGCTCGTCTGCTCCTGATCTAGACGACGAACAGGTTTCATGATTGGCGAGCCTAATGGACAGTCTAGTAATAGCTGTAAGAGAAACCCTCCAAGTAACGGAGGAACCAGCAGAGGCAATTCCATCCACGGTGTCGTTTAGATGTCAGAGGAGACCGTGACAGGTCTTTCCAGTCCATCAGGACTTTGCAGACGAATGGCAACCCGGGAAAACTTGGGAGGTTACATACCCATTCCCAGGGAATCTGAAAAAGGGTGCGGCGGTACACCCAGTGGTCGATCCGCCGGTGGCACGGCTATCCAGAGGCACGGCGTTGCCAACAGCCGAGGTGGCAACTCTGGCTAATCTTCAAGACAGAAAACTGGATACATTGACGAAATCAGTGTTTTCAGGCTACGGGCACCGCCCTGCAGCCGATCTTCATGGCCGCATGGGTCAGTAAAGCGTCGATAGCCTGGGCCAAACAGCTGCGGAAAGGCATTCTGGCAAGCGCTCCACCTAGTGAACTACTTGAAGCAACAAACATTATCATACAAGCGAACAAATTTGTATGCGCAGCAGAGAGATGCAGCGAAGTTCGTGGCTCGAGCATCTGCCGCTTCTATCGCGGCAAGGCGAACCCTCTGGCTAAAGAGCTGGTCAGCCGATTCAGCGTCCAAAATGGTCCTAACAAAATTACCCTTTGAGGGAAATAGGCTCTTTGGGCCCAAGTTAGATGACCTAATAAAGGACGCCACAGGCGGCAAAAGCATGTCATTGCCACAAATACCAACAAGAAAGGAAAGGGTTTCATTGAAGAGGAAACAGTGTTTTAGGTTATTGCGCCTTTTCTCGTCCCGCCCTGGGACAGGGCAGGGGTCCCAATATAGGAGGGCCCCGACAGACCTTCGAGATGAGACAAGCATGGCGATCCCGACCTGGAACATCTAAGGCGGGATCAAAGAACGCGGCATGAGTCTCCGTCCCCACCCAGAGTCACCAGGGTGGGGGGCAGACTCTCCCAATTTTGGGAGACATGGTGGAGTCGCGTGAACGATAAGTGGGTGCAGGAGATCGTGGCCTCTGGATACGCGATCGAATTTGCGACTCTACCGCAGGATTCGTTTTGCAGGTCCAGAGTACCTGCCACCCGGAAGGAGTAGCCAATCTACAATTGGCAGTGGCAAATCTTCTGGCACAAGGGGTTGTAAAACCAGTGCCAGGGGCGCAAGAGAAGCAAGAGTTCTACTCAAATCTTTCTCTAGTGCTCAAAAAAGACGGCAGGCTCAGGCCACTACTGGAGTTAGGGAGACTAAATCAATTCATCAAAACAAAGCATTTCCGGATGTAGTCGATCAGATCCGTGATAGCCTCCATGCATCGGGGGGAATTTTTGTCCTCAATAGACATCAAGGACGCATACCGCCATATTCCGATTCGGGAAACGCACCAAAAATTCCTTCGTTTCGAGACGCAGGGAAGGCATTTGCAATTCACGGCTCTGCCATTCGGCCTTTCAACTTCCCCAAGGGTATTTACAAAAGTACTACCAGCAGTGATGGCACTACTCCATGCAAAGGGTGTAGCGGCCATACCATACCTGGACGATGTATGAGGGTTAAAATTCTAAGTGCAACACCAATCGGCCCCACCCCACTTGCCCCGTTGCCGGCCGTAAGAGACACCACACACAGGAGTCTGGTCTAGCTCCTCACACGGGAGAAAAAAACTGCGCCCTTTATTACAGATTACATGAGATCTTATACCCTCTACCCTCACCACTAAGGGGTGATGGGCTCATAACCATATATGGGCAGTCCGGATTTGCGGACTGAGACAGTGAAAATCATATAACAGTCATGTACATTTGAACATCTTGATATCTTGTTCCAGCGCTTCTGGGAAATCGGCCAAGTACATGCGTCCTTGCGTCTGGTTCGGTATCTTCTCTGAACTTCTAGAACATCTTCTTGCAAAACCTTGGCATATCTGATTTAAGGCGACATTTAAGTTTTTTCTCATTTGGAATTGAATAAAACTTGCATATAGGTATAAAAGCATAAAAAACACAAATGGCAATATATATATATACCCTCACAAACCCCCCTAAAAAACTTAATATGGAGATCAAGCATCAGACTTTGCACTTTTCCTCGGTCGTCTCTCCCTTGCGTCAGGGTTTCTCCACTGCCCGTAAGTCCCTACTCCTAAAAGGGAGGGATCCCTACCTAACCTCAGAAGGAGGCCATGGATTCCCTGGGCTTATTTCCGGGCCTCCATACCCTCTATCTGTACAAGTTAACACCCCACAGGGTGTGCCCTCGCCGGAACCTAAGGTCTTCTGCACTTTCCCTAGGCAAATGGGAAGTCCACTGACAGTCCATCTTATGAGACTGAGGCAGACACAGTACTAGTCCATCTCTCCATTCTTCTGGTAACATACGTGGTTGCCATTATCGGAACTGGCTCTTCATCTTTTTTCAAACAAGGGAAATTTTGGTCACATTATCCAGTCCCTTACTCATACTCTTTTTGATCAAAGGGAAAATACACATACATGAAATTACATACCCCACCTCTTTCTGCTAAAATCATATCCAGGGCCACTCTAGGGCCATGGATGCAGTGGGCCCTAATTGGTCCGCTAAACCTTGCAAAGCATCTCTGGTGTAGTTTACAAACCTCTGCTGATTGTAAAAGATATAATTCATCCAATCTACATTATTATTAACAGTGACAAAAGCAAATAAGGACTCAAAACCTACTTTAACCTGATCTCTAGAATTAAATTCATCTGGCACCCCCCTTGGCACTCCTATTGATACATGTGGGTCAAAGTTACCATCTTGAACGTTAACTTCTCTCTTAGCACGATGCGGTGTTGGATTCTCACCCTCAGTGTAGGATTCATATTGCACATTTCATTGTATTAATTTGTTCTGAAACAGGGGGCTAGTGTACAGTAGTCAAAGGTGTGTGTTAGAGGAATTGTACCACATTATAGCATTTAAAGGATATGCAGGATCATTAGTTCTTTCAGTGCGAAGTGTGGATCCAAGTGGGTTTTCCTTCAAGCTTGACTGCAGTTGGGTGAACAACATCTGGTAAGGACATTCAAACCGGGTTTCTCGCTCAACTTTTTCACATAGACCCTGTCACCTGGTTTTAGATTGTGACACTCATCTGTAGGACCTGGGAGAAAAGCAGAGACTACAGAATACATTATTGACAATTCCTTGGAGAGACCTATGGCAAAATTAACAAGAAAATCATTCCCCAAACTCAGCTACTGTGGCATGTATCCTCCAGAGAAAAAGAAAAACTAATAGAAGACACTCAATTCAAAATTTACCCATTTCCTTCATTGCCTTTTGTATCTACTTTCCCCTACTCCGCGGATGGTAGGGTGTGTGAAAAGCCTAGAATATACCCAAAACAGACATGATGTGTTGCATTATTTCACCTGTGAAGTGTGTACCTTTGTTTGACTCAATCACTTCCGGTACCCCATATCTGCGGATTACCTCATTCATGAGCTTCTGTGCGATTACCTGCTTATTTACTTTGGTAACAGGGTAGGTCTCCAACCTGAAAAGAAATCAACAACAAGCACATATTCATGCTTCCCAACAAGTGGTAGCTGAATGTAGCCAATTTGCAATCCCTGAAATGGGTAGAGTGGTCTAGGCAAGTGTGATGTGGCAAATTTTACTTCTGCCCTGTTGCTTTATGGCAAAGATCATGCAAAATTGGACAAATGATGCAGCAGCTACAGAAAACCAAGGAGCCACCCGTCCTTGTTCAAGCATCGACATCATTGCTGCTTTGAGAGGTGCGTCTTTCCGTGCGTCAGCTGGGCCATCATTGGGCACAGGGACTATGGTGGGCAAGTTCTGTTGACTGTTCACCATACGCCGTCCCTTTTTAGTCCATTTGTCTTTTTCTTAACTGTAAAGTCTTTAGCATATCAAAGTCCAATGTTTTTATCAAAGTCCAAGATTATTATCAAAGTCCAAGATTATTATCAAAGTCCAAGATTATTATCAAAGTCCAAGATTATTATCAAAGTCCAAGATTATTATCAAAGTCCAAGATTATTATCAAAGTCCAAGATTATTATCAAAGTCCAAGATTATTATCAAAGTCCAAGATTATTATCAAAGTCCAAGATTATTATCAAAGTCCAAGATTATTATCAAAGTCCAAGATTATTATCAAAGTCCAAGATTATTATCAAAGTCCAAGATTATTATCAAAGTCCAAGATTATTATCAAAGTCCAAGATTTTTATCAAAGTCCAAGATATTGTTAAATTCTTCTTTTCTTCTTTCTTCCACGGCTTGAGGGCCGCTGCTTTTGCTGTGTGGTCTGTGATGGCGTTGCCTCTTGTTTCTCCGGTGTAGGAATTGGTGTGAGCTTTCCACTTTGTCAGGTAGAAGTAGGGCCTCCATGAGACTGCACCGCTGCATCATTCTTAATTGGCTGTCCTGCTGTGGTAAAAAACTGTCTGGCCTTCCATTTTGGGCCGTAATCATGAGCTATGCCAAATGCATACCGGGAGTCAGTGTAAATGTTTGCCGCCTTACCTTCCTCCACTCTACACGCCTCTGTGAGTGCTTTTAATTCCGCTTCTTGTACTGCGACATGCGGAGACATTCTGCTTTTTAGGACATCTTGTTGTGTAACCACTGTATATCCAGTGTGGAGTCGTCAATCACCCTGGGTACCATCTATAAAAAACAACTCAAAATATGCATTATTAACAAGGGCTTTCAGTAACTTTTTAAAACTTAAATTTTCTTGTTGCATCAATGCTAGACAATCAGGCTGGTATTCTATTTCAAATAGATCAGAATCTTGTTGCAAAAAATTAAAAATGTAAAAATGACTTGCAAAAAAATTTAAAAATGGCTGATGATTTGCAATACCTAAAATGGCTGACTTGCAATACCTAAATCACCTACGCCTATTCCTCCCCCCCCCCCTTTAAACCAGGGTACTCAATTGGAACAATAATATTTAAGTTATTATAACATTGTAAAAAGATTTGATGGAAGCAGATAAGGCCTGTAAAATGTTAGCACCTATAGCAGAAACATGAGTTACACCGGGGAAGAATAATCTACAAACATCTACTCATATTGGAAATGTGATATCCCTTTAAGTGAATTCATTATTAGTCTGTTCCTGCCTGCAATATCTTTATCAAATTTCAGACAGGAGAAAAAAAAACAAAACAGGAAAAAAAAAAACTAGCTGCTCAAAATTCTCCCCCCCTCCCTCGTGTAAGAGGAGGGATGAAACATTATTACGTACTATTACATCATATAGCTCCACCCCTTCGATATTGGCACATTGCGTCCGTCTTCTCAACTTAATTTCAGCTTAACCGTCTACACGTCCACATCTCAACCAAGCAAAGTCCCATGCATGGGGTAGGACTTTTACCCCCAGTCAATTTCCACATCACACATTCCACCACAGCCCGAACACGGGTCACTAACTCACATCCATCCATGCGCTCAAGTCTGCTCCGTCACCCCCCTTTAAAGGTGTACCAGTCCATACAGATGCACGGACAAAAAAAGTTTGACAAACATACATACATCAGCTGAAAAACACCGAGGTGAGTGCTTTTATTTTTATAAAGTACATGATTCTATTGAGATGAGATTGTGAATGAGCGCTATCTTTGACAAATTATGTGAAAAAGTTTGCTGAGTGACTGAAATATTCCATATTTCTTATCTACTGAAGCTATTATATGCTGTATTAAACACTGAAGTATTTTAGAATCTCTGGGTATTTTTCAACCCCCCTTGTGACCCTGACTGTTATCTCTCCGCGAATATGAAACACAGTTTTAGCTCAAACTATTGAAAAAAAAACATTTGAACTCATAATTAACACATATGCTGGGACCTTGCAACATTCATTTTCAACCCCTGTATAAGTAAGAATATACATTAGAAATTACTATATTTCCCTGCCTACTAAGACAGTATAACTAATTAAATTCATTTCAATTCATTGCAAGCAAGCCAAGATATTAACCAAGGATGTTATTACATTTTCTCTCTCGCTGTTATCTTCCTGACCTTGGAAGGCTACACAGAGTCGCAGCTATATGTCAACAACCTCTTCTCCCCTAAGAGCAAGCTGTTAACTATTTGCACATACAGTATATATATATACACACATATATCCACCTAGTATGGATTATACATATTATCTATTATCTATCTTGTATTATACACATTTCCATCTCTCTTTTTGCCAACAAATCACGTGCATTGTACTTCTCTCCCCTACCTAACTGCCAATGTAACCTTCAATAGACACTCTCCTGACGCCCTCTTGATCACTTACTGTACTTTTCAACATTTCACTTACGGATACTTTCTTAAACAAATAATGTGTACATACGTAACTTACTCTGACTGTCTCTCTCTTTCTAGCAAACCTTGGTCTTCCAAGGCACCTCTCGGTCCTAAAGACCTCCTCCCAGACACCATTTTGTATTCTACCGTGCGGGTCGGTGTCACACATTTTCATTCAAGTTTTCTTACATTTTACAGATTCATCCACACGGCGGCAGCCCTTGAGGGGCTCTATCTTCTTTAATAAGATCTTACGCATATTACAACAACAATAATAATAATAATAACACGCTCCATAGAGTGAATCCTTCTGACCCGAATTGTCAGCCCCTTATATATGGCAATACAACCGAAGGCATCTTCTTCTTATGGAACCAGTCCCAAAGAGTACATCCCTCTCCTCAGCTAAACCATTAACTACTAACTAAACTAACCTGAGGGTCCCTTCTCTTGTGAGATCAAATGAAAAGTAAGAGAAAAAAAATTCTGCAGATACAACAAACAATCTCCACTATCGCTAAAACGCTACGGACTTCAAAGTACAAATAAACTACAGACTAGTTTCTGGGTGAGCCATTGGTGCGCATATCACGGTCAGTGGTCCATGACGGCAAACCCGGAGCCCACACGAGTTACCGTGTAGAACTCTTAACCCAACCCGTCCGGTCACAAACCACAGATAGTCAGTCCTGCTGCAACACTCGCAGTGTAAAACACAACATAAATATATGTTTGTCTTACCTGGAGTTCTAAGTGAGTTGATCAGGCTCGGTTTGCAGTAGGACGGTTTCTCTGTGACGTGGATCCGGGTGAATTGCGCTGTAAGCTCCTGGTTTTACCGCCCCAGTTGGGCGCCATTTATGAGGGTTAAAATTCTAAGTGCAACACCAATCGGCCCCACCCCACTTGCCCCGTTGCCGGCCGTAAGAAGAGACACCACACACAGGAGTCTGGTCTAGCTCCTCACACGGGAGAAAAAAACTGCGCCCTTTATTACAGATTACATGAGATCTTATACCCTCTACCCTCTCACCACTAAGGGGTGATGGGCTCATAACCATATATGGGCAGTCCGGATTTGCGGACTGAGACAGTGAAAATCATATAACAGTCATGTACATTTGAACATCTTGATATCTTGTTCCAGCGCTTCTGGGAAATCGGCCAAGTACATGCGTCCTTGCGTCTGGTTCAGTATCTTCTCTGAACTTCTAGAACATCTTCTTGCAAAACCTTGGCATATCTGATTTAAGGCGACATTTAAGTTTTTTCTCATTTGGAATTGAATAAAACTTGCATATAGGTATAAAAGCATAAAAAACACAAATGGCAATATATATATATATACCCTCACAGATGTGCTAGTAAAAGCACTGTCACGGGACGGCAACATCAGGAGTTTACACGTCACAATGGTAACTTTCGAAGAATTTGGCTGGATAATAAACCGCGACAAATCGTGCCTAATACCAGCATAACGTCTGGAGTTCTTAGGCATGATATTCGACACCAGCCAACACCGTGTTCTACTACCTCAAACAAAAGTAGACAAGCTTCTACACGGTGTTCGGTCTCTAATGCAGAAGAGAACGTTGACCATCAGGCACTGTATGAGTATTCTGGGCCAGATGGTAGCAGCCTTCGAGGCGATCCCCTTTGCCCAGTTCCGATCAAGGATACTTCAACATCTGATATTGTCCCACTGGAACAGGTCCACACTGACCCTGGAGTAACGAATCTGGATAACCTCTCAAGGCCTTGATGCGTTGAAGTGGTGGTTGAAACCTGGGAGGCTTCAGGTGGGACGGTCTTTGGGCCCAGAACGACGGGTAGCAATGACGACAGACGCCAGCCGCTGAGGCTGGCGTGGAACACTGGAGGGCCAGTCTGTTCAGGGAGTTTGGCCTCAGAGAAACAAATGTTACACGTCAACATTCTAAAATTACGGGCCATTTACCTGACTTCGGCACTTCGGGTCCAGTCTCAAGAAGGAGGTGCGCATCTAGACGGACAACATCACAGCGGTGGCCTACGTCAACCATCAAGGGGACACGCGGAACACGTCCGTAATGAACGAGATAACTCGCATACTGACGTGGATGGAGAATCATCTGAACTCCATATCAGCAGTCTACATTCCCGGAGTAGACAACTGAGTGGCAGATTACCTAAGTCGGAAAACGGTGGATCCCGGCAAATGGGGGTTACACCCAGAGGTATTCCAGGCAATATGTCAGAAATGGGGACACCAGACGTGGACCTCATGGCGTCCGCACTGAATTACAAAATTCTTCCGTTTGTGGCCCGAGCACGGGATCCGCAAGCGGCAGCAACAGACGCACTGACCATCCCGTGGGGGGCATACAAACTCCTGTACGTATTTCCACCAATCCCTCTCATACCAAGAATCTTAGGGAAAATCAAACAGGAAGGGCGCCCAGCGATACTAATAGCGCCAGATTGGCCAAGAAGAAGCTGGTACGCGAGCATCATAGAAATGTTTACCGACGCACCATGGCACCTACCGGATCGAAGAGATTTGCTATCCCAAGGGCCTTTGCTACACCCGGATTCCAGGTCTCTACATTTGACAGCCTGGCCGTTGAGACTGAGGTATTAAGAAGAAAAAGTTACTCGGAGAAGGTGATTAAAACAATTATACGGGCCAGGAAACCGGCCTCATCGGCTATTTATTACAGAAGTCTGGAAGCATTTCTTCACCTGGTACGAGGACCGGCGAGTGCAGACGATGCAATGTTCGGTGGCCAGGATACTGGCATTCCTATAATCGGGTCTCAAATAGGATTAAGGGTAGACTCTAAGATGGCAGGTATCAGCACTAACGGTGCTGTTTCAGAGACCAATCACAAACCGCATGGCTGTGCGAACATTCCTGCAGGGAGTCGCCCATACGACACCCCCGTTGAAACCACCGGGTCAAGCGTGGGATCTTAATCTCGTATTGGAGGCTATGACAGACCAACCGTTGAACCGCTGAAAGAGATTCCTATGCGGCTACTGACCTGGAAGGTAGTATTCCTGGTCGCTAGTACCTCTATTCGTAGGGTCTCGGAACTGGCGGCCTTGTATATACAGACCCCCTATAAGTGGATAAGATCCTGGATAACAGAGGTGTATCGTACCTCAGGATGCGCGCCACCCTTTCGGGTTACGGCCCACTCCACACGGGCAGTAGGTGCCTCCTGGGCGGTCCGTCACGGAGCTTCAGCGCTTCAGGTATGTAAAGCGGCCACCTGGACCTTCTTACACACGCTGTCAAAATTCTATAAGGGCCTCATATCGGCGGACGCCGCTCTCGGCCGGAAGAGTTTGCAGGTGGCGGTCCATTGACCTCACGGTCAAACCTGTAAATAGCCCACCCAATGTATATTTTGTTCGGGACTGCTTGTGGACGTCCCATGGTTTAGGCTGTGGCCCCCAATGATACGGACGAGAAAAAGATATTTTTGGTATAACTTACCGTAAAATCTTTCTCGTCAGGTTCATTGGGGGCCACAGCACCCACCCCTTGTTTATTAAGGCGGTTCCTGGAACTTTCTGTCTTCGGTCATTGGCAGAAAATTAGGCCAAAACATTGTAATTTGGTATGTATAAAATATAATATGCATAATCGTACTTCCACTGGCGTTCCTACTGCTTGCAGACAGACTGATTAGCTGAATGCCTGCAGGGGGGATATAGCCAGGGGGGAGGAGCTAACACTTTTTTGCTTAGTGTCGCCTCCTAGGGCAGTGGCTATATCCCATGGTTTAGGCTGTGGCCCCCAATGACGTGATGAGAAAGAGATTTTACGGTAAGTTATACCAAAAATATCTGTTTTTCTGGAAATCTGCATAAATAGTTTGTAGGGGTTGTTAACCGGAGCGTAGGGGTTTATTAGGATCATTTTTTGATTTCGCAACGTACGTTGTAAAATAATCTGCCCAAGGGGTCTAATTCAACATTATGTATCACAAAAGGGAAAGAATTGTGTAGGAGGATCAAGACACCTTGGTGTTTTTTGGCTGCTACCGAGAAGTAAGTGCGTGAGTATTGAGAATGGAGGTATCTGGGGGCAGAGGAGGATGAGAAATGGGTTTCTTGGAGGCAGATGACCTCAGGCTTAAATTTAGCATACTGGGCAAACGCTTTTTTTCTCTTGAGTGGGGAGTTGAATCCTTTAACGTTATGTGAGATTATTATAGCCATTGTGAGGAGGAGGGAGGAGGCTGAGTAACTATCGTTTTGTCGTGTAAATTGAGGGCTTACGTAGTTTTGAGAGCAAGGCAAACATAGTGTGGAATCATGCTTCAAGAAAGAGCGTAACATGTAACAAAATGTAACAAAGGTCAAGGTATCAAACCGTATTGGGTTCCAAAACCCAAGAAATCCCAAACTGAGTGTCCTCTCTGGCATATAGAGAGGGACACCCGGAGTTTGGAAGGGAGAGGGCATCAAGTTCCTCTGCCCCGTCCCAGTACATAGAAGTTAAAGTATAATGTTGACAAAAGCATTTAAACCTAATATTTTAGTCAATTGAACTAGTATAAACTGAGTGGCCCGGAGGCTATTATTTCTATATATTTCGGCACCCGTTCGAGAGCGACCCATGTGGTGCCTGGGAAGTTATCGTGTGTAGGAAACTCCGTCTGTCATGTTGGAGATCATGAGTGTAACTGGTTCGCCATCGGTTCCCACCCGGACGTGCGCCGGTGAGCAATAATTCTTCTGTAACAGATTACATCAGTCATGGCCTTAGTCCATATACGTTACTTCATACGATGTCTATAGGCGTACATGTAAGTCTGTTCACATAGAATTTAGGAGAGATTTGTTTGATGATTAATGTCCAAGGAACCTAACATGGAACAGGAGAGCCTTGAGCTGTCCCCGGCCCCCCCAGTAGGAGGCCTGGGAGATCTCAGGCCTATTTAAAATAACCTGTGAAATAGAATGGGTGATACATATCTGTCTCAGGCGGTCGGGTCTCGATTTTCTGCTGTTGCCGCCCTGTGGCAAGGTTCCCCACCGTTGTTCAGGAACGAGCCGGTCGTTGTGGCCTAGGGGATCTGGCCGTTTCATTCTCAAAGGGAATACGTTCTTCTTCTAGAATACGTTTTCCTTCCTCCAGTGATTTAATAGAGAAGGATCTTTGGTTGATGCGGACCAGTAGGGCTAATGGGAAGTTCCAGCGATATCTGATATTTGCCTTTTGTAAAGCCAAGGTAATTGGTCTCAGGGCTAGATGTTTGGCTACTGTAGATGGAGCGATGTCCACTGAAATTTGAACAGAGCGGGGTACCCCAGGTAGTGAGTCCAGGTTACGTGCAGCTAGTAGAAGTTGATCCCGCATCTCAGAGTAGTGTAACTTGAGTACTGTGTCTCTTGGAAGGTCAGTGTTAGTCGGTCTGGAGAGGGCACGATGTATTCTGTCCATGCAGAAAGATTCATGTGCAACTTGGGGGAGAAAGGCAGAGAATAGGTTTGTTGCAGCTTCATTTAAATTGGTGATAGATTCTGGGAGGCCCTGGATGCGGATATTGGCTCTTCTGCTTCGATTTTCAAGATCTTCGCATTTTAGTTCAAGGGCTTCCACCCTTTAAGCGTAGTCATCCTATCTTGCTCTCTCGTGGTCTAGCGCATCGATGATTTCATCGGTTTTCTGTTTGAGATCATTGGTATGCTGTCCTAAGTCGTTGATCTGTTTGGAGATATCATGTACTGCGGTCTGGAGTTCTTCTCGGAACAGTTTCTTGATGTGACTGAGTGTGGTTTCTGAAGCTGAGAGGTCAGATTTGCGAGGTAGCCGTAGGGTCGATATTCTGATTCGTAGTGGGGGAGTCCCCGGCACTCAGGACGAGGGGTGGTTGTTCCTTTTGAGCTAGTGGGAAATACTGGTTGCTTGAGAACAAGCTTGAGAGTTGCTTGCGCCCTCTTCAAAGCGATATAAAAGTCTCAGCAAATATTTCAAAGGGACTCTTGCATTTATGCTTACTTCGGTCTGTGGAGTTAAACTGGTGTAAAAAATGCATTGCTTTGGGGTAATGGCCACACACGCTCTTCCCCTACAAGAAACGCACGGCATTATCCTGCAGCTATTGGGTTCTATTTCAGTTTAGACCTAGATACTCGCACTGTGGAATTCAAACAGTGAACTCTGCAGCATGCAAACAAACGACATGTTTCTAATTGGAAAACATGCTGTTGAGCTCAATTGCCATCAATGAGAGCCGTCCACCAAACAATTTTACTGCTGTGAGTACAGCGTAAGTATTGTTTAAAAATGTGACAACACCCACGAGTAGCCGAGCCATCGGCCACTGCAGCCACATCGCACTCAGCCCTAGGTAGAAGGGACTACACGGCCAATGCCGAGAGGCAACTATTGTGTCCTTGGGGGCACTATCTCGGACTCCGCAGCAGTAATCCGCTGCAGAAGTACGCAAAAGTCGTGGGCATGGGGCATATATATATATATATATATATGCTTACCCGTCGCGCGTTGCTGCGAAGACAGACAGACATTCGTTTTTATATATCTAGTGTAGTAATTCCAAAAAGACAGACATACATTTATATATATATCTATATCTATATATATATATCTATATATAGATGGATGGATGGATGGATGACATCAGGAAGTGAGAGAATTAGATTCCATACGTAAAATTTGGACGCGAATTCTTTGGCGCTTAGAATTGAATAATTGAGTTGGGACCCATTAACTTTTCCTATTTATGACATAATCAATGCTCCATGCCAAATTTCAAGTTTCTATGACATTAGGAAGTGAGAATTAGATTCCGTACGTAAAATTTGGATGCTAATTCTTTGGCGCTTAGAATTAAATCGAGTTGGGACCCTTAAACTTTTCCTATTTATGACATAATCAATGCTCGTGCCAAATTTCAAGTTTATATGACATTGGGAAGTGAGAAAATTAGATTCCGTACGTAAAATTTGGACGCTAATTCCTTTGCGCTTAGAAGTGAATAATCGAGTTGGAACTCATTAGCTTTTCCTATTTATGACATAATCAATGCTCGTGCCAAATTTCATGTTTCTACGACATCGCGAAGTGAGAGAATTAGTGGCCGTGATGGAAATCAAACGATCTACGTGGGGGGGGGGCGTAACTGTCGACGACGCTCGCACGTGCGCCATTTATCGTAGGATAGTTTTACTATGCCTATAATCTTCCCAGGAGTGTACTCAACAACTTCCCAAAGTTTCATGGCAATCGGATGAATGGTGTAGTAGCGCATACAGGACAAACAGACACGCACGCAGACAGACAGACACGCATACATTCAATTTTATTTATTTATTTATTTATATATATATATATATATATATATATATATATATATATATATATATATATACATACATACATACATACATACATACATACATACATACATACATACATACATACATACATACATACATACATACATACATACATACACACACACACTTACGTAGGGCCACACGTAATGTAGCTACTGCTTGCACCCATCGTTCTCCTTACAAAGCTTCCGCTACCTCTTCCCATCCTTCTTCGCAAAGAGTTTGGATGTGGAACTCCTCGGTCCGACTGTCCCACAAATTTTGCCGGTCCTGTACAAGAGCGATTATGCGCTGCTTGTCAAACGTCTCCTTCTTTCACTTCAAGTGACTCCCTGCTGACAGAGCTGAACGTGCTGCTTTCAGTTTCTGTTCTCTGCCAACCTCCTCCACGCAGCCTCTCTTCTCCTCATGCTGCCCCTCCCTCTCCTGGAGCTTGACCCGGCCACATTGTTACCATAGCACTACTATGCTACAGTATGCCTCTGCTCTCGCATCGCAGCCAAATCACAAGTAACAGTGTTGCGCCGCAATTTTTTAACTATCTCCATTGCTTATTATGGGCGCTTTGAAAATCGCAAAATCGCTGCGAGTTTGCAGCAATTGCGATTCTAAACCATTGCAGCGATTGACACAAGTAAGTGGGAAGCCGCTCATTAGGTAAAACACTGGCAACAAACGCCAGTGTGTGGGAGCCCCCAGAGGAACTATATCGTATAACCACATTTTTTTTTTATTGAAACCAGATATTCGATAATAAAAACATTAGAAATATTGAAAATATTTCTGATTGTATAACTTTATATTTTGATGTCTATACAGGACTATGAGGCTTACTATCTTGTCTGAGTTGCATTTAACAGCATTAATGAACCAGTGGATATGGGAAAGCGGCAAAATGGATGTTATGCACAAGGAAAAATCCTTAAGGGTGACTCACCTGGCACCGAGTGGGCCCCCCCCCCCCTTTATATCAGAGGCACTCACTGCTCGGCACTTGAAGTCTAAGTAGGCTCGTAGATATCAAGACTTTTTATCCCAGGTCCTCCGTTCCGGTGGTCCAGGGTGGCAGCAGAGAGTGATCCCCAACACTTCAGAGTGAAGGGGTTAAAGTCAAATGACCAAGATTGGGTGAAAAAACTCTCTTGCGCTCAAGAAAAGTTATTGATATCCTTAATATTTAATAACCCCAAGCATGGGGATTAAGACAAACAGACTGACAATATTCTGTGGCTAACATGCAACGCGTTTCTGTGCCTAAAGCGCCGTTACCAATCATAGTTAAATCACAAAACACTTCTAAACTGTCCTTTACCTCTGTCATGTGGTCGCCCTGCCGTATTCTCGTGGGGCCCGCATCACTGGTGGATGTCGCTGAATCTGGACATCACTTCTGCCGTGGCTTAATCTGCGTCATCATGGCTGCTTTGTGGGACGCATCATGCGTATTTTGGGTAGGTCATAAACATAGGGTATCTCAGGATTACTCACATAGACATAATCTGTTTTCTTGAGGCAATTCCTTTCAAGGGCCTCATTCAACGTGTAGTTTTGTCATGATTTCTTTAGTGGGATCGTTATCAAGCTTTTTGTTCTTTTTTATAAGAATTTGTGTCCCCCAAGATTTTTAGTGCCTTATCGATATAGTCCTGCTTGTCTAACACTATTAATTAGAATGCCCATGTGGCCTAAAATATGTTGGCCGAACAAACAATATGTTGAAGACACGTTTGAACCAACATCGTTTTAACACCAGAAATGGTTTTATTAAGAGTAGTCCGGTATCTCCCTTAACAATAGGTTTCTTGGAACAAAAAGGTTCAAACCATTTTTCTTTCAATATATTTTATTGATTTTACAGTATATATATAACTTTACAATGTCAAGAACTGATAGATACATCTTGTTGTAACCATTAAAAGAGAACTTATGAAAACCACTAAGATATAATTGTTACATTCTATTACTTGACAGACAAGGGCAGAGGGAAGGGTAGGATGTGGGGGTTGGGGTCAAGGGGGAAGGGGAGGGGGTGGGGGGGTGCTCCAGGTTGGACCTCCTGGTTAGCTTTACCATTTATGGTGTGGGCCATCACTCATAGTTGCCATTCTGCAGCCACCTAGTGAATGGCTGTGAGTTGCGTGCGCTTATCCAAACCGCCCAGGTGCGATGAAAGCTCTCGTGTCTAGTTATGTCGTCCTGTGTCCTCAGTCTCTCTAGTCGCTCGATTTCGTCCATCGCCCCCACCCACGCACATCTAGGAATTTCGATGTCCTGTTTCCAGAATCTGGGAATTACTTGTCTTGTGGCCATAATGAAAAATTTCAACAGGCCTTTTTTAAGTGAGTGGGTGGGGGGATGGACAAAAGTGCCACCTCCGGCGTCAGGGACAATGGTTCCCTGCTCACCTTCTCGTACAGCTTCTCTGTCTTTCCATATGGGTGTAATCATGGGACACTCCCACCATATGTGTAGCATCGAACCCACTCCCCCATTGCATCGCCAGCAAGTGTCTGGCGTCGCTGGAAAGAGAGAGTGGAGTCTTTCCGGTGTCATGTACCACCTTGATAAGATTTTAAAATTCAATTCTTGCAACCTACTAGACACCGACATCTTGTGGGTGTATTGGAATGCCTTGTTCCAGAGCTCTCCGGGGATGGATCGACCCAGCGCCTCCTCCCAGGCGGTAATCCACCTGGGGGTGTGGTCACCTACTCGCTCTTCTAGTATTTGACTATATAATAATGACACAGTATGTCTAGGTGCCTCTTCCATGACACAGTTTCTCAAAGGGTGTGAGGTCCAGGTTCCACCCTCTTTCAGGTCTTATCTTACCCAAGTAGCTGCGAACCTGCAGATATTGCATCCATGAGCCCGGGGGAGTCCCCCCATTCCCCTGTAAGCTCGCCATGTCGCGGAGGCCCTGAGCATCCAGTACCTCCCCCACCCTTGCTTCCGCTCCATAGGGCAAGAATCCCAGACTACGAGTGTCCAGGGTTGCCGGGATCTGTGGGTTTCCTACTAATGGGGTGAGAGCACCCGGGATGGATGTCCGGCATCCCCCCCCTCCATGCCCCCAGGAGAGTGACCATCAGGGCCGAGGTCTCCACTTTTCCCCCCTTAACCCCTTTCGGAATCCAGAATGCCCCTCTTGGTAAGAGGGTGTTATTCTCTTCTTCTATTTGCACCCATAATTTATCTGACCTGTGGTGGTATAAATCTAATATTAGGGTACCGATTGTGGCTTTATGGTAGAGATGTATGTCAGGGAGACCTACCACCCCTTTGGATTTTGGTTTGGTTAGGCTTTTGTAACTAAGCCTTTTAGATCCTCCCCTCCATATGAAGCGAAGTATATGACTTCTCAATCTGTCAAAGAAGATTTTCGGGGGGTTGCATGGTGCGGTTTGGAATATGTATAGGAGCCGTGGAAGGACATCCATTTTGACTGCATTCATCCTACCGAACCATGACAGTGACCCTCCTGCCCATCCCTCCAGATCTCTTTTCAGAGTTGATAACAGGGGCTTGTAATTTAATTCGTATATTTGAGTTGGATCGGGTGGGATCTGGATCCCTAAATACTTGATTGAGTCTCTCCCCCAATGGAACGGGAGAGCTGTGGCTATGTTCCTGGCTTCTTGTTGTGGGATCGTAATATTCAGAACTACCGACTTTTGGACATTTACTTTATAGTTGCTGAGCTTACCAAAGGTGGCAAACTCTTGCATAATATTGGGGAAGCCTATGCGGGGTTCGGTAACATACAGCAGGAGATCGTCCGCATATAGTGATAATTTATGTTCCTCCTTTCCGCTCTGTATTCCGCGTATTGATGGATTATTCCTGATGGCGTTTACAAGTGCCTCCATAACCAGAATATATAGGGTGGGGGATAGAGGACACCCCTGTCGCGTGCCATCCCCGACCTCAAATGGGGCTGACAGCTTGCCGTTGACCCTGACCTGTGCCGAGGGGCGATGGTAAAGGGCCATTATCCATGCTATTGCTCTGGGGCCAAGTCCCACCTTCCGGAGGGTTGCTTCTAAGAATTTCCAGCTGATTCTGTCGAACGCTTTTTTGGCGTCGACAGACAGCAGACATAATGGTGTCCCCTCCTTTCTAGCCTGATCGATCAGGACCAGGGTCTTTACGGAGTTATCTCTTGCTTCTCTCCCCAAGACGAAACCCACTTGGTCCCCGTGAATAATCCGGGGGACTGCAGGATTCAATCTATTAACTATCATTTTGGAAAAAATTTTTAGATCGCAGTTGATGAGTGAGATTGGTCGGTAGCTGCCGCACGACAGGGGGTCCTTTCCTGGCTTGGGTATCAGAACTATATGTGCCTGGAGGGCCTGGGGTGGGAAGGGGCATCCTCCGGATACCTTGTTAAATGCTTGGAGCATCATGTCTATAATCAGGTCTCCGCATATTTTATAGAATCTCGGGGGGAACCCGTCCGGGCCCGGGCTCTTCCCTACTTTAATTTCTGAGAGTACCCGCCTGAACTCCTCTGATTCAAAATCTCTTTCTAGTCCCTCGGATTCCTCCGGTGGGAGGGACCCGGGGGCGTAGAGGTCCAGATATTCCGCTATTTTTTGCGTGTGCTGATATTCTGTCTCGGTCCCCGGCTCGCGTATGTTATATAATTTGGAGTAAAATAGTCTAAATTCCTCCAATATTTCCTGTGGGGAGTGAACCCGCCCGCCCCTGAGGAGTTAATAGAGTGTATGTGCGGGTGGGTCGCCCTTGGGTGTAATGCTCTGGCGAGCCAGCTGCCGCTCTTATCACCATATTCGTAGTATCCGGCTTTCAATTTGTCTCTTCTGCAGAGAGCTTTTTGGTCCAAGATATCTAGTATTTTATGCCGGAGTTCCGATATCTCCGCTTGGAGGATAGTGGAAGAGGCTGCTTTATTGGAGGTTTCTTTTGAGTTGAGTTCTTTTATTAATTGGGTGAGGCGCGCGGTATGGTCTTTTTTGATCCTCGCACTGTGTGAGATGAAAACTCCTCTCAACACACATTTAAGGGTTTCCCATTTTATTGGGGCACTGGTGGGGTCTGACTCGTGATCTTTTTTAAAGTTTTCTATCGTCTTCTTAATGTCGTGCAGGCATGCGGTGTCCTTAAGTAAGTTCTCATTAAGACGCCATGTACGTGTCCCCCCCGTGTTGTCCCCCGAGCCCAGGGATGCATATATCGGAGAGTGGTCGGACCATAGAAATATATCCATAGAGCACCTAGGGGCCCCGTCGAGCAAACCATGTAAAATGAATACATAGTCAATCCTACTATACGAGTTGTGTGCTGTGGAGTGAAAACTATAATCTCGCTTACCCGGGTGGAGGATGCGCCATAGGTCGATCAAGTCCATACTCACGAGTGTCTGTTGTACTTTGCGGGTGGCAGCTTTGGTTAGTGCTGAATGTCCCGTGGAGGAATCCAGTCGGGGCTCCATGCACATGTTGAAGTCCCCTCCTAACACGATCGGAGTCCCCTCCGCAAAGTCTGAGAGTCCCCGGAGAGCCCTGGAGGCGAACCCCACCTGTCCTTGGTTGGGAAAATACATATTGGCAATTGTGAAAATTCTGTTAGCAATAAGTATCTTTATGAATATGTACCGTCCTTCATCTGACTTCTGTGCCAGCACCTCTGGGGCTAATGACTTGTGCAGGGCTATAGAGACCCCACAGGTTTTGTTTTCAGGGTGCGTGGAGTGAAACCATTTAGTATAATATTTGTTTCTACTGCAGTCCGGCGTACCGGTACGCGGGAAATGTGTTTCTTGGAGCATTACTATCAGCACCCTTTTCCTGTGGAGCCTGTACAGCACCTGGTTGCGCTTGTTGGGACAATTAAGTCCCTTTGCGTTGAAGGAGCATATTGTTAGATTAGCCATTGGAATATGTTGTGAGTTGACCATATTGTGCGGGCATCTTGGCCCTGTGTCTTACCCACGGGTGTCGCCTGGAGCTGGGGGGGGGGGGGATAGGGGCCAAACATAAGGGTGGATCAGGACGGGGAGGAGGGAAAACTTAAAGCCACATATGAACATTAATAACGAAACAATTATTACTGTCGTAATCCGATGTGGTAAACCTTCTAGAACTAATAGACGACTGACGTCTATGCAGCAACGTGATGCTGCGGTCCCTAGTGGGAGGGAGGCTGGGTGAGTCAAGTCCACAAGCCGTGCCTCCCCACCCCATATCTGTTGTGAAACATTATGGTGGGCATCCAGACCTTTACGAGAGAAGAATGAGAGGGACGGATAGGTATAGTAAGCATGGAAAGGTATAGAAATCAGGGGGATGTGTTGAGTGCATGTATGAGTGTTAGAGCAGGTGAGAGGAGTTTGTTATTATTTGGGAGAGCCCAGAGAGGTCCCCTTTTCCGTTGCGCCTAGGAGGGGCGCATTTTGAGATGAAAAGAGAGGAGAGCAGACGGATTGCAACAAAGAGGTTCAACATGTGGAAGAGCAATTGGGTGTCTATGATCTTGCTTGGAGGTCCGTTGTGATATTATGTCCTTTCTGGGGGTGTGGATAGTCAGCCTCTGTATGGTAGTTTTAATAGTTCTTTCCGCGGTCTTTATGCGTTTCGGGCCGAGACTTTCTCTCTGGTTTTCAGACTTGTCGTTGAGGGCGGTGTTTATGTATGATGGGTTCGTCGGGTCCTCTCTTCCGCTGATGTCGTTCGGGGTTCGGTAGGGCTTCATGCAGGTCTTTGGTCACGCCGGACTCATTTGGGATGTTCTCTTGGTGGGCGAACCCTATCATCCTTTTGTGGCTGTTCACGTTTGGAGGTAGCTACTTGCCACTGGTCTCGAGGGGGTTGTGGAGTCGGTGCGCTTGTTCTCTGCCATTCTGGTAGCGAGACCATCGGAAGTTTCAATGTTGTGAGGAACTTGGGTAAGTCGCCTAGTGATCTAAATATAACCGTCTCTTGCCCGGTGCCTGCTATCAGCTGGAATGGGTATCCCCATCTGTATGGAATTTCTTTTTCTTTGAGGATTGACAGTAGGGGTCTCAATGCTCGGCATTGCTGGAGCGTTCTTTTGGATAAATCTGGTAGTATAAGTAGGTTCCTGTCGCCGAATTTTATCAGACCTTTGGATCTGAGCAGACGTAGGATCTCCTCTTTTTCCTTGTAGCAGTGGATCCTACACACCACGTCTCGTGGTCTTGCAGGATCTATTGATCTAGGGCCCAGCGCCCTGTGGATCCTGTCCATTTCGATTGGGTTGTTCGGGGTTCTGTTCAGGAGATCGACGAAGCATTTCTGTGCCCAGGCCTCTAGGTGTTTGTTCTCGACTTCCTCGCTTAGTCCCCGTATTCTCAAGTTGTTACGCCTATGGCGATTTTCTATGTCATCTAATTGGGTTGCTAACTCAGCGATTTGGCTCGCGTGTTCACATAAGACGTCATGATGCTCGTCTATTCGGTGGAACACTTGTTCTTGTGTCTCTTCTGTTTCCAGGAAACGTTGTCCCATCTGGTGGATTTCTTTTTGTAGGGACTGTAGCGCGGATTTTTGGGATGAGGCAAACTGGGCAAAGAGGTTGTCTAAGTCCCTTTTAGTAGGAATGGATCGGAGGTGTTCCTTCCAATTCCAATCGTCCGAGTCTGATTCGGATGACTGTATCTGGTTGCTGGCGTCGCCCTGGGGTTGATGCGATTTTGTACTCATGCTGCTCTTTCCTGGCCTTGGTGTGTCTTGCTGAGCTGAGATTGCAGTTGCGGGGGTATGTCGTTCAGAGTGTTTATTGTTGCCCCTTATCTGGAGCGTAGGTGTGCATGGCAGCTCTTTCCTCCTTGCCCCTTGTCTCATGTGCGCTCCCCCCTCATGATCTTTTGATGGGGGGGCCCACCACTCGGAGTCTCCGGGATCTATGGGGGGTTCTTTCCCCTTATTTCCCTGGGGCCTTGGTGGTGATCCTGAGGGATCTGCTCCCTCCTCCTCACTTTCCTGGGGGAGCTCCAGGGGCTTATGTGCCTGCTTAAAGGCCTCTGCTTGCCCCTTCTTATGTCCCTCGGCGCCCCTGCCCCCTGTGGGTGTCTGATTGTTCTCAGTGGGGGTTAAGGGGTTAATGTGGCTCCCCGCCCCTGTACCTTTGCGGTCTTCTGCGGCTCCCCGGGTGTCCTCGCTGCTCTCCGCCGTCCCCCCGGCCGCCGCGTCCCGGTCTCTCCCCACTTCCGGTCTCGTGGTCGGGGAAGATGGCGGCCGTGCGCGCGCTTCCGGTCTCGAGGTTAGAGAAGATGGCGGCCGTGCGCGCACTTCCGGCGGGGCCTCTCCGCTCTGCGGCT